>NW_028317852.1:7655000-8287500 GCF_062004578.1 Staurois parvus
CCCACAGAAATGTACTAAGGCCTTCCGAACCTTTGCTACGCCTAAAGCTCACGTGGTTTGTCTACAGGAAACACACTTCACTCCCAACTCCACTCCTAAGTTTTTTGGCCCCCGATATCCTCAGGTCTATACAGCCTCTGCCGCCACCAAACGCAGGGGGGTACTGATAGCCTTTCATCGCACAACACCCTTCACACTAGGCACCGAAATTAAAGACCCGGAGGGTCGTTACCTCCTGTTAGTTGGGCAACTCTTGGATATAGATGTCACCATTGCTGCATACTATGCCCCAAACCAAGACCCTTTACCATTCCTTTCCCACATACTCTCGACTATAGACCACCATAAGCGCAGAACTTTAATTGTTAGCGGAGACTCTAATAGTGTAGTATATCCCTTCCTCGATAAATCCCCTCAACCATCTTCTGCCCCTGCCTCTAAACAAACTTTCCAAGCCATTCTACACCATTACTCCTTGATAGATACATGGCGAGAACTCAACCCGGCGAAAAGCCAATACACCTTTTATTCTCACCCCCACCAGTCTTTCTCCAGGATAGATCATATTTTCCTTACCACCGCCTCTACCCCCCTGCTCATTGTGATCATTGTGCTGTATTCACGGCTATGACCTCCTTGGCCCCATCCCCCACTGAACCCTCTTGGATTATTAACGATAACCTGCTTGCAAACCCAGCTCACTGTCTAGAAATCGAAGCAGCCCTTAAAGACTACTTTTCTCTTAACCAATCGCCTGATATTTCTCCTCTCCTGTTATGGGAAGCGCATAAACCGGTTCTACGAGGGTTTTGCATTAGCAAAGCATCCTTCTTAAATAAAAGCAAAAGGCAGCAACGTCTCACACTAGAGCAAACCTATGATCATTCCCATCAAGCCTTCCAGGCGGCTCCTACGCCTGCCAATCGTGAGACCCTGGAGCATTCTAGATTGGCTCTAGATCTTTTTCTCACAGATCAAGCTGAACTCTCGCTCCGACGATCTAGACACAAATATTACACCAAGGCGAATAAACCCAATACATTCCTGGCCCTCTCACTTCGTAGGCTTGACCAACTCACTAGACCTATCCGGTTACGCACCTCTTCTGGCAACCTCACTAGTAACCCAGAACGCATTCTACAGATTTTCCATAAACACCTGTCACAGCTTTATTCCTCTTCTACACCTTTTGACCCCACGCAAGCAGATGCCCTTCTAACCCCCATTTCCTTCCCAAAACTTTCTGAGTGCCAGTTGGAGGCACTTGAGCGACCCATTTCCCTAGCCGAAACCTTAGATGCTTTTAAAAATTTAAAACTACGTAAGCGCCCAGGACCAGATGGCTTCTCAGCCACGTATTACAAAAAATTTGCTCACCTCCTTACACCTATCCTCACTAATGCCTTTAACGCTCTACTGTCTGGCCACGTTTTTAATCATGATACAGTACAAGCGAACATTTCCATGATCCCAAAGCCGAATTCTGACGATACGCAGTGGTCCAATTATAGGCCAATCTCTCTCCTCAACATTGACGTTAAACTGTTAGCTAAAATCCGCTCTTCACGTCTTAACCTATGTATTGGCTCTCTAATTCTTAACGACCAAGTGGGCTTTATTCCAACTAGGCAAGTGGGAGATAACATCAGACGTGCATCTCTTTTGGCTAACTTAGCTAGGTCTCGCAATATTCCCACCTGTTTCCTATCCCTAGATATCCGGAAAGCATTTGATACAGTCTCATGGCCATATCTCAGCTATATATTGAGTCGTTGGGGTTTTGCCCCACATTTATTAACCTGGATCTTCTCGTTATATCGAGGGCCCTCGGCCAGAATTAGGTATCTGGGACACAGGTCGGTTCAGTTCCCGATCTCCAGAGGCACGAGACAAGGCTGCCCTCTGTCCCCTCTGCTCTTTGCCCTGGCTATAGAGCCTCTGTCCCTCTTAATTACAGCTATCCCGGATATCAGGAGACTTGAGATAGGAGGCACGCATCATAAGTTATGTCTCTTCGCGGATGACGTCTTGCTCTTTCTCTCATCCCCATTGACTTCCACTCCTTCTCTACTCCGGCTTCTCGAGGTGTTTGGCTCGCTCTCTGGCTTACTAATAAACCCTAATAAATCAACAGCACTCAACATCTCTCTCCCCCCTTTAGAGTTGATGCACCTAAAGCAGATTCTACCATTCCCTTGGTCGCGCTGTCATATCCCATTCTTGGGTATTAAACTGACCCCTAAGTTATCAGACCTTTACGCAGCTAACTATCTTCCGATGCTAAACCATCTTTCTGCCCTTTTGACCAAATGGTCTTCCTTACCCCTCGCATGGCTAGGCAGAATAGCAGTTATCAAGATGTCAATCCTCCCAAAAATTCTATACCTATTTAGAGTCCTTCCAGTCCTAGTCCCCCCTCACTACCTCCGCACACTACAAAGTCGCATTTTTTCCTATGTATGGGGTAATACTCGTCCTCGTATACCTCGCTCCACCCTATACCGTCCTAAGCTCAAAGGTGGTCTAGGCCTACCTGACATCAGCAAATACTATCAAGCAGCGCATTTAGCCCAATTACCTAAGTACCATGCAACTTTTGAAATCCCTCAATGGGTTGCACTTGAATCGATAGAATGTGACCCCTTATCTACAGCTAACTTACTCTGGTTGAGGCCTATAGACCGCCGCTCTATAACCAACCCCATCACCTCTCACTTTTTATCCCTATGGGATAAACTGAAAACCCGATATCCCCTCCAATCGCTACATAATCCTCTGCTCTCGTTTTTACGAAACCCAGCTTTTCCCCCGGCCTGGCAGACGTCCCTTTTATTCAAAGCCTGGTCCTCTTCTAATTTGCTCCGCACACATCATTTCCTGCAGAGGAATAAGTTTAAAACCTTTGCCTCGCTGCGGGAAACACATGGCCTCCCAGCTTCCGAGATATTCCGATACTTACAGCTACAACACTTTTATGCTCCCTAAGCTACAACAACAAATCGGCCAGATGCTATGTCTTTCTTCGAACGAGCGTGCTAAAAAGACCCCCATAGACGTGGGCTTATTTCTTGCTTATATTCACTCTTCACTACTTCGATTACCACGTCCCCCCCTCTGTATACCCATAAGTGGGAAGTGGACTTGGGCAGGAAACTCGACCCATCTGATTGGGATCACATTTGGGCTAACACAAAATCATCTTTGCAGAACATTGTAGCATTGGAAACGAATTATAAAGTTTTAACCCGCTGGTACTTGGTCCCAGCGAGAATCGCAAAATTTACCCCTAATTACTCGCCCAACTGTTTTAGAGGCTGTACAGACTTAGGGACGCACTACCATATGTGGTGGGATTGCCCAGTGGCCCGGGTCTTTTGGGATGAAATTTTCACCGTACTATCTACACTTAGCGCTATCACTTTAAGACCTGATCCAACAACAGCCCTACTCAATCAGTGCCCCCCTGGCATCTCCAACTCGCAATTCAAGCTCCTTATGCAAGTTACAACAGCGGCTAAGCAGGTTATAGCGAAATCCTGGAAATCCCCCACCCTTAGTGTTGCTGCCGTCAAAACCAGAACAACACAAGCCATGATACATGTAAAGGTGGAAGCCACAATTCTTGACATGATCCCTAAATTTTTGCACAAATGGAACCCCTGGGTAGAGTGCTTCCTCCCGCCTAACTTTGATGAATCACTCCTTCTCCCTTGATTTCTATATTGTGCGCCCAGAATACTGTCAATAGTCCTTCGTGGGCAACTCGTGGAGTCTGCTGTAAACTAGCTGATTGTTCATGGAAGTCATCGTTATTGTTTTTTTTTCCCATACCCTCCCTTCCTCCCCCGTCTGATCCCCCTCCAAACTTCCCCCTACTTCTTAAATGCACTTAAGAGACGTTACTTGGATTGGCTGGGACGATAATGTCATCTATTGTCGACTCTTATGTTCTTGCTTTTGCTTGATTTGTTTAGACATCTGTAATGTAATCCTCATTCATTTTTCTTCAATGTCCTATAGCCTCTTCAATGTCCACTGTATATCTACAATGTCTCCTTGATTGTTTTGTTAAAGTTTTCTCTTTTGTTAATAAAAATGTTTGAACAAGAAAAAAAAAACAGTCCTGCCCCCCCCCAATTTGTACTAGGTAAGGGGGCTTCCATATTCTGATAAGGATCTTGCCTGCAGACCACCACAGCCACCAGACCCCTGTCCTAGTAAATTGCCCTCCCCATGTAGATGCTGTCTACATGGGGAATTTTTTTTCAGTGGGACTCCCTCTTCTTCTCTTTTGATGCTCTCAAATATATATATATATATATTTTTTTTTTTTTCTTTGGTATATGTCCCCCAGAGCAGTGCCTAGTTTCCCATGATATTTGTTTGACAATACCTAGCATATTAGTCTAGAAAATGGCCATTGTCTGTTTACCATTTAGCTTCCATTGCCTTCCAATGAGTTTAGATTCAGCACCCAAACTTTAGTCATGTTCACAGAACTTGCTCCAAACCAAACACAGGTATGTTTGGCTCACTAGTACCAGAAAAAAACAAACTGCTCAGTGAGGGATGGTATTCTGTATTGCAGAATAATGTTCTCCCATGACTAGACAGTGATCTTTAATGTCATATTGTGAAGGGTTTGGGCCTTAGCTATAGCAGAGAAAAGCTACATGGAAGAAGGACACTAAGGTGTCCAAAAAATGTTCACCTGGTCCAAGGGACAAGCTTTGTGTAGTTCTGTTCCATTTGGTTGAACAAGCCTATGGAGGACATGCAATCTGTTTATTGTTGATGGGTGCTGAGTCCCAAATTCCATCTTTGACTTGGCGCACATCTAACCTCCTGGAAGTACTGACCATCAACTTTCTTACATGTTGACAAGCAAATACCATCATGTTCAAGCCATGGTGGATACTTTACCAACTCTGCAGTGCCAAAAAAGACAGACACCTACAGATGATATGGTAGCACTTGTGCCTTCCTTAAGGCTATCCAAATCTATTGGGACCAACGGAGTGACTCAATAGAGATTTTTGAAGGGTCTTTTCAAATTGATGATCCACAAATGTTTTTCCTACTAGAGGTTTAATGGCAGATGCCTCCTGCGCTTCCCACATTGGGGGAGATTTACTAAAGCTGGTACACTGAGAAGCTGGTGCAGCTGTGCATGGTAGCGAATCAGCTTCTAACCTCAGCTTGTTCAGTTAAGCTTTGGCAATAAAACCTTGAAGCTGTTTGGTTTCTATGCAGAAGTGCACAAGATTTTGTACTCTCCAGCTTTAGTAAATAAACCCCATTGTTTCCAAAACTGGATGGATCGTGGCAGTACTACACAGTTGTATGGTCACCCAGCTCAGTTTCATGCTTCAGCTGTAGAGCCCTCTTAACCATCATCCACAGATGCACCTGAAGGCAGACACATCACCTTGGAATATGGTACCAACACCCAAACCCTAAGACACTCCCAAATATGACCTTGGGTCACCCCATGTACAAGGAAAGCAAGTACAAGTGGGGTACAGTGGCATGCCCCTTTTTTACCATGCACAAATGCAGGCACAGGGTACTTTTAACTCTAAGTCTATTTCCCCAAATTCTGTAGCTACCTAGTGCTACCCTGAATTTCATTTGATAGGAATGTTATTTATGAGATTGTGTTCTGAAATGTTTTACTTTAGTGATTTTCAGCAAGTTGTAGTAAGTTTTATATAGACAATATTATGCAGCCACATATTATCCTGATTAAGCCAAAAACTTTGCTGTGAAGAGTCCATGTTTGTGCAGCTTTTATAATTGGTTTTGTATCATTCTATGGTGTGTGCCTGCTCTCTGCCATCCTGAACCTGGCGTGCATTATTGCTTTATTCTTTGCATCTGTTTAGTAAACTGCAAGCTATAGTTACTCTCTGTTTTATCATTCAGCCATTTTACCTATCCTCTTAAATATGTCTTGATTCTCTGCCTATGGACAAAGGTATTGAAAAAAGGTTGGAGTTTAGGGTTTCATGGTTTAGAAGGTGTGGAGGTTTGACTTTTATTTTGCTAGGTCTTTTCTTATTTTGGGAGCTGAAATGTATACTTGTTGCTGATCAAGACAAAACTACCTTTTGCAGTATGTCACTGCATACTTGTGCAGAAAAATAGTGTGCACCAAAATATACATTTATTTCCTATATTACCAAAGCTGCCATTACATTTATGCATTCCTCTGTATTAAAAATGCCAGGAAAGCCTAAAGTGAGAGGCAGAGGTTCTGCTTGTGGAAATAGTAGGGGGCAAGCAGGTTTTGCAGGACAATGTGTTTTATGGGCCAACCATGCAAGGCATGTCTTCCTTTTCTATCTTAGAATGGCCATTCTATACAGCCACAAATGCTAAAGCTTCAGTCTTGCCATGTAGTCAGTGTTCTGTCTGAGAGGGCCTTCCAAGCAGCAGGTTTTGTTATGGACAGGTGAATCTGACTGTCCCCTGACAGTGTGGACAGATTCCTTTTCATTAATATAGCTAGTCTTAGATTACTAATGACTACACATTTGCTGCCACTGATACTACAGACTAAACTTTTCATTCATTCTGCCCCCCTAAAAATCCTGTCCATCATCAGCCCCCTTCCAAAAAAGACATACCTGCATTACCAGCTTCTACACCCTATCCTAAGCTATTCTGGTTTTCTTCTGATCTGGACCTCATCTGCCAAATTTCTAATGTTTTCTGTAGGGTGAATCCTGCACTGCACCTCCAGTGTGCAGTGAAGGATTTACCCTACAAGTTTACAGCCTATTCTGGTGCTTCACCACTGTAAAAGTGCCATGTGTGTGTGTTTTTCTTCAGATAAACCTCTCCAGCTTGTCAACTTTGCCAGCTCCTGCCATATCTCCTGGCCTATTCTGGGACTTTGCACTGTAAAGGTGTCACACAATGTTTCAATAACTGAACTTCCAAATTTCTAATGTTTGCTGCAGGGTAAGTCCAGTGCTGCTCCTTGAACTTTGTGACTTACTACAGTGCTCTGACACTGTAATGGGGTCACACAATGTTTTCTCAGCTGAATCTCCGCTGCAAAAATTACAAAGCGTTGCAAAGTAAATCCTGCCTTGTGTTAGAGAGATACCCAGGTTTTAGGCTGCAATCTTTGTTATTTTTCAGCCTATTCAGGCTGTTTACATGCTGTCCAGCCACTATACAATATTCGTGGCTACTATCTCTGATAATACACTCATTTATATTGCAAGATAAAACATGCTTTGCTTACTATTTCTTGCCCATTCAGGTTCTAACGTATTGTTCTGTCCAGCTAAATGTAAAAGGTAAAAAAATTAATTACTTAAATCAAGGAATGCGCTAAAACCACAAACTATTCCTAATTTAGTGTAGAAACATTAGTGCAAAAGATATATATATCTATTATCAATTAATATCAAAAAATATCAAAATTATGTGCAAAACATAAGTAATTTAAATAATTAAATTTGTGAATATAAAAAAAAAAACAAAAATGTCCAATTCTGAATTTCTTCAAATGTCCAAATAAATCCTTTCCAAATTCAGGTGCTCTCAAAGAAATTGTGCCAAAATCCACCACCAAAAGTAAAGTTGGGTAACTCACCAGAGCTCCATGCTGATCATTCTCTAGATCAGCAAAAAACGCTTTTTGCTCTGGGAGCAGATGCAATGAATCAACTTCTCAGGTGTGATGATCAATAGCTACACATTCATCCATAAGGTAGGTATCCACCACTCAATATAATGGTTCCAGGAGCATTATATCACTCTCTCTTTTTATATCTCTCCACCGAGGTCATGTTTGGGAATGAAAGAGAAAAATCATGGTGCAGCCAGTTTTTTTATAAAAGTATCCAACAATTTAATAAAGATTTACACTCACAAAAAGGGTGTCTTCACCGACACCAGTATAACAGCATAAAACAGCAAATGGTATAACAGTCTCCTGTTCCCCGTACACTCACTACAGCGCTCGTGACTTAATTTTCTCCACAAACGTCAGCATCCAGTAAGCCCTACTAGTTTCGTCATGAATGACGTCTTCAAGAGACCGCCCCTTGAAGACGTCATTCATGACGAAACTAGTAGGGCTTACTGGATGCTGACGTTTGTGGAGAAAATTAAGTCACGAGCGCTGTAGTGAGTGTACGGGGAACAGGAGACTGTTATACCATTTGCTGTTTTATGCTGTTATACTGGTGTCGGTGAAGACACCCTTTTTGTGAGTGTAAATCTTTATTAAATTGTTGGATACTTTTATAAAAAAACTGGCTGCACCATGATTTTTCTCTTTCATTCCCAAACATGACCTCGGTGGAGAGATATAAAAAGAGAGAGTGATATAATGCTCCTGGAACCATTATATTGAGTGGTGGATACCTACCTTATGGATGAATGTGTAGCTATTGATCATCACACCTGAGAAGTTGATTCATTGCATCTGCTCCCAGAGCAAAAAGCGTTTTTTGCTGATCTAGAGATTGATCAGCATGGAGCTCTGGTGAGTTACCCAACTTTACTTTTGGTGGTGGATTTTGGCACAATTTCTTTGAGAGCACCTGAATTTGGAAAGGATTTATTTGGACATTTGAAGAAATTCAGAACTGGACATTTTTGTTTTTTTTTTTATATTCACAAATTTAATTATTTAAATTACTTATGTTTTGCACATAATTTTGATATTTTTTGATATTAATTGATAATAGATATATATATCTTTTGCACTAATGTTTCTACACTAAATTAGGAATAGTTTGTGGTTTTAGCGCATTCCTTGATTTAAGTTATAGCACTAAGAAATTTATTTGGTTTCTTTGAGGTGGAATTGCTGCTTTAAAGTATTAAGGGTGTGGCGCTTTTATTACACTTGTGAAAAAAATTAATTACACATTCAAAATATGTTCAGCCAGAATACAATTTTGCTGTGAAAGTTGTACTGCCCTTAAGACCACCTACAGCTTACATTCCTCCTTAGCATGTCATTTTTATGGAATTGTGTCTTTTTCCATGTTGTTCTCAAAATCATACAAAATGGACCCTTTCACCATTGTGCAGTCTTTTTTGTTTTTGCTCAAATATATCCCCATGGAATTGTCTAGCTCCCCACTTCCTAAAGTGAAAAAGTTTGCTTATTAACTTTAAAAATAAATAGCCTTAGACCTAAAGGGGTTTTTTGGTGGTTATAGGGTAACTCCACTTTCATGGGATAAAAATAGCTTATAACGATAATTAAAACAATATATATCCTCACACTTGTTACACAAGTCATAGTCATATAGTCAATTGAGTTGAATAATGAAAAATTACCTTGCCTTGCTCGGAACCCCCCCCCCCAAGAAATTTAATTCCCTGCTTTTGTGATTAGT
The DNA here is from genome assembly GCF_062004578.1 of Staurois parvus. Lineage (NCBI taxonomy): Eukaryota > Metazoa > Chordata > Amphibia > Anura > Ranidae > Staurois > Staurois parvus. The sequence goes on from NW_028317852.1 coordinate 7,664,372, forward strand.
TTACTCATTTTCTCATAAGTCTTTACTAAATCAGATTTTGGGCGTAATTTTTGGTGAGATCCTCCCAAAGGGATGCTCCCAAAATTCATGTACAAAAGGATGCAGACCCTTCCCCTTTCCTCATTAGAACACTGCTTATTGTGAATAGGAGTGATTGTTATGAAATCACTCCTATTCACAATAATTTTGCAAAAGGACACAGACAAGCAGATATTCAGAATAACAATAGGTAGGAATCTGCAAAAAAGTCAGTTTACCGCTACCCCGCCGCCCTATAGCAGAAATACTGCTACAGGGCAGCAGGGGTGGTCAAAATCATGTATATGTACATGATTTAGCATTTCCAGGTAGGGGGCGCTTGCGATCCGTGTGCGCCCTACCCACGTCGCCATTTACAGCCACGGCTGTCACTGTATTGGTGTCACTGGAGATGTTAGTTAATCAGTTCCCCCCAGTGTCAGAATGCCTGCCGCAGTCCCGCTATAAGTCACTGATCACCGCTATTGCTAGTAAAAAAAAAAATCCAGTATATATACCGCCGTTTGTAAACGCTATAACTTTCACATAAACCAATTAATTTACATGTATTTGTATTTGTTTTTAGCAAAGACGTAGCAGAATACATTTTGGCCTAAATTTATGATAAAATTAGATTTTTTAAATTGTTTTTACTGGACATGTTTAATAGCAAAAAGTCAAGAATATAGTTTTTTTCTCAAATTGTCGGTCTTTTTTTTTTTATAGCGAAAAAAAAAAAAGGCACAGAGAATCAAATACCACTGAAAGAAAGCTCAATTCGTGGGAAAAAAAGACATAAATTAAATTTGGCTGCAGCATTGGATGACCGCGCAATTGTCAGTTAAAGTAACGCAGAGCCGTTAAGCAAAAAATGGCCTGGTCAGGAAGGGGGGTAAATCCTCACGAGGGCAAGCGGCTAAAATCCCTGCAATGTACACAGATCACCCAGAGGGGAATATTAGATTTTTTTCTCAACAAATGTGAGTTACTCTTTAACCACTTGAGCTCCAGAGGATTTACCCCCCTTAATGACCAGGCCTCTTTTTGCTACTCGGCGCTGCACTAATTATACTGATAATTGAGCGGTCATGCAATGCTGCACCCAAACAAAATTTACGTTCTTTTTTTCACACAAATAGAGCTTTCTTTCGGTGGTATTTGATCACCTGTGCACTTTTTATTTTTCAAGCTATAAACAAAAAAAGGCCAAAAATTTTGAAGAAAAACAATATTTTTTACTTTCAGCTATAAAAAATATATAGTAAACTCAAAGTTGGTTATAAATTTAGGCCAAAATGTATTCTGCTCCATGTTTTGGTAAAAAAATCCCAATAAGTGTATATTGATTGCTTTGTGTGAAAGTTATAGCGTCTACAAACTATGGTATAGATACTGCAATTTACGCCATTTTTTTGCTATACAGCGCTGTGCTAGTTTACCGGACAATTGCGCGGTCATGCAATACGTTACATAAATGAAACTTACATCCTTTTTTTCCCACAAATTGAGCTTTCTTTTGGTGGTATGTGATCGCCTGTGCGGTTTTTATTTTTTCCGCTATATAAAAAAAAGGCTGAAAATTTTGAGGAAAAAAAACAATATTTTGGACTTTTTCCTATAAAACATGTCCAGTAAAAAAAAATTTCAAAATCAAATTTATTCATATATTTCTGCCAAAATGCATTCTGCGACATGTCTTTGCTAAAAAAAAAAACCCAATACGTGTAAATTAATTGGTTTACGTGAAAGTTATAGCAATTACAAATGGAAAGATACTGGGATTTTTAGTTTTTTTTTATAATGGCAAAGATCAGCGACTTATGGCAGCGATCAGCGACTTATGGCGGGACTGCGGTGGACATTCTGACATTAGGGGGTACTGACTTGGGGTCACTGACATCCCCAGTGACACCAATACAGTGATCAGTGCAAAAACAAAAACACTGACACTGTACTAATGGCACTGGGGAGGTTAAGTTTAATATTCAGGGAAAGGGTTATCTGTGTGAGGGGAGTGTTTTACTAGGGGGCGGGGGTGTGTACTGCAGGGAACACCGCTGATCGGAAGAGAAAAACTCTTCTGTCCCGATCAGCGTGTACTGGAGCTGTCAGGGAACTGACAGAAAGCACAGCTACTGCAGCTGTGCTCTCTGTCAGAGATTGCCGCCGATCGCCGGGACATAGCTGGTAACGACCGGCTGTGACCCGGCGACTGACATCCGCGGCTGTGATCGGCGGGACAGGTAGGGCGGCGGTGTGCCTCGCGCATGCCCCCTACCTGTTTTAAACGTGCTTTTGCCCAGCCCTGCCGCCGTATTTATACAGTGGCTGGGCGGCATGTGGTTAATCTCAGGTTTCAGGAATTTCAAACAGGATTCAACAAGTCCCTAGCATATCAAACCAGAAGATTTGTCCATATCTACTTGCCTTCTTGATTGAATGAATTATTATACTCTTCAGTTTTCAGGCCCAGTGTCAGAGACATGAGTATCAAGAGTCCCATGGCTCTTGATTTCTATAGTATAGTTGGCTGTATATAAATTATGCAGTGATACTGCCTCTACTGGCACACAATAATTAATAGCAGTGGCCTTTTGAACTGAAAATTTTAAAGCTATGCATTTCAAAATAGATCTATACAGGTAGATTTTGCCAAATTGTGATGCGACACTCTTTTCATCATTGCAAGAACAAAAATAGAATACTTGCATCAAACGTTCAGTGTTCTACTAGTTCCTCATTGACAGATTCTTGGCTGTGGTTTCTGAGTAAATTAGAATAAAAATTAAAAAAATAAATGTTGGCAGCATGGACTCTACCCGTAAGAGATTATATTTTACTCATTAATATACAGTATGAAAGTCTCTGAAGTGGTAGATTGGAAGACAATTTTAATTTTAATTATGTGTGCTGTGCTAACTGCTTAGGAAGACATTTGACAGGTTCACCACATTTTGACCACAAATTTGATGGTTGGTTACAGTTCAGTTCTTTATGGTTTCTAAATACACAAGATGATCAAAAAAGTATTGTCAAATGTATGGGTAATATTGGCTAACAATGCTAAAAAAAAATGCTTTTGGAAATTAGGCCCCCTTGTCAAGTACCGTATATTAACAGATTAAATGTGACGTAACAGAATACAAAACAAATACAGATCTTGAACAAATAGTTCTATATAGATAAAATATAAACATGATAAAAAAAAATACATTCAAATAATGTAAAGTACACATGGACAAGTTTCAAATTGTCATTCTTTAGCACTGCTTTGTGAACATTCTAAAATTCTAACCTTATTGAGGTACTACAAATCGGTCTGTTTACTTACGGTATCGTACATTTAACTCTAGTGTATGTACTGTACATTTCATGACTTGGGTTTTAGGTTTTAACATACATAATTTTAAGATTAGGAAAATATTTTCCATTTAATATTTTCTAAAACAATCTGCTTTTTTGATAAATCAAGCAGCACCAGAGCATACTGTAGTACTGCTAACTGATTTGACATTTCTGATAAATGTGGTATGTATTACTGCAATTTAGTAAATCAAATTGTTATGCATAAACATTTTTTAGAGCTAGAGAGGCTAAATTCAAAGTATTCAAATTCAAAGGGGGGGTGGGTAGTGCCAGAAAGTGGAAAGAAGCCAGTGGGTAAATCAACCTACATGTATGCGATACTAAAATTGTTTAGAAGGAAAAGAGGGCCATAAAACTATACTTAGGATATATGGAGGCTGCCATTGCTTATACCTCCTTCTGAAAATACTAGTTGTCTTATTGACATACTACTTCAAAGGCTTTTACTAATTTCTAAAAAACATAATGTCAGGATCCATGAACCAGGTAGAGACAGAACCTTTAATGAAATGGCAAATATTACATAAATCAGGAGCGTAGTCAAAACCAAAGCCAGGGTTTGGATGCCAGAGTAAGTAATCAGACGAGCCAGAGAAAGAAAACCAGAAGACAGCATACTCAGGAACCAAAGATCAGGAACAGAAATCAGAAGAGAAGTCAGCCTGACCGAGTTGTACACAGGAACACAGGCAGGAACACACTGGAGATCATAGACCATGCAAGGGCAAGGAGGAAATGAGCTAAGCTTCTAAAATAGCAAAAATGGCTGGCTGTGCACTGGACTAATGAGGCAGGTAAAGGTATCCAGGTGAGTCACTGTGAAGATGAGTGGCTGGTAAATAACTGACAGCTGAACAGCACCAAAAGAAAAGAGCTGCTCATTACGTAGCAGGAGCCCAGCTCTGACACATGTACCTTGGATAACTGTAACAAGCATGTAAGGAGGGGTTTGTAGCAACCGTAGTGGCTGGGAGCATGCACAGGTTGGTTGACAGCTTCTCATTGTCATCTAGTGTTGTGCTTTGTGTTTTTTTTCCCAGATTGGTGATGTCCTACAGGTTTCCCTGTTTAACAGTCATTTACTAGCTGAACATTGGAGAATGCAGAGCTGCAAATTTGCTGTGGTGCTGCAGGCTGCTAATATGTTTTGGGCACATAACAGCACAATATTGGGTGATTATTGTAGTCAGCTATTCAAATAGTGGCCAGTGCTGTTAAAGTCTGCAGTCTGTCAGCTGGTGGTTACTAGCAGGAACCAGCAGAGATGTCTGGTTAGCTACCAGGGGCGGACTGACAACTCATGGGGCCCCCGGGCAATAGGGGATCATGGGGCCCCTGTGTCCTTGCCCAAACTCAAAAAAGCCTATGCAAAAGGTACCAGGGGCATCTCATGGGGCCCCCAACTGACCCCAGGCCCTCGGGCAGCGCCCGGGTTTCCAAATGGTCAGTCCGCCCCTGTTAGCTACAGAAGTGTTGGTCTGCGGTCTGTAGTGGTAGTTTAGTAACCAGATAAACTAAAAAAGGTAAGTACAAAAAATGGCCACTGACCCAGTCTATAACTGGCCTTCACAGCAAGGAGCACATGGAAGGGCGACGCACGTCAAACAATAAGGGAAAAATTCCCAGCTCAACTCACCAACCCTGTGCTGCAGTAAAGTAGTTTTAAGATCCAGTGTTACATACTACTGAACTTACTGTTACTACTGAAGTTACTGGGAGTAGTAATGGTCCTAAAGTATGCTTTAATAAGGGCCTAATGTTACCCCTTTTTGGACTCAAGTTCTGACTTTGCTGTAAATTAAACAAAAATGGTATGTTATCCTGAGAAAGGTTAGGTTTGTGCACAGTTTCCTAATATGGTGTTTTCTACAAAAAAGCTCAAAGGGACTTTTAAGCATCTGTGTTTTACATAACTGAGCTAGGCCATCAATAGGGTTACAAGTATCAAGAACGTCACTCTTTCTAATCTGTTTGCTTGTTTTGGGGTCAGTGACTGAGAAAATACTAAAACCAGAGAAATCCACATATATAGCAATAGTAACCCCAGTACTTCTTTCAGTACATATTTCCTTCTTTTAACCACTTGCCCTCCAGATGATTTACCACCTTCCTGACCAGGCCATTTTTTGCGATACTTTAATCACAAATGCGCAGTCCTGCAACACTGCACCCAAATTAAATTTATGCCCTTCCCCCCCCCCCCCACAAATTAGAGATTTCTTTCGGTGGTATTTGATCGCCCCTGCATTTTTTATTTTTTGTGCTATAAACAAAAAAAGACCATAAATTTTGAAAAAAATTATATTTTTGGCTTTTTGCTATAAATCATAACCAGTAAAAAAAAAGGTTAATCAGATTTCGTTAAAAATTTAGGCCAAAATGTATTCTGCTACATGTCTTTGCAAAACAAAAATGCCAATACATGTAAATTAATTAGTTTACCTGAAAGTTATAGTGTCTACAAATGGCGATGTATATATACTGGAATTTTTTTTTTATACTAGTAATGGCGGCGATCAGCAGCTTATAGCAAGACTGCGGCGGGCATTCTGACACTGGGGGGGAACTAACTGCCACTGACATCCCCAGTGACACCAATACAGTGATCAGCGCTAATAAAAAGCACACTGTACTAATGACCCTATGCAGGAAAGGGTTAACTTCTGGGGTGATTAAAGGGTTAACTGTGTGCTGTGTTGTTTTTACATTATGTGCTGTGTGTGTTTTACTAGGGAGACAAACTGCTTTTTATTGCTCTGCACAGCAGAGCAATACAAAGCAGCCTGTTCGTGCTGACAGGGGAGAAATCTGTGTTGTTTGTACACACCTCTCCCATTTAATGTTCCAGGTGCTGGAATCTCTGGCTGGGACCTGGCAATCGACAGCTTTAGCTGCCTACGCGGAAATGCAAAATTACACATATATACGTGATCTTGTGCAGCCCTGCTGCCCTGTAGCAGTAGTTCTGATATAGGGCGGTGGGGAAGCAGTTAATAAAGCTACAATATACAGTATGTGCTCATAATAAAAAGTCTTTAAACATCTTCCTAGACAATTTATCAATAAAAATATCAAGCTAAATGACAAACAGTTATATGATAAAAGGGGTCATGTGCAAAGTTTTCTGAACCTAACAGAAGAATAGAGTTTGACAAGCCATAACAACATTCTGCTTATCAATAAGTGTATTTATTCTATACCTGCACAGCTCAAGCACCACAAGTACTCTCTTCTCCCTGAACAATAAATAATAATACAAAGATATTGGTATCCAACAGTGTTTTATAAGATGCAGTTTATTATAGGTAAAATAAATCTGTGATATCATCTATACCCACAATCCACTAAAAGTGTCCCCACTCACCACAATTATCATGATCATGAGCCTCAAATTAGACAGGCAATCACCAACAGTACAAGAAATGGCCACTGCCCCAGTCTATAATTGGCCTTCACAGCAAGGAGCACATGGAAGGACGATGCATGCCAAACAATAAAATGGAAAAATTCCCAGCTCAAACTTGCCAGCCAACCTGCAAACAAACAGATGTAGCCTGTCTGTGTTACAAACAGGGGTTTAGTTAGCACACAATTGCAAACACATGCGTAAGCTGCAGAGCCTCTTCATGGCACCCCGATATTCTACAGTTCTTAACGCTACAAATTTTGAGAACCCCATAGTAGAGGTGCATGTATTTAATGGATATACTGAGGGCAGGTGAACCTGAAAGAGCCCACCCCTCCTTAAAGGTACAGGAGCAAACTGGACACCCAGCATGTAGCACAACGGCAGTCAAGGTGTCCAGTGCACCACCTCGCCAACAGGTCAATACTACAAGAAATGGCCACTGCCCCAGTCTATAACTGGCCTTCACAGCAAAGAGCACACATGTCAAACAATAAAAATTCCCAGCTCAACTTACCAACTAGCTTGCAAACAAACCGAATTAGTATGTCTAACAGTATGCGTTAAAAACAGGGGTTTAATTAGCACACATTTGCAAACACATGCATAACCTACATCACCATCAATAGTACCTCCTCATTACAGGAAGGTAATACTGCATCAGAAATATCCCTGTTGCAATAACCTTTGCTTTAATTATAGGTGGCAATAATGCAATGCTTCATGTCTCTTTATCCCCTTTGTTCACATATAATCTTGTGTGCTATATCCTGATAGAAGATGTTCCTCACCCACATGATTCCAACCCACCTACTCTCCCTATTATGCAACCTAATACTATGTTCCCTCTATTTGAAATCCTGTTCACTTTCTACTGCACATGTATTCAGGGCTTTAACCTTATTCGTTAACCACTTCCCGACCGGCCGTTGCATATAAACGGCCGGAGGGTGGCAGTGCAGGGTCGGGTGGCCATTTATAAACGGCCTCCCCGCACCCTGCTTGTGCACGCTCCCTGGGAGTGCGCAGCACCGCGATCCAGTGCCCGCTGTGTCCTCCGGACACAGTGAAACATGGATAGTCGGACGGGACCCCTGTACAAGGTCCTGATCATGTGATCACTGATTGGCCAATCAGTGATCACATGCAAAGTAGTAAGCAAGATGTCACTTGTGAATGACTTGTGAAAATCTGTGAATGATCACAGAGGTCACATGGTACAAGGCTATTCACAACAGCCTTGTACCATGTGACAAGCTGTGACCAATCACAGCTCACTCAGTACTTCTCAATGAGTGCAAGAATGCAGACAGAGAGAAAGAGAAATGATTGATTTTACATCCTATATGGACACTATACTGCTAGGGTGACAGTATGTAAAAAAAAAATACAAATAAAAAATAATAATATAAAAAAATAAAATAAAAATGTAAAAAAAAGTTTAAAAATTATAATTTTTGGTTATAAACTAATTTGGATTTTTTTTTTACTAAAAAGATAACGGAATAAATTTTGGCAAAGATTTATGATGAAATATTATTTATTTGCAAAATTTTATTAAAAAACACTTTTTTTCAAAATTTTTGTACTTTTTCATTTACATAGCAAAAAAAATAAAAATCCCAGCGGTGAATAAATACCACCAAAATAAAACTTTATCTGTGTAAAAAAATGGTAAAAAATTACTTTGGGTACAGTGTTGCATGACCGTGCAATTGTCATTCAAAGTGTGATAGCGCTGAAAGCTGAAAATTGCCCTGGTCAGGAAGGGGGTAAAAGTGTCCGGTCTGGAAGTGGTTAAACATATTTAGGGACAGAAGCATGGTTATCTACCCCCCATACAACTCATATGCAACAATGATCCTACCTCAATCACAAACGTATTATAAAATGAATGAATCAAGATCACCAATAAAAAGTTAGTGTTCCATAACCCACAACAGTAAAATCAGTCTGTATATACAGCAAAGCATGCTTGTTATACTCACTGTGGAACATAGGGTTAATCGTTTGCATTGTGTAAAAATGCTGTTTTATCCTGACATCTCTGATCCTCCCCTTCTTCTAGCGTCCCCCTCTTATCTCCTGATAAGAAATATCTTGTGGAGACACTCTGCATATGCTCAGTTCAGTGTGTATTTCTAGAGGGGTTTTTTTTCTTGGGAGAGTGCATGTAATCACCACAGGGCCAATCAGCACTGTCCAGACAGAGGTCAGGGGTTTTGCATCCTCCTAGAGCAGAAAGAAAACTCCTACAAGAAAGAAAACTCTTCCTACAAGCTGTAACCAGTGTTCTACTGAACACTGATAGTAGTCACAAGACGGCTCTAAATGCTGATGAGAAAAGGTATTTAGCAGTTTATAGTTATTAAAATACTTTTCCATGTAGTGTGTACTGTGGGAGACCAGATATAGTGAATGCAGGGTCCTGGGATTAGTAACACTTTGAGATTGAGTTCAATATTAATTTCATTAGTTTTAAAGTATCTAATTTATGTTAAACAAACAAATATATTTTATATGCCCACATTTTTAATACACATCCCTTTTACTAATTATTCTCTTTCATAACTTTTATTTTAATATACAGTAAATTTACACTTTATTACCTCTGATGATTGTTGTTTATGATTAGAGATGAGCGAATTATTCAAAAATTCGATTCGGCTGATTCGCCGAATTTGCGGAAGAAATTCGATTCGATGCGAATTTATTCGCTGCGAATTTAACTTATTTAAAGGGTTTCTAGGCTTCAGAGAGCCTTTATATTAGTGCAGAACACTGTACCTTTAATTTAAATGCTCTTGGAGTCTGCTGGGGAAGAGAAATAATACTGTCAGTCAGTATGACATGCAGATGAGTGCCGTCGATCTTAGAATCACCGCACACGTCACTCATTTGGGCAGTCACGGGGCACGACGAAGAAGAAGAAGAAGAAGAATGAAAAGAAGAAGAAGAAGAATGAAAAGAAGAAGAAGAAGAATGAAAAGAAGAGGAATGAAAAGAAGAAGTGGAAGAATGAAAAGAAGAAGTGGAAGAATGAAAAGAAGAAGAAGAAGAATGAAAAGAAGAATGAAAAGAAGAAGAAGAATGAAAAGAAGAAGAAGAAGAATGAAAAGAAGAATGAAAAGAAGAAGAAGAAGAATGAAAAGAAGAAGAAGAAGAATGAAAAGAAGAAGAAGAAGAATGAAAAGAAGAATGAGAAGAAGAATGAAAAGAAGAAGAAGAATGAAAAGAAGAATGAAAAGAAGAAGAAGAAGAAGAATGAAGAAGAAGAAGAAGAATGAAAAGAAGAAGAAGAAGAATGAAAAGAAGAATGAAAAGAAGAAGAATGAAAAGAAGAAGAAGAAGAATGAAAAGAAGAATGAAAAGAAGAAGAATGAAAAGAAGAAGAAGAAGAATGAAAAGAAGAATGAAAAGAAGAAGAAGAAGAATGAAAAGAAGAAGAAGAAGAATGAAAAGAAGAATGAAAAGAAGAAGAAGAAGAATGAAAAGAAGAAGAAGAAGAATGAAAATAAGAAGAAGAAGAATGAAAAGAAGAATGAGAAGAAGAATGAAAAGAAGAATGAGAAGAATGAAAAGAAGAATGAAAAGAAGAAGAAGAAGAATGAAAAGAAGAATGAAAAGAAGAAGAAGAAGAATGAAAAGAAGAAGAAGAAGAATGAAAAGAAGAATGAAAAGAAGAAGAAGAATGAAAAGAAGAAGAAGAAGAATGAAAAGAAGAAGAAGAAGAATGAAAAGAAGAATGAAAAGAAGAAGAAGAATGAAAAGAAGAAGAAGAAGAATGAAAAGAAGAAGAAGAATGAAAAGAAGAAGAAGAATGAAAAGAAGAAGAATTCCAGTACAGCAAAAAGTGTATCTGCAGAGAGCTCCGCTATTTCTGACAGTTCTCTGACAGTTCCTTCACATTTACAGCGGTTGAAACATTGTATCTATTTGTTTCCGAATAAAAACATCTGTATCCTAAATGGAAACAAATAGATACAATGTTTCAACCGCTGTAAATGTGAAGGAACTGTCAGAGAACTGTCAGAAATAGCGGAGCTCTCTGCAGGGACACTTTTTGCCGGCTGTAGAAGGGATGAAAATCGGCCGATCGGGAAAAATTCGATTCGCGCATCCGAAGTTTGCTAATATTCGGATTCGGTGCGAATCGAATTTTTCCTAATATTCGAAACTAATTCCACTTCGCCAAGTTCGATTCGCTCATCTCTATTTATGATCATTGAAAGTCTGGCTAATTGTAGAGATTATGCGGACACCTTTGGAATATACACAGAAACCTAGAAGAACATTTATTCTATTTATTTTATTATTTTTATTTATTTTATTATTTTTATTTATTTTAATGTTTTTGTATGAGTATAGATGTGTTCTATTCTATATCAGTTCTAACTAAAGATCTATATAGGGGAACCAGGACTTCCTTCCTCTTGAAGGTGACCACTCTGAAACGTCCTAGAAAAAATGTTGTCATTAATTTTCTGTTAGTCGCTTTAAAGTAGTTTGTATATATTCCACATCTTTTCTTTAAAAATACTAAACATCCAAAAATGCAATACTTCAGCTATTCAGAAAAAATCTACCTCCCATAGTCCTCTCTTTTGACTAAAGAATTCTCCTTTATACCAAAAATAATTGTCAAAGCAAACTGTAATAACTAATTTTGTACCTCCTGAAATATCCCTTCTCTTCTTAAAATCCAATTCTACCAGTTGTTTGCTCATTTTAAACAATAATCAGACATGAGATGGTAATACATCTACGGTAATTAACCTTGTATCATCTGATATTTTAATCTTTATCAAACACTTTAACTCTTTCCCTGCCTGTGACATATATATTACACCAGAACAGGACAGTTTAAAGCAGTCAGTAAGACTTAGAGGCTGAAGAGGTGTTAGGGATCTATTTAGATTTCTGATGTCTTCACAAAGTGAAACCGTCCCCACTGGAAGTGAATAGATGACCTTGGTCATCTAACCACTGAATGCACCCCATAGGCCTCTCTGGTAGGTTTTAATGAATTCTGTCAAAAGAGCCATAGGCCTCTCTGGTAGGTTTTAATGAATTCTGTCAAAAGAGCCATAGGCCTCTCTGGTAGGTTTTAATGAATTCTGTCATAAAGGGAGTTGTTTACTGCCACAGTTTCATGTGGCAGTAAACATTTTCCAAAAAGGAAGACAAAAAAAATAAAATATAACCTTTTCCACTTCTGCCATAAGGGTTAAGATAATTTCACACTTGAAATTCTGTTCCTGGTGAAATTTTGCTAGCATCAGCTTCACAAAGCAGGTCACAGCAGGGAGGTGAAACACTCACCTGCTTTCATGTGTCACTCCCTTGCCTGCAGGATGAACGAGGTATCACTTTCTAGCTGGCAACTAGTGTCTGAAGCTTTTTTAACTGAGAGGGAACAATGTCTCACTGACAAAATTAGCAGGAGAAATGAAAAGCAGGTGAGAGGTGTCTATGTATTTTAAAGCATTCTTGTCACTGGCAAATTTTCACATAAATATAAAGGATAAAGGTTCTCTGTCCCACATCCTCAGACATGTAAAAAAAAAAAATCTTACCGTTATGAATCCTGTAACATTTAAAATAAAAACAGATAATGAGAACAGACATCTAAATAAAAAGAGTGAATAAAACAACACATAAAGTGTTATAGTGGTGCTAAATTAATAGTGATGAGGTGATATAGTGAGTACCACACAATAAAATGTGAATAAATCAATAAAATGAAATCAGTGAATTACTGTGAATACAAAAATTATGTATAATAATCCAAAGTCCACAGAAATTGTTCCTCCTTTTCGTGGTTGGCAAAACAGGCTTCAAAGAATAATTCTCCAAAATATAGGCCGATTATAACCAATGGGATACAACCATCATGGAGGTATAATGGTTCAAACTATTAACCACTTGCCGCCCAGCCACCGCATTAAAACGGTTGCAGGGCGGCACTGGCAGGCAAAACCGCGTTTTAAAATGTAGTTTTGCAAAACAGGTAGGGGGCGCCCGCGAGGCGCGCGCCCGCCCTACCTGTCCCGGGGGTGTCAGCCGCCGGGTCACGGCCGGTGATTACCGCCGTTTCCCCGCGATTCACGGTGATCGCTGACACAGAGCAGGGCTGCATTGTTTACACACAGCCCTGTTCTGTGTCAGTTCTCTGACAGCTCGTGACAAGCTGCAGAGGGAGAGAAGAGTTTCTCTCCCTCGACCAGCCTGTCCCTGTCCAGCACACACCCCGCCCCCTAGTAAAACACTCCCCTCACACACTAAACTCTAAAAATGTTAACCCCTTCCTCCCCAGCGCCATTTGTACAGTGTTAGTGTTTTTTTTTTCACTGATCACTGTATTGGTGTCACTGGGGATGTCAGTGACCCCAAGTCAGTTCCCCCCCAGTGTCAAAATGTCCGCCGCAGTCCCGCAGTCCTGCCATAAGTCGCTGATTGCCACCATATGTTGCTAATCGCCGCCATATGTTGCTGATCGCCGCCATTATTAGTATAAATAAAAATTAAAAATCCCAGTATCTTTCCCGCCATTTGGAAACGCTATAACGTTCATGTAAACCAATTAATTTATAAGTATTGGGATTTTTTTTAGCAAAGACATGTCGCAGAATACATTTTGGATGAAATTTGTGACAAAATTTGATTTTTTTTTCTTTACTTGACATGTTTTATAGCAAAAAGTCCAAAATATTGTTTTTTTCTCAAAATTGTCAGCCTTTTTTTTTATAGCGCAAAAAAATAAAAACGCACAGGTGATCAAATACCACCAAAAGAAAGCTCAATTTGTGGGAAAAAAAGGATGTAAATTTAATTTGGGTGCAGTGTTGCATGACCGCGCAATTGTCAGTTAAAGTAACGCAGCGCCGTAACACAAACCTCTTCTGTAACCGCTTCCTGACCACCCTACAGCAGAAATACTGCTACAGGGCGGCATGGGTACGCAAAATCACATATATATATGTACGTGATTTGAGCTCCCGTGGTATTCACACCCCTACCAGATAGCATCAGATTGCCCGCCAGTACACCAGTCATCACATTTAACCCCTTGATTGCCAGGAGCACGCTCATGTACAATAATCCTCCATTGCCAGTATAGTGTCTGAACGGGTCAATATCTTTGATCAGGTCAGCACTATACCAGCGTTCACATTAGTATAGCATCCCCAAAAACGCAGCGTTAGCGGGATCAACCCCTGCACCTGCCAACACCTGCGTTTAGCCCCTACGCTTACCCCCCCTTCTCCCCCAGCAAGTGCAGTGTCAGTAGGTCACTGTCACTTGATACATTGCACACAAAACCGCAGTGTTCGCAGAATAAGGCCTAATCTCTGTTAGCACTTGCCGGTAAATTTTGATGACTCTCATATGAAGCAGAGTGCCGCTCTACCTTTTGGTGAACTGGTGAGTACCAGCGGTCTACTAAATCTTGGTCTTTCACATACCTCCTTGATTTTTGGAGCTGTTTTTCACGGAATATCTATATGCGTTGATTGTGGATCAAAGCAGTTTATATGCACAACAATTAATCGCCGCCAACCCAAATTCAAACTTTGCCAGACCATTTGCATGGAAACTCATTACGGTTTTCAAATTTACATTTTTTTTGGGCCTAACCCTCAACATGGGCATTACTAAAAGAAATGAATTGCGGTTGTATTGGTCCGCAGACCCGATTCATCATATGCCCGTGTTCTCTGCTGCCATGGCCAGGCATAGATATGAGAGTATATTGTGTTTTATGCATTTCAGCGACAATACACTCTGTCATCCTCGGGGTAACCCTGAATTTGACCGGCTCCACAAAATTCAGCCCCTTGTAAATCACCTTAACCAAAAATTTGCAGATGTCTATACTACCCAGCAAAACATCTGCGTTGATGAGTTCCTGATTAATTTTTCTGGCCGCCTTGCATTCAAACAATTTCTCCCCAGCAAGCGTGCCATATATGGGGTCAAGATGTAGAAGACCTGTGAGAGGACAACAGGCTATACTTATAAGTTTCGGATTTACGAGGGAAAAGATGGACGTGGAGCCCGCCCGGATGCCCAGACTACATGGGGAGCAGTGGCAAGATAGTTTGGGACTTGGTGTCATCCTTCTCCATATGGGGTACCACTTATACGTGGACAATTTTTATTCAAGCGTGCCACTATTTAGACATTTATTCAATCTTGGAACTGGCACTTGTGGCAAAGTGTGACCTAATGTGTGTCCACCATTAGAAGTGGGTGGATGCAGGGTGGTATATTCTAATGGTGGGCATACCACACACTTTTTCTGACAGAGATTTCTTCTCATTTTTTCATTCAGTCCACTGGCTGGATACAAAAAAAAAAAAGAACATAGCATATATAACCAACAAGGACCAGCGATGAACTGGTACATCACTGGATTTGAATGGTTATACCAGGATGATGCCTACAGCTGCAGGCATCATCCTGGTGTCGTTTTTTTCAGCCGGTGATCGGCTTTCATGTAAAAGCAATCCTAGTGGCTAATTAGCTGCAAGATTGCTTTTACAAGCAGTGGGAGATAATGTCCCCCCTCCCCCGCTGCCTTCCACGGCCTTCTAGGGCAGTCCCGTGCCATCAGGGGAACCTGAGAATGCAGCCGGTGTTTCTGCCAGCTGACCATAGAGCTGATTGGAGACCAGAATGGTGCCAATTATCTCTATAGTCTAAGAATTCGGAAGCTACGAGCATTTCATCACTTCAGTTTCGCAGGATATAAACAGTGCCATTTGTAAATTGGGAAAGCATCTGATCAGACCGATTTTCGTTTGATTAGATAATGTAAGGGCATTCCATTATCTTTTATATTTTACCAAACAATTGGCCAATATATTGTGTTTTTGTGCATTAAAAGTAAAAAAAGTGTATTTTTGTTTAAAAAAATTGCTTTTGAAAAATCGCTGCGCGAGTACTTTGTGCCATAAAAAATTGTAGTACCCACCATTGTATTCACTAGGGTGTCTGCTTTAAAAAAATATATAATGTTTGGGGGTTTAAATTAATTTCCTAGCAAAAAATACAGATTTTTTTCATGTGAACAAAAAGGCTTGGTCTTCAGGTGCTTAGAAGAGTGAATGATGTGTGGCATAAACTTCTAATGCTGGGCATAAAAACGCCTCCACCCTCCAAAATTACCCCTTTTTAGAAAGTAGTCACCCCAAACTATTTGCTGAGAGGAATGTTGAATCAATAGAAGAATTTATTTTTTTAGCACAAGTTTTTGGAAAATGACAAAAATAAACATATTTGTTTTTTTACACAAAATTGTCACTTAAATGATTTACTGCTCACACATGCCATGGTTATATGTGGAATTACTCCCCAAAATACATTTTGCTACTTCTCCCAAGTATGGGGGTACCACATGTGAGAGACATTTTGGCAGTCTAGCCAAGTACAGGACCCCAAAATCCAATAAGCACCTTCAGGCTTTTAAAGGGCTTTATTTCCTCATTACACTTCCAGACTACCTATCACAGTTACGGAGGCCATGAAATGCCAGGATAGCACTTAACCCCCCCCAAATTACCCCTTTTTGGAAAGTAGACGCCCCAAGGAATTTGATAAAAAGCACGGTAAGTATTTTGCAGATCTCATTTGTTGCCACAAGTTTTTGGAAAACGAAGAAAAAAAAAATTTTCTATTTTTTTTTTATATTTCAAATCCTTGTGAGAAAAAAATGAGATCTGCAAAATACTCACCATGCCTCTTTTTAAATTCCTTGGGGTGTCTACTTTCCAGAAAGGGGTCATTTGGGGGGGGGTTAGGGCTATCCTGGCATGTCAGGGCCTTCGAAACTGTGATAGGTAGTGAGGAAGTGTAATGAGGACGTTACGCACCTTCAGGCTTTCAAAGTGGTCATTGGATTTCAGGCTCCTGTATGTGGCTAGGCTCCCAAAAAGTCTCACACATGTGGTATCCCCATACTCAGTAGAAGTAGCAGAATGTATTTTGTTGTGTAATTCCACATATACCCATGGCTTGTGCGAGAAATAAATCATTTAAATGACAACTTCGTGTAAAAAAAAAGAAAAAAAAAGTTTTTGTCATTTTCCAGAAACTTGTGGGAAAAAAATAAATCTTCCATGGACTCAATATGCCTCTCAGCAGATAGCTCAGGGTGTCTAATTTCCAAAAAGGGGTCATTTGAGGGTGTTCATACTATTCTGGTATTTTAGCACCTCAAGAAATGTGATGGGCAGTCAGAAAGTAAAAGCTATGTAAATTCCATTATCTATACCATAGTTTGTAGACGCTATAACCTTCACAAAAAGCAATCAATATACACTTATTTGGATTTTTTTAACCAAAAACATGTAGCAGAATACATTTTGGTTTAAATTTATGACGAAATTTTAGTTTTTTTAGATTTTTTTTATGACCAAAAGGAGAAAATATTGTTTTATTCAAAAAAAAAATTTTTTTCTTCAAAACTTTTTCTGGTTATAGCGCCAAAAATAAAAAGTGCACAGGTGATCAAATACCACCAAAAGAATGCTCTGATTGTGTTAAAAAAAGGACATTGTGCAGTATCAATGATTGGGCAATAGACTTTGTGAAAAAGAAAATGCTATGTTCGCTGTGGTGAAAGGTGGGTGTGGTTTACATTATGTTAATTGTGTGGCTTAAAGGGGTGTGGTGACTTTACAATTAAAAAATCAGTTTGACAAAAATGTGAGCATGACTAACATTTTGAAAGACCTGGAGACATTTTGGATGGGGAAGAAAAACATGCTGTTGGGGAGAGAGGGAGAAAGGATATAGAGAAAGTGGGGAGAAAGTAAAAAAGGGGGACTAAGAGGGGAGAGAAAAATAGAGAGAGGAGAGAAATAGAGAGGAGAAGGGGGAGGGGAAGAGGCAGATGGAGGACAAGGGAGGGATGGGAGGGGGAGAGAGGTGGGGAGAGCTAAAGAAGGGACAGTGTGAGGGGGGGGAAAGGTGTGAAGGGGGGGTGAGAGGGAGGAATGAGAAGGGAGGGGGAGAGGAAGGGGAGAGAGAGGGTGGATAAAGAGAATGAGGGAAATAAAGATAGATGAGAGATATAGAGAGGGGGAAGATAAAGATAGAGAAGTGAGAAATAGAATGAGATAAGTGAATAATGGGGGGGGGGAATAGGAGAGAGAGGGAGGACAGTTAGAGAAATGGGAAGAAAGAGATAGAGGGGAGAGCTAAATAAGTGAGAGAAATGGATGAAGAGGGAGATGGAAAGACAGAAGAGTGTGAGAGAGGGGATACAGAAGGGGGGAGAGAGGGTGGAGATAGAAAGAAGAGAGCAAAAAAAGAAGGCGGTGAGGGGAGAAAGAAAGTAGGAGAAAAGAAGAAGAGAGAGCGGAGCAAGAAAGAAAGGAGAAAGAGTGAGGGGAGAGAGAGGAGGAGAGTGGGGGGAGAGGGAGGAGGGGGGGGGGAGAGAGACAGAGGGAGAAAGAGAGAGGGGGGAGAAGAGGTAGGGAGAAAGTGAGGGGAAAGCTAAAGATGGAATAGAGTGAGTGTGAGGGAAGGGGATGAGAGGGAGAAGGGGAGAAAGGGGTGAAGGGAGGAGAGAGAAAGGGGTGGATGAGATGGAGGGGGGAGAAAGAGAGAGGATGGGGGGAGAGAGAGGGGAGTGTGAGAGAAGTGGGATGAAAAAGAAAGAGGGGAGAGTAAAAGAAGTGAGAGAAATAGGGTCAGAGGAAAGACAGAAGAGTGTGAGAGGAGAAAAAGAGAGAGTGGATAAGGAAATGGAGAAAGCTGTGCGGGTTGGATAGAAAGAAGAGAAAAAGAAAGGGATGAGGGGGAGAGAGAAAGGAGGAGAAGAGCGAGAGAAAGGGGGGAGGGAAAGAGAGAGCGGAAAATAGAGAGGGGGAGAAAGAAGGGGGGGAGAAAAAGAGAGTAGGAGGGGGGATAAAAAAAGGAAGACACAGAAGGAGAAAGAGAAAGGGGAGGAGGGGGGGAGAGGTATAAAGATAGAGGAGAGCTAAAGACGAAAGAGTGTGTGAGGGGGAGGGCAAGGGGATGAGAAAGGGGTAGATGAGAGAGAGAGAGGGATGATGGAGGGAGAAAGATAGGGAGGAAGAGGGAGGGATGAGAAAGGGAGGAAGGCAGAGAGGGAGGGAGGGATAATACAGGGAAGGAGGAAAAGAGGAAGGGGAAAGAGAGGGAGATAGAGAGGGTGGTGGTGAGATAAGAGGTATTGTTCTGTGTGCAGATGACTTTCTCACCATTTATGCCTCCTCTCAGGCTGGTCTCCCCCAGGCTGGCTCAGGTTGCAGCAGCTACCAGCTTTTGTTTCAAACCTGCTGCCCATAGAACTTCTCTCCCAGCATAGTGCATGCATTGCATGCATGGGGTTGGAGTGTGGGTAGGGTTGGGCAGACACAAATGGGAGGTGAAATGTGGGATTGGACAGGTGGTAGAATGAGGGAGGGAATGATTTGTACAGGGGTAATATGATCTCTCTCTCTCTGGAGTCTATACCTTTTTTAATACAAGAGATGATTTTGCTCGCTTTAGAAACCACTTTAGAAACCGCAGCTTGGAATTGCATGCCATTATTAAACTTGTGATCTACCAGAACCCCCAGATCCTTCTTCACCATTGATTTCCCCTGTTGTACCCCCCCCCCCCCTAGTATGTATGATGCATGCATATTCTTAGCCCCCAAGTGCATAACCTTACATTTATCAACATTAAACCTCATTTGACACATAGTTGCCAAATTAAACAGTGCATTGAGGTCGGCTTGTAAGTTGAAGACATCCTGTAAGGACGTTATTCCACTGCACAGCTTGGTGTCACCTGCAAAGACTGAATGGGATTTTCAATCTCAGATCCTATATCATTTATAAATATATTAAAAAGTAAGGGTCCCAACACTGATCCTTGGGGTACATGGCTGATATGTGGTCCTAAAGTCTCTTCCACTATGACCTGCTTGTTTTCCATATATGAAAGGCACCACAGGGGCAGATAAAAATATAAATCACTCAAGCGGTATTGCAGTTAACAAAATGCCTAGGAGGGTATTTCTTACCATTCAGGCAGAGTATATTTTTATCAGTACAAATGAATGGACAATAATTGCAACTTCTGCATCTAAAGGTGCCAAAGAGGGTGCATGGATTCCCTCTCTTCTCCCCTTAGTAAGTTTTTGCTAACTATGTACCAGTCTATACTGATTAGATGGTGCATGTCAATAAGTAATTTCTGGTTTTTCAGACACAAACTTGGATATCTTTGAGCTTGAACTAATACAGTTGTGGCCAAAATTATTCAACCCCCACTGAAATTGAGTGTTTTGGCCAGTTTGACATTGCTTTTGATCATTCAGTCATCTTGCTTACATTTACATTAAAGAGGCACTTGTAGGTCAGACAAATATAACATAACAGTTATAATGAAATAACCACAAATGTCTTTTCTGTGCTCACAGCATTATCAGTTTTATTCAACCCCCAAGTGACATTCAATCTTAGTACTTAGTACAGCATCCTTTTACAGTTATAACAGCTTTTAAACGTGAAGCATAGCTTGACACAAGTGTCTTGCAGCGATCTACGGGTATCTTCGCCCATTCTTCATGGGCAAAGGCCTCCAGTTCAGTCACATTCTTAGGCTTGCGCACTGCAACTGCTTTCTTTAAGTCCCACCAGAGGTTCTCAATCGGATTTAAGTCTGGTGACTGCGATGGCCACTCCAAAATGTTCCAGCCTTTCCTCTGCAACCATGCTCTAGTGGACTTGGAGGTATGCTTGGGATCATTGTCCTGTTGAAAGGTCCAACGTCTCCCAAGCCTCAGGTGTGTGACGGACTGCATCACGTTTCCATCCAATATCTCCTGGTACTGAAGAGAATTCATGGTACCTTGCACACGCTGAAGCTTCCCTGTACCTGCAGAAGCAAAACAGCCCCAAAGCATGATTGACCCTCCACCATGCTTCACAGTAGGCAAGGTGTTCTTTTCATCATAGGCCTTGTTCTTCCTCCTCCAAACATAGCGTTGATCCATGGGCCCAAACAGTTCTAATTTTGTTTCATCAGTCCACAGAACACTATCCCACAACTTTTGTGGTTTGTCCACATGGCTTTTGGCATACTGCAGTCGACTCTTCTTATTCTTTGGAGACAGCAAGGGGGTACGCCTGGGAGTTCTGGCACGGAGGCCTTCATTACGCAGTGTGCGTCTTATTGTCTGGGCTGAAACTTCTGTACCTACATCTGACAAATCTTTTCTCAGTTCCTCAGCAGTCACACGGGGACTTCTCTCCACTCTACGCTTCAGGTAGCGCACAGCAGTCGAAGTCAGCATCTTCTTTCTGCCACGACCAGGTAGCGTTTCAACAGTGCCCTTTGCCTTGAATTTGCGAATGATGCTTCCTAAGGTGTCTCTTGGTATGTTTAACATCTTTGCAATCTTCTTATAGCCATTGCCCTTCCTGTGAAGAGAAATCACCTCTTCTCTTGTCTTCCTGGACCATTCTCTTGCCTTCACCATGTTTGTAACCACACCAGTAAATGTCTAGAAGGAGCTGAGTATCACAGTCATTTTAAAGCTGCCTAATTGGTGCTTATTATGCTTGATTGCTGCTCGGTGACATCCACAGGTGTTTTCAATACCTGATGGAAAGCACCTGTATGAACCTCTGTTCTTCAGAGTGGTAGTCTTTAAGGGGTTGAATAATTGTGGCAATGAAGAAACCACATAAGAACCATTTACTACTGTATTACATAAACAATTGATGTCATTTTAGTTGCATTTGGGTAGTTACAACGTCCTTGTAGGATTTGATTCTGAATACAATTCCAAATGTACACTATAGTCCCTAAACCCCTTTACAGCATTGGGGGTTGAATAATTTTGGCCACAACTGTATGTGGCCATTGCTTAGTAGCAATTTCCTTTATTTTGGTATGTTGGTTGGTAAAGTCTGAGATTCCTATCTAAAACTTGCCTTGCTGTAGCAATAGTATCAAAGATGCAGGTACTGGCTATGAAGAGAATAAATGAGAGGCTTAGGAAAAAACAATTAACTCTCAAGAACATGCTTCCAGCAGTGGGTTCCCTTAAAAGGGTACTTTCCAGTTGGCCTGACTGGTCTAATATCTCTTCAACATCCAAAATGTAGTTGTTTGAGGGTGACATGACATTGTGAATTTTAGATTATATTAATTGAAATTCATAAATTCCATACATGAACTTAACTTTAAACCCTCTCAGATGAAAAGAAAAATGTCATCTATATACCTGGGTCATCAGAGAAAGTGGCACGCATACACAGATGATACATCATCCAGGACTGCTCCCACTCCCTTAGGTATAGATTGCTGTAGGATGGGGCACAACAGGTTCCCATCTCTACGTCCAGCACCTGGAGGAAGTGGGAGCCCCCAAAAGAAAACACATTATGTGTTAGTATGAACCTAAGTAGGTCTAAAATGAAACAATTGTAGTTACTGTATGTCTCTGTTGTCCCCTTTTGTGGTAGATCATTTCTTATAGCCCTTGTCATACCCTTGTCATGGGGAATAGAGCTATATAAGGATTTGACAACCACTGAGACCAATAACAGTCCTTGAGGGACAATAAGGACCTCGGTAATTTGCAAACAATGGATAGTATTCTTCACATAAGATGAGAGGCTGGAAACAAATGGTCTTAGTACCAATGTAACAAGTCTGCTGGCATATTCACATAAAGCCTAAGTGCTTATTAATTTTCAGTAGGGTGCCAGTGAACCACAATGCACACAAAATAAAACACAATTTTTTTTTTTTCAACACAGTGCATCATTAACATATTAGCAGATACATACTACACATGACAGGGTGGTTATAAGCAATGGCGATACACTCATACAGGATACTTTTTTTGCTATTTTTAGGAAGTATTTAATTTCATTGATATACATACTGTAGATGTACATTTCCTGAGCTTTTTCATTTTGTATGTTTTATTGTGTTTACATGTGTTTAATATTGTGTCAAAATGCAAAACTACAGCATTACAGTACAGGTAAATTTGTTGCACCTTGATGTCAGTGAAAAAAAGGTGATTAATATTGGTCACAGGAAACCTGAATTAAAAAAAAAAAACCTTTAATCAGGTATGTAGTTCAGGATAAAGCCAATAGAATGTTGTAGATAAAAAAGGTACAACTCCTAAGCAGTAATATGTGCCTACAATTCAAAGAAAACAAACTAAGTATCACCTAAAAGCCCATAAATAACCTATAGTGAACTTCTATGAGTATATAGACCTGGATATACAACCATTTTCTCTCCCACAATCTGTTTACTTATATTCTCTAGCATGATCCCTGCTCTGGAGTTACTTTAATAAAGGTACCCACTCTGAGAACCAATAGACCATGTTGCCCATCTGTTGGCTCCTTAATCCAAGCTGTTACTAACTTCTCAGATCCCCACTGATAATAAGAGTAGGAACCAATCACGTGATCACCTATGTAGTGAACTTATGTAAGATGGAGGCTTGATTAAATAGCCTGCAGCCTAGGTACATGTACCGATGCTTCAACAGTAAAATATAGACAATCTCTGCCCCAATCCAATATATCCAAGTATTGAAAAATATCAAAGTCCCCTACAAGTAAAAAGCAACTAGAATGTCCTTAAAATAGTGGGAAGGAGAGGAAAGGTTTTTTTTTCAGAACATCTAAATACTCTATAAAAAGTCCCAGTATCCACTTATCCCTCAAAAAAGTAACTCACAGTGTACCAATATGAAATCCTTGTATGGAAACCATCCCTATAAACCAAATAGACAATATTATTGTATACAAAATCTACAGGTGCTATATAGAGACACATAAAGTATTCCAGTCACTCCTGTACATGTCCATGTGAAGAGCCATACTTGTCTTCTCTTAACTATCTTCCACACCAGTTGAGCTGTCCCCGAGAATCATGATTGTGTAATTTCATGCCTCTCCATATTGAACTTTGGCCATTCCTGGGAAAAAAAAAATGTTCAACTTCTATTGATTTCACTGTGGAATTCTGGATCCAAACTTAAATACTGTTCGACAAACCGAACCCAGATATGTTACGCTTATAAGTAACTGGGTTTATGTTAAATTCAAAGTTTAATGCTAGAGTAAGAGTTAGATTCAGAGAGAGGCTGGAAGTTTGGGAATTCAGTTAGTTTAAAGTGTATCATTATTATTTCTTTGTTTTGTATAGAGTAGGGATTTTCTTTAAAACCCCTGTCTTTTTTTTTCTCTGTGTTCCAGTGGGGAAAAGCTCTTTAATATTAATTTCTGATTAACATTGGAGCAGTGTGTAATTGTTTTTGACTGTTCTGAGTCTCACAGACTGCAGGCTCAACTACTTCTCCTTGCTTTTTAGCTTTATATTCTTGGTGTCTGGCCTTTTAAAAATGTGCTCCCCATTCTGTGGTACGCTTTACGTCAACATCCACTCTCGTGGGCTCCATGCCACCTTCTCTCTCTCTTCTTCTTTCCGTGAACCAGACTCAGCGGCATGTCTGCACCCAAGAATAAAGGGCCAGACACCAAGAATAAAAGTGTACCATTAGGTGACCTTGGGACGGAAAACCATAAGTGAAGGGAGTCCATAAGGAGGAGAGGAGTTGATCCAAGAATCCCCAGTAAAGGGAAACAAGCGCTTGTGACCTGTAAGAGGACAGGTCTAAAAGTGGAGGTGAGCGCAGGATTGAAAGGTGGTGGATACATGGTGTGCATGTTTATAACAACACAAGAGGTGGTACACGGTTATCACGGAAATGAAACAGAAAGCACAGTCTATGAACTGTGGACATTATGTGATATTTGGTTCTGTTTTTTTAATTAAAAGGTCTGCATATTGTTGAATATTGATTTTATTGTTTAATTATGGTGATGATCACAGGGAGGCTCCCTCTAGATTGTAAACTCCATGAGCAGAGTCCTCCTATTCCTTCTCTATTGAACTGTATTGTAAGTGCATAGTCCCCCTCTATATTATAAAGTGCTACGTAAACTGTTGGTGCTATATATAATAATAATAATAATGTGTAACACATCCAAATTTTCACAAAGCACCATACCTTAAAATATGCGCAACAATGAATTACAAATGAATAAAACAAAGTTAGTGCCTATACATATATATATATATATATATATATATATATATATATTTTATCAAACGTTCATCTACAGAACAAATGACAAATCTCCCAACTCCCTATAAAACTCCAGAATCAGATTACTTATTCAAGGTAAACTACTCTCAGTCCATCTTATAAGCAGTTCTTTCAATGTGGTCAATGTGATCAAGATTATTATATTGCCATCCATTTCTTTGATTTTTAGGAATGCAATCATTTCAGATGTTAAATCTACATATCTCTCCAGCAAACCTCCCACCCAACCTGCAATTCTATTCCAGAGCCTCTTGGCCGTTCTACACTTAAAAACCTTTGAAATTCTCATTGTTTAATGTGTAGGTCTCCTGTTCAAATTTAAATCCTCTTTCCATTCCAAATATTTTCTTGTATTTATATTGCCTCTATAAATTGTAAAATGATAAAGATGAGAGGACAGTATGTATGTCTTATGATAATTTTAATCCCTTTTAATATTACCAAAGGTTTGTCTTTGATGCAACTTTTCTATTAATGCACAAATTGAAGGTTAAGTGAGTCCATCAAACTAATCTGCTGTATTTGGAAAAATCATTAGTTTTAGAAAAGTTGATGTATTCACTTTAATAACCTGCATTTCACTCCTCCTGGGATATTTGTCATGTCAAGTAACACCAAATTCTCTTGATGGAAGGAAAATTCAATATCTGCATTTTTAAGCAGAAAATTATGTATCTACTCACTGCTTGAACTGAAATAGTTACCGTAACTGAAGAACTTGTAGTTGAATCACTGGCTTTTTGTCTAGTTCTAGGCTAGGAAGGGAGGCATAGCAACTGCCTTCAGGCTTAAA
Organism: Staurois parvus; assembly: GCF_062004578.1. Classification (NCBI taxonomy): domain Eukaryota; kingdom Metazoa; phylum Chordata; class Amphibia; order Anura; family Ranidae; genus Staurois; species Staurois parvus. Next base: position 7,690,130 of record NW_028317852.1, read on the forward strand.
GTGTGTGTGTAACCAAAACTGCTTTTTTAAATTTTTGGATTGGTCCCTACATTGTCACTGACCCACAGTGTGATAAGATTTACTAAAGTCAAATGAACTTTGAAGTGCAGTCACACTCCTTTCCCCAGAGCTTAGTAAATGTGGTAAAACTCTGCTGACTAACATCATCGATCATGTGCAAGAAAAATGCAGTTTTTTTTTTTTTTTTTCATTGCTCTGGACTGGATATTAACAAAGCGAAGCTTCACCACATTCACTAAGTTCTGGGGAAAATGAGTGCAACTGAACGAGCAAAACGCACAGTCTATTTGCCTTTAATAAATTCACCCCAATGTGATGTAAAAACTAATCTTTTATCATTGTCACCAAAAATAAGTTGGGGAGGGGAAATCATCCAATGGGAACATGTTTCAATGCAATTCTGCTTTAGACAGGACTTCCGCTCACTACTCTAGTACAGAACATGAATGAACAAGTCCCCATTAGGATAGAGACTTGACAGGCATTAACCATTCTCCTCCTTTTAGCTAACATTCTAAAAAAAATTGGATTCAGATATAACCTCATGTAAATTGACCCAAACAAATCACATAATTGTGAATATGTTCCTTCAGGTGCTGTGTGTAAAATATTCTTTCATAAAGACAGTAGTTTTCTATTGTAGTTATAAGTGTAATATGGAAGAGCAAATCTTCCTGGGCTAGAATCAGAGGATTCAGTGAATCCTGTATGACATTTGACGAACCTAAATTTAGTGGCAAATCTCATTGAAGGTTGTAGGGAACAGCTGAAAGAGGGACTTTTCATGTCACTTCGAACATGAAAATGCACAAATCTATTAAATTACAGGCTTGGGGGATGGCTGAAATCTGTAGGAGGTATGGAACAGGGCAAATCTGGCTGTGGAATTGTGCAGCAGCAATCTGATTTATTTCAGTCTTAGCATAGGGCCATGCTTAGTAAAGCCAAGTGTAGGCTTCAACCACACTCAGTCTTCTAACCCCTTTCTGCTATCCCCAACTACATACATGAAAAGGCAGGTGTATCTTCCCTAGCTGCTGGAGTTGAAGAAGAAAAAAATATACACCAAGTCACCACTATGCCTAGTGTTCCAATGTCAGCTTGGAAAAAATGTGGACTCTAAAAAGGCTCAGCATATTTGCCCCCTTTTTCAAATTTGCTGCCTGTGTTCTAGCACAGTGGCAAGTACCCAGAAACAATTTCTTCACCTGGAAGGCAATCTCTGCCCCCCTCTAGCATGTGGAAAGAAATGTCTCCCTGTCACTGGAACCCACATACAGAAGAAGGGTCCACGTGCCCACAGACATGGTTGAATAAACATGTGAGGCTCAAAGTAGCACTGGTTCCGGGACCTGGACAGCAGGGGATAATCAGCAGAAATTGTCTGCAGGGATGGTGGTTGATGAAGATAAGAGAGCACCTTACGATCAGCAGTAGTAGAGAGTCCATGCGCTGATTGTTTGGGAATGCAGGACAGGGCCCAGAAGGCAGACCTTGTAACCAGGTTCTGAAAGAACAGACAGAAAAACGTAGTCTGGAAGCTGGAGCCACGGTCATAAATGGTCAGAAGTCAAGAGCTAGGCCAGAGTTATGCACGGATGAGCAGAAGTAGATAGAGCAGAGTCTGGAGACAAGCCAGGTCAAGCACAGGAGATCAAGCAGGAGAGAGGCCAAACAGAAAGCCAGGGTCACAACCATGAGAGAGTCAGAGGGAAATCTAGGAATGGACCAGGCTGGTAACAGGAGGTCAGGCAATTGGGTAACCAGGAAGCACAGTAACAGGATCACAGAGAACTGAAGAACATCCAACAATCAGCACATCTGGACCTCCTTTAAATAGGCAGCTTGGCCCTATTCCAGGAACTGGGCGTGCATGGGTGTATGCCAAAGTGCTAATGCACAGGTGCCTGCCAGTGTGTGTCAGTGCACAATGGTTACTAGTCCATCTATGCACTGGCACATGCACAAAGCATTAGCTGTAGGAATATTGGTTTCCTGGACGTGCCCCCCTCTCCCAGTGGGCAGCCTCCAGATGCCCATTCTGATCATCTTCTCTGGGAACCTGTTGAAACCTGTTGGCAAAGTCCCTGAGCATAAATATTGTCTTCTGGTTCCCAGGAATTTTTCAGTGGGTAACTTTCCCACTTAATAAGGTATTGAATTTGACCTCCCCTGTTTCTTCAGTTCAAGACTGATTCAACTTCATATTCCAACTCATCTCCTAATGCTACTGGAGGAGATAGTGGATCGCTCCTTCGAAGAAAGGAGTTAGGAACAGAAGGCTTGAGCAGTTAGACGTAGAACACTGGATGGATTTTATAGGAATTAGGAAGCACAGGACTGATTTCTTTCTTTAGCTAAAGAAAAAGATAAACCTTATACTCTGCTTTTGTGAGGGGCACACCAGTTTTAGGTTGGTCATGGATAAGAGACCCTGTCCCCAGCTTTCAAAGCCAGATCTCCCATCCTTCACGTGTTGTAATACTTCTTGCAATCCTCCTGGGATTTTCGTATCACCTTCTGAAACATTCAAGAATTGTACTGGAGGAAAGTCAACTTGTCTGAGACTACAGGTACTGCTGTTTCTGGAACTTTTGTCAAAGAGGTAGGATGGAGCCCATAATTGGCCCAGAATGGAGCTTGATTGATGCAAGAAGGATGAGAAGCCTTGGAGGTATTGTTCTGGGTTTTGGGAGGTTCACTCCATTTGACCATTGCTCTAAGGGTGGTATGCAGAGGATTGGCAAACCTCAATTTCCAGGACCTTACAGAGGGATTTCCAAAATATGAAGGTGAATTGCTCTCCCCAATCAGATACAATACTGCTAGGAATCCTATTAATGAATGTGCTGGCCATGCCAACATCCAAAGGAGTGCCAGTCATAGGTATGCAGTAGGACATTTTGCTTCATCAATCCACAATCACAAGGATGGTGGTCTAACCTTTAGAAGGGAGATCCACAATGTCCATAGAGACCATTTCTCAAGAAGGTTTTGGGATGGCTAAAGGTCTTACCAGGCCCCTGTGTCATAGAGTTGATATTCTTGTTGCGTAAGCAGCTCTTGCAGGATCTTACATAGTTCCCCGAATCCTAAAGAGAGGCCCTAAGAGAGGTCTATCTTTTTTCATTTACCTTTTTTCTTTGCAGCAGGGGTCCTCCAGGCAGAGTCCCAGGTGAGGGGACCTGTTCCTGGCTCCACTCTCCCCTTTCAGTGCTCGGGGAGAGCCAGTACCACCAGGTAGCTGTAGCCCTCATGTTCCTGTGAGGGCAATGGTAGCAGCAATGTTTTTAGTGTCCAGCAGCTTTCTGGTCATGTCCTTGAGGTCACTTCTGAGCAGGAACAGAGCTTCCAGTTGGGCATGCAGTATTCCGGACACAGGGGAAGGGGGCAGGACCCAGCCAGTGTCTATTTCCAGTCCCAGGCCAGTGCAGCAGTGCTCCAGGATGCTGGGACCAGGAGACACAGCCACGTGGACCACTGCAGTTCTGCTATGGAGTGCAGTTCTGGGGACAAGCGGAGGCACCAGGAAAGCCCAGGTAGGAGAAAGCTTCCTATAGGCAACTTCACTATGCTGCTTTTTGATCTGGGCACTGTGGTGTCACATTCTTCTGGTGACTGAGGGCTTGTCGTGTGCTCTGGATCCTTTGTGTGTGGAGTCAGTGCATTGGTGGTGTGGAGGTTTGGGCTCTGGCTGAACTGGATGCATATTGCAGTGCTGTTATAGTCAGTCAGTGGCTAAGCGGTTATGTTTCTTTGTGCTTCGTCTTTGGCTAAGAGCAGTTAAAATGAATCTAGCAAGAGGAGATGTCTTTTGTGCAAGAATAAATTGTCAGATGCCTGGAAAAAGACTTTATTCAAAGAGTGCATTTCTGATTTAGTGAGAGAGGAGACAGCTTAAGCTTCTAGTGACTTTCTTGTTTCCATGAAGGGTTAGTGGAGTGCGACCCTGCAGTCATTCAGAGATATGTTAGAGTCTTCCTCCCTGAGTGCTTTTGAGCCCACCCCTACAGCACAGTCATCAGCTTTCATAGATACCTTTTGCACAGGTTGCTGTTTCTCCTCCACAGTCAGAGGGAGATTCAGAAGATGATGGGGAAGAAGTGAAAGATTCCTCAGCATAGTATAAGCTGTCACTGGAGGATGTGGAGAATCTCCTTAAAGCAATTCATGCCACCTTGGGCATTTAAGAGGAGGAAAGAATCTCTCCCTCAATGATAAAATGTACCTTAGTGAACCAAAAGGGAGATGTTTTCCTGTGCATTCGGCCATCTTAGATAGGATAAAAAAAGAATTGCAGGATCCGTTAAGGAAACAGTTTTTTCTAGATCCCACAAGAGATGGTTCCCGTTTGAGGAAGACACCTTGTCAGTGTGGAACAAACTGCCTAAGGTAGACACCACATTTTCCCAAGTCTCACAAAGTCTCAACAAGCACAGACTTAGCTTTTGAAGATATGGGGAGCCTGAAAGAGGCAATGGATAAAAGGATGGATGTGCTGCTGAAGAGCATGGCATTCCACAATGGTGAATTTGAAGCCAGCTATGGCAGTCACATGCATAGCAAGAAATCTGGAGCATTGGCTGAACCAGCTAAAGGCGCATATCAATGCGGGGACCCCAAAGGAAGAGATTCTAGATTCCATCCCTACAATCTCAAAACCTGTAGGATATGTAGTGTATGTGTGAGGGACCGCCCGGCGGTACTACTAGCACTCCACTGAATAGGCGTCCCCAGCGCACGGAGTCTAAGTCCCAGGGTGCTTGTTCACCAGGGCCCCTGATGGTGGGGATGGACTTGGAGCTCCCTGAGACCAGGTCGTGACTACCGGGTGCGTCCGTCAGTGGTAGTAGTATGCGCAAGGGGCTCCCACGGGGAAGAGTCTGATGTGAGGAGGTCAGAAGACCCCACTGCACGGGATGGATGGATGGATGAGCAGGGTCAGACGGGCCGGGTCGGTAACAGAGAGGACGGCAAGGTACAAGGCAGCGGGCATAGAATGGTCGGGTCACACGCCAGGTCAGCAACAGCAGGTCAAATCCAATAGGGGGCATCCAGGAGAGAGGTCAGGCAAAGCAAGGGTCAGAACAGGCGAAAACAGCAAGGTCAGGTACAATCCGGGTCAATAACTTACAGGGTACAGGTTCACAGGATTCAGAATGCAGGAAAGACCAGAAGGCACTGAATGACAGCTCAGGGTCGTTTAAATATCCCGCCCTGCGCTGCCATTGGTGCCCAGCGGGCGGCCGCGGCTTCTACTGCGCATGCGCGAACTCGAACGCCGCGGCCAGCCCGGAACCAGTGCTCGAGTCCCTGCGCCGGGCGGCATACTGCGCCTGCGCCGGGACCAACGCGGCGGGGATCGAGGGGATCCCTGACATTGCCCCCCCCCTACGGGCAACCTCCGGATGCCCACCCGATCTCTCCACCACGGGTGATCGCGAAAGAACCTCCGGACAAGTCTGGGTGCATGGACATTATGGGCTGGTTCCCAAGAATTGTCCTCAGGACCATAGCCCTTCCATTTGATAAGGAATTGGGTCTGGCCTCCCCTCCTTCGACACTTCAGGATTGTTTCAACCTCAAATTCTTCTTCTCCTTCGACCGTTACCGCTTCCGGGGGTCTAGATTCCCGGTCAGGGAAGGCATCTGGGACCACAGGCTTCAGAAGGGACACATGAAAGACCGGGTGGATCTTGAGCGTGTCAGGGAGGGCGAGTTCATAGGCTACTTCGTTAACCATCCGTTTAATGCAGAAGGGGCCTATAAATTTGGGTCCCAATTTCTTTGATGGGCAAAGCATCTTTAGATTGGACGTCGCCAGCCAAACCTTCTCCCCAGGCCGCAATACCAGATCTCCTCTCCGTTTCCTGTTGAATGCTTTCCTGTAGTCTTCCTGGGCCCGACTGATGGCCACTTGAAGCTTCTTATTGTTCGCAGCGAAGAATGTTACCACATCTTGTGTTGCTGATACTGGGCATTCTGACACCAAATCCGGGAGGAAGACTGGGTGAAAGCCATAGTTGGCGAAGAACGGGGACTGCCCTGTTGCTGAGTGGCGGGCGTTGTTATACGCAAATTCCGCTAAAGGAAGAAGTGGCAGCCAGTCATCTTGAGTAAACGAGGTATAGCATCTTAAATATTGCTCTAAGGTCTGATTGGTCCTTTCGGTTTGACCGTTAGTTTGAGGGTGGAACGCAGAAGAGAGAGATAATTTGATGTCCAGGGCTTTGCACAGTGCTCTCCAGAATCTGGACGTGAACTGGACCCCTCGGTCCGAGACAATGTCTTCGGGGACCCCATGCAACCTGACTACCTCACGAATGAAGACTCGCGCGGTCTCGGCCGCCGAGGGGGTCTTCTTCAACGGGATGAAGTGGGCCATCTTGGACAAGCGGTCCACGACTACCAGGATTGCCGTGTGGTCTCGGGATGGCGGAAGCTCGACTATAAAGTCCAGTGAGATCTTTTGCCAAGGCCGTTCAGGAATAGGTAAGGGTCGCAGCAGACCCCAAACCTTGTTTCTTGAGGGCTTGTTCTTCTGGCAGGTGACACAGGACCTGACATAGCCCTTACAATCTTTAGCCATGTCTGGCCACCAGAATGAGCGTCGGAGAAGTTCCAGGGTCTTTTCTGGGCCAAAGTGCCCTGCCATTGGGTGGTCGTGGCAATGCCCCAAGACCAGGGTTCGAGCTTCTTCCGGCACCACAATTCGATCTTCCCTCCATAGGAGTCCCCCCTTGTTCTGGAGCGGCCCTCCGCCTGGGGTAGAGAAGTTTGTGGATGCCTCCATTAGCCTGGAACGAAGGTCCGACTGAAGGACCAAGAAGTTACCCGAGGACAGGATGGTGTCAGGTACTGGGGTCTCCTTGGCGTCTTCGTACATCCGTGATAACGCATCCGGCTTAGTGTTCTTTGATCCCGGCCGGTACGTAATATGGAAGTTGAATCTTGAAAAGAATAGTGCCCATCTCGCCTGTCGTGGGCGTAGACGCTTGGCAGTTCTCAGATACTCTAAGTTCTTATGGTCAGTAAATATTAAGATGGGGTGCACCGCACCTTCCAGCAGGTACCTCCATTCCTCTAACGCCGTTTTGATCGCTAGTAGCTCACGGTCACCGATATCATAGTTCCTCTCCGCTGGGGTCAGCTTCCGTGAGAAGAACGCTACCGGGTGGAGCAGTTCCTTAGTGCCTTTTCGTTGGGAGAGGATGGAGCCTACCGCATTCTCCGACGCATCTACCTCCAAGATGTAGGGCAGAGCGGCGTCTGGGTGACCCAAAATGGGTGCCGAAGTGAACAGCTTCTTTAAGGCTTCGAAAGCTCCCTGCGCTTCTGGTGTCCATCTGAATCGGGTTCCCAGCTTGGTTAGCTGAGTAATGGGGGAGACCAGACCCGAGAAGTTCTTGATGAACTTCCGGTAAAAATTTGCAAAGCCGATGAATCGCTGGACGCCTTTCCTGTCTGTGGGTTCAGGCCAATCCAGTATTGCAGCGACCTTCTGGGGATCCATCGCGACCCCCGCGGTGGAGATAATCAGGCCCAAGAAGGCAATGCTGGATTGTTCAAAACAACATTTTTCTGCCTTGGCGTACAACCCATGCTGCCGCAACCGCCCCAATACTTTTGCTACATGTATTCTGTGTTCCCCCAGAGACGGGGAAAAAATCAGAATGTCGTCTAAATAAACGATCACAAAGACATCCAGAAAGTCCCTAAAAATATCATTTACAAAATGTTGAAACGTGGCCGGAGCATTACACAACCCGAACGGCATGACCAGATATTCAAAATGACCGAAGCGGGTGCGGAAGGCCGTCTTCCACTCGTCCCCCTCCCTTATGCGAATCAAGTTGTACGCCCCCCTCAGATCCAGCTTGGTAAAAACTACTGCTGACTTTAAACTTTGGAACAGCTCAGGTACTAACGGTAGTGGGTAACGGTTTTTTATCGTGACCCTGTTCAATTCCCTGTAATCGATACATGGCCTTAAGGTTTTGTCCTTCTTTTCAACAAAGAAGATTCCCGCCCCCGCCGGTGAAGTGGAGTGGCGGATGAACCCCTTCTGGAGGCTGTCCTCGATATATTCCTTTAGGGCCCCCAATTCGGGCTCTGAAAGGGGGAAGATTCGCCCAAAAGGAATTTCTGAGCCGGGTAACAGGTCAATGGGGCAGTCATAAGGGCGGTGGGGGGGTAGAGTATCAGCTCCCCGTTTGCTGAACACATCTAGAAACCCATGGTAGGCCGCAGGGATTACTTGTTTTAATTCAGCTTCCCCCTCAGAGCACAGGAGGATTTGGGGGGTCCCCGGGCCCGAAGTGCGGCAGTATATCCGACAGTATGGGGAAGGGAACGTGATTACTCCGGTCTCCCAGTCAATCTGGGGGTTATGGGCCCGTAACCATGGGAGCCCCAGAATGACTGGGAAGAGGGGTGAAGCTATAGCATCCAGGCGGAGGAGTTCCTGGTGCTGGCCGGCAATGACAGTGGTGATGGAGGGGGTTTCCTGGTTCACTACCCCCGATTTTATTCGGGAACCGTCGGCCAAATAAATATTGAACCCCTTCTGTTTCAATTGAAGGGGAATACCCTGCTGGTGAGCAAAATTAATATCCACGAAGCAGCTGCATGCCCCAGAGTCAATTATGGCCGATACTTCCACGGTCCTTTCTGGAAGCTGAAAGGAAAGGGGCACCACTAAGTATTGGGATGGACCAACATTGCCAAGGGATAAGGAAGAAGAGGTGCACTTACTCAGTTTCTGCGGGCAGGAACGCGCCATATGACCAGCTTCTCCACAATAGAGGCACAGGTTCTGGGATCGTCTGCGCAGATGTTCCTCTGGGGATAGTTTAGGCCGTGCCAGGCCGAGCTGCATGGGTTCGGGGTTGTCTCCAGGTGGCCGGTTTTGGATGACTGGCCTAGGTGTTTGACTGGGACCCTGAAATGATCCCTAGGGATTTCCGTGACCCTGGCCGGACCTCTCAAACCTGCGTTCCCGCAGTCTACGGTCAATTTTAATGGTCAGTGCTATTAGGTCCTCTAAAGTCTCAGGTACCTCCACCCGGGCGAGCTCGTCTTTCAGGCCGTCTGATAGGCCAACACGGAACTGATGCAGGAGTGCGAACTCGTTCCAGCGAGTATCCCCCATCCACCGCCTAAATTCAGATGCGTACTCCTCCGCCGCTCGGCGGCCTTGCCGGAGTGTGTACAGAGTAGCTTCAGCAGAAGCTGCCCGCTGCGGGTCATCATAAAGGATGGCCATAGCATCAAAAAAACTGTCAACCGAACCAAGGTGAGGGTCATTTTTTCCCCGTAATCGATGGGCCCAGTCTTGGGGTTCACCCTGCAGGAGGGATATGACGAACCCCACCTTCACGGATTCAGTCACGAAGGTTCGGGGTTGTAGCTCAAAATAGAGGAGGCAGGACTCGCGGAATGATCTGAACCGAGTGCGGTCCCCGTGGAAACGTTCTGGTAAGGGTACTCGGGGGTCGGCCGCCGGGAGTGGAGCGGATGCCCCAGACACCAGCACAGGGGCTGCTACAGCTGGAGGTGTGGGGACCGCGGCCTGTGGGGCAGGAACGGATATAGTGCAGGCCTGGAATTGAGTTTCAATCTGCTGACATCTATCCTGCAGGGCCGATACGGCCTGTGTCAAATTGGATAGGTGCCTGCAGATCTCCTCCAGCGGCGAGGGACCTCCTCTAGACTCAGTCATGGCCTTCTGGTACTGTGAGGGACCGCCCGGCGGTACTACTAGCACTCCACTGAATAGGCGTCCCCAGCGCACGGAGTCTAAGTCCCAGGGTGCTTGTTCACCAGGGCCCCTGATGGTGGGGATGGACTTGGAGCTCCCTGAGACCAGGTCGTGACTACCGGGTGCGTCCGTCAGTGGTAGTAGTATGCGCAAGGGGCTCCCACGGGGAAGAGTCTGATGTGAGGAGGTCAGAAGACCCCACTGCACGGGATGGATGGATGGATGAGCAGGGTCAGACGGGCCGGGTCGGTAACAGAGAGGGCGGCAAGGTACAAGGCAGCGGGCATAGAATGGTCGGGTCACACGCCAGGTCAGCAACAGCAGGTCAAATCCAATAGGGGGCATCCAGGAGAGAGGTCAGGCAAAGCAAGGGTCAGAACAGGCGAAAACAGCAAGGTCAGGTACAATCCGGGTCAATAACTTACAGGGTACAGGTTCACAGGATTCAGAATGCAGGAAAGACCAGAAGGCACTGAATGACAGCTCAGGGTCGTTTAAATATCCCGCCCTGCGCTGCCATTGGTGCCCAGCGGGCGGCCGCGGCTTCTACTGCGCATGCGCGAACTCGAGCGCCGCGGCCGGCCCGGAACCAGTGCTCGAGTCCCTGCGCCGGGCGGCATACTGCGCCTGCGCCGGGACCAACGCGGCGGGGATCGAGGGGATCCCTGACAGTATGGCCCTGATTCACTAAGATGTGAGTGTAATAGCAGAGACTGACCATTCAGGCAGACTCCGGTCAATCAATCAGTGGTCTGACCAGCGTCTAGCAAGCTCATTAACGAGCGTCTACTGACTACTTTGCCATTAGTGAATGAGGTATCCTGTCTGGCACATTTTTAGGTGCAATACCGGATATATTCGCTAGATGGCGCACAAGCGCGGGCTTTATTAACATTGGCGTCTTTCTGATAGAAAATTCTAATACAGCTGTACTATTACATTCTGAAAATTCTCTTTTGCTATTTTTTTTTGGCTGTTTCTCCAAAATGATCAGGAAAGTATTGCATTTACTAATGAATGTCATACATTTTATTTTCAAATTTTTCACACTTATATCTCAAATAATTTATATACTTCTAATTTCCCAATATAGTTATATATCTTCATTCTCTTTAATCACATAACTATTCTATGTTAAAGACAAGTGCAGCGCTATAAATGCATGTGATCAATAATGAACGCATGTAAAAACCAAAAAGTGCAAAGAATTGCAATAATGATGTAAACTGGTAAATCGTGCTAAAATAAGTTCATAGAATCATTCCTGAATAATGGAATGTCCTTCGTGTGAGAGTACCAACTCAGAGAGTGCCTATGAATGGCACGTGTGGTCTCTCCGTGACGGACAGTAGTGCATGAACTCGTGAAAGGTAAACCACCCTTGGGACTGGTCTACACAGAAAAAAAGTATTAATGTGCATGGGTTATACACATCGCACATCTGGGGGTGCAGCGGTATGCTGGCAGCTATGGGTTAGTCATCCAGCTCCATCCATCCATCCATCAGGGTGGGTGCCCAAATGGTCCTGGGGAGGAATTAGCTCAGCCACAGGAGCCAGAAAGGTGCTCAATAGTGTAGTACACTGTCACAGGGGTGGATGACCTTTCACGAGTTCATGCACTACTGTTCGTGGTTATATTTATCTTGTGTAATACCATTTTACTAGTCTATATCATTTGACCAGCGCTCGCTTTATCATTTTTAAACAATGTAACTATTCTACATTATAGCTTAAACTGTGTTTCCCACAGTGGTTTAGTGGTTAGAGCTCAGAACTTACAGCACTTGGGTCATGGGTTCTAATCCCAGTCTTGGCAACATCCCAAAAAAATGGAGATCAATTTTCTGGGTTGTGGCAGGAATATTGATCAATCAATTATGATTTTGCCTAGTGACTAGAAAGTGGATGAATGTTACTTGCGTACTGTTCTTCTGCCAATTAGGTCATGTGCAAGGTTCATGCCGTGTATATTTCATTGCAACTTTTTTCTCTTTTAAATCTGTCTCCTTATACAACTTGACCCCCTCCCCCACCCCATCATCACCTGTCCCATATGCAAATCTATGGATCACCGCCCCACTCTTTAACTATCTATTTACTGATCAAGTGAATGTGTCTCATTTTCTATCAGCTACAGTTCAGATCTCACATTATTATACAATTGCTGATTGTATCTCACCACTAGTCTGATTGAATTCACAATTCCTGGTCAGTCCTGTTCCCTGACCTCTAATAACCTTTAGGGCCAGTTCACACTACATGTGTTTCAGTTGCTTTTTCAGCATCACAAACGCACAGAAAGAAGGTTATATGGTTGTCAATGTCATAGTTCACATCAGCGCTTGCATTTTCAATGCATTGCAGGTGCTGTAAACAAAGTTGACCACGCTGCATTGTTTCTGCACAGAACTGTACTGGAACACATTGAAACGTCCTTGAATGTACTAAAACGCACATGTCCCTAACTACATTGAATACAAAGAAAATAGAAAAAAATAAGTGGAAGGGATACAAAAATGCAATGTAAACATGTCCAAAACGCATCCAAAATGTACTGGAACACACTAAACATGCATGCCAAAAGGGCATGAAAAAAACCCATCAGGAACACATCTAGACTGTTTCTATAGTGTGAACCAGCCCTTAGGACTTGTTCACACCATTGGTGGTGCAGAAACGCATGCAAGAACACACATTTTCCAGCACAGCAAAGAAATGCAATGCCCTATGTAGATGTGCGCAGGTACCATGATGAAAACGTTGTTGCACCTACACACGTCTATTAAAAACAGCCCCATTCACAGCCACAAATACGCATGGCACCACACTACTGTGCGGTTAGGTGCGACACACTTGGAAAATAACATAAAAATAAGCCAACATGGCTAAAACATATCTTGAAAATATGGGGACTCTGATATCCGGCGACAGTCCGTTCACGAACGAGAAGCAATTCTGCACCCTAAAACCAACATAGAGGAAAGGGATGGTCAAATTGCTGTGCTGCTTCCAAACCACCTCTGGCATGCCAGGGTCATTATGCAGGTCCTCGATGCCAGTTCTTGCCTGCGGCCACAAAATATCCACTGGCCACAAGTGAAGGTGAGTGGAGGACGTGAAGGTGGATTTCTACCAGCTTCAACCGCAAGCAGTACCACTCCTGAAAAATGAGAGCAAATAATCATTGACACGTCATCATGACAGTGAATTCTCAGTGCAGGCTATCTAGAGTGTCTTTCCTTTTTAACCATTTCAAGAGTTTAAGGAAACATTCTTGGAGCATCTACTGTGTTTGGAAAGGCCAAAGGTCCCCCCCTCCCCCAGGCACACTAATGCTTATGCAGGCCATAGACGGGGAGAAAAACAGCCGATTTTTCTTTTAAAAAATGAAAAATCGGTTGTTCAAGCGGCCGACGTTACCAGCAATGGTAAAAAAAAAATCGGCCGATTTTCATCCCGTCTACAGCCGGCAAAAAGTGTCCCTGCAGAGAGCTCCGCTATTTCTTTGACAGTTCTTTGACATTTATAGCGGTTGCAACAATGTATTTGTATCCATTTCGGATACAGATGTTTTTATTCGGAAACAAATAGATACAATGTTGCAACCGCTGTAAATGTCAAGGAACTGTCAAAGAAATAGCGGAGCTCTCTGCAGGGACACTTTTTGCCATACTGGAATTCCTCTCATTTTTCATCCTTCTTCTTCCTCTTCTTCTTCCTCTTCTTCTTCATCATCATCCTCTTCTTCCTCTTCATCATCTTCTTCTTCTTCTTCATCATCATCATCCTCTTCTTCATCATCATCATCCTCTTCTTCTTTTTCTTCTTTTTGTCTTCCTCTTGCAGGTCACTGCTCATGTGCAGATTTTTTATCAGTAAAAAAATCGGCCGATTTGCCCATCATTGCCGCGAAAATCGGCCGATCGGCAAATTCGGCCGTTTTTTTCCAACTTTACCGAAAAAAGAAATCTGCCAAAATACCGAAAAACGGCCGAACAAATAGCCCACTAACGATCCGAAAATCGGCCGATTTTATTTTCGGCCGAAAAATCGGCCGATTTTCGACCCATCTATGGCCTGCATAAGATATGGTGTGGCCCTAGGGTCAATGTGTGTTTAGAATACTTCCAAAATGCACATACAAAAACACTCCATCCAAATGCATGTTGCATTTCTATAGCATGTTAAACAGAAGAAAAATGCACTTACATAATGTTAACATGTGCAAGTAAAAATAGACAAAATCCACATCCTTTTATTCTGGCTTCACATACATGCATTGTGGTCTAACACCGCACTCCTGGGCAAATCACATGCAATTTGTGTGCGTTGCAATTAGAGACAAACATTTTGCACACCTCAAATTGCACCGCATCCGGGCCAAAAATGTGCAGGACCCTTTTTCAGGGTATGCACATGGGTGTGAATAGGCATGCCATCCAATTTGGCAAATCGCAATACGCTTTGTGTACCAATATTGGTGTGTTGGTAACTTCACCTAGAAAGCCGCAGCAGGTGGCATGAAGGGGTTGCGGTTGTGATGCGGTGCAGCGCTTGCACAGAAAACACTGCAAATTTCACATCGCATCTGTGTGACACCAGAATGTGCCAATATGTGGCTTGACAAAGCACAGTGGTCAGTGCAGATTATTTTCAATCCATGTTTTTTTACACTTTTCATTCACTGGTTTAACTCAGGTGATCATTAATCACAATTATCTCCGGAGATCACATGCAGCCCCTCAACCATCTACACATATCTCTGGAAATCTATACAGATCTCCTTGAAAAAATGTCTCCTCTCCTCTTCGGAAAACAATTGTCCTCCACCTCATAAACAGGGGGACAGAGAAGACTTCTCCTTGATAACTAAAATCAGATGAATTATCTGTGCTTAATAAACATACACCAATACTGCAAATGCATTGTACTGTCCAAGGCATTGCACACTAGAAATGTCAAATGCGTTAGTGTGTACAGTGCATGAGTGTAAAATGCTTTAGTGCACACTGCAGTGTACAACGCATTGCACACTGTAATACTCTGTACAAAGTAATACCGTGTACACCCACACATTGTAGACTGTAATGCACTGTACTCTGTCATGCAGGATGGAGCAACGCATTGCACACTGTGATACCGTGTACACCCACACATTGTAGACTGTAATGCACTGTACACTGTCATGCAGGCTGGAGCTACGCATTGCACACTGTGATACCGTGTACACCCACACATTGTAGACTGTAATGCACTGTACTCTGTCATGCAGGATGGAGCAACGCATTGCACACTGTGATACCGTGTACACCCACACATTGTAGACTGTAATGCACTGTACACTGTCATGCAGGCTGGAGCTACGCATTGCACACTGTGATACCGTGTACACCCACACATTGTAGACTGTAATGCACTGTACTCTGTCATGCAGGATGGAGCAACGCATTGCACACTGTGATACCGTGTACACCCACACATTGTAGACTGTAATGCACTGTACACTGTCATGCAGGCTGGAGCTACGCATTGCACACTGTGATACCGTGTACACCCACACATTGTAGACTGTAATGCACTGTACTCTGTCATGCAGGATGGAGCAACGCATTGCACACTGTGATACCGTGTACACCCACACATTGTAGACTGTAATGCACTGTACACTGTCATGCAGGCTGGAGCTACGCATTGCACACTGTGATACGCTGTCCACTGTCATGCAGAATCCAGCAACGCATTGCACACTGTAATACCATGTACACCAACACATTGTAGAATGTAATGCATTATACGCAGTATACATGTCCAGATATTCAAAGATTAGCCATGAAGGCCTAGCTGGTTACCTATTTGGCGACCGCAGATAGCCGAATAACGCTACACTGCATCCAGGCAGCTCTGGGAGGGTGTCATATGACATCCTGGCAGAACGCGCTCTCCGTGATTGCTGTGTCCTAAGGACACAGCTGATCACGTGATGTGGTAAAGACCAATCACAGCGGCTTTTTACCATGTGATCAGCCATGTCCAATGACACGCTGATCACCGGGAAATGCATTTGCCGGGTCTTGGCTGCACTTTCATCACGCTGTCAGAATGTGTGGAAAGTACTGCCGAGAACCAGCAGTTATCAAAGCAGGGGTCGGCCCCGATGATCAGTGCCCACTAGTGCCACCCAACAGTTCCGCCCACCTGTGGCCAGCAGTGCCGCCTCATCAACGCACATCAGTGTTGCTAAATTACCAGTTTACCAAATGTTATAATATAAACAGCCTTTTATTCATTATGAGCTATTTTGTGGTTTATCGAGCAAAAAGTAAAACTCACAGCAGCAAGTCAATACCACCCAAAGAAAGCTCTATTTGTCTGAAAAAACTGATACAAATTTAAGATGGGTACAATGTGGCATGACCGCACAATTGTCATTCAAAGGGTAACAGTGCAGAAAGATGAAAATTGGCCAGGACAGGAAGGGGGTAGGAGTACCCAGTAGGCAAGTGGTTAATATAATTGACCCATCAATACCCAGGAGCTAATGTACAGATAAGTAGCATGTGCACCAAGTGAGATTCTGCTAGGCCCCACCCACAAAATTACAATTACTTGTCCCTCACATGTTATAAACATATTTGCAATGGCCACAGTTACTTTACATATAAGGATCATCTCCTCAGTTGAGAACTGTGCTCTCGCCATGTCCAAATGCCAATAAAGTTATCAAAATTTTCAACCAACACAAAACCTCCAACCACTTCTCATCCACTTACACTCCCCACAACCACTTCCAGGTGCACGCGCACCAGATGACGGACTTCCAGGAGGATAGCTGCTCGTGCGCCATGGGGGACACCTGTTTGGCGTTTATTTGTGCACGATCGCTCATATCTATGCACGATCGCTCATTTCTATGCACGGCTATGATAGCTTTCGCAAATGTGTGTTTTAGTGATTTTTTTTCTTTTTAAACCTTGGCTAATATATCTTTGTTGCCAAAGGCCAAAAATCAACATACAGTGGGGACTATTTTATTACTGTAAATCAAATTGTAGAAAACCTGGAGCTGGCTGCACAGTGAATGTGACATATTCATTAGTACATAATATTGTGGTGCAAGCAGGTTTTTTATTTTTTTGTTTGGTTTGGAAAAAGCCAGTTTGCACACACTTGCATATTCACGCTCTTACAAGCTACATTTGAGCAGATTATATAAGTATACAAAGTAACTATTAAGGTTGTTCATATATTGAACATAAAATAAACACAAAAACATCGGTGAAACATTTATTGATCAAATATATCTTCATTTATTTGGTCAGCAGGAACAAGTAGGTACAGTCAATATCTTGGTGAGTCACAAAAATAGGATTGATGTGGCAAAAAGAAAACACTCCTGCTCATAAGAGCTTACAATCTAAAGATACTTCTAATGAACTGTGTGTGCACAGGTTATAGCAGGAAACAAAGGGGAAGATGAATCAAGTAACATTTTCGTGCACATAAGGTTTACTTACACAATCATTTAGTATAAAGATCCATTCACAAAAAAAGTCTACACATCAAAATATAAAGAAAACAAGACATATGTGAAAAACCCCTCCCACCTCTACAAATCCCCTCCCACCTCTACAAACACCCTACACATACATTTGTCAGCAGGTTTGTAAGAAAAATGCATTGGAGTCTAAATAAGCAAGCAAAATTAAAACAAGAGCAGATTTTAAACAAAACGATTGACATGTGTGAGGCTTTCAATGCAAAGAGAAAAAACACAATCATTGTGCAATAACACACAAACACACTTTACAAGGCCAAAAATATGCAAACATTTCCAGCCCACTTCCAAACACAGCCTGAGTGGTGTCTGGGGCAAGTCAGCACAAAATCTCTTCCTCCCCCAAACCACTACAAGCAAGGACTTAGTCACAAACCACCCGGCCTAGTAACAGGCCAAATCACTCCCTACTGCACGTCTTTATATAAACTAGGTTGTATTTGGAGCGTGCCAAACAAGGCCCCACACCCAACGAAGCCACACCCACCACTGACCTTAGTTTGGTCAGTGAAAGTGTTTTCACCTGATGAATCCGCTTCCTACCTGCATTAACCCTTGGTATACAGGCCCCACAAATCAGAAAGATATATACAGTGAAATGTACGTGTGCAGCATACAACAGAACATTGAGCAGGGATGTGAAAGGGAACCCCAATTGGAACCTTTATTGCTACTATGGTCACAATTCCCTCCAGATTCTCGCATGAGTTAAGACAGTCACATGACCACATCTTGTATGCAATACTGAAAATGACAAATCGATTTGACTAGTATGGTGAATTTCCCATCAATTGGTAAAACACTCCAGAAATCAAACATCACCAAACATTACACTCTGGGCAAAGCTGATTTACAAATCATGCAACTTACAGTAAAGTTGACCATTTCAATGCAATTTTCAAGACATCTGACACAGATCTCTATGCAAATTGCCACTAAAGTAGTACATGTACTACTATAGAAATCAGTGTTTGAAACGCACCCATGTGGTCACTCTAATAGCAGACAATAGGGTGCGACTTTGCAGACGATTTACAACTTGCATGTTGTGCAAATCACATGCCAAGTCCCACTCAATGAGCACGCTATTGGAGCGTTCATATTGTTGTGGTTCAAACTTGGTAGGAGCCGCAAGTAATAATAGAGTAATGAATACACTACTTTTCATGCAATTTGCTGAGAGATCGATGTCGAATGTCTTGCAAATTGCACTTGAAATCACCATGTACCCCGACTTTGAAATCATGCAACTTCTATGCAAGTCACATGATGTGACTGTGGTGTCAATAACACCACTTAGAAATCTGCTTTAATGTGACCGGGTAGCCCCCAGTAACATTGTTTGCGATTGCCATGCAATTGGCATGACAGGCGACTTGCAAATCGTAGACCAAGTTGCACCCTATTGGCCACTGTAGGCTCTGTTCACATCCAATTGGATTGTGAACTCGTGCAACTTCACTGTAAGTTGGACAATTGCCGCATCGGATTAGATGTGACAGTGGTGTTAGCCCCCAGTAACATTGGGTGCAATTTGCCATGCAAAGAGCAAGCTGCTGGCCATGCCAATCACATGACAAGTCACATCCAGGGTGTGCAATTTCAGGTGCGATTTGTGCATTGACATCGTACCTGATATTGGATATAATGAATGTGAGTGTATTAACATACACCATTTGTTGCAGCGAGAGTTCAAAGGTATTTGAGAATTGTGGCCATTTATTAGCAATTTAACATCTAGACTCAAATAGAAATCGCAATGCTACACACAATTGAAAACACAACTAGTTAGTAATTCTCTAGAAAACACAGTAAAATTGGCAACTTAAAGAGTAATTTTCAATTGCATATAGTGTGAGCGAAGCAGGAAAATCAACAAAGGAAATAAATCTTTGAAGGCGTGCGGTACCTGCCTGCTGGGATAAGGGTCTGCTATGCATTTGGGGGAAAAATGCACGCCAGGATTTGTGACAAGTTTGATGTGTGGATTCACCAACCAAGTCTTTTCTCTCTCGTTCACTCTTCTGAATGTCTCTCTTTATCACTCTTCAGTATGTATCTCTTGCTCACTCTTCTTTGTCTCACTGGCTCGCTCTTCTCTCTCGCTCACTCTTCTGAATGTCTCTCTTTATCACTCTTCATATGTATCTCTCGCTCACTCTTCTTCGTCTCACTCTTCTCTCTCTCTGTCAGCTCTTTGCTTGCCAAATCCTTCACAAAAGTGGGTGGAGTGTAAACCATCATTATCAAATCTATTAGTGATTCAGGCCCTTATCTTATCCCATTGTATGACATTCACATAAGGTGCAGCTTTGAAGGTGTTTCAACAGACAAGGCCTCATTCTAATTCACATTTTAGGGATCATTTAGACAGAAAGCAAAGATGTTGCCAGAATATGTATGTGAAGACAGCCACACACGGAGATCATGCTACTACCTCGCCGGGGTTGGGATTCAAACCGACAACCCTAGAGTTATGAGGCAGTAGTGCTAACCACTAATCCACGGAGCTACATTGCTAACCCAGCCTGTATTTCTGTGCTGTGAATCAATCCTAGGTCCCTGGGCATGGTCAGTATAACTAGCCAGATATTTCCAATGTGACACAAATGTTGTGCTATGTTGCCAATTCAGATGTATGTTGGTTCTATGTATCCCAATACAAAGGATTGCAATACTAATACAGGCGTACCTCGGTTTACCAACGCCTCAGGGAACGTCATATTTGGGGTACAAATGTCAAACCATTTCAGTTAATTGGTCTGTTTACAAATGTTTGAATAATTTGGTATGGGCATGTGGCCTGGTATGGTTCAGGAGGGGGGGAGGCACTCGCTCGTCGTCGTCCCCCCCTTTCCTGACCTGCCGGGCTGCATGCTCGGATAAGTATGTGTTATGGATTTAGAGGGGTACCCCATGCTGTTTTTTATTTAATTTCAGCGTGGAGTTACCCCTTAACATCCATACGAGACCCGAAGGGCTTAGTATGGATGGGAGGGGGGACCCCACGCCAGTTATTTAAAGAACTGTTTATAAATCACTGCAATACTTTGACATTCAACTGTCAGTGGGGAAATCCGCCGACAGCTGAAACATGAGCGCTGCATTGGTTTTCATTACTAAAATGCTGCATGAGTTGATAACATAACTCATGCGGGATTGTAGGAGCGACAGCCATGAGTTAATGTTTCATCTGTCAGCGGGGTTCCCCACTGACAGCTGAATGTAAAATAATTCCCTTTATTGCATAAATAATAAAAAAAAAAGCGTGGGGTCCCCCCTCCCATCTGTACCAAGCCCTTCGGATCTGGTATGGATATTAAGGGGGAACTCCACGCTGGAATTAAAAAAAAAAACCAGCGTGGGTCCCCCTCAATATCCATACCAGACCCTTATCCGAGCATGCAGCCCGGCAGGTCAGGAAAGGGGGGGGACGAGCGAGCGCCCCCCCCCCCTCCTGAACCATACCAGGCCACATGCCCTCAACATGGGGGGGGTGCTTTGGGGCAGGGGGGCTCCCCCCCCCCCAAAGCACCTTGTCCCCATGTTGATGAGGACAAGGGCCTCTTCCCCACAACCCTGGCCGGTGGTTTTGGGGGTCTGCGGGCGGGGGGCTTATCAGAATCTGGAAGCCCCCTTTAACAAGGGGGCCCCCAGATCCCGGTCCCCCCCCCCCCTACGTGAATGATTCCGCGGTACACGGTCCGCAGACTCATTCACAAAAAAACTAAGTGTGGTGTAAAAAAAACACAGTACAGGGTCTTTGACAAGTCCTTTATTAAAACAATGTCCCCCGAAGTAGATCCAACGTCAATCGCGGCGGCGGCGACCCGAAAAAAGGAAAAAAAAAAAAAAGGTTCCGCTCCCGTCCAAGGCTTCCAGCCTAGTGAAGAAAAGCCTAGCTGACAGTTCTTATATAGGTATGGGCGGGGCCAGCCGGGGACATCATCCCAGTGACCCGCCCCATGTCACATGCTTGCTGTTCCCGGCTGGCCCCGCCCCATACCTATATAAGAACTGTCAGCTAGGCTTTTCTTCACTAGGCTGGAAGCCTCAGACGGGAGCGGAACCTTTTTTTTTTTTTTTCCTTTTTTTGGGTCGCCGCCGGCGCCGCGATTGACGTTGGATCTACTTCGGGGGACATTGTTTTAATAAAGGACTTGTCAAAGACCCTGTACTGTGTTTTTTTTACACCACACTTTTTTTTTTTGTGAAGGAGTCTGCGGGAGCATCTACCGCAGACTCCTTCACGTAGGGGGGGGGCCGGGATCTGGGGGACCCCTTGTTAAAGGGGGCTTCCAGATTCTGATAAGCCCCCCGCCCGCAGACCCCCACAACCACCGGCCAGGGTTGTGGGGAAGAGGCCCTTGTCCTCATCAACATGGGGACAAGGTGCTTTGGGGGGGGGAGCCCCCCTGCCCCAAAGCACCCCCCCCATGTTGAGGGCATGTGGCCTGGTATGGTTCAGGAGGGGGGGGGTGCTCGCTCGTCCCCCCCCTTTCCTGACCTGCCGGGCTGCATGCTCGGATAAGGGTCTGGTATGGATATTGAGGGGGACCCACGCTGGTTTTTTTTTTAAATTTCAGCATGGAGTTCCCCCTTAATATCCATACCAGACCTGAAGGGCTTGGTATGGATGAGAGGGGGGACCCACGCTGTTTTTTTTTTTTTTTTTTTATTGCGGACCTTTATTTTTACATTCAGCTTTCAAAAAAAATAATATCTAGACCTTCAAAATAAGTAAAATCATAACAGAAATAATTATAAAGGATAAGAAACAAAAATAGAATCACTAAAACGAAGGAAATCTAATTAGATTACATGAAGATATGCTTAATGCTGTTTATTAAACACAGTAGTCGCGACCGAGTGTCGGCTGTCAGAGGAATCCACAATCAGATTCACTATTAGTCAGTGGCTAAAAAGCAAACGCCCATGGCAGAGGACTAAAAGGTGTTCTGCACATGCTCAGTTCTATCTGCCAAAGACACTGCACGGGCATCTAGATTTTTACTGTGTCGATTTCCTTGAAAAAAACGATTTTTAACACATTCTTAATTTTTTTGGAAATAGCAGATATTGTTTAAAGTGAAGTCCTGATATTTGGCAAAGCAAAGTGAACATGTCTCTACAGTGATTTTTCATGGTGTTAGACGTGCTTCTTAGCAAGTCTGCTTTTGTGAGTCTGATTCCGGGCGTGTGTCTTTTTGTGAATTAGATTGGGCGTCTGCTTATGGGCTCTGCTCAATAGTGAATTAGGTTGCAGGGTAAAAAATGGACGGACGCCCATGAAAATTGGGCTTAAGCCCATAAATATGCGCCCACGCCCAGTAGTGAATCAGGGCCTATGTGTCCACAGAATCCATATGCACGACAGCTCACTCTAAGCTGCCTTTTCTAACTCTGCCAGAAGGGCCTAATGGTCAAAAACATGGCAGAAGGACTCCCTGTGTGGAATCCCTTTTTCAGGAGATCTCCTCTTTGGGCCAGACTTTGTCAACTTTGGTTCGCACAGGAGACAGGAAAAAGCCTTTCCCTGTCAGGAAGAAAAAAGTGTTCAAAAGTGTTTTTTTCATCACCAGAGAAGTTTGGAAGGTGACAAGTCGCAAGTGGAAAAAAAGGTTTTGGCATCGCAGAAAGGAAGAGGAAAAAAGAGGGGTCTTTTTCCTTACTTCTGAGCAGCCCAAAATATCCCAATGACCCGCTGCTTGGGTGGGAGGAAGCCTACAGGCATCCCTTGCACAATGGGAGAAGAATGTCAAGCCTGTATATCTGAAATCTGATCAGCAGGGGTTATGAAATAGTTTGCAGAGGTTCCCCGAAGATGGTATTTTGTCAGGGATATTCCAAAAAATCTGGTAAAAGCTCTTGACATGAAGAACCCGGTTCAGGAATATAATTTTTAAAAGAGTGGTGGTTCTGGTCACATCAGTGGAAGAACAGATGGAGTTTTATACCCATATATTTTTTGTGGGAAAACAGTCAGGAATATTCCATTTTAATCCCCAACTTAAAACCCTTGAACAAAACAGTGCAATACAAGAAGTTCTGAATGGACTTGATCTTTTCGGTAAGAAAACTGCTGTTTCCAGATTGCTTCATGGCATCAATCGATTTAAGGAATGGCTATCTGCACATTCCAATCAGAGCGTGCTCGTAAAAATTTTTGAGGCTAGCCTTGAGGTCAGGACACGAAGTTCAGCACCTGCAATTTAGGGCACTGCCTTTCGGGCTGTCATCATCTATCTGCATTTTCACCAAGCTGATGGCAGAAGCCTTGGCTACCTTGAGGCTCAGAGGTATTTCAGTAATCCCCTACCTTGATGACTTTCTGTTCTTAGCAAGCTCAGAACCACATTTGAGGAAGGACTGGGCTGGATCATAAACAATCAAAAATCCAACCTGACCATGTCCAAGAGGGTTTTGTTTCTGGGGTGTTGCATTTGTTAAGCGAACAGAAAATTATTTTTCCAGAAGAAAAGACACAGAAAATATAGGCAGCATTGAATTTTCTTCAGGACAACCACCAAGTGTCAGATTTCTGATGTAAGCTCTTGGCCTGTTAACAGACTCCCTCCCAGTGGTCCAGTAGGCAAGAATACACTTCAGCCCCTTCAACTTTTCATCTTGAAAGTTTGGAACGATGACTTGGCCTCGCTGGAAAAAAAAGGTGAGGGTTCCCTCCAGGGTGAAGAGATCCCTCTGGTTGTGGAACAGGAAGGAGGTTCTCTCCAAATATCTAACCTGGTCCTTTCCAGTGGAAGGGATCCTCTTCATGGATGCTAGCTCCTGGGGCTGGGGAGCGCACCTAAGAGGTCATCCCTAGATTGTAAGCTCGAAAGAGCAGGGCCCTCGATCCCCTCATGTTTTGCATTTTATTGGTATTGTTCTGTCACATGTTCTGTCCCCCTTTGTAATGTACAGCGCTGAACTATTGGTGCTTTATAAATACTGTATAATAATAATAATAATCCCACACATGCAGTGGCCGAGGCTGAAAAGGTCAAACTCCTCAAATTGGATAAAATTAAAGGCAATTGCTTTGGCTCTCTTGGCTTTCTCTCAGGAGCTCAGGGTTGGCACATGCAGGTCTGCACGGACAACGCCACAGCGGTAGCCTATGTAAACAGGCAAGGCA
Organism: Staurois parvus; assembly: GCF_062004578.1. Taxonomy (NCBI): domain Eukaryota; kingdom Metazoa; phylum Chordata; class Amphibia; order Anura; family Ranidae; genus Staurois; species Staurois parvus. The sequence goes on from NW_028317852.1 coordinate 7,714,606, forward strand.
GCACAAGAAGCAGGAGTCTTCAGGGTCTAGCAGAAAGAAATTTTGACTTGGGCAGAAGTCAATTGGGCATCCTTGTCAGCAGTCCACCTCAAAGGCTCACTGATCTGAAGAAGTTTTCCTCAACTTAGTACAGGAATATGGTCAGCCTCAAATAGATTTGTTTGCGAATCAGCAGAATACCAAAACCAGCCAAAACCAGTCAGTTATTTTCCCTGAACAAAAAAGATGGAGCAGTAGGGATAGATGCTGTCACTCAGAGGTTGAGTTTCCAGCTGTGCTATGCTTTTCTCCCATTCCAAATAATTCCTCAGGCTCTAAAGAAGCTGCAAAAAGATGGCACCGGTTATTTTTGTGGCTCCCTTCTGGCCGAACATTTCATGGTTTGCAACACTCCCCCGTTATCAATCAGAACATATCGGATGCTTCCATTCAAGAAGGACCTACTGCTACAGGGTCCTCTGTGTTATCCAAAAGTGGGGAATCTACACCTGACAGCATGGTTTCTGAAAGGCAACTGCTAGAAAAGGAAGGCTTCTCAAAACTCTTAGTAGACACTCTCCTAACAAGTCACAAAGGGGTCACGAGAGCTATTTATGGGAAGGTTTTGTGCCTAGCCAATTGAAGATCCTTGGAAGATCTCACCTGAGTATTGGAGTTTCTTCAACAGGGAGCTGACAGCACACTAAGGACCTGATTTACTAAGAATTGAGTCTACCAGCAGACGCTGAACATTCAGGTAGACTCAATTCAATCAATTTAGACCTGTCAGTCATCAGAAAGGCATCTAGTAAGCTCATTGAAAAGAGTCTACTTTGTAGACTTTTTCCTGTTAGTAAATCCGGAATCACGTCAGGCACATTTCTAGATGCAATAACGGATATGTTCGCTAGGTGGTGAACAACCGCAGGCTTTGTCCCGTTGGCATTTTTCTGTTTGCACATGAGAATACTTATAATTTAAAATAAAAAGCACACCTATATTATAGTTTTTTTTTCTGCTGTTTCTCCAAAAATGAACGGCCAACTAATGCATTTCCTAATGAATGCCATACATTCTATTTTCAAATGTCAAACATTTTCACACTTTTATATCAAATAATTTGAATGTCTAGTTCTAATTTCCCAATATAATTATATATCTTCCTTCTCCTTAATCATGTAACTATTCTACATTCCAGCTCAAACTCTGTCTCCTACAGTGGCTTAGTGGTTAGTACTTAGGATTTACAGTGCTTGGGTCACAGGTTCTAATCCCAGTCATGGCTGACCTGTCTGGAATTTGCATTCTTTCTCTGCATGGGTGTGTTTCTGCCAACACTCAAAAGACATGCTGTTAGGTTACTTGGGCCTAGTATATGTCTGAATTTCTGGCCTTAGATTGTAAGCTCCTTGACATTTGTGAATGCTAAAAATATGGAGATCAATTTCCAGGGTTCTGTCAGTGCCAGGGATATCAATCAATGGAAGTGAATCTTATCTGCATCCTGTTCTTCTGACAAGTTTGTAACTTTTTTAATGCTTCTCAAACACCTATGAAAATTCTGCACATGGCAGCACAGTGCTGTTCACACTGAAGCGTTAGCATTGCTTTGCAGCAAAACTGGCACCTCATGTTGAGTCAGGAGGAGTTTAGGCCTCCCATTCAAGTCTATGGTGCCGCTCCTCAAACGCCTGGCAGGCATTTGCGGTGCAGTTGTGGCGAGGCATTTGCGGAGCATTAATACCATTTAACTTCATTACAGGCATTTGTGCTGCAGTTTTAACGCTTGGAAAATGCCTCAAAAATCAAATGCCTCAAAACCGTGCACATGGTATTTGGGGAGCTTTTGAGGAGCGTTAAAACAGCTTCCCAAATGCCTGTCAAACGTCATAGGGGCGTTTGGCAAGAGTTAGAAATAAAGTCAAGTGTGAATGAGCCCTTAAACCTCTCTCCTTTACAACTTGACCCCCTCCCCCTGTCATCACCTGTTCCATCTGCAAATCTATGCATCACCGCCTCACTCTTTTTATTTTACTATTTATTTACTGATCAAGTTAATGTGTCTCATTTCCTATCACCTCCAGCTCAGATCTCGCATTATTATACGATTCCTGATTGTATCTCACCACTAGTCTGATTGAATTCACAATTCCTGGTCAGTCACGTTCTCTTACCTATAATAACCTTTAGGGCCAGTTCACACTACATGTGTTTTGTGATAATTGTGCGCATAGACATGGACGTGGACACTCATTTTGCTTGTATCATATTCTGCAAATATCATTCTCTCTCCCTCCAGCCCCCTCCCCTTGCAAGGAATGTGGTCTGTGTGTGTGCTGAGTTCAGGAGTGCACATGGCACAGCTGGATACGCTTCATGGTTGTTACACCAATTAGCTGGTCCCAAGATGTCTGTCAGACTCTTTCCTTGGCCTGGTCGTAAAGCTATAAATCAGTCAGTCACTGGACATGAGCGTTCCAGAGTGGCAGTAAAATGTACATCCCACTTGAAACCACTTTTACATACAAATTCATAAATCCTGACAGGAACAAGGTACAATAAAACATAGCATATATTCAGATAGGTCAGTTTAATACGAGTCACCTGACACCTTACACCCCTATGTGGCACCTACACGAGAGCAGAAAACAATATGTCTTTATCTGGAATGGTAAGATATGTCATATTTGATGTCTGGAAGTTCAGGATGTCATTCTGCATTTTAATCTACCAGTGGCTAGGCTGCTACATGTACCTAGTGAAGGTTATTGACCATGGTATAAACGTGGGAGGGATTTGGTCATAGCCTGTGTCCCCGCCTAAACACCCCTCCCCAAAAAAGGCGATTGGTTCTCTGCTTTAAGGAGACACCCTGCTGAGTTCCTAGAAAAAAGGCTGTCATGCCTAGAGAGAAAGATGAAGAGATTCTCCCTTTTACGACCAGGAACCATCTTTGGGAGAAAAGGCAACCCTTTTGTTCAGGACACTTGAACTCTGCTTAAACTAAGGACTTCTGCAGGTATCCTACCTTCTTAAACTTCTTTCTTTTATCTCTCTATTGTGTTATTGCTCTCTCTATTTATATATATATATATATATTGGTTACATCTTTTCTGTAAATATTTTTATTGCACCATTTTGACCTTTTTAGTAATAAATCCTATTTTCTGAAAAGTGTTGAACTGTTTCTAAAGCTCTTTAATGCAAACTAAGAATCCCTGTCTCTGAAGAGTGCTACTGTGTGTTTTAAAACCTCTGGATACATCTGTCTGCGGTGACAGTGTGTATACAGACGCTTATTCAAACATCATAGTGTTACTGCTAAGATTTGTGAGTTTCCTGCTTCTCTGTAAAAAGGTGGTGGTGGCAGTGTGAAGGGTTAATTGCGTAATTAACCTGACCCAGTAACAGTTGCTCTCAGGCGTCTGGTGATGTCTATGCGTCTGGTGATGTCTATGCGTTCCAGACTTCAGGCTGTAATTGACTGCAAAGGATTTGCAACCAAGTATTAAAAAGTGAAAGTTTGATTTATGATTATTATTCTGTCCCATTACTTTTGGTCCCTTAACAAGTGGGAGGCACATATGCAAACTGTTGTAATTCCTACACTGTTCACCTGATTTGGATGTAAATACCCTCAAATTAAAGCTGACAGTCTGCAGTTAAAGCACATCTTGTTCGTTTCATTTCAAATCCATTGTGGTGGTGTATAGAGCCAAAAATGTTAGAATTGTGTCAATGTCCCAATATTTATGGACCTGACTGTATGTGTTTGCAGTTCTATTGCGGATTTGGCATTGGCGAATATATGTTTGCAGTTCTACTGTGTATATGACAATGGTGAATATATGTTTGCAGCTCTATTGTGTATATGACATTGGTGAATATATGTTTGCAGCTCTATTGTGTAAATGACATTGGTGAATATATGTTTGCAGCTCGACTGTGTATTTGTCATTGGTGAATATATGTTTGCAGCTCTATTGTGTATATGACATTGGTGAATATATGTTTGCAGCTCCATTGTGTATATGACATTGGCGAATGTATGTTTGCAGCTCTATTGTGTATATGACATTGGTGAATATATGTTTGCAGTTCTACTGTGTATATGACATTGGTGAATATATGTTTGCAGCTCTATTGTGTATATGACATTGGTGAATATATGTTTGCCGGTAAAGGCCCAAACTCAACATAAATTGGGGGCCTAATTTACTACTGTTAAGAGGATTGTAGAAAAAGAATAGCTAGCTGCACATTGGACACGACCTATTCATTGGTACATAACATTGTCTTCTGGTGCAATAGGGGGTTTTTGGTTTGTTAGTTTGGACATGCTTGCATATGTGCACTCTAACAAGCAGGATTTGGGCATATTATATAGCTCGCAAAATATAAGTGTTAGGGGTGCTAGTATATTGAACTTGAACATGAAATAACCCCCCTAAAATAAACATAGTCCAAACATTTATTGATCAAATACATATTCCATATTTATTTGGACAGCAGCAACAAGTAGGTAGGCAATTTCTTGGTGGGAAAAAAAAAATAAAAGCAGGATTGATGTTACTAAAATAGAATGGTCCTGCTCATAAGAGCTTACAATCTAAAAGATTATACTTCTAATGAACTGTGCTTTCACAGGTGACAGCAGGAAACAAATGGTTAATATGAATCACTTAGTAGGCTTATAAAACAGGCCGCAGATCAAAATATCAATATAAAAATACATATGTGCCAAAATAAAACACCTTCCACCTCCCCAAATCCCCCACACATACATTTCTCATCAGGTTTGTCCGAAAACTGCATTTCAGTCTAAATAAGCAAACAAACTATAGCCAAGTGCAGATTTGGAAGAGCAGAGCAATGGACATGCGTTAGGATTACAATGCAAAGATAATAAACACACAATCATTGTACAATAACACACAAACACACTTTAGAAGGAAAAAATGCAAACATTTACAGATCACATCAAAACACAGCGTGAGTGTGGTCTGGGGCAATTCACCCCAATATCTCTTCCTCCCCAAACCACCACAGGCAATGACTTGCTGAAAATAACCTGGCCTCTTCCAAGGAAAAATCACCCACTACTGCAACTCTTTATATAACATAGGCCACACCCACCACTGTCATTCATTTGGTCAGAGAAAGTGTTTGCACCTGATTAATTTTCTTCCCACCTGCGTTAACCCTTGGTATACAGGCCCCACAAATCAGAGTCAGAAAGAAAGCCACAGTGAAGTGTACCTGTGTAGCATACAACAGAACATTGAACAGGGATGTGAAGGGAAACCCCATGGCAATATTTATTGGCACTATGGGCACAATTCACTCCAGATTATCACATGAGTTAAGGCAGTCACATGACCACATCTTGCATGCAATACTGAAAATGTCAATTCACTTTTACTAGCATGCGGGATTTCCCATAAATCGGAAAAACACTCAGGAAATCAAACATAAAAAGGCCTTACACCCCGGTCAAATGAAAGCCGATTTAGAAATCGTGCGACTTACAGTGAAGATGCCGATTTCCTTGCAATTTGCAAGACATCTGACACAGATATCTATGCAAATCGCCACAAAAGTAGTACATGTACTACTTTAGAAATTAGTGTCGGAAACGCACCCATGTGACAGCTCTAATAGCAGACAATAGGGTGCCACTTGGCATACAATTTGCAAGTCGCATGTCATGCACCCTTTTGTCCACTATAGGGTCCATTCATATCCAATCTGATTTTGAAATTGTGCGACTTCACTTTAAGTTACCCAATTTACAAATTGGATTAGATGTGACCAGGGGCGGACTGACAACTCATGGGACCCCCGGGCAATAGGGGATTATGGGGCCCCTGTGTCCTTGCGCAAACTCAAAAAAGCCTATGAAAAAGGTACCAGGGGCATCTCATGGGGCCCCCTACTGACCCCGGGCCCTCGGGCAGTGCCCGAGTTTCCAAATGGTCAGTCCGCCCCTGGATGTGACTGTGGTGTTAGCCCCCAGTCACATCGGGTGCAATAGGGCATGCAAATCGCATCCAGGGTGCGCGATTTCAGGTGCGATTTGGGAATTGAAATTGTACCTGATATCAGATCTAATGAGTGCCTTAACATACGCAATTTGCTGCAGCACAATTTCAATAGTAGTTCTTGTCTAACTTTTTCTGCATTTTATAGCGATTTCACATATAGACTACAATAGAAATCGCAATGCAAAACACAACTGAAAACGCAATAACTCATTGGTAAATCTACAGAAAACACAGTAAAATTGCCAACGAAAAGCACAATTTTAAATTGTTTTTAAAAGTGTTTTATTTTAAATTTTAAGTCTATTGTGAACCAAGCAGGCAATTTAAGAAAGGAAATAAATCTTTGAAGGCATGCGGTATCTGCATCCTCAGATAAGGGTCTGTTATGGATTTGGAGTGGGACTCCATGCCATTATTTTTTTTTTTTAAATCCTTTTCCCTCTCTCTAGGCTCTTGGCTTGACTAATCCTTCCCAAAATGGGGTGAAGTGCAAACCAGCATTATCAAATCAATCATTAGTCCAGGCCCTTATCTCATACCATCGTTTGACATTCACATAAGGTGCAGCTTTAAAGGTGTTTGAACAGACAAGGTCTCATTCTAATTCACATTCTAGGGATTTAGACAGAAAGCAAAGATGCTGCCACCAGTACATCTATGTTAGAGTAGCCACCCAGGGAGATCTTGCAATTTCATTGCCATGGTTGGGATTCAAACCGACAACTCTAGTGCTGTGAGGCAGTTGTGCTAACCACTTATCCACTGAGCTGTTGAACACTAATCCAGCCTGTATTTCTGTGGTGTGAATCAACCCTAAATCCCTGGGCAAGGTCAGTGTAACTAGCCAGATATATCAAATGTTGTGCTATGTTGCCAATTCAGATGTATGTTGGTTCTATGTATCCCAATACAAAGGATTGCAATACTAACACAGGCGTACCTCGGTTTACCAACGCCTCAGATAACGTAATTTTCGGTTTACGAATGAAAATCCATCTAAAATAATGCCTCAGTTTACAGAATTGTTAATAATTTTTTTCACAATACAAAGTGTATGTCGGCGCTGATTTTTAAATGCAAATGCCAGCCTTTTTTTTTTCTTCACTATAGTCCACAAGCTTATCTATCACTTTCCCTGAAGTTACAGAAAACTTTGTATCTTTTAATAAACTAAAAGTAAACATTGTTTCCTTTAGGGATATAAACTCAAAGAAAACTTTCTCTTTTAGCTGGGGGAAGTGACAGCTGAATTTCTGAGCTATAGTGAAGAAAAAAAAAAAGCGAGAATTACATTTAAAAACCGGCACCATAATAAATAAAAAAAGGCATGGGGTCCCCCCTCTCATCCACACCAAGCCCTTCGGGTCTGGTATGGATTTAAAGGGGAACTTCCACACCAAAATTTAAAAAAAAAAATGGCATGGGGTCACCCCCAAAATCCATACCAGACCCTTATCCGAGCATGCAGCCTGGCAGGTCAGGAAAGAGGGAGGGGACAAGCCCCCCCTTCCTGAACCATACCAGGCCACATGCCCTCAACATGGGGGGGTGCTTTGGGGCAGGGGGGCTCCCCCCAAAGTGCCTTGTCCTTATGTTGATGGGGACAAGGGCCTCTTCCCCACAACCCTGGCCGGTGGTTGTAGGAGTCTGCGGGCAAGAGGCTTATCAGAATTTGGAAGCCCCCTTTAACAAGGGGCCCCCCAGATCCCGACCCCCACGTGAATGAGTATGGGGTACATGGTACCGCTACTCATTCACAAAAAGTGTAGTGTAAAAAAAGACAGGACATGGTCTTTGACAAGTCCTTTAATAAAAGAAAAATCTAAAAGAATGTCCCCCCCGAAGTAGATCCAACGTCAATCATGGTGTAAAGCGCCAGCGACCGAAAAAAGTAAATATGTAAAACTTTTACAGAAATAATTATAAAGGATAAGAAACAAAATCAGAATCAATAGAACGAAGGAAATCAAATTAGAATACATAAAGATATGCCTAGCTACAAATAGTGCTATTTGTTAAACACAGTAGACGCGATCGAGTGCTGTCTGTCAGAGGACTCCACACTCAGATTTACTATTAAACAGCGTCTACAAAGAAAGCGCCCACGGCAGATGGCTAAAATGTGTTCTGCACATGCGCATTTATATCCCTGCATAGATGCTGGAAAAGCGTCTAGTTCTTGACTGTCATGAATTCCTTTAAAAAACAATTTTTTACACATTTAATCTTTTTTTTTGAAATGTAAGATATTGTTTAAACTGAAGTCCCGATATTTGTGAAAGTAAGTCAATGTGAACATGTCTCTGCAGTGATTTTTCGTTGTGTTATCTGCTTTCTTAGACTGATTCCTGGATTGTGCCTCATTAGTAAATTTGATTTTGCATCTACTTGTTGACGCTTTCTTTAGTAAATGTCTTTGCTATCTAAAAGTAGATTGTTGCTATTGAAAAATAGATGTTAGCCCACGGAAATGCGCCTTGTCACATTAGTAAATCAGGGTCAAAAAGTCCAGGTTCTCTGGCAATCACATGTGCAGAGAAGACAGATGCCACCCTGGAGCACATTTTGTACAGCAGCGACGTGGTCCAGTATGTTCACCTTTTGTACACCATTACAGACTGTATTTATTATCAGCTGGAGAGCAGGCCTTCAGTAGGAAGGTCTTGCAAGCTGTGATCCTGCCCTAAGGGGGGTAAGTTTTTGTTTATCCTTTCATGTGCTGTCCTGAAAAACATTTTGAGAAAATCCAAGTTAGATTTATCAGTAACTTGTTTTCTAGTAGTCTTTCAGGACAGCAATAATTGCCCGTTTTGATATTGTTTATGCTGTTGTGCTTAAGTTTTTCAGATGGCCCAGAGGAACTCTTTGACAACTCAGGACTGTGGGGAGAGACCTCAAATTTAAAGTCTACAGTATATGGGTGTGTGTGTATATGAGAGGAAGAGGAGCTGCATTCTCTCCTGTGCTGTCCTAAATGACTACTAGAAAACAAGTTACTGGTAAGTCTAATATGGATTTTCTTGCCTCTGCATAAAGTCCATGTTCTCTTAGGGTAGTCAGAACTGTTCACATGAGGACAGTGTGTCTCCAAGGTGGGTGAAAAAAATCAGAACGTCATCTAGGTAAATGATCAGAAAAAGGTCCGTGAAGATATTGTTCAAAAAATATTGGACTGTAGGCATTGCACAGGCCAAACAGCATCACTAAAGACTCAAAGTGGCCAAAGCTTATCCAAAAGGGCACTTTCCCCTCATCCCCTTCTCTAATGCACACCAGGTTATAGGTGATACGTATGTCCAGTTTGCTGAACTTTCTGGCATTCCAAAATCTTTGGAAAAGTTGACTAAAGGGATCAGATAACAGTTTTTAATAGTGATATTGTTGAGCTCCCTACAGTCTACACAGGGTCAAAGTGTGCAGTCTTTTTTTTTTTCAACCATGAAGAATTTTCTGGGTCCTGCTGGTGAGTAAGAAGGATGAATAAATCCCTGCTCTAGATTGTCATCTATGTATTGGTGAAGGTGAAAAATTAAAACCTCCAGATTTTGAGAGAAATGTGGTTATTTACATTTCTGCATACATTCAATTTTCACCATTTCGCAAAATGGCGCAATTTAAAATTTAGAAATATTTCTTCTTAAATTAATACAAGTTAAGCTTTTATATTTAGTAGAAATGTTGTAAAATTGGAAATTGTTATAAAATTGGGCAAATATTGAGGGGCCTTAAAACTCAGTAGCACCTTCGTTATATTCTATAGGTCATGTGCTTGCAGAAAATATGATTTGGTGGGTCTTTTACAAACTCTAAAGGTTGTAAGGAAAAAATAAAAAAGCAATGGAAAAATTAAAAAATGGTCTGGCCACTTGAGTTTAAAGGATGTTTACCTTTTAGTTGAAAATAATAAATTCAAATTTTTTGCAGGTCTTTTTTATAACTATTGTTTTTTATTGGTCATTTGATTGTTTACAACAATTAACAGTATTGTCGCAATAATGTATTATAGATTTGTAAAGGATATAGATAACAGAGTATGAGCATATTCAACATCTTACAAAATTCAGCTTATAAACAATGTGACTTTGTAGTCATTACTGTCATCAATACATTTCTTTTGTTTGATGAATATGCATTGTTTGTTTGAAATATTCAGTAAATTATTAGTTTAGAGAAGAAAGGAAGGTTGTGAAAAGTGGAGATTTGAGATTAGAGAGAAGTAGAATAAAGAATGAGATTTGAAATTATTATATATTTCCTTTTTTGAGATAATAGGGTGATAATAATAGAGTGGAGTAGCTGTATCTCTAGTGGTGTTTGATTGGTACATCTTGTAGTTTCTTAAGTAACAGTACATCGATGATCTTTGAGCCATAAGGCCCAGTGTTTCCGGAATTTATCAGATGAGTTGTGTATTTGAGCAAAGGTTTTTTCAAAGGCTGTATTTTTGTTCAGGATTTCAGCTACTGTGTGAATGGATGGTGTTCTATTTTGTTTCCAAAGCCTGGCATTAACCAATTGTGCCGCTATCAAAATATGTTTGTACAGTTCTGGACTGTGGTGGCCAGGAGTCTATTCCTATTCCCAAAAGTGCCAGGGCTGGGTCAGGAATTGGAGAGGAGTTTGTAATTGATGTTATAAACGTGAAGATATCTGACCAGAATGGAGTAATTTGTGGACATTCCCACCATATATGGTACAGGGATCCTTCTTGGTTACAGTTTCTCCAGCATAATGAGGAGTAGCGGTTGGATGAACATGCTGCCAAATGTTAATGCAATGGTTAATCCAATGGTTAATGCATCTGGTAATTTTCCTAGTCCAGTTTCCTGCTGTTTGCCATTGTTGAATCAATGTCTTGCTCCCATTTATGCATCATTGGTAATTTTCCTTGGTGACGATGTTGAAGAAGGATATTATATATGAATGAGATACCTCGTTTGTGAGAATCTATTCTTTCATAAAAGTTGGTCAAAGATCTGAGGAGAGAATCCTCTTGGTATTCCAGGTTGTGTAATGCATGACAAATTCTTAGATATTTTAAAAAGTCCTTTTGCGTAATTTTGTATGTTTCAGAAAGTTGTTGAAATGTTTGTAGGGTACCACTGGCATATAGTTGGGCAAGATTTTGAAGGCCTGCTTTTGACCAGGATTTAAGCTCTAGATCAGGTGTCATCGATGATATGGAGAGTAGAGGAATGAAGCCATTAAATGTAGGGCGATTTCCCTATGAGGTTCGTAGAATAGATACCCAGGTGCGGAGAGTCACATTGTTTGTGTCTAGGCAGTATCTTGGGGCTCTATAAGTGAGAGTAAGAGCTCCCAATGTGGCTTGAGTGTCACTGGATAAGGGGCTGTTCTATCTGTACCCATCGTTTGTCTATTTGAGGTGACCACCAATGCTGTGCCTGATCCAACACTATTGCTTTATAGTATAATTGTAGATTGGGGGCTTCCATACCTAAATTTGATCGAGAAGTGTATAGTGTCAATTTGTTGACCCGTGCCTTTTTGTGTTCCCAGATGTAGGTGTTTAATAGTGATTGTAGTTTTTGTATGGATGAAGATAGTAATGGTATTGGGATGGCTCGAAAGAAATATATAATGTGTGGTAAGATAAACATTTTTACAATAGCAATTCTCCCAACCCATGAAATAGTGGTGTTAGAGAACTCTTTACATAGTTCTGTTATTTTAATGAGTAGATTGGAAAAGTTGATCTTAAATGTGTTCGAGTGGGGAGATGTTAATTTTATTCCTTGGTATGTAATTTGTGATGATGTGGCCCATGAGAAGGGGGAGACTGATGAAATTTGTTTATGTAGTTTAGGTGGGATTACTATTGGCAACATGAAGGATTTGGCTTCATTTACTTTGTACATGGACAATAAGCTAAATTGCGAGATAACCTTTTGCAATGGTATTATTGAGATGATGGGGTCGGTCATAGCAATTATGATGTCGTCAGCGTATAGTCCTATTTTATGTGTTTTGTGACCTATTTTGATACCTCCAATGTCAGGTTGTATACATATCGCTTCTGCCAATGGTTCTATGCATAAAGCAAAAATTAAAGGTGATAAGGGACACCCTTGCCTTGTACCAATTGATATCTGGAATGGGTCAGAGAGTATACCAGATGACCATACTCTAGCACTAGGGCATGTATATAAAGCCATAATTGCTTTCTTGAACAAACTTGGTATTCCAAATTGTTCTAGTACCAGTTGTAGGTATGGCCAGTAGATTCTGTCAAACGCCTTTTCTGCATCTAATGAGATGAGCAGAGATAGTGTTTGTGTGTAATTTGCCCATTGAGCTAAATTTACGAATCTATGTGTGCTGTCTGGTTCTTGACGTCCATTGATAAATCCAACCTGATCTTAATTAATTAGTTTTGGTAATAATGATTGAAGTCAGTTGGCTAGTAGTTTGGCATAAATCTTCGTATCTGCATTTAAAAGTGATATAGGTTTAAAGTTGGCTGGTGATGTGGGAGGTTTGCCTGGTTTTGGCAGTGTGATAATAAGGGCTTCTAATGTTTCTTTTGGGATTTTTTCAGATGTTGTGAATTTATTAACAAATTTATGTAGATATTGGATAAGGGTTGGAGCAAAGGTTTTGTAATATTCATTGGTGTAACCGTCGGGTCCTGGCGATTTATGAGAAGGAAGATCATGAATTATTTTATTAATTTCAGAGGTAGTGAAGGGTTGTGATTAGGAGTCTAGTTTTTCTGTGGAGATCTTAGGAAGTTGTAGTGATTCCTGAAATGTATTGATTTGGTTATCAGTAGGAGGTGTAAATTCTTGAGAGTTTTTTATGTTATATAGTGTTGCATAGAATCTACTAAAAACATTGGCAATATCTAGTGGATTTATAAGTTTTCCCTTAGATGGGTCTTTTAGATATGCAATTTTTGATTTGGATTGATATCGCTTAAATTGTTTTGCTAAATGTGGTCCTGCTTTATTTGCCTGCGTGTATGATATACATTAAAAAAATTTTATCATAAAGTTATATTGCTCCATGAGTTGAAGCCTTAGTTTCTCTCGTAGAGAGCTTAGCTAAGATCATTTGGTCTGGGTTTTGTTTGTGTTGTGATTCCAGGAGTTTAATTTGCGATAATATGTCTGTAATTGTTTTAGCTTTCCTTTTTTATCCGTAACCCCTAATTTGATGAGTATTCCTCTCATTTATGTCTTGTCTGCAATCCACAGAACAAAATCATCGACCTCTGTATTGTTATTGATATGGAAATAGGAGAGTAATTCCTTCTCTATTTGAGATTTATAATGTTGGTTTGTAATAAGGGCGGAGTTTAGTCTCCATACAGAGAGGTTGTTGGGGTATGGTGTTGTAAAAATTTCTGATGTGAGCGGGGCATGGTCTGACCATGTGATGGAGCCAATTTCGGTTCTAGATATTTGCTGTAAAGATCTTTTATCTGTTAAAAATAAATAAATCCGTGAGTATGAAATTTGGGAGTGAGATAAGTATGTATATTCTTTTTCATCACCATGGAGACATCTCCATGTATCATATAGATCTTCTGATTCTATAAATGATGTTAGAGTATGTGATTGTCTGCGTAGTTTGTTAGTGGAGTCTAGGTTTGTATCTATTACTTCATTAAAATCTCTGCAAATGATTAAAGCTCCTTGTCTTAGTAGTTTAATTTTGTTTGATAAGCTTTGGAAGAATGTTTTATGTCCTTTGTTTGGTGCATACACATTTACCAATGTCATTAAGAAATTGGCGATATGTGCAACTAAGATAATATATCTAACTTGTGGGTCTGAGAATATTGATTGAATTTGTATAGCTATTGTGTCTTTTATTGTAATCATTACTCCTTTGTTTTTTTATTAGCATTTGCAAAAAAGTATTGTGTGAATTTCCTATGTTTGCATGTAGGTGGGTTAGTCTTGTTAAAGTGTGTTTCTTGTACACACAGTATATCACATCTGGTTTTTAAAGATTCTCTCCATAGAGATGTGCATTTGTAAGGGCTATTAAGTCCTTTAACATTAAAGGACGTTATGATGACCATTTTTGGGTTTTATATAATTGCTCTAAATTAGCTAGTATTGTAGTTATAAGTTGTAGGTACCAAGTACAGCACTGATCACCCCCCCCCCCCATGCTCTGAAGAGCATCTGGTTTTTGAGATGTATACATCAATAGAAATGTTAGCTGAATATGAGGATAAGGAGAATGTAATAAGCATAGTAAGAATATAAAAGAGTAAGAAGTATAAGAAAACATCAACAAAGCAAAAACTTGTATGAGTGTGCATAGCAGACTCATTATCTGGTGGAGTGTGTAGTATACCTGAGAAGTATAGGGGCTAACTCTTCCCTGCTAATGTGGAAGTAGGCACTGAGACATTCCAATAGGGAAAAGATAAAAGAGTCCAAAAGTCCCAGTGTTTAGGTTGTCGGGATTGTAACCCAGTCTGCGGATATTTTGTATGCATTTCTTTACGCATATATTGTGGCTCTGGTGGTATAGCGATATTCCATGATGCCAGAATTTTTATCCCATCATTAGGGGTCAGAATTTGGATTAATTTCCCTTGAAAGTTGGCTAAGATTTTTGTGGGATATCCCCACTGATATCTTATTTTATGGTTTATTAGAACTGATGTGATGCATTTGAATTCTTTGCGTTTTTGTGCGATATAGGCTGATATGTCCAAAAATATATCAAACTTTTCATATGGAGCTGGAAGTGTTTTAAGTTTTCTCATAGTTATCATGAGTGCTTCCTTAGCATGAAAAAAATTTATTCTGGCAATAACGTCTCTAGGGACGGTATCTGGCAGATGTTTAGGTTTCATCAGTCTATGGGCTCTATCAATAATGAGCTCAGATTGTGACATGTTTGGTAGAAGTGTTTTCAGTAGTCTCCCCAGGTAGATGGATAACTCTGGCGGAGTTACTGATTCAGGGATCCCTCTGATTTTAACGTTATTCCTCCTTGTGCGGTCTTCCATGTCAGCCATTTTTTCTTTAATTTTTATGATTTCTTGTGATTGTGTCTCATAAGCATCTATCAAGGAATTGTGTGCTACAACACATTCCTGAATTTTCCTTTCTGCTGCATCTTTACGTTCTTCAATTTGGGTGACTTGTTTTTGAATAAAATGTACAGATTTTTGAAGATCAGATTGTATGTCTTTATGAAGGGACAATAGCATCTGTTTCATTGTAATGGCTGTGACAGGGGAGTCTGAAGCTGGCAGCTCTGCCATTAAATGTATTGCTTCAGTCAGATCTGTTGTTTCAGCAGAAGTGTGAATTGTTTTCTTTTTACTTACAGGAGCCTTTGTACATGGTGATAGGGGAGGAGCTAAAGCTGGTCTCTTGCTCTTTTCTTTCACTGGTGACAGAGGATCAGCTATGTCTGTGTCAGAGGCTGATGAGGATAGTGATGTGTTTTCCTGCTGCAGATCTGACCGTTCCTGTATGTTAGAGCCGGCGCCATCTTGGCTGTCTGCTGTGTGAGGCTGTGAGAAGAACTCTGTGAGTTTCTTCGGTCCCTTGGGGATTTTCTTCCCCTTTGTCATCGCGGGTAGTAAGCGTTACTGGTCTGAGGTCTGTCACGGCTATCTCTGATGCCTGACGTCACTTCGGGTTGCTATTACAGCAGGGCGTGTGAGGAGCTCCTGTCTCAGGCAGCCATCTTCCCGTGTGGCTCAGACACACACGCCCCCTTTTTTGCAGGTCTTTTGTCTGCAGGAGCCTGTAAAGCATTGCACCAGTGATAAGCAGATCTGTCAGTATATCTCTTGCCCGTACGGGATGTACGAGCAAGCAGATATACTGACAGAAAGAATGAATGAACTACCACAGTACTTCACAGCACTGTGGTAGTTATAGGACTACAAGCTAAGGGTCGCTAAGGCTGTCGGGACTTTTAGTCTCTCATTCACAGAGGACTGTGAAAGAGACGCAGTCGGGCAAGTGGAGCAAGCATGGCCATGTTTTTTTTAAATTTGACAGCTAACAAGGGGGGAGAAGATCCTCTACTAGCTGTCAAAGTAGGGAGTATAGGCTGATCTGATCCATAATATGTTATGCTGCTTATGGGTGTAATATGTTACGAAAGGTGAACGTATCCTTTAAAAGTGGAGTGCAGGGCATGGCAGCGAAAGGGTTACATGAACTTTATTTTCCCTTGCTTTGAATGACAGTAAAATTTAACAAAAAGTGTTTTGCTTTTAGATGAAAAGTTAAGGGGAACTTTAGGCATATGAGTGACATACAAAATGACTCCATCCATATTATTAATATTATTATTATACAGTATTTATATAGCACCAAAGGGTTTGCTCAGTGCTGTACATTAGCAAGGGGGACAGAACATGAGACAAGACAGAAACAATACAATACACGAGGGGATCTAAGAGGGAGGGGAAAGTGGAACAGGAGGAAATGGCTCTAAGGGATGGAGTGGTGGGAGGAGTGGAGGAGCTCAGTTGTTAGGTGAGGGTGGGATAGGCTTCCCTGAAGAGGTGGGTTTTCAGGGTGCACCTGAAGGTTAGACGTTAGACATATCTTGTACACCAAGTGCTCCTCTTAACCACACTATACTTTGGCATGAACTTTGGGGGCCTGGACTGTTAGTTTGGCAACAAGTTCATTCTCTTGCAGCACTCCTTGCTTGAAAAATAAAATCATTATTACATTCTTAGTTACAATCATAATTTCTAACTACATATGTTAAGTTTGTTTGGTTTTTAATAAACATTTTCATATTTAGGCCTCAGTTAGCACTTATTACCCTGACAACGTGTTTTTGTTTTCATTAATTTAAAAACAAATCCCTTAATTTTTCAATTTAAGCATATCTAAACCCAAAAGCAAAAATTGTATATATTGCATCTTCTTTAAATGTGGTGACTGCATTAGGTTTTTTTTTTTTTTTTGCATTTTTCCTGTTTTTCAACTGTTGACCCAACCAGTAACATACTTCCTGGCTTAGAAGCTTCATTCTATGGAAAAGCAACAGAGACACCCTTGGACCGCATTGTCAAACTGTTGAGAGGGCTGGATAGTGTTATATACACTAACAAATTTAGATCGACCTGATTAACAACTTACAGCCACGCTGCAGCTAACACTTTTAAGAAGTTACATCAGTGCTTTTTTCCTTTTGGTATAAAGGTTTAACAGTAAAAGCTGGCCATTGTAAGAACCCCTTAGTATTAAATGGTTTGTCCTAACCTTCTAACTGCCACTTTTGCTGGCCAGCTTGGTCTGCTAAACAGATCTAAAAGATAAGACTCACTGGTTTGATCATTAGGTGAAAAGAAATTTCTAAAATAGAAACTAATGCAGCCACCATATTTATGTATTGAAACACTGAAATATATTAAATGCTTGCTCTTGACTTTTAGATATGCTTACTTTGCTAGGAATTGGAACAGAAAATGTTGCTGTCATTATCAACCAGAAACTTTAAAGTAAATTGCTTTTTAACTTACACTAGTTAAATGTATTGTAATAACATGTATTTGGCTAAAATACATGGAAAACAAAATGTTTTAGAAGATAAATTATTATGACACAATAATAAATTATCACACCCTTACTACCAAATCAGCATGCTCATAAAGGAAACCTAATAATTGTTCTGCTTCACAGAGGACATATAAATGCAGGGGATCAGATCAGTTAATACTCTATAATATGATGGAATGGAATAGGACTTTATCCTTAGTAGAGATAAACTAAGAATCTTGGATAAGGTATAAATGGGAATCCTCCAATGAGAACAAAAAATGTTCTAAATGTTGAAGGCCAAAAAAACATTTATTCTAACTGGACCTTCTTTGAAGATATATCTCAAATTCCATATGTATAGGCCATATCTCTATTACCCACCATTACCTATGAATTTCTTTTATGCAATGACATAAGAATTATTTTAATGCAATAAATAACCTCTGGTCTTTTAAAATATAATACAAAAACTTTTCTAATGGGATGCAAGGCAGTCAGCTAAGGATAACTTGCTAGTACTAGCAACCCATAGAAACCCACCAGTAATAATTTTCACTAATCTGTCAACAGTAAGCTGAATCTGTTTGCTATTATTATTGCACTTTGCATATCATCTTTGCTGAATCTATGTGTTAGAATAGTAATATGTGTTTAATATTTTAGAACATGATTGAGAATTAAATATTCATTTGGTTGCTATAGTTACTGCACACTCTTAGACCACTGGGCTTTGGGTAGAAAAGGAAAGATCAATGTGCGATGGCTTACATCAGTCAGTATGAAGTTGTATTTTATCAGTTTAATACACTAGGCTGTTGTATGCTGTAAACTGAATGGCTGTTTCAGGAAATTGCATCTCACTGCTGTTTACCCAACATTATTAAATAATCATAACTGACCTATTAAAGCAGTGCTTCTACTTATTGCTAAACTGTACCTCTTTCATTGTAGGTGTGTATGGGAATTGCATCTAATGCTTTTATTCAAAGGGTTTATTCTGCTAAAATACTATTAACAGGCAATCCCAAGCACAAGACACATAAATGAATTTAGAAATTAGTGCTGTGAATCAGAGGTGGGAAGGACAAAATGACAGACAGACCTCTTAAGGCTATTCTCTTGTAATAACAGAGGGAGGCTGTACAATTTAATGTGACATTAGAATCATGACAGGCAATGACTTTATATCTCTTTTTTCTACAATATTCAAATTTTAATGTGCAGATTTGTCACAATTGAGACATTGGCTGTATTTCCCTTTGAGTTAGCAATATTTAACTTTTGCGTTCTGTCACATCTACTCGTAATACAGAAATGAAGAATGTTCTGTTTCAGCCCTCTTTCATTCCCTGAAGTAGATTTTGAGGGAAACAATTTATCAAAGTTTTCCAACTGTAAAATTAATGCAAAAGAACACTTCAGTTAAACAAATTTATCTAAAAGCAATTTTGCTGCACTGACTAAGAGTCTGATTCCCTGCTGAATATCTATATGTAGTAGGTTGTTTGCTTTTATATGTGGAAAAGAAGTAAATATGCCTATCCTCACAATAACTGAAAGTTGACTACAGGTCAAAAGCACCTGTAGGTGAATTTTGTTCTAGAAGTATCTCATGGATTTCAAACTGATGCCATCAACAGAAGTCAAAAACCCATCAACACAGACAAGAGTGGGACAGATTGAAACAATGATGCAACTCCAAAGGATCAAAAAGTAATAACTAGATAAATGTTGCTGCTGCTGTGAATATGTATGGCAACTCGGCAACAGTTGACGGTGATTTACTAAATAGAGAATGTTCACTTGGCAATAATCCAAACCTGTTTTTCTCGTTTTCGCATCTTTTCACTTTATTATTCATTTTGCTATATATGGGGGTTTCTGCAAAACAGTTAATTTAAACACATTGTACAATATATGTGTGTGTGTGTGTGTGTGTGTGTGCGTGTAAACATTTTGAAGACCCCTTGTGTATGCATGCAATATACACTCACTGACCACTTTATTAGGTACACCTGTTCAATTGCTTGGTAACACAAAATGCTAATCAGCCAATCACATGGCCACAACTCAATGCATTTAGGCATCTAGACGTGATGAAAACGACTTCCTGAAGTTGAAACCGAGCATCAGAATGGTGAAGAAAGGGAATTTAAGTGACTTTTAACGTGGTATGGTTGTTTGTGCCAGACGGGTGTGTCTGAGTATTTAAAAAACTACTGATCTACTGAGATTTTCATGCACAACCATCTCTAGGATTTACAGAGAATGGTCTGAAAAAGAGAAAATATCCAGTGAGCGGCAGTTGTGTGGAAGAAAATGCCTTGCTGATGTCAGAGGTCACAGGAATGGGCAGACTGGTTCAAGGTGATAGGAAAGCAACAGTAACTCAAATAACTACTTATTACAGCCAAGGTATGCAGAATACCATCTCTGAATGCACAACAAGTTGAACCTTGAAGCATATGGGCTACAGCAGCAGAAGACCACACCGGGTGCCACTCCTGTCAGCTAAGAACTAGAAACGGAGGCTACAATTCGCACAGGCTCACCAAAAATAGCCAATAGAAGGCTGGAAAAATGTTGCCTTATCTGATGAGTCTCGATTCTCCTAGAGATGGTTGTGTGTGAAAAACCCAGTAGATCAGCAGTTTTTGAAATACTCACACCAGCTCGTCTGGCACCAACAACCATGCCACATTCAAAGTCACTTAAATCCCCATTTTTCCCCATTCTGATGCTCAGTTTAAACTTCAGCAAGTCACCTTTACGACATCTAGATGCCTAAATGTATTGAGTTGCTGCCATGTGATTGGCTGATTAGCAATTTGTGTTACCAAGCAATTGAACAGGCGCATCTAATAAAATGGCTGGTGGGTGTATATATATTTCTGCTTTCCTAATATCCACAGCCCCTAGTAATAGTAATGAAAAGCATACATTCCCCTTAAATTTCCGTGAAAAATGGGAAGTTTTGACAAAATTTTCCATATCAGCCAAATTCAATGAAGTTGAGAATGGCAAATAAAGACAATTTTTGGAGGTTCTTCAGGGACTATACATTTATTACAGTTATCCCTAAAGTGTAGTTTCTCACCTCCTTCAACAAGTCCTCAACTTGTCTGTTTATGATCCAGCGAAATTTTCACTAGTGGGCTCTTGAGTGCAAAAGAATCTCTTCACAGTAAGTCTGACCATTTTCCAAATGCACAGTAGATTTCCTAATTGTTTTTATTAGAGCCCATTGATTTGTTGGCCTCAGCCAATGAACTTTGGGTCTTTACCATTATCCTTTAACCATTTCACTACCCAGATGTTTTGGGGGTTTTTTTACATTTTGAACAGACATACTTAAATTCACTTTTTTTTATTTGAAAACCCACTTAAGCCCCCACACATTATAGATTTTCTGAAAGCCGAGGCTCTGTAGAATAAAATGATGGCAGTTTCCTTTTTTTTAGATAGTATTTGTGCACCTGTCTTTGGCTAAAAATATACTTAAAGAAGTCTCACCAGAAGTTAACAAGGCTTGTTAAATCTCCCAGGAGACCCTGTGGCCATAGGACCTTTCCCCATTAAGATTGGTGCTTTGGTTTTTAAGCAGTGCTGTTGGAGAGCTAGCCTGTCCCCCCTCCCACCATAGTTTGATAACACTGGACAAGGAAAATGATCTTTTGACTGACAGCACACAGAGATGAGGGGACAGTGCAGACCGAGCCTGCATAGCCCCCACCTCCTCTGAATACTGCAGATAGAATATCTGTAGCTTTATTGCAGTGCAACCCATGCCACCTCCTGCTCCATTTGTACACAGATAGCAGCTAGTCCCAAGGAGAGGACTACAACTTGTGTTGTGTTAATGACATTGGATCACCATTAGGCTTCATTTAATGGTTAGAGGACCCCTTTTTGGACTTGATTTTAGCACTAGTTTTTTTAAGGCCAATTGATAGGATTTCTTACTCTCCTCTCCACCCCTGCAGAAATCAATGAAAAGTGAAGATCATTTTTTGCAAATAGCACATTTTATCCAGCAGAGGAATGCTAAGAGGGCTACATGCAGACTCTATGTTTTTATACAATCCTCTGCACACTGCTATATATACTACTAGGAATATTTCCATACAAACAGGACTTTTAGGTTCAGATATATCACTATAAATGTTTAAAACTGAAGTTACATAATAGGTAAGTCACATAACGTCTCTATAATGAAGAATGTGCCTATGGCCCAGTTAGTGAATAAGGGGCAGATGAATGACTGTATTCTCTCCATCACTCAGATTGTGCTACATTCAGAGAAATCAATGAATGGACTTTTATCAATAAAGGAGAGAGGAGAGGGAGGGCAACCATTAGGATCTTCTGAAATACTTTGCAATGTTAGGTCCCCTTCACCTGGACGTTCCATGTCTCCATTTTTCATCCATCAATTTTCATCCATCAATTGACATCCATCTACATCTGTTTACATCTCCATCTGTTCAGTTCTGTTTTTTTTTTCTTTAAATAGAAAAGCCAAGGTCCAGATCCATTAAAACTAAACAGATGTAAACAGGTGCCATCCATTTACATCCATTAAGTTTATGTTTGTCTTTAGGCAAGAGACATTTGTTTGTTTATACAGTTGTCATCTCTGATTGGTTTTCTGCAACAACTAAAAAAAACGATGCAAACATGGAAGTAGAATGTAAATAGAACTGGACTGATGTAAATAGATATAAAAAAACTGAACTGAAGATGGATGTGCAAACTGATGTTAAGTAATGTAATCTGAATCAGTTTTCTTCAGTTTTGTCTTAACAAGAAACGTGACTGAATGGATGATGCCCGGGTGAAAGGGGCCATAGACTCAAAGCTAATAACCCTCAGAGGTCTTGAAGTTAAGCACTTTGGAGATAAATGGGCATCACTGGACAAAACATTTCTTCAAAAACTATCAACTTTCAGGATGTGGTACTTTATTACAGATACGTTATGCTGACAACAGCAATAGGTAAAAGTAAATATTTTAAGTAAACTTCAGCTTTAAGTTGGCTAACTGCATCAATTTATTGACTTTGAAACAGAACACACAGATCTTTATTCAAACAGTGCCTATAGATAAAAGGGATATACTAGAACAAAAAGAGAATACATAATCTATTTAAAAAAAAACTATCAAAATATGTAATGGAGTACTTGGGGAAAGACTAGTACACCCTTGGCATGGAAATCAGGTACTGCTCTCATTAGCCTTTTAGGCATTATGTATAACTGATTCCAAAAAATACCACTCCTAATATTGGTGATAATTAACAGCGCTAATATTTTTATATTTTGGTTATTATTATTTTTATTGTGTTATCATTATTATGTTAATATTGGTTCATTGATTTGTTGTGATGTCCAGATTGGATTGTATGGTCATCGAGATGGTTTGCAATAACCATCTGAGTATGTCCATGCGATCAATATGCAGACATTGTCGATAAAGTATTATTTGTCCATTGTTTTTAGGGTATTTGCCCACAGTGTTCAGTATATGGCACTCTATGTTGCCAGTTTGATGTATCATTTCCTGTGAGAAAATATGATCTGTTTCCTGTGGGACAGTGCACCACACCATCATCCCTGTGTGTGACGGTGCGGCGAACTGGAAGTGACGCAGATACGCAACCGAAAATGACAAGACGGCATTCTGTCCTGCAGATCCGGAGATGATGAGAGCACCTGTGATATCTGTCTCACTGAAAGGCTATTTTAAATAAGGCTTAACTATTTTTGGAATGTTGTAAGTGCAATATTTTGGCTTATTAAAGTTGTTTACCTTTGGTAATACACGATTGGAGCGAATTTCTTTCTCTATGTAACTATGGAGAGGAATATATATTATGATCCTGGCTACCATTCTTATCATGAGTGATTATTGGAGGAACCTCCCAGTCTTAACAATTTGGAGTCTGTATAAAGTGGAAAAAGGCTCTGTTCTGATGACCCTGATTTCTGGAAATTATCCAATAAGGCTCATTAAAGGCTATGTTCTGGTGAGTGCACACCTAAGAGGGGGTGTATGAAAGGCACAGAACGTGGTTTATTTATTTCTGCACTGGGAGTCACCAAGGATTCACATCGTGGAAGATTTTTTGGACTTTTTTTTTTTATTTATTATTAATTACACTGGACTTATATTTTATGGTGTTTTGTGGGTACTATTATATCATATATAATTTGTTTGTTTTTTTAATGTTTAATTTTTATTTTTTTGTTACATATATTTTTATCAGATCATCAAAATGAATTAATGTGACACATATATATAAAACCCTTGGCATAAATGAATGCCCAAAGGTGCAGTGGAAATAAACTGACAAATGGCACTATTGTGCCTAAAGAAACAAACAATAGCACAGTCAGGATAAATTAACCCTGATTATAAGACAATCTACAAGGACTATAATAAAACCTTCAACATAAATGTGCGACCACCACTAAACAAGTGCCCACATGTACCAAAGTGTAAATTGCCGTGCTCTAGTCCCCAAACTTGGGACTATACTGCTATATATATAAAAAAATTAAATCAAATAGTGAGTGAATCCACAAATGAAAATCCAGTGACACTCTATGATAAACACATAACTTAAATCAATTTATAAAAAAGTCCACAAAAACACGTGCCACCCATTATTAATAAACAAAAAACAAATTGTCCACGTGTGTAATCTTCAATATGGCTGGATGTATAGAAACCTCCAGCACTTTCACCCCTTCCTGCCTAAACCAATTTTCATCTTTCAGCTCTCTCACACTTTGAATGATAATTACTGAGTCATGCAACACTGTATCTATATGAAATTGTTATTTTTTGAGAGAGATATAGCTTTCTCTTGGTGGTATTTAATCATCACTGAGTTTTTAATTTTTTTTGTGCTATAAACGAAAAAAGGCTGCAAATTCTGAAAAAAGCGTGTTTTTCTTAGTTTCTGTAATAACATTTTGCAAATAAGTAATTGTTTTTCATAAATTTTAATCAAAATTTATACTGCTAAATTTATTTGGTAAAAATGGTACCAATCATTGAAAACTGCTCACGCCTAAAGTACTGACGGCCTATCTCATTTCTTGAGGCCCTAACATTCCAGGACAGTAGAAATACCTCCCAAATGTCCCCTTTTTGGAAAGTAGACAGTATGAGAAATTTAGTAGGAGACATGGTGAGTTGTTTGAAGTTGCAATTTTTTTCCACGATTCTTTGGAAAATGAAGAAATTAAATAAAATACATTTTTTTCTCACAAAAATGTCAGATTAACAAGTTATTTCTTACACATGACTTAGACATACTTGCAACTATACCCCAAAACACATTCTACTGCTTCTCCTGAGTATTGTGATACCACACATGTGAGACTTTTTCACAGCATAACCACAAAGAAAGGTACAACATCCAAGGAGAGCCTTTAGGCGTTATCCACTTTAAGACCAGGTCACCTTCTGACACTTTTTGTAATAATCAGGATTTTGCTAGAACTTAGTACCCCCAAAAATTATATATTTTTTTTATCAGAGGTCCTAGAGAATAAAATGGTGGATTTAGCAAATTTTTATGTCACACGGTATTTGCGCATCAGTTTTTCAATTGCAATTTTACACACTAACCCAAAAATATACTTTTAATATATTTTAATGCACACAAACAAATATATATAATACAAAATGTAAAATATGGTGTTGGGCTGAGTAAATATATACCAAACATGTCACGGTTTAAAATTGTGCAGGCTTGTGAAATGGCGCCAAACTTCGGTATCTAAAAATCTCCATAGGTAACAGTTTATAAGCCTTTACAGGTTACCAGTTTAGCGTTACGGAGGAGATCTGGTTCTAGAATTATTGCTCTCACTCTACCATTTTTGGCAATACCTCACATGTGTGGTGCAATCGTCATTTACATATGCGTATGGGACCAACGCATCCATTTACCTTTGCAAGCGAGCACGGGGGGGCAGGGGCGCTTTCAATTTTTTTACTTATTGGTGGGACACTGGTACACTGACATATGTTTTTGTGCACTTGTACACTGTGACAAATGTTGATCGTCCACTGTCGGACACCAACAGATGTTGATGTTACAATGAAACACTATTGCAGTTGTTTTGTGCACTGGTATACTGTGACAGATGTTGATGTGACATTGGTATACTGTGACAGATGTTGATTGGACACTTGTACACTTTGACAGATTTGGGTGTGACATTGGCACGGCTGTTGATGTGACACTGGCACAGGTGTTGATGTGACACTTGGACAGGGACCGGGACAGATGGTAACGGTGTACTGTGCAGGGATGGCTGAAATCTCTGTGTTCTTTGCTTAGTTGAACACTAAAATCATCAGCTATACAGAGCTGTCACAGGCTGCCCCTTCCCACTGATCTCTCACTGAGGTCATCAGGGAAAACAGGTACAGAGACACGTGTCTCTGTTTACATTCAGTGGACACAGCCATCACGTGATTGCAAAGACTAATCAGAGAGCCCACATCCTGATCTGTGATATGCTGTTGTCTGAGGCACACAGCCATCACAGGATTGCGCTGCTGTGCAGCCCACGTTCTGAGAGGACGTATGGGAATGTTCACTCAGAACAGGAAAATTTAGTGTCCACTGCACATAAGTGGCTGGGTGGGAAGCGGCTAAATCTATGCCACTTATAGATTATTTTCCTTACAGTGGAAAGATTGATTTCAAATCATTTGGTGATCTTTTTAAGCCCCTTCCCAAACTTAGACATCCACAACCTTCTTTATGAAGGCATTAGAGAGCTCTATTGATCTTGGTATTATTATTATTATACAGTATTTATATAGCGCTGTACAATAGCGGGGGGACAGAACATGAGTCAAAACAGTACAGTACAATACACGAGGGGTTCGAGGGCCCTGCTCTTTCGAGCCTACAATCTATGATGCCATCATACACATCAATAGCAATTGGAAAATAAGACCCTTATTTTATGAGGTTCACATACGGCATTGTACCTTTATACTCCCTAAGGAGGTTCTAATCAGTGGAACCTAATATGGAACACCCAATTCTAATTGCATTGTATTTGCTTTACTTTATCCATATTGCAAATCTATCATTTCATTAATTTAGATCATGAAAATTAATACATGTTAATTTTACGTATAATTCATTCAAGCATTTTAGTTTCATAAAAGTTTTATTATAGAAACAACAACATGGTACATGTGCAGTTGAGGATCTCGTGGTGTCCTCCATTACAAAGCAAAGGTAAATATGAACAGACAACTTTGTTACATAATAAATGTCAGAGTAATGTATTTTAATGAGAGAGTGTAGAACATTTACAATCTCCAACAGGCTCAAGTATTGGTCATCAGAGATTTCAACATCATCCAAGAAAATATATAATAGGATATGTATAATTTTACTGCAGAACAATTAAGGGGAAAAGAAAGCTGGTATTAGTACACTTTGCTTACTGTACAAAGCTAGCGGAAAAGCATATACCAACAAATAAGAGGTATTTATAAAGATACCAATACTTGTATGGTAATAGGAGTAAAATTATAGACTTCCGGTGAGCAATTGGGTGGCTCAAGAAAGAAAGGGGAAAGATGAGTAAGAAAAGGAAAATGTGTGAAAGGAAAAGAAAAAAGAGAGAAGAAAGTTAAGGAAAGAGAGAAAGAGAAAAAAAGAAAAAAGATGGGGGGAGAGAAGTGGAAATGGGAGAGGTTAAAAGGGGAAGGGGTAAAGATAAGGGTTAGGAGTGTGCTCAGAGAGGGCAGAGCGAGTGGGGGATCTCCACTTCAAGAATCTATATAGGTTCCATTCCATCTGCTATCAATTAATCAGACTTGAGAGTCTCTCATCATGGTGGCCCTACAGAGGGTATGAGGAAGCAGCCCTCAGTGGTAGGCCAGTGCAGTTTTGTATTCCTCCTTGGACACAAAGTCCATCCAACAAGCCCAGGTTGTGTAGTATTTTGTCATAATCTCATCAGAGATAGTTATTAGTTCCTCCATTTCAGCTACTCAAGTCACTCTCAGAAACCAGTCTCTCAAGGAAGGTACCATTGTTTGTCTCCAATAGACAGGAATGCATTGTCTCACCGAGTTAATTAAGTGCATAGGCAGAGATTTTCTATATGATCCGCATATGACAGAAGAGCTGTTCAATGAGAACTTAGCTGGTGTGAATTCCAGGGGATATGAGGTCACTTTAGAGACCACATCGGAACTTGTCCCAAATAGGGTTGCATATGAGGACAACTCCACCAAATTTGAAGACAAGATCACACCTCCTCTTTACATCTCCAGCATCTGTCTGGCACAGAAGGTGAAATTGTGTGTAGTAGCAATGGCACTCTATACCACTTGGAACCCACCTTGTAACAATGTTCTTGTACAGCCACATTGAGTGAGTGGGTTGTCAAACATGCAGCTTCCCATTCCTGCTGTGAGGGGCTGGGGCAAGTAATTGTTCCAGGCTTTCATAGCTATGTCTGGGTTAGAGTAGTCCTGTGCTGTCAAAATTAGATAAACCAAGGAGATGAGGTGTCTTTGCGGTGAGCGGAGTGAACAGAGGTCTTCAAACGGGATATTAGGTCATTTGACTGCCTCTCGTCTGGATGTGTAAGTAAAAAGAGTGTATTTCTAATTAATTATTCCCCAGACCGGGAAGGTTGTCTCATCTGTCCATGACGAGAAGAGCTGCTAAGGACATTCCTCCGGCAAAGACGTCACCACCCCTGGAACTCTGTCGAAAGCCACATTTTTGCTGGGAAAATGATCAAAGTCCCGGTGGGAATACAGGGTTCTGAACAATCAAGGTCATTGACCAAGGGATAGAGGATAGTGTAGAGGTTACATAGTTACATAGTTAGTCTGACTGAAAAGAGACAAAAGTCCATCCAGTTCAACCAAAAGGTGTTGTAGAGTGCCCAGAAGCAGGGTTATTGCATTAAGTGGGTAGCCTCTTAGGGGGTTGTGTGGTAGAGAATGCATGTTCCATGGGACCATGGCCAAGGAAGTCGGGGAGAAGGCCTGTCCCAACGAAATCCAATCCTTAGTCTGTCTGTGAACATGCAAGTCCACCAATCGTACTAGATGACAAGCCTAGTGATAGCATTTAAAATTAGGGAGGCCAATGCCTCCTTTGTTCTTTGGGCAGGTCAAGTGTCTCAAACTAATGCGTGGAGATCTTTTATTCCAAATGAAAGTGTTTATCAGGCTATGTAGGTTCTTAAAAAAAACAGTTTGGTAACCAAATAGGAATTGTTTGCATAACATGTAATATTCTGAGAAGCATTGTAGTTTTTACAACAGTGGCCCTCCCAAACCACGAAAAATGAAAAAAAGGTTTAGCCCATATCTTAATATCTTGCTGGAAGGATGTCAAAAGAGGCAGAAAGTTTTGTGTATAGAGTTCTGCTAGATGGTTGGAGAGCTGGATGCCTAAATATGTTATCAAAGTCGTTCACCAAATAAAGGGGAGGTCGTCTTGACATTTAGTTACCAAATCCAAACATAGCAAGATATTGAGGGCAAAGGATTTTGAGAGATTCACCTTGAAATTGGAAGTCTCACCATAAGATTTAAGATCACATAGTAAGTTCGGAAGCATAGTTAGGGGGTTTGTAAGAAACAAAAGTATGTCGTCAGCGTATGCTGCTGTTTTATATTCGTGACCTGCAATACATACTCCTTGAATATCAGGATTAGAGTTGATGCATCGCAAGAAGGGTTCAAGGGTGAGGATAAAAAAGGATCAGGGAGAGAGGGCAGCCCTGTCGTGTTCTGTAATGGGAAAGACAGGTGACCATTTACACTCACTGTAGCTTGTGGCGTGGAGTAAAGAGCAGAGGTTCTTTAGTACATACCTTTACTTATGCATATTGCTGAGAGGACTGCCTTCATGAAATCCCACGCCACCCTGTTGAACACCACCTCAGTGTCCATGGACAGGAAAAAGCTAGGACAGGAGTTGCAGTAAGCCAATGGTGAATGATAAAGGCTTTTTCAATACCTGGGGTGAAGCCCACTTGATCCAGGGATCAAGTGGGATAATGAAAGAAGAAGTCTAGCAGCTAAGATTTTGGTGTATAATTTCAAGTCTACATTAAGTAGAGAGATCTATAATTTGTAACCTGGGATGGGTCTTTCCCTTTCTTCGAGATGACTGTAATGTGGAGACCTTCTGTAAGGAGTCTGACCTTCTGTAAGGAAATTTAAAAGCCAAAAGCCAATAGGGTGCTAAGGTATCCAGGAACTTTTTATAGTATTGAAATGTTAAGCCATCCGGGCCAGGGCTCTTCCCTGGTTTGGAGGATTTTATGGCCTGTCCCAGCTTATCCATTTCCACTTTTAGTCAGGTGAAATGAGGGACTATCTGTGTTCACTCTGATCATCAAATTCACAGGTAGGTTTCAGGTTATAAAGTGTCTGGTAATATGTGAGGAACTGTTTTCTTGAATGCCTGACCTCCACTGCTATGAATTGTGTGAATTGTGAGTTCTGCCCTCTTCTGCCCTGTGTCATTTTGGCTAAGAGTTTACCTTATTTATTGGCATGTTCATAGAAAAATGTATGACTAAAACGACACAGGGTCTATCCCTCTAATTCTTCTAGGAGTGATTTGTGGGCCAAAGTAAGTTCGGTTAAAGCTGAATGAGCTAGAGATTGCTTATGTACAGCTTTCAAATCATGAATTTGTTTAAGTAGGGAAGATGCATGTGCCTGCCTCTTTCTTAATTTTAGTTGCTAAGGAAATGCATTCACCCCCAACAACACTTTTATGAGCATCCCACAACGTGAGAGGGGAGATCTTTGCAGCATTATTATTGAAAAAGTAGTCCTGTAACGCAGTGTGGAGTGCTTGTTGTGCGGGTAAATCCTTAATAAGTGAGGGTTTGAACCCCCATGTTTTGTGGGTATATCTGTGATCCGAAAGCGCAAGAGTCATCATGATAGGGTTATGATTTGAGAGGGCCATGGGTTCAATTGAGACCATCTAAAGGCGCTGTAAATCTGTTTGGGTAACAAAAAAATAATCCAGTCTAGAACATTTTTGATGGGGTGGGGAAAAGTGAAATCTTTATCTGTTGGGTGTAGAAACCACCAGGTATTGTGAAGGAGTGATGAGAGTTGAAACTTTACAGCTCGAAGAGCTCTATAAGGAGTAGAGGTTGCAACGCTGGAAGAATCCAGTGATGGGTTTAGATGGAGATTCAGATCACCACCTAAGATCAACATCCCAGAGGCAAAGGAGGCTAATTTATTCCCCACAGTTCGAAAGAAAGCCATGTGCTTCAAGTTAGGGCTATATATGTTTGTCAAGGTAACTGGCACATTTTCCAGCATGCCTTTGAGAAAAAGATAATTGCCTTGAGGATCAGCCTTCTGGTCCTCAAGTTGAAATTTGGCACTCTTTTGCAAAAAGAATAACAACTCCTCTCCTCCTTGATGAGGGGTTCAAAGTGTAGTACGTCATATGAAACCTGCTAAGGGTTACTTTTGGAGCAGCAGCTTGCCTAAAGTGCATCTCTTGAATAAATGCTATGTGTACACGATTCCTGTAGAGTTTTTGGAGGACCATGGACCTTTTTCTGGATTATTAAGACTCCTAGCATTCAGTGAATAGAACCTCATACTTGAAGGAGGTTCTTGCCTCCTTTCAGAATCCATACTAGCAGAATGGGCTCGGTACTCCGTAAGCAACAGGGGGAAATGTGGTCAATGGAATACCCCCGACTGAAGAGCACACAAAGGCCAAAAAAAGGAGGGGGAGAGGGGGAAGGGAAGAGGTGCAACAAAAAGTAAGAGTGAGTAAGAAAGCTAACACCACGGACAAGTAGGCCACAGTGTTAGAATTTGAAAAAAAATAGAAATAGGGCAAGAGAGAGAAGAAAAAAGAGTGAGGGGAGATATATATTGGGTGGGTTAGAGTATCAAACTACTCTTCCATGTTACAAAGCCGAAAAATGTATCAGCGTGGCCTATAAGCCTAGCTGTGTGAAGAATGGGTGCATATCAGGAGACCACTACCATGAGCTACAGAGGGAAATTTGCCTATAACCAAGATATGGGAAATATCTCTCCATTTTCTATAGAACTCCATATTATAGAGCATGAGGCAAGTCTACTGAAACCTAGTAGGAAGCCTGCGTCAGATTGTGGCCGGGCAGCATTAGAGGATGGTAGGTAATATAGTACATGTCTTCCCACAAACTTTTCAGTCTTCTTCGTATGCCCTTCTCCTATGTGCATGCCTTTCAGATCTAATAGTCTAAGAGAAAAAGTGGTGGGCTATTGTAAAACTCCTGACAGTAAACTAGAATGAAGTCAAGGAGCACAGAAGGCTCTACTGTTGACTCAGCTTTGTTAAAAAATAGTGCTCCACTGCTTTTAGGTTTCATGTAGGACTCAGCACCAGCTGTAGAGGGCAATAGGAAGGATATATGAGACCAGTGACTCCCTTCGAGCTCAATTCAAATGGGGTGAAAACATGTAACAAGGCGTGCACCCTGGATCTGGGTCAGAAATCTGCAACTTTAAATCATAAGCAACAATATCATCCTATGTTTGTTCACACCACAGATGTGGAGATGCCTAGGTCTCAGCGCATTCACACTTATCACCATGGTAGTATAAGGATTACAGTCTAGACCTTACAAAGATGGGATGTCTCAACCTTAGGAGGAATGAAACAAAAAAAAAAAATAGAAATAAAAATAAAGACTCTCTCAAGCCAGAGCTTGGGAACCCTCTAATGGGGATCTCTCCTTGTTCAACATTGCTATGATTCTCTCTAGCTGAGGGGATGTCCTTCCCACTAAAATCAGTAATGGCAGCCACATGGATTCTAGGAGGCTTATGGTAAATTGCAGGGTCTCTGTACCAAATAAAGAAACAGTATAGTCGATATAAGACCTTGCACACGAAAAAACGACCTTGCACAGTTAACGACTGGGGGGGGGGGACCTCCCAGTCGTTAACTGTATAATATAGGGCGACAAATACTACATTATGTCATTGACTCATGAGGTAGGAAAGAGATTCACAAGACTGTTCCAGTGGCCATTGCAGTTCCCACAAAGTCTCGATAATTTCAAGAAACCAAAGGGCAAAAGGCAGGGGTTGCCACTGTGTGCAAGAATCTCAAACAAACTGAAAATGTAGGCATAGCCTGCAATAAAGAACAAGAAAAAGAGGGTGTCTAATGAGTCCTAATGCTGGGTAGCAAGACTCCATACTTATCTGTCTCTTAGGAGTCCTGAGTAAGCTCTACAGCTGATCTTTGCCTGTGGTATGGTCGAGGTTGGGGATCCCATCAAGCCTGTTGAAAGCCAGATGGGCCATCAACAGGGATGCTCGGAGTAAGAAATTACTATACCATTCTGAGACTGGGATTAGAGGCACTTGAAGGATGTCAAAGAAATTCTCCCAATCATCCTGTGTTTGCCATTTTGCCTTGGGAGGTTGCCTGGAAAGCAAAAGGGAACTGCCAAGTGTATGGGATGTTGCGTGCTGTGAGGGTCGAGGTAGTAGACCTAAAGGCCCGGTGGTTCTGGAGAGGTGACCTTCACATCTGCCCCATTGAAGGTGAACTCTACTTGCTCCCGGGAGCGTTTGTGGATGTCTTCCTTAAAGCTTATAAGGCAGCATATCGAATCCTGTGGTGGGTCTCCTTCTGAGCCACATGGCTGCAAAGCTCAATGATCTCTCTCAAACTCCATCAGGGCATCTCTCAGTCGGTTGAGGAGTTCGTTAAATAGGGTTTGCAGTGCCGAAGGCAGTTGGTCTTGGTCTACTAATTCTGGGATCCCCTGGATCCGTAGATTATTCCAGCGCCCCCTATTATCCCAGTCCTCAAGTTTGCGTTGCATTTCCATAAGGTGTCTAGAGTGTGGTAGTGAATTCTTCCTGATCACCATGTCTGCATCATGGCGGGTTACCATGTCTTCTACCACCTCCAATGAAGCGATACTCCCCGGAGCTCCTGTTCTGTCACTTTACATGAGGACATAGCGGGTGGCAAGTTAGGCCGTGAGGTCTTGGGCGGCTGGGTCCGAAATTTTGGGTAAGTTCTGACCCAGCTGCGAGTGGGGGGTCTTGGAGGGGTAGACTGGTCACCCAATCTTGCCCATGTTTGCCCGAAAAATGGAGAAAGGCCAGTAGTATTCTCTCTAAGTCTCTAAGCCACAAAGCTCTGGATTCCAGCAGCCATCTTTGTGCAGCGCCAAACCACGCCCCTCATTCAAGCAATTTACCTTTAAGCATTAAAATAAAAATCTAATGTTTGCCAGTTCAAATATGTCAAAAAGTCAACAACTTCCAAGGGGTGTACATACTTTGCCACATCACTGTACGTATCATATGGAGCATTAGAGGTATGTCACCACATATTACTCAGAGTGCTTAGCTAGCCCACTACCTAACATCTTGCATAGTCCTAGGTAACATTTGAATAAAAACAGGGATTCTTGGTTTGCATATATTGCAAGACATATAGGGGTTTATTTACTAAAGCTGGAAAGTGCAAAAGCAGGTTCACTTCTGCATAGAAATCAATCAGCTTCCAGGTTTTATTGCCAAAGCTCATCTGAACAAGCTGAGGTTAGAAGCTGATTGGCTACCACGCATAGCTGCACCAGATTCAGAGTGCTCCAGTTTTAGTAAATATACCCCATAGTATTCAAGATGGTCAACTGCCTTAATGCTATCCCTCTGTGGACATACCCTACTGTGCTTTATTAAATGGCAAATAAATGCTTATAGTATACTTTAATGGACTTGAAGTGCTAGTATAGTGTAAACTGACAGCTCCAGGACACTTTGCTCATTTAAATCTAGGTCACATAGCATTTCTGCAGAAAATATTGCTTGTGTTAATGCATACTGAATGCATAAAAACAAGCAGGACATGCCTAAAATATCATATAAATACAGAGCTCATAGCAACCACATTACTTTGTGATAAACAGGTCAATTTAGAAAAGCAAAACGTGTTATATATTCATTAGCATGTGTTTGCTATTTTTATGAATAATGTTTGGGAATGCAGTAACAGCATTTTTTAGATCAGCTTAATAACCACCTACATGTAACACTATTTTTTTGTCATGTTTGCAATGCAAAATTCAATTCAGTATTGCATGAAGTATCATTCCTAAAACCACACATAGCTTTAAAGTATAGGTATAGAAATTTTTTTTATTTTTTTTTTGTAATTTTCTGTGACTTATTTTGGAGATTTCCCTTCATTCTCTGTCTGCGAAAGAAAATTCCTACAAAGTGAAGGGTATTTTAAACTTAGACAGCTGTCATTGGAATAGGTGTGTCCATTGGAAGATTTACCATCACCTCTCATTCTGGTGACAACTGTAAAATTTTGATTTCCTGTTCTCTTCTGTCTTTCTGATAATGGCCACCAGGTAAATAAAGAAGGCAAATGTACCTGACAGGGATGTGGACAGTGGTTGAAATTTTTACAGGGGTTCTAAATCTTCCCTAGTCTTCCAAAACTAAAAAAAATACTTTAACCACTTCTAATTTTTTGCACACATGTTAAAAGCTGCATTTTTGGCTATGAATTTACTTAAAACGCTCAAATTATATATTTTCGGAAAAAACCCAGGACCTTTACAATAAAAATATGGTAGCTTTTTTTGGTTGCAAAATATTTGCTCAATTTTTTATCAAATGTTTATTTTGTGAAAAAATACACTTTAACCACTTTCCATCCGCCCTACAGCAGAAGTACTGCTACAGGGCGGCATGGCTGGGCGAAATCACGTGTATATATACATAATTTGCATTTCCGGGTAGGGGGCGGCTTGGGATGTCAATCACCATGTCCCAGCCAGCGATTCCTGGCCGGCACTCGGTGATTGCCAGCAAAGCTGACAGGGGAGAGACCTGTGTTTAAATAACACAGGTCTAGCTCCTGTCAGCATGGACATGCTGCTTTTGTATCTTTCTGCAAAGCAAAGAGATACAAAGCAGCATGCTCCCTAAGTAAAACAGCACACAATGTAAACACACACAGCACACAGCTAACCCTTTGATCGCCCCAGATGTTAACCCCTTCCTGCCCAGTGTCATTAGTATAGTGTCAGTGCTTTTTATTAGCAGTAATCACTGTATTAGTATCCCTAGGGATATCAGTGGCAGTTATTCAGTTCCCACCCAGTGTCAGAGTGCCCATCGCAGAAAAAATTAAAATAACAAATTCCAGTATATATACAACCATTTGTAAATGCTATAACTTTCACATAAACCAATTAATATACAATACTTGGGATTTTGTTTAGCAAAGACATGTAACAGAATACATTCTGGCCTAAATTTATGAAGAAATTTAATTTTTACATTTTTTTATTGGATATGTTTTATAGCAAAAAGTCAAAATTATAGTTTTTCTTTTTCAAAATTGTCAGTCTTTTTTTGTTTATAGCGCAAAAAATAAAAAATGCTGAGGTGATCAAATACAACTGAAAGAAAGCTCTATTTGTGGGGGAAAAATACGTAAATTTTATTTATGTACAGTGTTGAATTTTAGTGAAAACAAGCACAATATAATATCCAATGATTTGGTAAAATATAAAATAAGGGGTTGCATTAAGTAAATATACTGTACACCAAAACATATGAAGTCTTAAAATTGCATTCGCCCATAGTATCGCAAAAGCAAAGCAACTCTTTAAAAGCCTTTACAGCTCATCAGTTTAGAGTTAACCATAAAATATGGCCCTAGAATTATTGCTCTCATTCAAATGTTTTCAGCAAAACCCCATGTGTGGTCAAACTGTGGTTTTACATTTTCATGGCCTACTTTTTTTTTTCATTCAAATTTTATTTATTTTTTCCTTTCTTTTTTTTGGTTTAACTTTATTGCTACTACAAGGGTGCTAACAAGTCCTGGAAGAGATGGTATGGCCTCCATAGAGCCATAATCTCAACACCATTTAGTCTGTCTAGAATTGCAGAGGCAAGAGAGAGATCTTTGATTCACTTAAAATTAGTGGGTCAGTTTTGACAGATGTTTGGAATAACCAACCTGCTGAGTTCTTTGTATTGGACCATACAAAATCCTTAACTGTGTGCAAATATACCTTTGAAAATTGATGCTAATTTAAAGGCAAAGGGTGGACACATCAAATATTGATTTTTTTTGTAGCTTGTTTATTAATAAATAAAAACAAATTTTTTTAAGTATCCTCACTTTACAGTAATTTTCTGGCCACCTTTGCAGTGTGCAATCCAGGCCACCTTTGCAGTGTGCAATCATAGTCAGGTTTTGCTTCCCATTTTTGACCAGCAGCTGGTGGGATAAAAAAGTAATGAAAATGGTGTTCTAGCCTGGGACTCAGGAAATCTGAGAGACAGCTGCATTTTAAAATCACTCTTTAGCAAAAAGAAAAGGTTTGCAAAATGCCTGTTTTGTTGGTGACTGGGAGAAGCTACTCACTTGCCAGAGAGAGAAATCTCTCCTGTTGCCTTGTGCCTGGATAACAAGGTTTTATTTTCTGTTTTGTTTGCAACTTTTTCAACTAATACGGACTACAAGCCAGAATTTTAAGAAAGACCTGCCTTTTTCCCAAAAAGAAAATCCCCACTTGAGCTAATCCCCAATATATATACTGTATATATTTTTTAAGCCAATTATAGTTAATTTAACTTTTTCCTAGATTTTAAGCTCCAAGGAGCAGGGCCCTCAAACCCCTCGTGTATCGCATTGTATTGTTACTGTACTGTCTCCCACTATAATGTACAGCGCTGAGCAAACTATTGGCGCTATATAAATCCTGTATAATAATAATAATAATAATACACCTTTTAATATCTCTTTCAATTCTCACTAAAGCTGTCATTTTTTTCTTACTTTAGGAGATCTCTTTAAGATCCTCTGAGTGCTACTGGAATGTGCAGTGGGAGCCACATTTCCAACTCCTAATTCATCATTCCAGTGTTGTACATCCGCCCCTTCCTCTACTTTGCCATTTACAAAGCACGGCACAGTGATGACATTGTAGCTGTTTTTAAGTGCACAGTCAAGGGAGAAGGTGAGGTACATCATAAATACCACTCCAATGCAGTGGGAAGCTGGTAATGTGGCTCCTCCTTTACATTCCAGCAGCCCTCAGCAGAGCATACTGTGAGCTCCTAAAATACAAAAATTTGTTTCAACATGATTTAAAAAAAAAAGTGCACAAAAAGTAAAAACATATTTGCGTGGAATTGGGCTTTATGTTGCCAAACTATCATTGACATTAACTAAAGTCTCCAGTTTCTACCATGTCCTTCCCAGATTCCTTGTTATGTCGTGTTGGCTCTGCACCATGATCTCACACTAGAGGAGAATTATATGAACTGGTTGGAGGAAAGATTGACAATTTCAAATATATTCTGACAAATACTGTGTAAGTAGAACAAAACAAAAACAAATTGGTTGAAAATGGGCATACAAATCTTATTGCAATTTACACTTCTTGCCTGTGGCAGTGCTTGTCAGGAAGAAGTTAAATGAACATTATTAATTCTCCATGCTGAAATACTCCTGGATTTAATTTTCTGCACAGATTGATGGCACTTATCTTCATATTGTTATCTTAAGTGCAGAATTCAGGTTATAATAGGCAAGACGACACATCATTTATCAGGTTGATCTGGTCAATACAGAAAAAACAGACTGCTTCAGGGTAACTTTTCTGTGAATATATTCAATATTACATTTAGTAATAGACTACAATATGATCTCCAATAGATCATTTTGTTCTTTGAGTTCTTTAGCTAAAAAATAACTTGTGCTGATCCCTGTTTAAAGCCTAAGGAAACATTGAGTTTTAACGTGTATGTTAAACTTTTAGTGGGGAAGGGTTTTAACTCTGTTGGGGAAATTTATCCTAACTTCTTGTCCTGATGATAATATTTTATCGGACAGGAAGTTTAGGTAACTCTCCAAATGCAACAAACAAAAATGTTTTTTCTTTTTTTTAATGTAAAGGGAGGTTCGAATATCTGTCCAATTTTAACCACTGCAATAGTAGTCACTTTTACCCCCTTCCTGTCCTTTAATTTTCAACTTTCACCACTCACACTTTGAATGACAATTGCGCAGTCATGCAACACTGTACCCATATGACATTTTTATCATGTTTTTCAGACAAATAGAACTTTCTTTTGGTGGTATTTAATCAGCACTGTTGGTTTTTTTTGCTAAACGACAAAAGAAAATTTTGAAAGAGTTTTTCTTAGTTTCTGTTATCACATTTGCAAATAATTTTTTTTCAAAAATGTATGTTAAAATGCAATTTCTTTGGTGAAAATAACCCAAATAAGTGTTTATTATTTAGTCTGTAAGAAAGTTATAGAGTTCACAAACTACAGTACATATCTGAAAATCAATCAGTCCTTATGTACTGATGGCCTATCTCATTTCTTGAGGCCCAAAAATTGCAGGACAGTACAAATATCCAATTTATACAAATATTCCCCAAATAACCTTATTTAAGCGTGATTCTTGTGAACTACTATGGTGTATTTTTTTAAATTAAATTTTTAATTTATATTAAAGTTACAATGCTAATTAATTAGTAAAATGAATCAATCAACAATGAGGTTGTGAAAAATTAAATATGTGGGTCGCTTACACCATACACATACCCATACTCGCGTGTAGCTAAAATCAAATAATACAAAACCGTGTCGCGCTCCACTAATATAAAAATTATACATTAATAAATTAATATACTCCCAAAAAATATATACTTATACCATGTATAACCAACAAATCTCTTAAACCATAAATGTTTATAACATTCATGATCCTACTGCAAATCCGTTTCCACATTCCGTGAAGCATTAATCAGTGTATAAAACTTTATGCAAAAAAAAAAGATATATTAAAAAAAAATATCAAACAAATATGCGAGTATAAGGAGTGTAGAGAACACACAGAGGACATTATATATTGCAATACAAAGCAGTTTTATGTTTTTTACAATGTGGGTACATTACTTTTAAAGCTTAATAAATACTTTTAAAAGGAGATAAGGCACTATATCATATTCTTTGATTACATGACATTCACACATATGGAGAGATAAGGAGAGGGTCTGTAAGGACAGGAGAGAATTTATTGATCAAACTTTTTATATCGAATTTTATATCGAACTTTATACTCTGTTTTTTTAGCGCTGCACTTTATTTTATCATTTACCACATAGTTGCCCAATTAAACTGTGCATTGAGGTCGGCTTGTAAGTTGAAGACATCCTGTAAGGATGTTATTCCACTGCACAGCTTGATGTCATCTGCAAAGACTGAAATGGGATTTTTAATCCCAGACCCTATATTGTTTATATATATATATTAAAAGTAAGGGTCCCAACACTGAACCTTGGGGTACATTGCTGACAACCCTAGACCATGCAGAGTATGAATCATTAACCACTACACTTTGAATATGATCTTTTAGCCAATTTAATATCTATTTGCATACGGATTTTTCCAAGTCTGTAGACTTTACCTTACACATTAGCCTTGTGTGAGGAACTGTGTCAAACGCTTCTGCAAAATCCAAGTATACCACGTCCACCGCCACCCCTCTGTCCAAGGTTTTGCTCACCTCCTTATAAAAAGAAATCAGATTTGTTTGACAACTTCTGTCTTTCTATAAGCCATGCTGTCTGTTGCTTAAAATATTTTTTCCAGCAAGAAGTCATCTATGTGGTCTTTTAATAAACTCTCCAGTATCTTCCCAACTAAAGAAGTTAAACTAACATGTCTGTAATTACTTGGTAAATATTTTGACCCCTTTTTAAATTTTGGCATCACATTGGCCTTACACCAATCCAGTGGTACTATGACAGTCATTAAAGAGTCTCTAAAAATTAGAAACCATGACTTTGAAACGACAGAGTTCAATTCTTGAAGGACCCATGGGTGTATGCCATCCGGTTCAGGTGCTTTTATTCACCTTTATTCTGTCTAAATATTTTTGGATCATATCAATTGTGAGCCAATGTGGATCATCTGGAGCTGTGTCAATAACATGCCCATTATGGACAAGAGCTCCCCCATGCTCCTTTGTATATACAGAGCTGAAGAAGGTATTAATAAATTTGTCTTCTCTTTGTCCCCAGTCACCCACTCTAGATTATTTTGTAAAGGGTCTAAATGCTCGGTCCGAACCTTATGTAACTACAGGTACCAGTGGCACTTTTTAAAATAAATGATTAAACAGTGAAAGAAGACAATGACCCTGCATGAAAAGACGGTGATCTTACATTAAATCTGAAATGAAATAGAGTGCTTATTACTGGAACCTAATCCTTATTGCTGGAATATTGGGAGATTATTTTTCTGATGTACCATGAGGGCCTACAGCATCTGGTTTTCCAGGTGGTCTCCCATACAAGTACTAAGCAGGATTGACCCTGATTAACCTCCGAGATCAGATGAGATTAGGTGTGTTCAGGGTGATGTGGCCTTACAAATATTAACAACAGGATAGTAGATGACTCTGACCAAGCCATACATACAATAATTATAATGAACATATACAGTGAGCACATACAGTTAGGTCCATATATATTTGGACACATACTTCATACTTTTGGCTCTGTATTCCACCAGAATGAATTGAAATGAAACAATCCAAATTCATTTGAAGTGCAGACTTTCTGCTTTAATTCAAAAGGTTGAACATAAGTATAAATTTAGGAACTGCAGCCATTTTTATATACAGTCCCTCCATTTTCAGGGGCTCAAATGTAATTGGACAAATGCATATAATCATTAATAAAATGTTCATTTTTAATATTTTGTTGAGAATCCTTTACTGGCATTGACTGCCTGAAGTCTGGAACCCATGGACATTACCAAAGACTGGGTTTCCTCCTTTCTGATGCTTTGCCAGGCTCTAACTGCAGCTGTCTTCAGTTGTTCTGTATTTGTGGGTCTTTCTGCCTTTTCGTTTTGCCTTCAGCAAATGAAATGCATGCTGAATTGTGTTGAGATCAAGTGATTGACTTGGCCATTGCAGAAATTTTCCACTTCTTTTCCTTCAAAAGCTCCGGGGTTGCTTTTGCAGTGTGTTGTGGATTATTGTCCATCTGTACTGTGAAGCATCGTCTGATCAACTTTGCTGCATTTGGCTAAATCTGGGCTGACAGAATATCTTTAAACACTGCAGAATTCATCCAGCTGCTTCTGTCTTCTGTCACATCATCAATAATCAATCATCATCAATAAAATGACCCAGTGCCACTGGAAGCCATGCATGCCCATGCCATCACACTGCCTCCGCCATATTTTACAGATGATGTTGTGTGCTTTTCCACACTTTTTTCTTGTCGTCATTCTGGTACAGATTAATACTTTTCCAGAACTAGTCTGGTTTTTTTAGATGTTTTTTGGCAAAGTCTAATCTGGCTTTCCTATTATTCAGGCTTATGAATGGCTTGGAGAGTGTCCTTCACTTGTCTGGATGTTGTGAATGGGTTTTTCTTTACCATAGAGAGGATACTACGATCATCCACCACTATGTCATCCACCACTGTTGTCTGCCATGGACATCCATGCCTTTTTGTGTTGCTGAGCTCACCAGTGCATTGTTCTTTCCTCAGAATGTACCAAACTGTTGATTTGGCCACTCCTAATGTTGCTGCTATCTCTCCGATGGATTTGTTTAAATTTTGAAACCTTACAATGGCCTGTTTTACTTGCATGGACAGCTCCTTTGAATGCATGATGTAGGTTCACAGCAATAGATTCCAAATGCAAATAGCACACTTAGAATCAACTCCAGACCTTTTACCTGCTTAAGTGAGGAAGAAATAATGAAGGAGTAGCCCACACCTAGCCATGAAACAGCTTTTGATTCAATTGTCCAATTACTTTGGGTCTCTTGAAACTGGGGGAATGGCTACTCTTAAGAGCTGCAATTCTTAAACCCTTCCTCCAATTTGGATGTACATACCCTCAAATTAAACCCGAGAGTGGGCACTTTCACCCTATATCCATTATATAACTATAGCTTGAATATGTTTTGGTGAATACCTGAAAAAAAATGAAAATTGTGCTTGTGTCCAAA
Organism: Staurois parvus; assembly: GCF_062004578.1. Classification (NCBI taxonomy): domain Eukaryota; kingdom Metazoa; phylum Chordata; class Amphibia; order Anura; family Ranidae; genus Staurois; species Staurois parvus. The sequence goes on from NW_028317852.1 coordinate 7,757,239, forward strand.
TAAATATGGACCTAACTGTATGGTTTGGGGGTATTTTAAAAACTCTGAAAGCTATAAGGGAAAAATTAAAACCTCCAGATTTTGAGAGAAATTTGGTTATTTACATTTCTGCATACATTCAATTTTCGCCATTTCGCAAAATGGCTCAATTTAAAATTTATAAATATTTCTTCTTAAATCAATACAAGTTAGGCTTTTATATTTAGTAGGAATGTTGTAAAATGGCAAATTGTTGTAAAATTAGGTAAATATTGAGGGGCCTTAAAATTCAGTAGCACCTTCTTTTTATTCTATAGGTCATGTGCTTTCAGAAAATATGATTTGGTGGGTCTTTTACAAACTCTAAAGGTTGTAAGGAAAAAATAAAAAAGCAATGGAAAAATTAAAAAATGGTCTGGCCACTTGAGTTTAAAGGATGTTTACCTTTTGGCAAAGGGACAGGCTGGCATTCCTTGCGCAAAGTACGCATTACGGCACTAAGCATCTGGCACTTTAAACACGGCAACAAGGGAACATCTCAACATCCACTCATCATTTCTCCTCTGCTCTCCAGGTAACCACTGCTTTCCATTGCCTTCTGAAACTTCCTGCTCTTCCTGCAACTGACAACAGCCTCCTGTTGCCCCTGGTAACCACTGCTTTCCATTGCCTTCTGAAACTTCCTACTCTTCCTGCAACTGTTTTCTTTCTTGTAACTATTGTGTATACTTGCCTGTATGAAGTGACCTTAGCCTCACAGTGCCTTAGCTGAGATCAAACACCTTGCCTTATCTTGTGTCCATCCTGCTTGCAATTTGTTAAGGGCAGAACACATCCCCCATGTGTCATTTATTAGCTCTTAATTGAATGATTGCCTAACCTCCCCCTGTCCATCCAAGTATTTATTCATAACATTCCGGGGGACGGCTGGCGAGGGGACAGGCTGGCATTCCTTGCACAAAGTATGCATTACAGTGCTAAGTATCTGGCACTTTAACACGGCACTTTAACTAAGGCAAGTACAAACAATAGTGCTGCACCCCAAGTAGATTGCATGTGCTCTTCCCTCTCTGACCTCTCTCTGTCAGCCTTCCTTTTTTATCTCTCCTCTCTCCATCATGCTCTTGCTAACCCTCTTTGTTGCTATAATACCCTCTCTTCTCAAACTCTCTCTTGTTTACCCCTCCTCCCCACCACACAACCTGTACATATCACCCTCACTCCTGCCCTCTCAATATCACTGCACTTATCTCCTGCTCTCTCTTGGTCCACATAATGTCACCGCTTCAAAAGCACTGCGGTACTTGCCCTCATAAAAATCTCGCTCCCACCTCACCTCCCTCATCCTCCTATTACTACTAACTTCTGGAGACATTGCCCCAAACCCTGGCCCTCCACCATCAAACCCCCCCAGACCCAGTGGACAAAAAGGGTGCGGAGTCAGACTTCTTCTTTCCCCACAATGCACGTTCCAGGTTCTTCCTGCCCCCCTATCTCTGTCCCCCCGCTCTTTTGAAGTGCACTGTATTCGTCTCTTTTCTCCCGTTTATCTGAGGATCGCAGTCATCTACCGGCTCCCGGGCCCAGTTTTACGCTTTCTTGATGACTTTTCAGCATGGCCGTACTTTCTCTCCTCGGAGGTGCCTGCCATCATCCTTGGTGACTTTAACAACCCAGTCAATGCTCACACCCCTGCCACCTCTCAACTACTCAACCTAACTTCCTCTTTTAACCTAACACAATGGTCACAATCCACCACCCACTGCAATGGCAACACCCTTACCTTGTATTCACCCACCTATGCACTCCCTGTAACCTCTCTAACACCCATTTTCCTGTCTCTGACCACAACTTTATCAGCTTCACACTCTCCCTGTCTCCTACCCCCCCATGCCTCCAACCAGCAAACCGTCACCTGTAGAAACCTCCATCACCTCAGCCCTGACCTTCTTCACTGCGCTACTGAGCGCCTCTATGATGAAATTGCACCCCTGTCCTGCCCAGAGCTGGCCATATCTGCCTACAACAACTATCTATCGTCCTCCCTGGACGCTCTTGCTCCTCTTTCTACATGCAGAACCAGGCCTCGCCTGTCTCAACCCTGGCAAACAGATGACACCAGAAGTCTCAAGAGATGCAGCCGCACTCTTGAGTGAGCATGGCGTAAAACTAAATCCCTGAAAGACTTTACCCTCCACAAATCTGCTCTTCTTAAATACAACTCCAGCCTCCACGCTACTAAGCAAACCTACTATAACACTCTCATCAAGACCCTCTCATCTAATCCTCGCCAACTTTTCTCTACCCTTAATTCCTTACTCCACCCCCCACTGCCTCCACCAACTTACTTACTGCACAGGAGATTGCCAGTCACTTCAAGAAGAAGATTGACACAATTTGTGATGAGATCTCCAGTGTCAAGCTTCCTCCTCTAACCAACATACCAGGCCCAACACCAAACTCAACACTCTCCTCCTTTGACCCTGTTACCTCCAAGGAAGTTTTTCCATGTGAAGCAGCTGGAGAGGTGCTGCAAGATGTGAATTAACTTAGGGGTGTCTCTCCACCTTAAAAGGGTACAAAGTTGGGGTGCTGAAGATAACTAAAGGACTTTATGGACTTTGCTCTGCTTTGAGGCATTAGTGAGTGCATTCGTGAAGGGTCTCCACTTAGGGTGAGCAGGCCCCACCCACAACTTGGTTCACCAGATGCTTGCTGATAGCTGGTTGGAGGCTGGAGACGTATACCACCATTGAGGGGAAGCCTGGGAGGAGTCTGTCCTTGTAGGATCTGTTGATCCCAAAAGCGAGCTGGCCCTTTGGGGTCTATGTAAGGAGGTGAGGGAGTATTCTGGCCACTGGAGGATTATCACCTGTTGATCACCTACACATCACTACAACTGCATGAGAGTGAAGTTGGAGCACTACCATATGGGTTGTTGTTTTTGGGACTTTTTACAGTATTTGTTTGCAGTTGGTTTTGTACACTTATTAGTGGCATTTCACTTATTTGTGTGTATGTATGACACTTCACTATGTGCACTGTATATATTTCCAATGAGAGGGAACTCACGTGTTACACTTAATTTATCAACTTTCATATATTTATTTATATGTGGATCCCTTTGATGTGGATGTCAGGGAGATTGATCATTGTGCACTAATATTGCATTTATTTGTTTATTATTCACCATTTATTATTTAGTTTTGTGCTAGCGCTACACTGTGGGATTTATTGGTTCATTACTCCATACTCATACTCCTTGACCTTTCCGCTGCCTTTGACACAGTCGACCACCCACTCCTCCTCAGTAAACTCCACTCCATCGGCCTCCGTGACTCTGCTCTCTCCTGGTTCTCCTTTTACCTTTCTCAGCGCACTTTCAGTGTCACATACAACTCCTCCTCCTCCGCTCCTCTTCCCCTTTCTATTGGGGTACCCCAAGGTTCTGTTCTTGGGCCCCTCCTTTTCTCTCTCTATACCTCCTCCCTGGGCCAACTGATAACCTCCAATGGCTTCCAATGCCACCCCTATGCTGATGACACCAAAATCTATCTCTCCATTCCCCAGCTCACCCCCTCAATCTCCTCACGTATCACAAATCTACTAAGCGACATATCAGCATGGATGTCAGATCATTACCTCAAACTCAATCTTTCAAAAACTGAGCTTGTAATATTTCCTACTCCCCGATCCCCCACTCACGACTTTATCATTAAGATCAACAGCACAACCATTGGTCCTTCCCCTCATGCCAGGGTGCTAGGCATAATCCTAGACTCTGACCTCTCCTTTGGGCCCCACATCCACTCACTGGCTAAATCCTGATGCTTCAACCTCCGGAACATTTCCAAAATCTGCCCCTTCCTGACCAATGACACCACAAAACAACTTATTCACGCCTTGATTATATCCCGCCTCGATTACTGCAACTCCCTCCTCACTGATCTACCATTACACAGGTTATCCCCCCTTCAGTCTACTATGAATGCTGCTGCTAGACTCAAACACCTTACCAACCGATCAGCAACTGCTGCCCCTCTCTGCCAATCCCTTCACTGGCTTCCACTAACCCAACATATAAAATTCAAAATACTAATCACAGCCTACAAAGCCATCCACAACACTGCCCCTAGCTACATCACTGACCTCATCCACAGATATCGGCCAAATCGCCGACTCCTCTCCTCCCATGATATCTTCCTCTCTAGCTCCCTCATCACCTCCTCCCATGTTCGCCTCCAGGACTTCTTCAGAGCCTCTCCCATCCTCTGGAACTCCCTACCACAGCATGTCTGCATGTAATTTGACAGCTAGCAATGGGGGAGAAGATCCCCTATTAGCTGTCAAAGTAGAGAGTAGAGGCTGGTCTGATCCATAACATGTTGTGCCCTGCTTATGGGTGTAATATGTTATGAAAGGTGAACTTATCCTTTAAAAGTGGAGTGCAGGGCCTGGCAGCGAAAAGGGTTACATTAATTTATTTTCCCTTGCTTTGAATGACAGTAAAATTTAACAAAAAGTGTTTTGCTTTTAGAGGAAAAGTTAAGGGGAACTTTAGGCATGTGAGTGACATACAAAATGACTCCATCCATATAAGGACGTTAGACATATCTTGTACACCAAGTGCTCCTCTTAACCACACTATACTTTGGCATGTACTGTGGGGGCTTAGACTGTTAGTTTGGCACCAAGTTCATTCTCTGAGCTGACAGAACTCCTTGTTTGAAAAATAAAATCATTATTACATTCTTAGTTACAATCATAACAATCATAATTCGTAACCACATATGTTAAGTTTGTTTGGTTTTTAATAAAAAATGTCATATTTAGGCCTCAGTTAGCACTTATTACTCTGACAACATGTTTTTGTTCTCATTAATTTAAAAAATAATGCCTTCATTTTTTAATTGAAGCATATCTAAACCCAAAAGAAAAAATTGTATATATTGCATCTTCTTTAAATGTGGTGACTGCATTAGGTTTTTTTTGCTTTTTTCCTTTATTTTCAACTGGTGACCCAACCAGTAACACGCTTCCTGGCTTAGGAGCTTCATTCTATGGAAAAGCAAGAGAGACACCCTTGGACCGCATTGTCAAGCTGTTGAGAGGACTGGATAATGTTATATACACTAGCATATTTAGATAGACTTGATTAACAACTTAGAGCCATGCTCCAGCTTTTAAGAAGTTACATCAGTGCTTTTAAGAAGTTACATCAGTGCTTTTTTTTCCTTTTGGTATAAAGGTTTAATAGTAAAAGCTGGCCATTGTAAAGACCCTGTTAGTATTACAACCAATCCACCAGCATTGGTGAAAAGCAGTAGACAGGGTGGATAATAACTTTGCATTCGTGCCCAGTGGATAATTTGGTTGGCCCTGTTAGAGCCTTTCTCCCAGCAATGAATCTTGTCTGGTTGGGGTGGATGATTGCCGGCAATACACCAGAATCCTGGCAAGTATCTTAATATTAATGTTCATGAGGGGGATTGGCCTATAGTTGGAGAGAGTGTGACCTTACCCTTCCTTGGTAAGGACAGTGATATAAGCCAACATAATGCTCTTGTTTTAAAAACCATGCTCTTAATATTATCAATATCGGCAAATAAGACACTTTTTTAGTTCTCATTTTGGACTGACCCCTTCGTCCCTGATCACTTATTTTGAACGTATCAGTTTTGACTTTCCCAGGTGTAGGGGTCTTATTTCAGATTTTTATTGCTCCATTTCAAATGCCATCTTTCCCTCACCCCCTTATATAGACAGAAATGGGAGGTTGATTGCGGTATTACATTTTCAGAAGAGGACTGGGATTCCATGGTGGATAATATACGTAGGATCTCACTGGGAAGATTGAAAGTGTCTGTGATTTTTTTGGATCGATATGGAAGAGGTTTAACCTCCCTGGCAGTATTCCCGAGTGCAGCTCGGGGTAAAGTTTCTGTACCAAAAGCGGTAACCCCAAGCTACACTCGAGCTTACCATGCGGCGCTGCATAGGGAGTCCCTCCAGCACTTACCTTGTCCTTCGCTCCAGCAATGTGTCCCCTGCAGCGTCCCTGGCCATCTCCTCCGGCCGGTGCCGGCATCCGGCTTCTGTGTTCCGGTTCCTGTGACGTCGGGACGTACGGGAAATTTGAAAATTTTTTAAAAATTTCATTTTTTTCAAAACGAATTTTACATAGTAAAACATTGCTGTTTCAAACCATTTCACATACATTTTGTCCCTAGTGCTTTGTCCTGTCCCCTGTCTGCATTTTGACTGTTCTTTCTCCTGGAAACTTAGAAAAGTCCATGGCGTCCAAAAAGCGTCCCTTTAGGTCAAAAGCGGTTTTAGACCAGCTAGAGAACAGCAATAGTAAATCAGAACCACTTGCAGAATTGAGTGATAATGATTCGTGGAGAAATTTGTCATCAGACACTGAAAACAATTTTGCGACTTTGCTCAGTGATGTGCGAACTTGGCGCTATATTTCAAATTTCAGTGTTTTTGGTTTAATTATATTATTGAATTAAATGTATTATTATTATATTATTATTTTTATGATTATTTATTAAATTATAATTTATGATTTTGTGTTTCAAATTTTATCATACCCGGGATGTTTAATAGACTCTTGTTCGGACAGATTTCAGTGAGTTATTCCTAAATATTACAGCCTACAATAAAAAAACTACATATTTCCATGCAAAATAATGGTACCGCTTTCAGCACCAAAAATCTGAAATAATCATACCGTCAGGGAGGTTAAGTGGATTTATGGAACTGTGTTACTTTGTTAGGGGATCTCATCATTAATGCACTATTGTTCAGTTTGTTATTTTTAATTTTTACTTAATTCACCATTTGGTGTAGATATTAATTTATTATTACTGGATTCAATAGGACTGTTGCTCCCCCACTGATGTTTTTTTCATGGTTTTCACTATACCTACTCATGGATGCAAGGAGTATAAGGACTGTCATAAGAGGGTTGTATCATTAAGTATGTTGATTTGTGAAGTTTTTACATTGAGTACACTATTAGGTAAAGATAACAATATTGTTGTATTCAATTATCTTTTGACACTATTTGCTTAAAAATATTACATTTTTTGAGTAGGGGAGAGACAGACCCACTGTCAGGTTTTCATTGCTGTCTGCATCTTTGCTTGGTAGATTTATTTGTCCTAATTTATGTCATCTACAGGAAAAGTGACAGAAACTGATAGTAAATCCAAAATTTCATTCTTGTAACTCGAAGAAGTCGTGTGGAATTATTCCACTGAGGACAAATTTCCAACAACTGTCTAAAAGGTAATTCACCTAATTGTATAAAGATTTCCATGGACACATTCTTACAACAAGATATACACATCTCCCTTCTGTCCATACTCCCAGGTTCCTTTAAAACTATACCAAAGTATCTATTACATCATATGATCACTGGCAACAGAGCTGTGATAGCTCAGAATGTGCGTGAACTGACCTGCCCTCCTCTGATGGAGTGGGTCTGTGAAATAAATTACATTCACTCCATGGAACAAATTATATATATTGAGAAGAAACCGTTCAAGATATTCCTGGTTGCTAGGCTTCAATGGGAATACATACGCACTTCTGAGGCATTCCCACAATACTTATGAGTAGTCTCCTCCATTATTTTCCCAGACTGCGTCCTCTCACTCTGAAGGTGAAACCACAGACTATCCCCCCTTTTTTTCTTGTTTCCTCTTTCTGTTCCCCTCTCTACCTTTCCTTCTTAGTTCCTTCCTTTTTTTTCCTCTCTCCCCGGTTAACTTTGTAGGTTCATAAATCATATACTTATCATAATATAATACCTAGTTCTTTCTTGAGTTTTCATCTTGTCACAATGATGAAAGTCATGTATTGTCTCTTTATGATATACTGATTGTAGACTCTGACTGGGTTAACATTAAAGATCCCTCTATAGTAGCAATCTGTTTCACAGATAACTTTTCCTGTTCTGGAATATGGATCCTTTAAAGGTTTGCCTCAAGGCAGAAATGCATAATTTTCTTTGTAGATGTACCCTAACATTACACCATTGTATATTCTACATGAAAGCTACTATTCTTGTGTGATTTGTACCAATATGTTTTGTACATTTCTTTTACATTGTAATTTCCTACTCTGGAAATCTTTGATAGTGTAATCTGAAAACCTTTACTAAAAAGAGATTATGCATAATTTTATAAAGATTTCCACTCACTTCCTGTTGCATCTCCAATATAGGAAGTGAAGGGAAATATTCCCAACAGGACCCAGACAGCAAGAAGTAAACTGAAATAAATGATAACCTTTCCCTACTGAAAACATCAGTAGGTATAAAAGAAAAATATGTCATGTATATTTAGATATGTTACATATGAGGAAGGACTGTGTAGGAATTCCTTGATTATGCTTTGTTAATGTTGAGCCATGTTGCATTACACATTTGTAATTAGGACAGCAAGGTTGGCCATACATTAATCATTTGTTTTGTTCAACCAGCGGGTTGAAAGAGAAAAAATGATCAGATTTCCACATCCACACATTCAATGTTGTGCTATTGTGTCCTGATGGCTGGACGCCTTCCCATCAATCAGAATATCATTATCAGTGTTGTCTGTTATAGTTGGTGACACTGATAGTTCTGGAAAAACCCGGCAGGCTGGTTGCACATAAATCAACCAATAGATTGACTTGTGTACAACCAGCCTGCCCATACAGTACATGGATCAAAATTTGGCAGCTCCCTACTGAACTGCCTGAATTTTGATCCATGTTTGGCCACCCTAGGATTTCATTCCTGCCTTTTTGTGCAGTCACATGTTGTCTGTTTATTATACCACTTGCAGTAAAATATAATTTGTTGTCTTTTTTAAAAATGGAAATATAGGTAAAACAATGCCATTTTTATGTATTTCAAAGCTGACATTTGCAGTAACTGTTTTAGTTATTATCATTGGTAATTTATTTTGTGCTGTGTTTTTCTGTTTTTTCTGTTTTTCTTCATTCAGCGAGCTCTGTGTGTTATTCCAGCAATTTTATACATTAACTCACTGTCTAAATTCAGCCGGGTACAAAACAGTATACTGTAGTTCATCTGCACAAAGTAACAGTTGCCATAAAACTCCACTGAATTACAAAAAAAACAAATGCGTTTGCCTGCTGTGTGTATATGGGACGGTGCAGTCCTCCTGTGCTGCTATACTTTGATAGCTTTGAACATTAGTATTGTTCAAAAAGTTTACATGACATACTGTCACAAATGCTGTCTTATTCTTTTAATTTATATGGCATGACAATTTAATTCCCGGAATAGACTATTTAAAAAAATCAAACACCTCTACGTTCTTCAAAAAAAATTTTGAAAACTTGGAGACAGTGTTCTTACTGATCTTCTGTCAAGATTCAAGGCACCGTCTTTGCAGAAATCTTTCTCATATCCAATTTCTCCATTAGAATCTCCAGCACGGTTTTCCTGTACATGTTCAATTCTTCCGCCATAATTCGCACACTCAATCTTCAATTTGAGCGTATGGAGGTTCACCACACTCTGTCCACATTTGCATCAGTCTTTTGTGTTTTTGGCTTCCGCCTGCTTATATCATTGGGAACATTTTTCTACCCCTTCTTTAACAACTATGCAATTCAAAAACACTTGATTTCACGATGGAATGTTCACAATGAGCCTGTTGTAACAAAGCTAAAGTTTAACTCGCACGTTTGTCAATTTTCACACAAAATTTGATGTTAATCTGTTGCTCCAGCTTTATGTCACACATTTTCCACCAACAGCACAATGCACTACTTTACTACTTTGTAAAGTCAGCTGGTCTGCGACCCAGATGAGTGCAAGTTAGAACATGTTAGGACACGCTCAAGTGCAAATGGCTGTACCATTCAGCACCATAGTGCTGCGCCGCAGGTATTTTGCTAACTAAATTAATATAAACATACTGTAGATGGGTAGGTAGACAGATATATAGAGAGAGGGACTGACATTTCTGACAAATGCTATTACACTGTCTCTTTTGTTTCTATACCTTGCATAACTTTCCTACTTTTTTTTTATTGATCTTTACATTTATTCTGGGTCAGTTGCTTACAATTTTTGAAGCAGAAGGTCAGCCTTTCAGCCAGGCAGCTAGAATTTTCAGAAGTATATCCACAATTGTAGCAACCATATTTTTTCAGGACAGATTTTCTTTAATCACTTGCCCTCCACCCCTGCCTGACCAGGCCATTTTTTTGCATTACGGCGCTGCGTTACTTTAACTGACAATTGTGTGGTTATGCAACACTGCACCCAAATGGAATGTATGTCCTTTTTTTCCCCACAGATGGAGCTTTCTTTTGGTGGTATTTGATTACATGTGCATTTTTATTTTTTGCGCAATTAACAAAAAAGACCGACAATTTTGAGAAAAAAACAATATTTTTGACGTTTTGCTATTAAACATGTCCAGTAAAATTTTTTTTAACAAATTTCATCATAAATTTAGGCCAAAATGCATTCTTCTAGATGTCTTTGCTAAACAAAAAATCCCAATATGTGTAAATTAATTGGTTTACATGAACGTTATAGTATCTACAAATGGCAATATATATACTGGAATTTTTTTTTTCATACTAGTAATGGCGGCGATCAGCAACTTAGAGTAGGACTGCGGCAGGCATTCTGATACTGGGGAGGAACTGTCACTGACATCCCCAGTGACACTAATACAGTGATCAGTACGAATAAAAAGCACTGACACTGTACTAATGACATTGGAAGGAAGGGGTAAACATCTGGCGTAATCAAAGGGTTAACTATGTGCCGTGTGCTATTTTACAGTATGTTGTGTGTGTCCATTACTGTGTCAGCACATTGCTTTGTATAGCTCTGCATAGCTGAGCAATACAAAGCAATGTGCAGGAGCTGACAGGAGATATATGTATTGTTTACATATAGTTCTCTCCCCCGTCAGTGATACTCGGTGGTTGCTGGGTGCCGGCGGGGAATCACTGGCCGAGACCCGATAATCGACAGTTGAGGCTGCCAATGGCGCGTGCCCCCTACACGGAAATGCAAAATCGAACATATATATATATATATATATATATATATATATATATACAGTCAGGTCCATAAATATTGGGACATCGACACAATTCTAACATTTTGGCTCTATGCACCACCACAATGGATTTGAAATGAAACTAACAAGATGTGCTTTAACTGCAGACTGTCAGCTTTAATTTGAGGGTATTTACATCCAAATCAGGTGAACGGTGTAGAAATTACAACAGTTTGCATATGTGCCTCCCACTTGTTAAGGGACCAAAAGTAATGGGACAATTGGCTCTCAGCTGTTCCATGGCCAGGTGTGTGTTATTCCCTCATTATCCCAATTACATTGAGCAGATAAAAGGTCCCGAGTTAATTTCAAGTATGCTATTTGCATTTGGAATCTGTTGCTGTCAACTCTCAAGATGAGATCCAAAGAGCTGTCACTATCAGTGAAGCAAGCCATCATTAGGCTGAAAAAACAAAACAAACCCATCAGAGCGATAGCAAAGACATTAGGCGTGGCCAAAACAACTGTTTGGAACATTTTTAAAAAGAAGGAAAGCACCGGTGAGCTCAGCAACACCAAAAGACCCTGAAGACCATGGAAAACAACTGTGGTGGATGACCAAAGAATTCTTTCCCTGGTGAAGAAAACACCCTTCACAACAGTTGGCCAGATCAAGAACACTCTCCAGGAGGTAGGTGTATGTGTGTCAAAGTCAACAATCAAGAGAAGACTTCACCAGAGTGAATACAGAGGGTTCATCACAAGATGTAAACCATTGGTGAGCCTCAAAAACAGGAAGGCCAGATTAGAGTTTGCCAAACGACATCTAAAAAAGCCTTCACAGTTCTGGAACAACATCCTATGGATAGATGAGATCAAGATCAACTTGTACCAGAGTGATGGGAAGAGAAGAGTATGGAGAAGGAAAGGAACTGCTCATGATCCTAAGCATACCACCTCACCAGTGAAGCATGGTGGTGGTAGTGTCATGGCGTGGGCATGTATGGCTGCCAATGGAACTGGTTCTCTTGTATTTATTGATGATGTAACTGCTGATAAAAGCAGCAGGATGAATTGTGAAGTGTTTCGAGACTATTATCTGCTCATATTCAGCAAAATGCTTCAGAACTCATTGGACGCCGCTTCACAGTGCAGACGGACAATGACCCAAAGCATACTGCAAAAGCAACCAAAGAGTTTTTTAAGGAAAGAAGTGGAATGTTATGCAATGGCCAAGTCAATCACCTGACCTGAATCCGATTGAGCATGCATTTCACTTGCTGAAGACAAAACTGAAGGGAAAATGCCCCAAGAACAAGCAGGAACTGAAGACAGTTGCAGTAGAGGCCTGGCAGAGCATCACCAGGGATGAAACTCAGCGTCTGGTGATGTCTATGCATTCCAGACTTCAGGCTGTAATTGACTGCAAAGGATTTGCAACCAAGTATTAAAAAGTGAAAGGTTGATTTATGATTATTTTCTGTCCCATTACTTTTGGTCCCTTAATAAGTGGGAGGCACATATGCAAACTGTTGTAATTCCTACACCGTTCACCTGATTTGGATGTAAATACCCTCAAATTAAAGCTGACAGTCTGCAGTTAAAGCACATCTTGTTCGTTTCATTTCAAATCCATTGTGGTGGTGTATAGCGCCAAAAATGTTAGAATTGTGTCCATGTCCCAATATTTATGGACATGACTGTATATATATGTATATATATATACAGTTGTGTTCAAAATAATAGCAGTGTGTTGGAATAAAGTGAATAGAGCTCAAAATCCTTCTAATAGCTTTTATTTCCATACACACAAATGCATAGGGGACACTACAAATTCTATTCCAAATCAAAACATGAAGAAAAATATATCAAATTTGTGTTGTTTCTCTAAAACAATTGAAGAAAAGTGAATATTAGACTGTTCAAAAAAATAGCAGTATTTGTATTCTTCTTTACAAACTCAAACATTCACTATATAAACTGAAAAATGTTTGAAGATTTTGCCTTACTTTGAATCACTTAATTAATATTTAGTTGTATAAGCACTGTTTCTGAGAACTGCTGTACATCTGTGTTGCATGGAGTCAACCAACTTCTGGCACCTGTGAACAGATATTCCAGCCCAGGATGATTGGACTACATTCCACTGTTCTTCTCTATTTCTTGGTTTTGCCTCAGAAACTGCATTTTTGATGTCACCCCACAAGTTTTCCATTAGATTAAGATCCGGGGATTGGGCTGACCACTCCATAACGTCAATCTTGTTGGTCTGGAACCAAGATGTTGCACGTTTACTGGTGTGTTTGGGGTCGTTGTCTTGTTGGAACACCCATTTCAAGGGCATTTCCTCTTCAGCATAAGGCAGCATGACCTCTTCAAGTATTCTGATGTATTCAAACTGATCCATGATCCCTGGTATGCGATAAATAGGCCCAACACTGTAGTATGAGAAACATCCCCATATCATGATGCTTGTGCAACCATGCTTCACTGTCTTCACAGTGTACTGTGGCTTGAATTGAGTGTTTGGGGGTCGTCTGACAAACTGTCTCTGGCCACTAGACCCAAAAAGAACAATCTTACTTTCAGCAGTCCACAAAATATTGCGCCATTTCTCTTTAGGCCAGTCAGTGTGCTCTTTGGCAAATTATAACCTCTTCAGCACATCTTTTTTTCAACAGTGGGACTTTGCGGGGGCTTCTTGCAGACAGCTTGGCTTCACATAGGCGTCTTCTAATTGTAACAGTACTCACAGGTAACTTTAGACCTTCTTTGATCTTCCTGGAGCTGATTGTTGGCTGAGTCCTTGCCATTTTGGCTATTCTTCTATCCATTTGAATGGTAGTTCTTCGCTTTCTTCCACATCTTTCAGGTTTTGGTTGCCATTTTAAAGCATTTGCGATCATTTTAGCTGAGCAGCCTATCATTTTCTGCACTTCTTTATATGTTTTCCCCTCTCCAATCAACTTTTTAATCAAGGTACACTGTTCTTCTGAACAATGTCTGGAACAACCCATTTTCCTCAGAATTTCACAGAGAAATGCATTGTAACCAGTATGTACAACATTTGCTGCCTTCCTTCCTTAAATAAGGGCAATAATTGCCACCTGTTTTTCAAAGAATGAATGACCTCACTAATAGAACTCCACACTGCTATTATTTTGATGCCCCTTTCAATTAGTGATTCAATTACACAGAATCAGCAGCATGCATATCATGACTGTTGGGTCTGTTGGATTTCTATTACTCTACTACACCTGCTAGGAAATTATTTGCCATGTAGAAATATCATCTCTACCAAAAACAGTGATTGATCAGGTTAGTGATGTCTGACTGCTATTATTTTGAACACAACTATATATATATATATATATATATATATATATATATATAATATATACTGTGTATATATATATATATATATATATATATATATATATATATATACACATGATTTTCAGCAGCCCTGCCACCCTGTAGCAGTATTTCTGCTATAGGGCAGTGAGAATTAAGCCTTAGGAAACAAATTTGGCACTATAAACTAAATTTAATTTGTTGTAGGCAATAAAAAGAATTGTAATTACCTTTCATTGCACTCATAGCATTCATACAACCTTTAAACACTTTACTTCAAATCCAGTTTATTTTGAAGACCATACTCTGATGTGGAAATGAGATACAGGCTTCAGAATGGTCAGCACTAGCTCATTTTCCTGGCAGCACCTTTGTAACACAATGATTTTGTACTAAAAAAGCTGTTTAGATTAGTGTCTTCAAGATGTTCTCCTAATTATACCTTTAGAAAATCAATAAGGACCAGTGGCGGACTGACAACTCATGGGGCCCCCCGGCAATAGGGGATCATGGGGCCCCTGTGTCCTTGCCAAAACTCAAAAAAGCCTATGAAAACAGTACCAGGGGCATCTCATGGGGCCCCCTACTGACCCTGGGCCCTCGGGCAGTGCCCGAGTTTCCAAATGGTCAGTCCGCCCCTGATAAGGACAGTGCATTGAAAACTAATAACTTAGCCTGCCTCCTGCCTAGACTATGTCACAGATTTTCAACATATTTAATTTACAGTATGTAGATATTTTTGCATTGTCTCATTCATTTGTTTTAACTGAAAGACCTGTAAGGATCACATATAATATGTGCATTTTAACTCAAATACTTAATACACATATAGTATTTTAAGCCCTCAAAGTACATTCTCCCTATAAAACTAAAAAGCAATAAACACTGTAACACAATGTACACAATACTATCTGGTAAAAGAATAAATCAATATATTTTTTCATATGTCTATGCTCCAAACAACCTGAAAGCTGGGTCCACATTGTAGGAGTTAAAGGCTACCAGTGAAAACCATCATAGATTAGACAAGTCTTTTAAAGTGGAGTTCCAGCTGAAAAAAAAATAAAAGTCAGTAGCTACAAAAACTGTAGCTGCTGACTTTTAAAATACAGACACTTACCTGTCCCATGATCCAGCGATGTCCTCACCACTGCTGGTTTCACTGGCTGTCTTCTCTCCCCGGCGATGACAGCTTCAGTGTGGGCACCCGGCTGTGACAGCTTGCGGCTTCACAGTCGGGTGCCCACTGCGTATGCGCGAGAAGCACTGCGCTTTGTGAATGACTCTGTAGTCTTCTGGGACCTGTCACGTGTCCCAGAAGACTACAGGGGGAGAGGGGAGGGGGGGACAACTTCCGCATCCGATTGCCTAGGCGATTACAGTGGAAGTGGTAGCAGATACCTGTCAAATTCAGGTAGCCGCTCCCCAAAGGTGTCAACCCTTAATGGGGAATGGTGGACAAAGGCTTAAAGTGGGACTTCCCCTTTTGGGTGGAGCTCTGCTTTAAATAGTGTTCATACTTCGTTATAGTGGTAGAGTGGTACTCTCATACTTTGGTACTTACCTTACAGCAAAAAACACAGTGTAAAAGACTATCCTCAAATAAGGACCCTTTCATGGAAATAAATGATTTAGCCACAATATACCACACTTTTCAGTAGTAATACTAATAGCATCTAGGGTACCTGCCTTTCATTATAACTGTTTGTCTCCAGGTTTGTGTACAATAAAGGAATCCTTACAATATTACAATACAATATTTCACAAAGTGCCACACTTTACAACCACAGTCCAGCCAGCATAAACCGTCTGAACAGGCTTGTATCATCCTCCTCAGTGGTAAATAAACACTCAGCAGTAGTAAGAAGAACTAAGCACTAGGTGCCAGATCATACCTGTCAATACTTCAGGTGTTAATGTTTGCATGCTGTCAGTCTGGCTGCATGTGTTTAGTTTCACTTTCAACCACTGCATCTATATCAAGTCCAATGTTTGAGTTTGTGTGGGGGGGGAGGGAATAGGAAAGGAAGGAACACTGCCAATCTCCCAAACTCCCGGGCCCGTAGAGCTCTGGTGGATATTGCAGCATATGCAACCTTAGAATGAAGCTCATCTGCAGTCACCAATGAAAAAACATAGAAAAAAATGTAGAAAGTGTCAAAACGTATTTGTGAACCTCTTGGTAAAATACTCTGATATGACTGTAAGAAAATTAAGTGGAAATTAATACAGATTAAATGAAAATGAAACAACAACTACATTAGCAGAAACATATAATATCCAAGAATGAATGTAATGCCGTTTATATGAGCTGCCCTCCGTTTGTATATAGTGCATTATAGTCAGGCAGTTGGTTTGGTTTTGCTTCACTATTAGGTTTATTTTTCACTTTTGCTTTTCTTATGGTTTTTTGATGTTGGAATTGCCTTAGTACAGCTACAATGAACCAGTCATCCCTGCTGCAGCTGGATACTCGAACTCTTTATCCCTTACAACAATATTTTTTTTTATGATTTCTTAGACTTTGCATGAGTTATACCAATGAAGATACACTATCTTTCCAGACCATTTCAATATTATCTATAAAGTGTCTATAAAGCACAAGTTGGCAAGGCCTATTAGACATTTTGTCAGTTTCTTCAATATCCATAAAGGTATTGGCTACACTGAAGGCAAATTTAGCCCCCATGGCAACCTCGGTGATTTGCCTGTAATACTTATCACCATATCAAAAATAATTATGAGAAAAGCAAAATTCTGAAGATTTCAAAATAAACTTCTTTTGTACATGATTAAGATCCCTGGAAGTGTCTAAAATCCATTTGACTGATGCCAGGGCTTCCAAATGGTCAATTGTTTAAAGTGAACTAACTGTAATATGCTGTAATGAAAAAACATCCACCTCTATGCCTTCTGAATTATTCAATAAATGTTTGATATCATTAAGATAGGAGTCAATTGGATAAGGAGCAGAAATATGTCAGTAGAATGGCCCAAATGTGCTGCTATTGAATCTATTCCATTACCTATAGGATGACTTGGTGGGTTTGTCCAATTTTTTTGTATCTTGGGAAGGTAATATATTATTGATAACTTACACTAAGAAGGCACTAGATATTTGCTTTCTTTTTTATTCAATATTACTTTATTTTTACCTTCTCTCACCAATTTGACCAGTTTCTTTTTGTTTTCACAGACCAGATATTTTCTAAAATTTCACTTGCATTCCAATCTATTAACCTCTCCATCTCTGTTTTTTAGATACTCCTATTAATGGTTACTATTGCAGCCTTCCTAGCGGCAGGTCTCACAACAATATCCTTCCTTTATTTCAAGCATCCAGGAATACCATTCCTGATGTAGTCAGGATTGATTTTGTTTATCTTCAATTTCTTCAAATCTTCTAATACCATGGTTTTGTAGACTTCTATTAATGTGTTGCCATTCACCACTGGGTTATAGACTGATGTATTCCTTAAGCATTTCATCTACCATCACCTGATTAATTGCTGCTCACACTGGATGTGGCTGGCTTGGTCAAAAAAATATTTTTTCAACTTTATCACATATCTCTGTATACCAGTGTAAGTCTCAAATGTATTAACATTTTTTTTTTGAGTATACGTTAGGCCTTTTTCAGAGTGCTCTCAATTCATTCCTATTAATTTGTACATTACTCACACTGAAGATACCTTCTCATAATGCATTTTTCTCAGTTTTATGTTTCTAGCCTACCCTACATCCTTGTTTCTTTTATGTTGGATGGCCAAAAACCTACTCCCTCTTTTTTCCAAGGTCTGTTGTTTCTTCCTGTCTTCCTGGTATCTGGGTTCTCTTTCTTCATCTGTCCTCTGCTTCATCTTTAAAAAACTGCAAATCTATGATGCACTGGAAACTGAAAAGTGGGCTCATTTTACTGTTCCATTAACACCAGACCAGTAGATGTGCTGAGTGATCTGCAGTTATAAATCCATGTTTAAATCTGGTGTAGCACCAAAACAAAAATATCAACAATGCTTAGCAAATTGCAATAAATATTATGTGTAAAATTAAACAAATTGCTCATCTAGTGGTCTGGTGGTTAGCATGGCACAATTTTTCTGCTTGTGATTTCAAAAGTTTAATAACTTTGAGTACCACAGCTTTAGGTAGTATTGATATACCCTGCAGGGTGTGAGCATGCGGATTTCTGTTTTTTTTTTCATGTTTTATTCTATCAACTCAACCTTGATTAGGTTGCTTTGCAAGTACTTGTTTTTATAAGTCCTTGGTCTTCATTTTTTTTTATAATGTGGTCTTTAACAAACCTTTTGTCCTTCTCATTAACAGATGCACTTATGTCAAAATAATGTAACACTTTAACAGGACATAGGGTGGACTTCACACAAGTAAACATGTGACTAGTGAATGGCCAAACACCCTCCTGTTCAGTTTGCGGTCGGTCAAACATTTAAACATAACAACTGTTCAACCACAAATTTCAAACAGAGGGGACAATTCACTAAGTGGTATCTTAACGCATCTGAGTATGCGGAAAGATACCACACAGCTACTAAAAACATTCTTTAGTGTTTCAGCTGTCAGCAGGGTTCCCCCAATGTCGGCATTATCCGGCAATTTTTTTTTTTTTCGTGCAGTCCCTTTCCTATCCATACCAAGCCCCTCAGGTTTGTTATGGATTTTGAGGGGCACCCCTACGCCAATATGAATAAAAAATGCAGCTCGGCAGGTCAAAAAACGGGGAGGACAGCGAGCACCCCCCTACTGAACCATATCAGGCCACATGCCCTCAATATGGGGTTATGCTTTGGGGCAGGGGGGCTCCCCCCCAAAGTACCTTGTCCCCATATTGATGGGGACAAGGGCCTCTTCCCCACAACTGTGGTTGTGGGGCTCTGCAGGTGGGGGGATTATCAGAATTTGGAAACCCCCTTTAACAAGAGAGGCCCCCAGATCCCGCCCCCCTATGTAAATGAGTATGGGGTACATAGTACTGCTACTCATTCCAAAAAAAAAGTGGAGTGTACAAAAATGACAGTAGACAGTCATGGACAATTCCTTTATTAAAAACAAAAATTAAAAAAATGTCCACTGAAGTAGATCCAATGTCAATCACCATGCCTGCCGCCACCACCAACCTGAAAAAAGGAAAAAAAATGCTCCACTCTCCACGCAGGCTTCCACCATCTGACAGCTGCTCCAGGATGACAGTTCTTAAATACTGTGATGATGTCACAAGTGGCGGGGTCAGCCCCACCCCTTTTGACATTATTCTCTGTGATTGGCCAAAGTATTGTACCTGACCTGTGGGCAGGGCACAGTGCATTGTGGTGCGTGGCAGGCAAATAGCCCGCCAAATGCCCTTGCCGTTCGTGTGTTCGCTAAACACAAAAACGGCCCATGTTTGTTTAAGTTGAACTAGCGTTCAACTCGATTAATAGCCCATCACTACATATGACTTTTGAAAACAACTAGATTTTTCATAATCAGAAATAATACAATCAACAAACATGGTGAAAAACATACTAAATGATGCACACATATTGATTTCTGATGCTGTAAAGAAATTAACATCCTAGTGAAAATACAGGAACTCTCAATCCTCTCATCCCCCACAGCTAGTACCTTTTGTATCACTTGACCTTCCCTCCTATATTGTAAGCTCTAACAAGCAGAGCCCTCTGATTCCTCCTGTATTAAATCATATTGTAACTGTACTGTCTGCTCTCACGTTTTACAGTGCTGCAAAAACTGTTGCACTATATAAATTCTGTAAAATAATAATACAGTAAACTTCTTTAGATAGTAGACTTTTTGTTTTAGTTTAATTTTTTCTAAAATATCAAACCAAAATAATGCAAATCCACCATGTTTAAAAAAAAATTTAAACATTAGAATGATGAGTAGCATCTGGATTTCTGGAACCTGACTATGGTGCTGTGGGAGACTAGGCACACCTGGGAGCATAATCCATATGTCGTCCATCTAGTTTTCTACGGCTGCTATACTGATGAAGTTATTATCATTATTTGGGATGGTCCTGCACCCTTGGTCCTAGAATTTGCTGCATATTGCAACTACAATACCTTTGGGCTTTCCTTCACCTCTATGACTGATTCCACCTCCCTATGTTTCCTGGATTTGGAACTCTATCATTTGGAAACCTCCATTGTAGCAAAGAATTACACTAACCCCAGGAAACTCTTACACTTTACAAGCTGCCATCACCACAGGTGGGTTAAATACCATTTGCGCACTTCTGGAGTGTATTCTTTTATCCAAGTTCTTGTACTTTACCCAGCATATTACATTCTACAGAGAGCACAAAATACCATATACAGTTGCAAGAAAAAGTATGTGAACCCCTTGGGATTACGTGGAGTTGTGCATGAATTGGGCATAAAATGTGCTCTGAACGTCATCTAAGTCACAACAATAGAAGAACACAGTCTGCTGAACATAATACTACACAAACATAAGATGTTGCCATGGTTTAATTGCACATAACATGTAAACATTCACAGTGCAGGGAGGAAAAAGTATGTGAAGCCCTAGCTTAATGACTTCTCCCAGAGCTAATTGGAGCCAGGAGTGAGCCAACCTTGACTCCAATCAGTGTGATGATATTGGATGTGTTGCTGACAGCTGTCCTGCCCTTAAAAAACACACACCTGTTTTGGGTTTATTGGTTTCAAGAAGCACTGTCTGATGTGAACCATGCCTCGCAGAAAAGAGCTCTCAGAAGACCTACGATCAAGAATAGTTGACTTGCATGAAGCTGGAAAGGGTTACAAAAGTATCTCCAAAAGCCTTGATGTTCATGTGTCCACGGTAAGACAGACTGTCTACAAATGGAGAAAGTTTAGCACTGTTGCTACTCTCCCTAGGCGCGGTCGTCCTGTACAAATGACTGCAAGAGCACAGCGCAGAATGCTGCATGAGGTAAAGAAGAATCCCAGAGTGTCAGCTAAAGACCTACAGAAATCTCTGGCACATGCTAACATTTTTGTTGACACATCTACAATAAGGAAAACATTAAACAAGAATGGAGTACATGAGAGGACACCACGGAGGAAGCCATTGCTGTCCAAAAAGAATATTGCAGCATGTTTGAAGTTTGCAAAAGAGCACCTGGATGTTCCACAGCACTACTGGCAAAATATACTGTGGACAGATGAAACGAAGATTGAGTTGTTTGAGAAGAACACACAACACTATGTGTGGAGAAAAAAAGGCACAGCACACCAACATCAAAACCTCATCCACACTGTAAAACATGGCGGAGGGAGCATCATGGTTTGGGGCTGCTTTGCTGCCTCAGGGCCTGGACGGATTGTTGTCATTGAGGGAAAATGAATTCCAGAGTTTATCAAGACATTCTGCAGGAAAACGTACGACCATCTGTCCGCCAACTGAAGCTCCGCAGAGGATGGGTGATGCAACAGGACAATGACCCAAAGCATACAAGTAATTCAACAAAACAATGGCTGCAACAGCACAGAATACGCCTTCTGGAGTGGCCCAGTCAGAGTCCTGACCTCAACCCGATTGAAATGCTGTGGCATGACCTTAAGAGAGAGATTCACACCAGACATCCCAAGAATATTGCTACACTGAAACAGTTTTGTGAAAAAGAGTGGTCCAAAATTACTCCAGATCGTTGTGCAGGTCTGATCTGCAACTACAGGAAACGTTTGGTTGAGGTTATTGCTGCCAAAGGAGGGTCAACCAGTTATTAAGTCCAAAGGTTCACATACTTTTTCCTCCCTGCACTGTGAATGTTTACATGTTATGTGCAGTTAAACCATGGCAACATCTAATGTTTGTGTAGTATTATGTTCAGCAGACTGTGTTCTTCTATTGTTGTGACTTAGATGACGTTCAGAGCACATTTTATGCCCAATTCATGCAAAACTCCACGTAATCCCAAGGGGTTCACATACTTTTTCTTGCAACTGTATAACATATTGTGTTTTACAATTTGCTTACTGATTAATTTTATGCATGCTATTGCTAATTTTCTACTACTACTACCCATGATCCCATGGGCAAAGCCAAATTAATATTTTCTGTGAAGGGATATCTTGAAAATGGCATAGAGACAACATGCAAACTAAAGTAGGGGCTCTCTGACTAACACAACTGAGACCTGCATATGGAACCTTTGGAGTATTCTGGGATGGAAAATAGAAAAGAAACATTCTGTTTAACCAAGTTAAATACTTTTAGTATTCAAAGCTAGAAAATGGAAGAGTATCTGAATATGTCTGATGTAAATGGCTCTAGAATTCATTTCTAACAGAAATTTGTGTTTCAGAAATATAGTAAGGAAGTGACACGAGAAATGATGTTCCGTATTTCTCTTACTGAAATGATAATATGCCAATTATTGCATAAATGTTTCATTTATAAAAAAAATACCCCGTACTAGCAGAAATACTTTTGTTTATTAAATCTTCAGGCGCTTTTAATTATCAAGCAAAATATCTGGATGCAAAAGTCAATGTCTGCAGAACAAAGGCCTAATGTCATAATAAGATATCTAGTAACGGGAAGGTCATTTGACAATATGAATTTTGCCATGGGCATAATACATTCACTAGAACCATATTCATTAATAAGTGAAGCCTTCAAAGACAAGTACAGTATATAATAGTTACAGTTAATCTCTTCTTCATATTCTATTTTAGACACAAGTAATAAAGATTATTTTTGTTTAATTTTAATAACAAAAAATATATATGGTAAAACATGGTAACAATAATGAGAAAAAGATGTACAGTATTTGCCTGTATTTAAAAAGAAGTGCGTACTAACAACAATACATCTGCTTGTTGAATCTTTAGACCCGTTAGCTTTTGCATCCAGATGTTTTGTTTGGCAATTCGGTTTCTGTAGAACAAAGGCTCAGTGCCATATTAAGATGTCTAGTAACTAGGAGGTCATTTAACAATCTGAATTTTGCCATAGGCATTTCTGCACAGTCAGTAGAAACATCTTCATTTAATGATTGCAGCATGAAAGGACAAGAATATAATAGGGGCATGTAATCTATTTTTCATATTATATTTTTAAATGTTGCAAAGAGTACTTTTGTTAACCACTTGACCTCTGGAAGGTTTTCCACCTTCATGACCAGGGCATTTTTATGCTATTCAGCACTGTGCTTCTTTAACTGGCAATTGCCCGGTCATGCAACACTGTACCCAAATTAAATTTATTTAATTTTTTTTTCATACAAATAGAGCTTTCTTTTGGTGGAATTTCACTATCACTGGGTTTTTTATTATATAAATGAAAAAAAAACCTATATTTAAAAAAATATTTTCTGTTTTGTTATAAAACCTATCCAATAAAATAATTTTAAAAATCTATTTCTTCACAAATGAAGGCCAAAATTCATTCTTCTACATTTCTTTGGTAAAACAAAATCCCAATAAGTGAATATTAATTGGTTTGTGTGAAACTGTACACTGTATACATGACACTGGCATCGAAAAGGGTTAACATCTAGCAGCAATCAAATGGTTAGTTGTGTTCCCAACAAATGTAATGTGTGCTGATTTTACTCACAGATCTGGCTGGTTTTTCTCCCTGCTTTTCATAGAGAAACGTGCTCCCTGATGGCAACATACAGGTACATTGCCTTGCCTGGCTGTGCCGCCTGCCCACAGTACATGTAAGTGGTTAAGTTGTTCAATTTAAGAATGTACATGGTAACAATTAAAAACAATTGCATGGCAACAACGAGATAAAGATTAATTTAACCTTGAAACTTAATTAATCCCAAAATCAATTTTTGGCATTATACTAAAACATTGCCTTGTATTAGCAAGTCTGTTGTGAGAGCTAATTTGCTTGGCTGTTCAACTGCTTATCTGATAGGCAGCCCAAAAGCCAATAGGAGAACGTTCAGCAGGCTGACAATGCTGATACTAGTTGCAGGGAAGTGAGTTAGCCATGCCAAACTGTAACAGAAAGTGCTTTTACTGGCAGGATCTCCAGGTGAAAAACTTTGCAACAGATACAAAAAGAATTGTTTAATGCAGACCTGCATGTTAGAATTAAAGTACCACTTGTTCCCTTCCTCCCTCCTCTAACAAATTTGTGGGTGTTTTTGTTTTTTTTTTTTTTGTTTGGGGGGGGGGTGCTGGCACCTTTTTGTGACAGATACCAACTCCAACTTCCTCATTACTTGCCAAGGAGAGAATTATATCAGCTTGAGCTGGCCTCCCACCTGCAACCTCTTGGGTCATGTGGCCAGTAGGCTGCAGGATTAGTCCCACAGTGTTGACATGCCTTGCACATTCACAATAGGAGGCTTGTTGTGAGACCTCAGTAAGTCACAGCCATTGGCTCCCACTGCTGTCAATCAAATACTCTAAGCACTGAGAGGGAGACGGGGCCCCATAGCCAAACAATATGGTCATCAGCCATTTTGTTGAAGTACAGTTGCCATTTTACCTAAGATATTACATTCTATTTCAGTGAGTTTGTGACCTATAGGGAGTGGTGTGCACGGCTTCACATGACGATAAGATTTGGTGGTTTATGGATTAAATATAGTTGGCAATGAAGAATTGTGACTAATGAGCTTATAATTCAACTGTGTTGCACTGGAAATGTCTGCACAGTATAGCATGATAGCTCACACCTGGTGTGTTTTGCTCCAAGCTCGTTACAATCCTCCCTGTGTTACTGTGTATAAATGGAGAGTGGTGGCTACGTGTGTAACATGCCTCTGATGATGTCACCTGTGATGAAATGCATTGGATGGAGATGGAACACATGCCACTGCGCATGCACGAACCAGGTGTGGCCATCTTGGTTTCTGGCAAATGAACTGCACATGTGATGTGAAGTGCTTGTTCATTATCTATCCATTGTAAGCGCATAGCCCTTATTAAAACTGCATATTCTACTAATTTTTTTTTTTTTTTACTGATACACAAATTGAGTCTAATTGCACATTGATCTGTGGTAACATTGCAGTGCTGCTGTTTAGTAAGGTGCTTGTGGGAAGTTGGATATCCTGTGGAGTGTAGTCATCTAACTCCCGTAAGTCCCATTCTTTTACACAATGAGGTGGTGTGCAGCTCTACTACAGGGAAGTTCAGAGGCTGTTGGGATTCACATCTGTTCTCCTCTTCTCATATATAGAAGATTGCTTAACTTACCTGCTGCCTCTTCATTGGGACTTTTGGTCTATCACTCTCAAGCACTCATAAGTTTATGTAATTTATACATATATACGATTTGAACTTATCAATATTGTGATTTTCATAGCGCTGCACTGTTGTTTATTATATTTCATATACTATGTATAAGGGTATTGTGCCAGCTGCTAATATTTGTTACACATTTTTGAGCACTAGCGTGGTTTTCTATAGATTACATGAAGACTTGTGGGCATTGGGATCAATGATTGTGTACTCTATTATCACGTATGTTATATGAAGTGTTACACTGTTGTAATTAACAATAAACATATAATATTTTTTTTGAGGGATGTGGGTGCTGAGAGTCCTCACATTAATAATAATAAGTGATCGTGGCTTGCTGGTGTCAATCACCGGGTCCCGGCCGGTGATTACTGGCCGGAGCCCAGCTATTGACGGCAATCACTGACAGAGAGGAAGGCTGCATTGTTTTCAATGGAGCTTTCTTCCCTGTCAGCTTTCAGCACACTGTTCCGGGATCGCTGGTCACAGCCTTCCGGGACAGTGTGTAACAGAGCAGTACACACCCCCGCCCCCTAGTGAAACACTCCCCTCACACAGTTAACCCTTTGATTGTCTCCAGAAGTTAACCCCTTCCTCCCCAGTGCCATTAGTACAGTGTCAGTGTGTTTTGTTTGCACTGATCACTGTATTGGTGTCACTGGAGAGGTCAATGACCCCAAGTCAGTTCCCCCCCAGTGTCAGATTGTCCACCGCAGTCCTGCCATAAGTTGCTGATTGCCGCCACAAGACACTGATCGCCACTATTATTAGTATGAAAAAAAAATTTAGTATCTATACCACCATTTCTAAACTCTATAACTTTCACGTAAACCAATTAATTTATGCGTATTGGGATTTTTTTTAGCAAAGAGATGTTGCAGAATACATTTTGGCTGAAATTTATGATGAAATTCAAATTTTAAATTTTTTTACTGGACATGTTTTATAGCAAAGAGTCCAAAATATTGTTTTTTTTGTCTCAAAATTGTCAGGCTTTTTTTTTTATAGCGCAAAAAATAAAAAACGCACAGGCAACCAAAAGCCACCAAAAGAAAGATCAATTTGTGGGGAAAAAAAAGATATAAATTTAATTTTGGTGCAGTGTTGTATGACCTCGCAATTGTCAGTTAAAGGAACACAGTGCCGTAACACAAACTGCTTATATAACTGCTTCCTGACCACCCTATAGCAGAAATACTGCTACAGGGAGGCACAGGTGCGCAAAATCACATATATATATATAAGTGATTCATGCTCCCGTGGTTTTCACGCCCCTCCTAGATGGCCTCAGATTGCCAGACAGTACACCAGTAACCCCTTGATTGCCAGGAAGATGCTTATACACAATAAACCTCCATTGCTAGTATAGTGTCTGAACGGATCAATATCTTTGATCCAGAGTTCACCTGCCAGCACCTCCACTTAGCCCCTATGCTTACCCCCCCTTCTTCCCCAGCAAGTGCAGTGTCAGTAGGTCACTGTCACTTGATACATTGCACACAAAACCGCAGTGTTGGCAGAATCAGGCCTGATCTCTGTTAGCACTTGCCGGTAAATTTTGATGACTCTCATATGCAGCAGAGTGCCAGTAATAGTGTTGCGCTGCCAACCAAAATTCAAACCTTGCCAGACCATTCGCATGGAAACCCAGTACGTTTTTTTGGGGGGCCTAACCCTCAACATGGGCATTACTAAAAAAAAATTTAATTGCGGTTGGTCCACAGACCCGATTCATCATATAGCCCATGTGACCTTTGGTTTAACTAGTAGTGAGCATATAAAAGAGGGAGCAGACATTTGGTCAGTTGGCTCTGAGGAAGAGGCAAGTCCTCGGAACGCGTCAGCCTTTTGGATGTCTAAACTCCCTATTGCGGACTGTTACTCAGCGCGGTGTTGACCCAGCTGTTCTTTTATGATGTGCCTTGACTATACTGTCGTTTGTGAGTACAACACCTACTTTATTTTTTATTAAACATTTTTTATGGTAATGCACTAGGCCTGTGCGCTCTCTCTTTGTTCTTTCCCCATTCAGTATATTTGGATTCCCCCGGTCCATTTGAGGGCAGCAAGGTGTGCATGTTCCAGGACATTCTTAATGTGACCCTGAATTTGACCGGGTACACAAAATTCAGCCCCTCGTAAATCACCTTAACCAAAAATTTGCAGATGTCTATACTCCCCAGGAAAAAATCTGCGTTGATGAGTCCCTCATTAATTTTTCTGGCCGCCTTGCATTCAAACAATTTCTCCCCAGCAAGCGTGCCAGATATGGGGTCAAGATGTAGAAGAACTGTGAGAGGACAACAGGCTATACTTATAAGTTTCAGATTTACGAGGGAATAGATAGTCACGTGGAGCCCCCCGGATGCCCAGACTACATGGGGAGCAGTGGCAAGATAGTTTGGGACTTGGTGTCATCCTTTTTCCATATGGGGTACCAATTATACGTGGACAATTTTTATTCAAGCATGCCACTATTTAGACATTTATACAATCTTGGAACTGGCACATGTGGCAAAGTGTGACCTAATGTGTGCCCACCATTATAAGTGGGTGGATTCAGGGCGGTATATTTTAATGGTGGGCATACCACACACTTTTTTTTTTGGCAGAGATTATTTCTCTTTTTTTCATTCAGTCCACAGGCTGCATACAAAAAAAAAGAACATAGCATATATACTCAACGAGGACCAGCGACGTACTGGTACATCACTGAACTTTGAATCAGGGGCGGACTGACAACTCATGGGGCACCCGGCAATAGGGGATCGTGGGGCCCCTGTGTCCTTGCCCAAACTCAAAAAAGCCTATGAAAAGGGTACCAAGGGAATCTCATGGGGCCCCTTACTGACCCCGGGCCCTCGGGCAGTGCCCAAGTTTCCAAATGGTCAGTCCGCCCCTGCTTTGAATGGTTATACCAGGATGATGTTACAGCTGCAGACATCATCCTGGTATAATTTTTTTCAGCTAGTGATCGGCTTTCATGTAAAAGCAATCCTAGTAGCTAATTAGCTACAGGATTGCTTTTACAAGCAGCAGGAGACAATGTCCCCTCCCCCGCTGCCTTCCACGGCCTTCTCGGGCAGTCCTGTGCCATCGGGGGAACCTGAGAATGCAGCTGGTGTTTCTGCCAGCTGACCATAGAGCAGATTGGAGACCAGAATGGTGCCAATCATCTCTATAGCCTAAGAAATCAGAAGCTACGAGCATTTCATCACTTCAGTTTCGCAGGATATAAACAGCACCATTTGTAAATTGGGAAAGCATCTGATCACACCAATCTTGGTTTGATTAGATAATGTAAGGGCAGAGGAGATATCTAGAGTCTGATAGACCCCAGATTTCCCAAAAAAGAATATATATGACAATGCCCATTGAAGTTATAGGGGATATTTGCATTCCCTGTGATAGCATTAAAAGTGATTAAAAAAAAAAAAAAGACAGTGTAAAAATAATTTAAAAAATCAAAATAACGTAAAAAAAAGTACCCTCGCACCCCTGCGCACGCGTGCACCTGCGTTTGTGATCCTAGACAATGTGCCAGTATGGAAACAGCAGTTGCACCATGCATGTGAGGTATCGCCACAAACGTCAGATCAAGGGCAGTAATTCTAACACTAGATCTCCTCTGTAAATCTAAAATGGTAGCTTATAAAGGATTTTAAAACTCTGCAGATGGATATTAAAAATGTATGCAGTTTGTCGCCATTGCACGGGGCATGCACAGTTTTAAAGCATGTCATGTTTGGTATCTATTTACTCGGCATACCATAATCTTTTATATTTTACCAAATAATTGGCCAATATATTGTGTTTTTGTGCATTTAAAGTAAAAAAATGTATTTTTTAAAAGAAAATTGTGTTTGAAAAATCGCTACGCGAGTAATATGTGACAGGAAAAATTGCAGCATTCACCATTTTATTCACTAAGGTGTTTTCTTTAAAAAAATGTATAATGTTTGGGGTTTAAATTAATTTCCAAGCAAAAAATACAGATTTTTTTTCACGTGAACAAAAAGTGTCAGAAAAGGTTTGGTCTTAAGGTGGTTAGAAGAGTGAATGATGTGTGGCATAAACTTCTAATGCTGGGCATAAAATGCCCCCACCCCCCAAAATGACCCCTTTTTGGAAAGTAGACACCCCAAACTATTTGCTGAGAGGCATGTTGAATCAATAGAAGAATTAATTTTTTTACCACAAGTTTTTGGAAATTGAGAAACAAAATTTTTGTTTATTTTTTTTTACACAAAATTGTCACTTAAATGATTTACTGCTCACACATGCCATGGGTATATGTGGAATTACTCCCCAAAATACATTCTGCTACTTCTCCCGAGTATGGGGGTACCACATGTGAGAGACGTTTTGGCAGTCTAGCCAAGTACAGGACCCCAAAATCCTTCAGGCCTTTAAACCAGATTGATGTCCTCATTACACTTCCTGACTACCTATCACAGATTCGGAGGCCCTGAAATGCAAGGATAGCACCAACCCCCCCCAAATGACCACTTTTTGGAAAGTAGACATCCCAAGGAATTTGATAAAAAGCATGGTGAGTATTTTGCAGATCTCATTTGTTGCCACAAGTTTTTGGAAAATGAAGAAAAAAAACAAAAACATATTTGTTCTTTTCTTTTTTTATATTTCAAAACCTTGTGAGAAAAAATGAGATCTGCAAAATACTCACCATGCCTCTTTTTAAATTCCTTGGGGTGTCTACTTTCCAAATAGGGGAAATTTGGGCTGGGGGGTTGGTGCTATCCTGGCAGTTCAGGGCCTTCGAAACTGTGATAGGTAGTGAGGAAGTGAAATGAGGAAGTTATGCACCTTCAGGCTTTCAAAGTGGTCATTGGATTTCAGGCTTTCAGAGTGGTCATTGGATTTCAGGCTCCTGTATGTGCCTAGGCTCCCAATAAGTCCCACACATGTGGTATCCCCATACTCGGTAGAAGTAGCAGAATGTATTTTAGGGTGTAATTCCACATAAGCCCATGGCTTGTGTGAGAAATAAATCATTTAAATGACAACTTTGTATAAAAAAAAAAAATTGTCATTTTCCAGAAACTTAGCAGATAGCTTAGGGTGTCTACTTTCTGAAAAGGGGTCATTTGGGGGCATTTGTACTATCCTGGTATTTTAGCATCTCAAGAAATGTGATGGTCAGTCAGAAAGGAAAAGCTCTGTAAATTCCATTATCTATACCACAGTTTGTAGACACTATAACTTTCACACAAAGCAATAAATATACACTTATTGGGACTTTTTTTAACCAAAAACATGGAACAGAATACATTTTGGCCTAAATTTATAACGAGATTTTAGTTTTTTTGGATATTTTTGAAATGAGAAAATATTGTTTTTTTTCAAAAACATTTTTTTCTCAAAACTTTTTTTGTTTATAGCGCCAAAAATAAAAAGTGCACAGGTGATCAAATACCACCAAAAAAAAATCTCTATTTGTGTGAAAAAAAGGACATAAATTTAATTTATGTACCATATTGCATGACTGCGCAATTGTCAGTTAAACTAGTGCAGCGCTGTATAGCAAAAAAATGGCGTAAATTGCAGTATCTATACCATAGTTTGTAGACACTATAACTTTCACACAAAGCAATCAATATACACTTATTGGGATTTTTTTACCAAAAACATGTAGCAGAATACATTTTGGTCTAAATTTATAACTAACTTTGAGTTTACTATATATTTTTTTATAGCCGAATGTAAAAAATATTGTTTTTCTTCTAAATTTTTGGTCTTTTTTTGTTTATAGTGCGAAAAATAAAAAGTGCACAGGTGATCAAATACCACCAAAAGAAAGCTCAATTTGTGTGAAAAAAAGACATACATTTTGTTTGGGTACAGCATTGCATGACCGCACAAATATCAGTTGAATTAGTGCAGCGCAGAGTAGCAAAAAAGAGGCCTGGACATTAAGGGGGGTAAATCCTCTAGAGGGCAAGTGGTTAAAGTTCTGTGGACCAATCATGAAGAATGCATTGGAGGAAACAGAAAGAGAACACAGCAGATTGCTCGTGTCAAGTCATGCAACAAACACCCACTCAAGCAACAGAAGGAGAAACCATTTGCAACTGGTGACTATAAATAAGTACCATTTGGTACAGTTGTACCAGTATACAACCAATATGATCTAAACTATCATGTTGCAAAACAGCCTACAAATACCATGGAAATGTTTTTTTAGAGAACACTTATGCATCCATATAATAATTGTTTCTTAAAACATTAGCATTATTATAGTGCTAATCCTGAACAGAAAAACATGGTTCATATAAACCTGCTTTGTAGGAGGACATGGGGAATTTGTGTTCCTGAAATGGCTTATGAAAATTTTAAAATAAAGGGTTATGTGTTTGCAAGCCTTTGTTTATGACATCATTTCTTCACCATGTACCTGAAGGCAATGAGCATATCCAATTTTTTTTTGTTGCTTTTTGTAAATATTTTTTCTTTTGAAGCATTTCTCTCATTTTTTATAGAATTTAATATCATTTTTTGTGGGTTTTATATATTAGCGTTGTTGGAGGTTTGACTAAAGTAATATTTCCTTACCTCTTTTGCCTTTCTGTGGTTTGGTTCAGCATTGCAAAAATGAACATTGACCAGTAAGCAGTTAAATTTTCTCTCCTGTGCATTAAGGCTTACACTTCTACATCTACAAAGGATTGTGCTTTTGGCTATTGTGAATCCGAAGTATAAATTTATCATCATCGACATATCAAAAATGGACATGTATCTCAGGGAGGTGTCAAGGAGCAAACAGAATACAATGAATAGCTAACCCAGAAAAAAAATGAATCCCCTTCAAACATAAAGACAAAGGAAGGCTTGAGCTTTGTGCTTGCTGCTGATGAGGCTTTTGTGCTGTATGACAATGTTTTGAAAGCATTTCTACAAAGGGGCCTGGTCTGTGACAAGAACATTTTTTAACTGTACATTGTCATGTTCCAGAAGGTGAGCTAAAAAGTAATGTGGCATTTGAGCCTACAGATTCCTAACAATACTGAGCTGGTGATGTGTGTTGTATGCTTCACATCTTTCTTCAGACTGTTAAAAAAAAATCTTTCTTTGATAGAGTATGTATGCTGCAGTTGCAATATAGTATTGCTGAATATCCTATCCACATTACATTTTATAAATATCCGTGGAGCTATTAGTAAATGTTTAATTGCACAGTAAAAAATGTTTTACATCCATTCATCCAACAGTAGAATGAAATGTGAACATTTTGGTACATGTTAAAGATGTGTCCGGAATTTATCTAGTTCTTGCCTAAATATTCCATATTAAAGCTGCTGACTTTTAATAAACACACACTTACCTGTCCCAGGGTCCAGCCATGTATTCACCCTCGCCATCCCTTCTCTCCTTCTCTCCTCCACGGCTTACCTGTCCCAGGGTCCAGCCATGTATTCACCCTCGCCATCCCTTCTTTCCTTCTCTCCTCCATGGCACCAGCATCTCAACTGTGAGCAACAGCCTGTGACAAGTTGCAGCTTCAGAGCCTGATACCCAATGTGCGAGTCGATCAGCGCCTCCTGATTAGTCCGGCAGCCTTCCGGGACCGGTGAAAGTTCCCAGGAGACTGCGAGAAGGAAGAGGGGGCCGAACTTACTGCTCACTCACCGCGGTGAACTAAGCCTGCTGTGGGTACCTGTCAAGGTATCCACTCCCCCCCAAAAAGTGCCAAATATGGCAGTGGATGAAGGGAGGAGGCAAATAAGCGGAGCTTCCGCTTTTGAGCGGAACACCGCTTTAAGGCTAATTTTACAAAGGAGTTGAGATTATTCACTCAATAAATTGTCCGATACATATTCATGGGAAAAGCAAATGTCTGCTTTTTTTTCCATTTTTTTTTTCTCAGCTTTCGTAAATCAGCCCAAAATTCCAAATATAAATATGTACTGTCTTATGAGATGCTCTGCAACATGCAAAAATGCTGAACAATATACAAAAAAAAAGAAAAATTGTTTACAATGTGATTCTTGAACTTCCTTTTTCCAGGCAGCCTAGGTAGATCACTGTCTTTAGGTGCATATGACAGATGTTATCAATTTCCCTCCTCTTTCTAATCAACTTTTCTAAAATGCTGCATTCCCTGATACCTTCATTACATATTTTCTTGATGTTTGTATTAGTCCTAGAAATCTTTATTGATGTACTGAACATTCATTTTAATATCTTTTTAATCTCAACTCCAGTCAACAATTTTGTTTCTTCAGATTCAATTCTGGATGTTGTATTCTTACGATAATCTTGTGAATATTAGATATTTTGTGTTTTTACAATTTTAATGTTTGTCTCTTGAGAGTTTGTTTTCATAATATCTCTAAAATGTGTGCAATATGCAAACTTGTCTAGGAAAAGGTGCATATCTATAGTATAATCAAACTAGAAAATCAGTGTAGTTCTGGAATTATGCATGTCTGTATTTTTGAGCTTATGTGAGGTTCTGTGGGTACTTCAGCCTTAAGTGTTTAAGAAGTAGTGACTTGAAACAGACAATCCTCCAAACTTTTGTTTTGTTATATAATTAACAATTTGTATTGGAAAATCAAGTAATACAATGAAAAGAGAGCAAAAAAAAGAAATAGACTATAAAGCAGTATACAGTACATTAGTCAGCATTATAAGGGACATCATACAGAAAAATAATTACATCACCATGTAGCATAGGTAAGGTGTCCATCCATGCACTGTCTAGCAGTATCCAATAGATAACATACAACAATAGGTAGAACCTTGTCTGCTTAACCACTTGCCTAGTGGGCACTTATACCCCCTTCCTGCCCAGGCCAATTTTCAGCTTTCAACGCTGTTGCACTTTGAATGACAATTGCGCGGTCTTGCAACACTGCATCCATATGAAATTTTTATCATTTTTTTCATACACATAGAGCTTTTTTTTTGGTGGTATTTAATCACCACTGGGTGTTTTATTTTTTGCACTAAACACAAAAAAACAGCAAAACGTTGAAAAAAAGTTTTTCTTTGTTTCTATTATAAAGTTTTGCAAACAGGTAATTTTTCTCCTTCACTGATGTGCATTGATGAGGCTGCACTGATAGGTGGCACCGATAGGCAGCACTGAGGGGCACTGATAGGCGGCACTGATGAGGTGGAATGGATAGGCAGCACTTATAGGTGGCACTGATGAGGTGGAATGGATAGGCAGCACTTATAGGCGGCACTGATGAGCTGGCACTGATGATGCTGCACTGATATGCAGCAATGATGGGTGGCACTGACTGACGGCACTGATGGGCAGCGCCGATGGGCACAGGTGGGTGGCGTTGCTAGGCACTGATGACCACAGGTGGGTGGCACTGGTGGGGGGCACTGCTGGACACTGATCATCAGAGCACTAATCATCAGTGCCGATCTGTTTTCTGACAATTGCCGTTTATCGGCTGTACTTTCCTCATGCTGTGACAGTGCACCCTACAACCGGCAACTGCATTTACCCAGTGATCTGCTGTGTCATTGGACACAGCTGATCACATGGTAAAAGTTGGCTGTGATTGACCTTTTACCACATCACGTGATCAGCTGTGTCCATAGGACACAGCGATCATGGAGATCGCCGGGTGCACGCTGCTGGGAGCACGCGGGATGGCACTTTCTTGGAGGACGTCATATGACTCCCTCCCAGAACTGGACAACTGTGCTGTAGCCGTCATTCGGCTATAGCCCAGTTGTCAACTGGTTAAACTTCAGAGACAACACCATGACCTTTGTAAGGTGTAGAACATACAACCACACCCTCAAGCCTGCCTATGCCTTAATAATCATGGGGTCTGGAAGAGTATCGAGTCATGAGGTTGCCACCCACATAGCATTATGTCTTTCTACAGTGTAATTAAGTCTAGCTGTTAGGAGATCCATCAATTCCACAGCCTTAATTTTTTAGATGGGCTCCCTCTTCTTCCATTGAAGCACTATCAGACACCTTGCTGCCAGACCTGGATTAGCAACTCTTTATAGAGTTTAGAGAGTTTCAGGGGAGGTAAGCATAATAAAAATAATGTAGGTGTGAACAGAAGCACAGAATCAAGTACTCTTTGTAAGAAGTTATGCACCTGCTTCCAGTATAGTTCCATATGGGGATATGTCCAAAATGTATGGTCAAAGGTGCCTCAATCATGCTGGCATCACCAACAGTGATCACTTGTATTCGGATGAATTGTGTGGAGATGATCCCAGGTGAAATATAGGACTTTATAAACATTCTTCTTATAAAGAGTGCAAAGAGAGCTCTTCACTGCTTGGGACCAGACAATCTGCCAGTCTCCCAGTGGAATCTCCTCACCCAGAATCCTCTCCCACTTTAGTATATAAGCATGTTTACCCAAGCTGGTAATTGGATAGGCATTGTGGATTTTATAGACGTCCAATATTAGACCTTTCTGGGATGGGCCACCCCACAACAATCTCTCAAACGCCGTGAGGTTAGAAAATCTTAAAGTAGGAGTGCTAGTTAATGCATAGTTCCACATTTGAAGATATCCATAAAGCGCAGTAGATGGTAAGTTTTATCCGGCACACAAATTGTCAAACGACTGCAGTTTCTTAGTAGTGATGTCTACAATTGGCGAAATTGCATCCAGGATTGAGTCATAGTGGTGGTCAAGCTATCTGGCACTTCAGGGTTAAAATGAAAAACAGCCACAAGGGAAGCATCTGATATAAGGGTATGTTTGCACCTCAGCATATTCCACAGGGTGCAAAGAAAGTACATGGAGCACAGGAGGTAGTAGGGTTAACCGTCACATCAACATTCCAAATCAAATTATTCAGATGTATAGGGGTGAGCCAACAAACTATAGTATCTACTTCGTTATAGCCAATAAAATCAAATGTCTTCATAACTTTAGGCCATAATATATTCTGCTACATGTCTTTGGTAAAAAAAATCTCAATACATGTATATTATTTGGTTTGTATGAAAGTTATAGTGTATACAAACTATGGTATATATACTGGATTTTATACAGCTATAGATGCTATACTGGTAATGGTGGTGAACAGTGACTTATAGCGAGACTGTGATAGTGTAGAAGGCAATCTTGCGCTAACTGATACTAGCTGGGAGGGACACTGACTAATTGACACTGGCATCGCTAATGGCACTAAAACAGTGATAATCCTGTCATTATAATAATGACACTGTATACTAGAGACACTCGCTGGGAAGGGGTTAACAGTCACTATACTATCAACACTAGCTGGGAAGGGTTTAACATCAAGGGGTTAACTGTGCACCTAAAAAGTGTAATGTGTGCTGCTTTTACTCACTCACAGATCTGGCTGCATTTTCTCCCTGAACTCAGACTTGATTGCTGTCTGTGTACAGAGTTCTGTGTGTTTGTGAACACAGAACTCTGTGCTGTGGTTGGCCACAGCCAATCAGTGGATTTCAGTCAAAATCATTGGCTGAAACTTGCTGAAAAACTTATGCCGTGTCCAATCATAGCACCAGTCAGCAGGGGACTCATGCACAAGTGCCTGAAACCAAAAAACAGGCAGCAACATATGGATACTTTGCTTAGCCTGTATCTGTAGATATACTGTTTGCAGGTAGCAAGTCATTAAAGGATACTTTTAGGATTCACCTTTTAGTAAAAAAATAATAAATGCAAATTTTTTTGCAGGTAAACAAAATGTGCATTTATTGTTTTTGTCTGCAGGAGCCTGTAAAGCATTGCACCAGTGATCAGCAGATCACTGGTGCCCTGCAGATCTGTCAGAATATCTGCTCGTCCGTACGGGACGTATGGGCAAGAAGATATACTGACAGGAAGAATCAATGAACCACCCCGGCGCTTTACAGTGCTGTGCTAGCTCATTGAGAACTACAAGCTGACAGCCGCTAAGGCTGCCAGGATTTGTAATCTCTCAATCACAGAATGCTGTGAATGACTGATACAGCCAGGTGGGCAAAGCCCCTCCCGGCCACTTTTTTAAAAATGTGACAGCTAACAGGGGGGGGGGTCCCTACTAGTTGTCAAAGCAGGAATCGGGGGTCGGTCAGATCGTAACATGTTACACCCCGAATATGGGCGTAGCATGTAACATGTTATGGAAAGTAAACATATCCTTTTAATATTGCTACTTCCCAGTTAACCTAGAAAATGTAGGATCCCTACACAAATGTAGTCAATGTACTTTTACATGTTTTGGTTGATTTTTTGGTTTTGGTTTAGCACTGCTATTGATTATCACATACATTGTTCTTGATAGCATACCATTTAAATTACACATTTTCTTTTAATTTGACTGCCCAGCATTAATGATGACCCAAAAAAGTGAAGATTCTAATCAAGTATATTGCAATGGGTATATAATGGAAAATGGCATGTTTCTAAAACAAAGTGCATAGTTCTGACACATCTCCCAAGTGTTTATAACTGGCATCTCCCCCATGTATAAAATATATATTGCAAATTCAAGTGCTGTGGGAAACACACAATCTACAAGCCTTTGTATCTTTACACCTAGCCCTCCAGTCATCCTGTTGAAGTAACACACCACGGGAGCATTAACAAAGCATGTGGAGAGAATCCTTCAATCGTACACATCTGTACACTTTGCCAAATAATAAAGTTCATTTTTCAGCTTGATCTTGCTGTTTACTGGCAAAGCCTTAGACTATAAGAGAAAACATTCCATCACTATGAAAAAACTATACCTATATTTTCACATGTTTTCACTTAATAGTCTTTCACACCGGAACTGAAGTCTTACAGTGACAGAAAATATAATGGAATTCTAATATTTTAACAGTGGAAGAATTTTGGAAATGGAAACATTTGGAAATACATTAGATACAATGTATATTTATATGATATGTATGTATACAATGTATATGTGATGTTGAAGACTCTGGAACTTGTAGAAACAGGTGAAAACTGTTTGGCAACAAATGGGTACGGATTAAATGAATTGCAAAGAATGTAGTTTGTGATAGATACATCTTAGTTTGATAATAATTGGATTTGAAAAACCCTTTTAGCAACCGATCAATGACAGCATAATCCGATCTTAAAGAGGTCTAGTATCAATATGTAATCATTGATGTCGGTCTCTTGGGACTTTCTTTCATTTTGACAGAAAGGAACTAGCTTGTGAGTGGGGAATCAAGTTACAGTAAACTTCATTTGTAAATCTGTCCCCTAACCCCATTCAGACAATGTGGTAAAAAAGTTGATTTAATAAAAGATCATAAATTTCCTTTAAAGCAAAGAGTAGTTTATTTTTATTTAGTGCCAGGAACGGTGTACAGCCCATCCTTGGCTGATTCAGTGGTCACTGACAGCGCAGTACTAGGTAATATTAATCTGTACACGCTTCTTGTTACTAAAGGAAGATGAACTGGTCCTTATCCTTAAAGTGAAGAGATGCTTGATCCTTCTAGAATGTTCTGCTCATTGTCACTTTTGTGGATGGGGTATAGTTTACATTTTTTTTTAAGCCACATAGACCTAGGTGGAGAAATTGTCACCTATTTACCAGCTGCCATACAAAAGTATCTAATGTTATCAATTAGCTGATAACAGTGATGCATCCATGAAGTCAATTACTTACAAATGTCTGCAGGTAATATATTCTCTCCCATCTGTTAATTAACCCGAAAAAATTGTGTCAATTACTTACTGATTGTGGGGTTTTTTTGTGACTGAGTAGGAGTTCTAAATATCTTGTTTTCTGGTGGTAGATGGGTGCCCCGTATTTGGGGGATTACAGATTCTGTGAATCTTCCTGTCCACAGGCCAGCACAACCACAGGGCCAGGGTTGTGGGGAAGAGACCCTTGTCCTCATAGATATGGGGAAAATGCTTTGCCAGGGGTAACCCCTACCATGTTGAGGGTGCATGACCTGGTCATTCTCATCCCCCCCCCTCCATCCTTGTCTGGCCTACGAGGCTGCATGATCTGATGGATTTCTGAGGGGACCCGCACCTATTTTTCTTTTTTATTTTATTTTTTTGCATGGGCTTCTTCCTTGAAAATCATGCCTGACCAAGCATATGGGTCTGGTATTTTGTATTTTATTTTTTATTTTTTAGGGGAAACCCCACACTGTTTTTTTGTGTGTGTGTGTGTGTGTGTGAGGATCCCCCCTTAACATTTATATTAGACTTTCATCTAAAATAAGAGTCTGGTATAGATAATTCTCTGGCCATTTACAAACAGAAGTAAAGTGACTGCAGCTGTCATTTGCCTGCAATTTAAAAGCCATGTTTTCTTTGTAATTGTCAATTTTGCTGTACTATGTTATATACATCATACAGATGTGCCACTTTACCTGCAAGTTAAGGGCCTCCCCAAGGCATGTTATTTAAAGAAATTTAGCATTTTTTATGTTGACCCTAAAGAATTATTAAAATTGCTATAGATTACCATATGAGATCATTTTTGAAAGCATCAAAACTTGAAGTGGGTAATTTCCAGGTTTTGATAATAGTTGGCAAGTCAGCAACAAGTGCATGTTCTGTATGTAATAGAGTGGGAATATGTTATTCCTTGAAAAAGTACAGCACAATTACAATATAATTAGAAGAAACACACTACTGACATGCGTTAATGTGCACATTAGCGCATGTCAGTATTGCGTTTCTTTTGACTATATTGTGATTGTGCTGCACTTTTTAAAGGAATAATATCACTGGTGTTGTAACATGTTGGTGTTGCCTGCAATCATTTTTTTTTTGCTTTTTTTTGTTTTTTGTGTTAATGTGCAACAAGCTTTTAAACCTAAATCCAAAGTCCA
Organism: Staurois parvus; assembly: GCF_062004578.1. Classification (NCBI taxonomy): domain Eukaryota; kingdom Metazoa; phylum Chordata; class Amphibia; order Anura; family Ranidae; genus Staurois; species Staurois parvus. The sequence continues at coordinate 7,797,633 of NW_028317852.1, forward strand.
TTTGCAACTGAACAGGTCCACCAAATGTGTCCATGTCCCTGGGTGGGAACAACAATGGAAACAAGAGGAAGGGTAAGAAGGAATGAAACATGCTACCTTTAGTTAAAGACTTTTTGAACTTTAGGATATTACAAGCCAAATACTCTGCCAGACCTCAGGCATTAAACTGATTATTCCCAGACTGACACAGAAAAATCAGTGGAAGTGGAGTTTAAAAGGTGGGTGGTCTCTCCAAAAAAATCATACCCAGAAATATCAAAACAAAAGAGGCATTATTATCAAAACACATTACAAAAAATCCTAGGGCTATAAAGTTCCCAGTATTAAAATTGATGACAAATTACATGTTCATTAGAGACTGATCCCTGAACATAATCTCCAAGAACCACTTTGTAAAAATGTTAAATACATTCAGATGAATTTCAGCACTTTCATAAGTGATACCACATATTACAGCATCCAAATAAAATATGGCCAAAGAAGTGTTGGTAGAGGACAGTGTATTCAATTGTAGATAAATACAGAGAATCTTAGCACAAAACATACAATAAACATATCAAATATATACATTCATGAAGTTCTTCAATAGGGTGAGCATGTAAACTGCACCGCATCTGCTTACAACAGCCAAATACATTGCTTCTATTATAATAAAAATGCATACACTATGTATGTGTATGTTTATGTGTGTGTGTGTATATATATATACACATACACACATACACATATATATACACACACACAAATATACATACATACATGTGTATGTATGTAATATGTATTTTTTTCATTGTACCTATAGGTCATCATTAGTAATAAACTTTATTATGCCAAATCACCAGCATCAGATGGTTCTAGAGCCATCTTGGGAGATGGAGGAGAATTTTGTTCAGAGCACTGTTTGGACTTCATTTTAAGGTTGTTCGTGCTTGACTGATGAATGGAGGACAGCTCTAGAACAAGGATGATTCTTTCTGTGAACATTCATACTCGGGTCCTCTGTGAAAACAAAAAGTGTTCATAGAACATAGTGTTCTACATTTACAAATGTAAATATAAAAAAAATAAGTGGATTAAAGCACTCACATCAAACATTTGTGTGCACACACCAATTCTCTATTCTTACCATCCATGGTGTTTTACCCTTCACCCACACTTATGGTATTATGCTCAACACACAAAATATACCTCTAAGTAATAGGAGGTTAGCTGGCCCTTTATGATTTCTCAGGTTGGTAGCTTTCAATCAACACTTCTCAAATCAATTCTCCACGCTCAAGATCCTCAAAAGCCGAAAAAAAACATGGTGCTCACCACTCCCCAATATCAATAACATAACCACTTGACTCCCAGGCCAATGACAATTCTCACATACTTGTAAAAAAATCAACATTTTTTACTAGATAATTAATTAGAACCCCAAACAGTATATATTTTCTTAAAGCAAACATTTTGGTGGTTGCAATTATTTTTGTTGCACAATATTTTTACAGCGGTTTTTAAATACAGTTTTTTTAAGAATACACTTTAATGAATATTAGTGCACACAAACACAATATAATACCCTATTAGTCAACTATGAGTAAGGTCTTGTTTGACTGAAAGGCATTAGTGTTGCTTGTCTTTGGGAACATTTTTTATTCTGTATTCAAATAAAGCCTCTACATTTCATCCTCACCTTGTTGCCGATCCTATATAATTGACTTATTGGTTCAGCGGATGGTGAGATCTATACTGCTTCTGGAATATGTTATGATGATTGCAGCACTTATCTTTTGCATGTGTGAATTGATAATACTCTATGATTGGGTCAAATATAAAAGACACTGAGAAATAGATACCTAACATGTCACACTTTAAAATTGTGCATGCCCATGGAATGGAGACAAACTACAGTACCGTACTTAAAATGTCCATAGGTGATGCTTCAAAAGCCTTTACAGGTTACCAGTATAGAGTACCATACTGTAAAATGTCTACTGCTCGAATTATTGTGCTCATTCTGATATTCATAGTAATACCTCACATGTGGTACAATCGCAGTTTAAATATGCGCGTGGGACCGACATGTGCGTTTGCATTTGCACATGCGCACAGGGGGATGGAAGGTGCTTTTTTAATTATTATTATTATTTGTTACTGTATATAAATGTATTTTTTTACACTGTCCCTTTTTTGTCCCTATGCTGTCTTTCTTTCTGTCTTTTTAGGGATGAACAATGACAGGTACTCTTTACTGAGAGAACTGGGTTCTATTAGACCCCAAGTCTCTCCTCTGCCCTCAAAAGCATCTGATCAAATTGAGATTGATTTGATCAGATGCTGTACAAGCCGGTAATGGTTTATAAACATCAAACTGAAACCAGAAGTGCAAAATTTTTGGCGCTTCCTGTTTCATAGACCATAGGGATGATTGGGAAACAGAAGTCTTTTATCTATGGTGCACTGCTCCAACTGCCAGTTTCAGTCCTGTGCTCCACAGTGGAATGGAAGAGCCTGCGAGGGGGAACCATATTCCTCCACATTCCTCCACATGTAAAACTGATCCAGTGGCTGTATAGCTGCTCGGATCACCTTTACATTATAGAGCATGGTTGGCTCTAAAAAAGAGAGATATCAAGGTCATGACTGCAGCTACAACCATGACAAAGAACCACTGAAACATGAGGATGTATGGGTATGTCCATTTTGGGGAAGTGAAAAAAGACAGCAGATTCAACACACTCACAGAAATCCTAATATCCTAATATCTTAGGGGATTTTTTTCTACATTAACGAGATCTCTCAATGCAGTACCCCCCCATTAAAACCTCAGTAAAGCAGAGACAAACATACTGCCCACAGTTTCCCTCAATATTTATTAAAATGGTTTACAACACATTAAAATGTCAGGCTTCTGCTCTACAGCAAACAGTACTCAATAGTTCTACAACATCCATACTTGTCCCCAGCTCCTTATGCCGATACATCAGCTCCCAACTAGCATGAGGACGTCACTCAAGGACAATTCCGCCTTACACAGTACATTAATTTTACTTCATCAAAGGCTTTACGTCTTATTGATTTAGCAATTAAGAGGACAGCACCAAACTTAATTCCTGTTCTATTTAAGAGAATAAGCTGCTTTTTTTTTTCTTCTTTTAAATAAAGGATACGTATTTGCTGTCACTACTCTGAGACTGGGGTCCTGGACACATTACAATATTTAGTATTTTTTGTTTTGTTTTCTTTTTGGACTAATGCACCTGTAGTTTAGGCACTGGTTTTATAGTCTCTTTACAACTTTTAGTTACCCCTTGTTGATTGTAAAAGTGTGCGATAAAATCTTACACATTGGTACTTTTTTTTGTATAGCTGACAAACAGTGGTTATATCAAATTAACTGCAAATTAAAACTTTTCATGCAAATGCTTCCACTTTTCAACTGACTATAAATACTCATGCCTCTTGCACAGCTTTCCAAAAACACAAAATAATGCAATATGTTAACCTGTATTTTAATCACCACTGGTTTTGTTTTATTTTTTGCTAAAAAAAAAGACTGAACATTTTGAAATTTTTAGGCCAAAATGTATTCTGCTACATTTATTTGGTTTAAATAATCCAAAAGTGTATATTATTTAGTCTGTGTGAAAGTTATAGAATCTACAAACTATGTAATTAATAAGATTACAAACACAATAAGTATTTAACACATTTACTCCTCCTCCTGACTATGGTGATACCACATGTGTGACATTTTCACAACATAACCTTACAGAGAATCCCAAAACACTGTAATTGGTGTGGTGCTGATTAGGGACAATATGACTGATATGGCAGTGATTAGGGGCAATATGACTGGTGTGGTAGGAACATGGTGATCACGTGTTCTTGGGTGATGCATGAGCAGTTAGAATAGGAGGTATGTCCTCCTGAATCAAGGAAACTCCCACCAAGGCACTATATACATGCGGCTGGGCGAGAGCATTCTTAAAGTTGTTACACTGAAACAAGCTTTTACTGCCACAGGTGCTTCATTTGAGTTTAATATATAGGTGGAAACAGCCAAAATAAACAATGAAAAAACTTTCACTGAGGAAATTCTCCCAATATTTTAAAAATTAAAAGTCAGCATATACTGTGCAAATACTGCAGGTGGTGACTTTTAAAAAATGAGTACTTACCAGCCCATGAGGTCCAGCATTCTCTTCCCACAGACAATTCTCACTGCTGCTGGATCCTCTGTGCCACCATCTTGGATTTGGGATTTGGCTGTGAATGAATCACAGCAAGCTCCCCACCGTACATGATCAAGATATTGTCTTGCAGCCTCCTGGGACATATGATGTGTCCCAGGAGACTGCAGGTGAACAATGGGGCTGAGATTATCCATCCATCCTTGCATAGGATTGAGAAAGTGAGAGCTGGTGCTGACAAAAAAAGGGACTCCCATCCACCAAAAATCCTGTTACTCAGTTACAGGCTGGGGAGGGGGGGCGATGAATGGTGTTTTTTGAGAGAAGTTCCCGATTAAGTGATCTTCACTGAGTGTTTCATATATATATATACTATATTGCCAAACGTATTGGGACTCCTGCCTTTACACGAACATAAAATTTAATGGCATCCCAGTCTTAGTCGGTAGGGTTCAATATTGAGTTGGCCCACCCTCTGCACCTATAACAGCTTCAACTCTTCTGGGAAGGCTGTCCACAAGGTTTAGGAGTGTGTCTATGGGAATGTTTGACCATTCTTCCAGAAGCCCATTTGTGAGGTCAGGCACTGATGCCAGGCGAGAAGGCCTGGCTCCTAGTCTCCACTCTAATTCATCCCAAAGGTGTTCTATTGGGATGAGGTCAGGACTCTGTGCAGGCCAGTCAAGTTCCTCCACCCCAAATTCATTCATCTATGTCTTTATGGACCTTGCTTTGTGCACCGGTTCGCAGTCATGTTGGAACAGGAAGGGGCCATCCCAAAACTGTTCTCACAAAGTTGGGAGAATGCAATTGTCCAAAATGTCCTGATATGCAGATGCCTTAAGAGTTCCATTTAGTGGACTAAGGGGCCAAGCCAAACCCCTGAAAAAACAACCCCATACCCTAATCCCCCCTCCACCAAACCTTACACTTGGCACAATTCACTCAGGCAAGTGCCACACTCCTAGCAACCTCCAAACCCAGACACATCCATCGAGTTGCCTGATAGAGAAGTGTGATTCCTCACTCCAGAGAACACTAGAGTGCAGTGGCGGCGCGCTTTACGCCACTACATCCAAAATTTGCATTGCACTTTGTGATGTAAGGCTTGGATGCAGCTTCTTGGCCATGGAAACCCATTTCATGAAGTTCTCTATGCATTGTTGTTGTGCTAATCTGAAGACCACACAAAGTTTGGAGGTCTTTAGCTATTGACTCTGCAGACAGTTGGTGACTTCTGCGCACTCTGCACTTCAGCATGCGCTGACCCCACGCTGTCATTTTACATTGCTGTTGTTCCCAGTTGCTTTCACTTTGATATAATACCACTAAAAGTTGACCGTGGAATATTTAGTAGCAAGGACATTTCATGGATAGACTTATTGCACAGGTGGCAATCTATCACGGTACCACACTTGAATTCACTGAGCTCCTAAGAGCGACCCATTCTTTCACAAATGTTTGTAGAAGCAGTCTGCATGCGTAGGTGCTTGATTTTATACACCTGTGGCCAAGGTGATGATTGGAACCCCTGAATCCATTGATTTGGAGGGGTGTCCCAATACTTTTGTCAATATAGTGTATATCTACAGTATATGCCTGGAATATGAAACACATGCAATGTGGGGAACAGAATACTTCTGTCTACACTGGCCAGTATCCTATTTAGACTATGAATTTTACTTCTTGTTTCAACATGATTAGCATCTAAATAAATATAGTTCAGTTATTTACAAGAGACAACGCTAATTAGAACTTAAGCTTTTCTTGAAGACATCATTAGCTAAGTGAATGCAGAGGCAGCACATCTTATTACTTGCTGTGCAAAAAAATGCCACCCCATTTCTGCAGAGAATGTTAAGATCTTTATCTGAATATAGCAAATATAGCCACAATGAAAAGAATGATGAGATTAACAATGTTATTTTTTAGAGCCATGTAGAGATTAGCAGCAAATGCACTTCATTAAAGAAAAAGTGATTTCTCTGCAATTTCTCTCAGCAAAAAAAAAGTCTGCTCTCAAGATAAAGAGGACAAGAGCTTTCTTGCATATTTTATTTAAGCAAACCAAAAAAATTACTACTTCAGATAAGAAATCAATGTATATACAAGTGCACTTTGAAAGAAAAATAAGTCATTAGAGGGGAAAATTTGAAAGAATCTCAAAAACTTTGTGAATAGCAAGATCAACATGATCAGAAGATTATGAAAACTGTGAATTAAAAAGATGAAGCTCTGCTGATGCTACTCAGCTGCATTTGATCTGATGGCGGTCATCATATCCCCCCCCCCCCCTTGTGTTCATCCCACAATCATTTGACACCAATGTTAGCTTAGACTCCTACCGCACCCGATATGGCCCGTATTGATGATCAAACAATTTTTGCAGTCACCCCCTCCCTTACTTCCTCCTACCCACGCGCTTCCCTCTCCCCCCCTCCCCCTTTTTTTTTTCTCTTTCTCTTTCCTTTCTTCTCGCTTCTCTCTCTTCTCCTCTTTCTTTCCTCTCCTATGTTTGTATACGTTTTGGATAATCATTCCGCAGAACATTAGGCATGCTGACAACATCATTTTCCTTTCTCCATTACCGGTTCCCACGACAATTTACTCCCATATACACACTCAGCTACCTCCAGTATCTCAAACTTGTAGCTTTGACTTCTGCTTAGACATCGTACGCACCCTCCTTTCCTCCATAGCACCACACTTCGAGACATTAATGTGGAAGGCCTCCCTGCTTTAATCGTTTGACAAGCATACCGGAACATTGCAGGCACAACCCTGATATATGTTTTGCAACATGTCTTATGTTCACCCTGTTTGCAAACTTTTTTGGTGTAAATCTGTGTTTTTCTTCAATAAACACTTATTTTGGAAAAAAAAAAAAAAAGATGAAGCTGCATTAAAAGGATTCTGCACGTTTCCTCACATGTATCACATGAACTGAAGTAAAATGTTGTTTGGGTTAATAATTATTATGGTTATTATTATATAGGTTTTATATTGTGCCAACAGTTTGAGCAGTGGATACAAACATTGCGAACAAGCCTTTTTGGTTTTAATATTCTAATGGAAGAAATGTATTATGCTAGTGAATCGTTTAGATTTACAATCTTTACTGCTCCTACTTCCTGGAGATACCTTTTGGAGGTAACATCTTTTCTTTACATGGAAGAAATCCATATATTCCTCTATGTTGGGAATTCAGCTTGTTGGGGTCTCTAGAACCCCATCTAGAGGATAGTCCTGTGGAGACCTATAGCACCCCCTTGAGCTCCCCTGGCTAAATATTCTATTGGGACGTTACTCTCTTTTGATTCATTGTGTCATTCAGCTATATTCTACACTAAAGTTCTCCATGTACAAATATTGCCCATTATGTCCCCCGATGAAGATTTTCTGAAAAATTGAAATATGTTGGGGTTTAAATCTACGTACAGGTTGTTGTTTTCGGTAGATGTGAGGATGGTATATATACCTTTGTGGTTGATCAGCTGCTGATTTGATATGATGCTTCTAATTAAATAGTATTAATAAATTTGTACTTTTATAATAATTTGTATGTAAGTGCCTAAAAGTCCCTAAACCTAGCCAATGCATACTATTTTACATATGGGATGTAGCACCTAGTATGATCAAACTTAAAAAATAAGTAGTTGTACCTACTGCGTGGACTTTTACATTACACTAAGCTAATCTTGGATCCATACCTCATATCAGCACTTTTTGTATTAAACTGTACATGCTATGACAACACAATAATGCAATTGCAACATTAAATTCAAAATCTGAAATTTCATTAGACTCTTTGATAAATATTCACAAACTCAAGTTGAAGGTGCAAAAAGCTCAAATCATATTTCATATCATATCAGCACTTTTTGAATTATATTGTACATGTTATGAAAACAATAGTGTGAATGCAGAACTAGAGCATTAGTTTTGGATTTTGACTTTATGTTAAAAATTCAAAAGCTCAATTTGAAGGTGCAGAAAGCAGCATAAAGCTGGCTGCAAGCTTTACAAACTCTTTGTTAAAGCGTGAACAAACTTGTCTTCAAACCAGGGTTTACAAGTTGAAGCCTTGTGAGGCCTTAAAAGAGATGTTAATGGCCTCCTATTTCCTTAAAAATATAGTTATGCAATCTTTTTATATTGATGTAGGAAAACCTTTAAATCTGTTTGATCCTACATGTTTCTGTATCTCTGAGGCCTTCCTTTAAAGGGTCTACGCTTAAAAAGCCGTTCTGTGTTCTGACATAGAAGCTAATGTTAATGTTTTGTAATGTTTGTTTTTGTATACTCAACTGTACTCCTGTCTCCTGATTCTACCTTGCTTAGTTGTTAATTCTTCCAGCTTTACCATTTTAGTTGTTTGGACTAGCCCCAGTCGATAGGAAATTTAGAATATATTTTATATGAATTTTATTCCTGCAAGAAATCCAGTAAAAGATCCCTAAGTATGCCTAAAATCTGGATTAAAACTACATTAGATACTACAAATGAGTCGTCTTGTTGAAATAAACGTGTGGATTTTGTAACATCAGCTTTTGGCATATTGTGACATTTAAGACAGAACACTGTTCCTCAACCAAATATGCTTCATGAACATGCTCTCTCTTAAAGTTTTATTAAACTCAGGACCCTGCATTCACTATATCTGGTCTCCTACAGTACACTGAACATGCAAATGCAATTTTTTTAGTAAATATAAACATGCAATTGTTTTAGTAAATATAAACTGCTAAATACCTTTTCTCATCAGCAGTTAGATCAGTCTTGTGACTTCTATCAGTGTCCAGCAAAGCACTGGTTAAATCTTGTAGGAGGAGTTCTCATTATTTTCAAGGAGGATGCAGAACCCCTGACCTCTGTCTGGACAGTTCTGATTGGTCCTGTGCTGATCACATGCACTCTCCCATTAAAAAAAAAAACTCTCTAGAAAATACACACCAAACTGAGCATGTGCAGAGTGACTCAACACGATATGTCTTATCAGGAGATAAGAGGGGGGCACTGGAAGCAGAGGAGGATCAGAGAAGTCAGGAGCAAACAGCCTTTTTACACAATGCAGAGGATCCACAGTGAGTATAACAAGCATGCTTTACAGCATATACAGACTGATTTTACTGTTATGGGTTTAGTAACACTTTAAGCAAGACCCTTATGATGCATTCTTGTCATCTACTAGCCATGAATACACTGTAAATCAAAGTAAGATACTATAAAGCTAACCTGCACTCAATACTGCAATCCCTCCACCTGGATCCACCAATGGATCTCTGGTGAAAACATCCTATTTCCAAGTGAGGTATATATGGCAATTTCCCTTGACCTCACAATGGTGCAACAGGGAGGCAGGTGAATGAGGTAGAGGTTACTGAAGGCACCATAGGGTTGAGAAGATGAGAGTAGTTGAGATACATGTAGTGCAGATCTTTTACATGTCTTACTTGGCTCTGCTGATTTCCCACTTCTGTAATGTTTTATAACAAGGTCATTAAACCAACTGTGCATTGATACAACCACCCCTCACTATACAATGGCCAATAAAAAAGAGGATACCAATGGCACAAAAAACTCCATGGAAAGAAAAGGAATTGCCTACTGGCTGTTGTTGATGCCTACTATAGTTAATAAATAGTAGTTTTAAATGCTTATTGTAATAATTGTTAATCAAGGAAAAAAATTAACCTGTTACTGCTAATTGATTTTTATTATAGGCTAATCATTATTATTACAACTGGATGTCAGCCTTCAGAAACAATAATTACTACACGCTAATGAAATATTATATGATAGAAGGAATCTTATTATGAGCAATGTTATACCACTTTCAAATCCTATCCAATTATGCATCTAATTTAACTTGTACTTTTCCTCTCCTGCACTAGCAACCTGATGAACAAAAAGATTTTTAAAAAATACGGGAAATTGTACCACACTTTAAATGCAATAGAAATGTGGGATCTATCATTGTTTTCAAAAGGGCAGAATCCAGGGCAGGCACTCGTATGCTCTTTTCACTGCTCAGTAAGTTGCTTACTAGATGTATCAACTCATGATATACACATACCAGTCCTGGGTAGTAGAGAAATAATAAAGAAGATGAAATAGAGATCAATAATAATATGTTTCTATCCTGACAAGTTCATTTTAAAACACAACTCATGGTGGTGTTATGCAATACTCACCTTCTCTCTGATGCTTTCCACAGTAGTAATTTCTTTGCACCGCTAGTTGCCCAGGGTCATTGAACCCAGAAGTTTCAGGATATACACCGAGTTCAGGGATTCATGGACACACTTCTGAAGGGGTATCATCATGGCACCCTGCTATGGATCAAATCTCTGCTGACTTGACCTACCCCCGTCTTATTCTAAGGAACTGCCCCTTAGGGATGAAGGAAAAAAATGGAGTACAAAATAATGCCCTAGTCACCCCAACATTATCTCATCATAATGTTATAACAACAACTTGCACAAACACATTTTTTCTGCATGAATTGCAAGGGGAATATATGGAATAAAGTGTTGCCAAAGTAAAATGCAAAATTTACTGTGGGCTTTACCATTCAGCTACATTACATAAACATTTCATTTATGTGATATCATTTTGATCTGCAGACTTTTTCAGTTAGGGCTAATTCACAAGGGCACAGAGGTCCAAACAGAATGAAGAGCCATTTGTTTATAACCAAAGTAGCCCTGAGCTGCATGCAGGCAGCCTATGTTAGTCAATGTTGACACAGCAGTTGTACAGATTCACCTGTCCATCTTAATATAATGTATGCGGGGAAAAGAGCTTGGTCCTAAAAGAAGACAGTGTGTGCCCAGGGCCTTGCATTCATTCCTCCATTCTTGTCAATCTCGGATTTGTGGGTGAGTCCACACAGCTGCTGCATCCCCATGGGGTAACACAGACTGCCTGCATGTAGCTCAACCCTTTGAATTAAATTCAAAATTGAAATTAAAATTAAAGGATTAATTAATTAATGATTTGTCAGACCATGTACTGCATTCATGAGGACAGAATCCTAATGCACAGAGAATTACATAAGGAAGCTGAATGTATTTTATTTCTCTGCATCACATATTAAGCCTGAGGCTTTAAAGTTTTGCACAGGATAGAATAATTAATTTATTTTTTTAAAATGTATTCCCACCGCTGTGGTTATCTGTTTAATATTCTTAATATACACTGAAGCAAAACAAATCTATCAAAGCTACCCTAACACGGTGGTATTGAAGAGTTTCTAAACCTAGGACTCTGCTATCACTATATCTGGTCTCCCACAGTACACACTACACGGAAGTGCAATTATTTTAGTAAAAATAAACTGCTAAATACCTTTTCTCATCAGCAGTTAGAGCAGTTTTCTGACTTCTATCAGTGTGCAGCAGAGCACATGTTAAAGGATAAGTTCACCTTTTGGACAAAAATAATAATGCACATTTTTTGCAGGTAAAAAAATGTGCATTTATTGTTTTTTGTCCAAAGGAGCTTGGAAAGCATTGAACCATTGATCAGTAGATGGCTGATGAATCAAATATAAAGTAGGTGCAGCGCTGAGATAAATGATAGGAATATGAAATAAAGTCAATATATACCATGAGGTGTTACATCAATAAAAATAATTGCCAATAATAAAGTGCCAATAGTGCTATTGGTGATCACAAAGAAAATGAAACAAAACGCTGATGCAAACGTGCTAATATGATAATCATGTACTTAAGTCCAAATAAGTGATCAAGTGAATAAAATCTGAGAAGAGCCACTCAAAAGTGGTTATAGTGCTATCAAAGTGAAAAGTCCAGATTAATGGACGTGAGGATCCTTTTATAAGATCTCAGGATAGGTGGTTCAAGCTCCTATCTTCAGTTCAAATAGTGGTTTATCCGGTAATAGAAAAACTGTGCACTCACCAGATGCGCAATTTCATAGCGCATTTGAGAACATAACTGTCTCAACAGGTCAGCCAAATCCACTTTAAGGTATGCACAGCCCGGGCACAGTTCCCCTCTGAGTCTTCCGTGGGTAACAGCACATCTAACTTTCTCTTTAAATGGCTCTGTGAATGGTTAGATTCATAGAGAGCCCAATGATGCCACATAGGATAATATTGCTAACAGAGGGGATTTATTGCTTTCCAACAGGGTGTACAATAAAAAAGAAACAGACTGACCATGTGGATAAAGATGGCCGCTGGACCTGCTGGGGCCTCGGCGGCGTGACGTCACAACATTGTAGCTCCTATCTGATGCGTTTCGTGCTCTAGCACATACTCATAGGGGGTAGGCATACAACGTCTGATGTCTAAATGTCCCTATTTATAGTGTAAATGGCTTGTGCGCATATCGCGGCCACCATTTCGTCGAATATTCTGCGCCTGTGCATTATGCCGGCGCCATTTTGTCGTGGATCAAACAAATTGCAGCAGCACGTCCATTTTTATGTGGACGGGATGCGCGGGCACATCGACGCCATTTTTAAGGGGATGTAAACACGAGCGCCACCTAGATCACTAGGGAAAGAACATACGCTCCAGAAACGGAGTGTTGTGAACTAAAATAAGCAATGTACAGAAATTGCAGAGGGAGGTGGGGAATCGGTGGCCAGCATTTATATTGTTACCCCTATCAAATAACTATCCTGCAAGTTGATAATTGCTGCATGTGCTCAATAAAAACCGCACCCTTATGCATATGTATCCAAATCTCTATATCAGATTGTTAATCATACGCATATGCTAATATAATGGCTGTAAAAAGGTTACAACCACTAATTCCCTTACTTAAAATGATAAAGTACAGTGCAAAATAAATACTCTGATGAGCAAGGTGGCAGAATTAGCATCTCATAAATAACAACACAATAATATTGTAAAAAGACAAATGAAGTACATAGCAAAGACAATATGGTCAGTATAAACAGGAAAAATATATATAAAAATTCTAATCTTAATAATAATTATCAAATGGAAGCAATCTCATCCATTAAAATTATGTATGTATTAAATAATATAATAGTTTTTATTGTGAATATTCATTAAAATTGTATTAAATATATATATACCAAGCGGATAAAATGTGTTCCAAATTTGTATAGAATAGTTTAAAATATTGGATGAAAAAAATTACTCTAAAAATAAAAATAGATAAAAAGGTCCAATATAAGAGATGAATAATATATACAATATATATATCAAAAACTTCTGATAAAAATTGCGACGACAAGATAAACATATAAAAAATGTATATAATAAATAGGTCGCATGTGGGAATCCAAGTTACTTGTATAGGTAAAAACGGGAGAGGGAATAAAACGTGTCTCAGTTCAGCTATGATCGATAAAACAGTTTATATCAAATGCAATATTAAGTCCTTTGGGGTGTAAGGTACCAAGTTCAAAAATCCACTTCGATTCAAGCTGTGAGACAGCCCTTCTTTTGTTTGTTCCCCTCCAATGCGATTTAATAACACCAATGCCTGTGAAACTAAGTGAAGCAGGATCCCTATTATGACATAGCCTGTAATGATGGGAAAGGGAATGTTCCTTATAGCCCTTTTTTATATTATATATGTGTTCCCTTAACCTCCTTGGCGGTATGATTCTTTCATTGCGGGAGCGAAGGACAAGGTAAGTGCTGCAGGGACCCCCAGAGCAGCGCCGCATGGTAAGCCCGAGTGTAGCTCGGGGTTACCGCTTTTGGTATAGAAATTTTACCCCGAGCTACACTCGGGATTACCGCTAAGGAGGTTAAACGGTCTCTTAACCTTCTCGTGGTACGCCCAACGTATTGTTTTTTGCATGGGCACTGTAATAAATAAACCACATGCCTACTGTTGCATGAGATGAAGTTGTCAATCTCAAATGTTCTCCCTGTAGTTGAAGAACTGAAATTTTCTACCTTCCTTTTTCTAATATTGTTGCATAAACAAATTACACACTTATTACAAGGGAAGAATCCCTTCATCCCAGCAAAGAAGGTTGTGGTTGTTGGGGGGTTAATCACATTTGGAGCAATCTGATTTCTCAAAGGTATAGCTTTCCTAAAGGTGATCTCAGGCCTGTCAGGTAAAATTTTAGTCAAAATAGGGTCTGCTTTTAAAATTTTCTAGTTATTATTAATAATTCTAGTAATTTTTTTATGTTGAGTGGAAAAATTGGTGATAAAGTGGCAAAGTTTAGACTGCCTTTGTTTTATCGTGTCACCCAGAATTTCTTCTCTATCACTCTTGGCTACCATTTCCAAGGTATGATTCAGCATGGATTCATCATATCCTTTTTCAAGAAATCAGTCTCTAACAATGGATGCTTGAGAATAATAAGTGTTAATATCCACACAGTTTCGTCCTATTCTAAGGAACTACCCAACGGAATGTAACCGTTCCCTTCAGTTTGTTTGAAAAAAGATTCCGTGATAATTTTGCCTCATTGGTTCAACAAAGATCTAGAAAATTAATACTATGTTTATTGTAGTCAAAGGTGAGCTTAATATTCAGCGTGTTATTATTTAAAGTGCAAAAAAAGTTTTTAAGTGCTTGCTCATCACCATTCCAAATCAGAATATCGTCAAAATACCTTCTGTAAAATGAAAGTTCTGGCCAATCTCTAGCATATATGTAGATGGCTGATGCCTTGCAGGTCTCCTGCAGATCTGTCAGAATACCTGCATGCTATACAGGATGTAAGAGCAAGCAAATATTCTGACAGGAAGCTTCAATGAACTACCATGACGCTCCACAGCGCCGTGGTAGTTAATTGAGAACTACAAGCCTACAGCAGCTAAGGCTATCGGGACTTGTAGGTCATCAACGGAAGTTGATGAATGAATGACGTGGCCTCACGGCCGCACTGGTTTCAAATCTGACAGATACTACGGGGAAACTTCTCCCTGTATTATCTGTTAGAGGGAGGGGGGACAGCTGGTGTGGCTGCAGCTATGGGAACACGTTACATGTTCTACCTTAAAAATGGGTGGAACATGTAACATGTTCCCAAAGGTGAACTTGTCATTTAAAGCTTGTAGGAAACCTCTATAGCAATACACACCAAGCTGAGCATGTGCAGATTGACTTCACACGATGTGTCTTATCAGGAGATAAGAGGGGACACCAGAAGAAGGGGAGGATTGGAGACATCAGGATCAAACAGCCTTTTTTACCCAATGAAGAGGATTAACCCCTTAGGTTCCACAGTGACTATAACAAGCATGCTTTACTGCATATACAGATGTAATTTACTGTTGTGGGTTTAGTAACACGTTGAGGTCAGCATTCTGCTTATAGGCATATTATTATATAACTTCAATATATTTGAAGTTATATAACATAATAGTATTTAGTATTATAAGACTAGTATATAATATAATATAATATTATATCACTTCCTTTTTTTTACATTTTATGAAATGTACATTTTAAAAGATATGTTCACCTTTTGTAACATGTTATAAGTTACATCCATATATAGGGTGTAACACAATGAATGTTACATAGTTACATAGTTAGTCTGGCTGAAAAAAGACAAAAGTTCATCCAGTTCAATCATAAAAAAAAAAGTTATAATCCTACACCCACAGTTGATCCAGGGGAAGGCAAAAAAATCCCTTCCAGATCCCCCCCGAGAGGCAATCGGATATTCCCTGGATCAACTTTACCTATAAATGTTAGTATCCAGTTATATTCTGTGTACCCAAGAAAGAATCCAGGCCTTTTTTAAAGCAATCCACTGAGCTGGCCAGAACCAACTCTTGAGGGAGTCTATTCCACATTTTCACAGCTCTTACTGTGAAGAAACCTTTCCATATTTGAGGATTAAATTTCTTTTCCTCTGGACATGAAGAGTGCCCCCTTGTCCTCTGTAATGATCTCAAGGTGAATAACTCTCCACCGAGTTCACTATATGAACCACTGATGTATTTATACATGTTGATCATATCCCCCCTTAATCTCCTTTTTTCAAGAGAGAATAAATTCAGTTCCTCTAATCTTTCCACATAGCTGAGCTCCTCCATGCCTCTTATCAGTTTGGTTGCCCTTCTCTGTACTTTCTCCAGTTCCCCAAAGTTCTTTTTGTGAATTGGTGCCCAAAAATTGAACTGCATATTTCAGATATGACCTTGATTAAGAGGTCTTACTAATGATTTGTACAGGGGTAATATGATATCTCTCTCTCTGGAGTCTATACCTCTTTTAATACAAGAGAGGATTTTGCTCACTTTAGAAACCGCAGCTTGGCATTGCATGCCATTATTAAGCTTCTGATCTACCAGAACTCCCAGATCCTTTTCCACCATTGATTCCCCCAGTTGTACCCCCCCTAGTATGTATGATGCATGCATATTCGTAGCCTCCAAGTGCATAACCTTACATTTATCAACATTTGCCACATAGTTGCCCAATTAAACTGTGCATTGAGGTCAGCTTGTAAGTTGGAGACATTCTGTAAGCACGTTACAGTGCTCTAGTCCCCAACACCCCCCACCTCTGATCTTCTCCTCGTACCCACTGTCACAATTTAAAAACAACATAGCTTTGTGGGGCTCTGCACTCTGTGAATTAATGAACTACAAGTCCCATCTTCCACTGCAGCAGATTGAATTGCAAGGGTGCTGATGAGCACTCTCGTAGTTCATTGATTCTCCCTGCAATCCAGTAACACTCTACCCATGCAGGAGGTACAGGCAGACAGCTATACTGAGTGTCTGCAGGAGCCTGGCATTGCACTTGTGATCTGCAGATCATGTGTACAATGCTTTACAGGCTTCAATTTAAAACTATAATAAATGTACATTTTTTACCTGCAAAATCATATGCATTTTTTTCTTTTCTTACAGAAGGTGAAATTATTCTTTAAACCAAAAAATCTCTGCCAGACTCACTTTTTCAGCTTGCCTCCTTCACACAATAGGCTGCTCTATTATTGGAGCTTTGTTGTATGCCTGGCAACAACAAAAAGCTCTTCTAGAAAACGGATAAAGTTTAGAAAATGCCAAGTTTGTGGCATATGTTTCAGTTGAGGAGATGCCACTCATTTACTATCCCAGTGAAAATGGTATTTAGGACAAGAAATGACTGCAAATCTCTCCAACAGTGGGCCAAATAGCAAAGAAAAACCCGATAGAGGTGCTAACTCTACCCTACCCTATCCAAAGCAAAGAACATATAGAATCACATTTGTATAACTCAGGGGCGGACTGACAACTCATGGGGCCCTGGGCAATAGGGGATCATGGGGCCCCTGTGTCCTCACCAACACCCAAAAAAGCCTATGAAAAAGCCAATGAAAAGTACCAGGGGCATCTCATGGGGCCCCCTACTGACCCCGGGCCCTTGGTCAGAGCCCGAGTGTTCGATTGGTCAGTCCGCCCCTGGTACAACTATACACAATAGAGCTGCCCTGACCTAATTTATAGTTATATTTACAAACATTAACTACTTCCTGACTGTGTTATAGCCAAAAGACGGCTGCAGCGTGTCCTCCAAGAACTGCGCCCACTGAGGCGCGCACCCGGCAGATCATGGCAAAGGGTCAGTTACAGCGGCCCTTCACCATATGACCAGCTGTGTCCAATCACAGCTGATCACATTGTAAGAAGACTTACCGGTTATCGGTAGTCCTTTCCTCCCGCTTGAGCCCTGCAGTTGGTAATCAGCAATAAATATGTGAGCATTTAACACACTGACAGTAGCCGCAAAAGATGCTTAAAAGGTAAAAGAATATACTGGATATATCTAAAGAATAAAGTGCTAAATATTTTAGTTAACAAGAGTGGGACATTGTGGTCAATATTGAAAATTGTTTTATTTTGATATGGGTAAAATGTCTCTGCTCTATAATAAATGAGCACAGATATTCTCTATACACACATATACATATGTGCATTTGTTAGCCTTTTTTTGAGAATTACCAATCAGGACAGATGAATGAACAACCTTGTGTACAGAAGATTAGACAAAAAGACTTTATGCCTTCTACGAAATTAAACAAAAAAGGCACTAAACCATCAGTCAAATATACAAGGATTATCTTTTTTTTGCAGAACTAAGGCTTTGACAAACTTGTACATGCCCTCTTTACTGGGCAGCTGCTGTTTTGGACATCAGGCATTTTTTTCTACAGCCATTAAACTCCCCAGCATGTTATCGTATGTGTCCATGCACACATAGGCTTTTATCAGCGTTTGTTGGCAGGTTAATTTTCAGGCTGACCTCTCCCCCTCCCAGAACTACTGCGTTTGAAGAGGATTTTTCAACTATAAAAATGCTCTAATGCTGACAAATGTTGCAAAATCCAGCGTTTAGGAGTGTTTAATGGGAGCAGTCTTTTGATAAAAAATGCAAACGCTGAAAAACACTAATGCGAAAACACTAGAAAACTCAACAAAACACGCTTTTTTAATGCGGCATTCTACATTTAACACTACTGGCATTTTTATAACATTCTGTGTGCATGAGGCCTAATGAGTCAAGAGCATATTTTTTCATACATTTATATACATTTTACTTACTGTGCAATATTACTTCAAACAATCCCTTTCCAGCCTTGATGGTTTGCTAGGCTTGTGTAATTATGAAACGGCATTTGAATATTGTAGAAAACAAAAGCAACTTTGCAGAGTTATTTTCTGCTACCTACGTCATTGGCACATACAGGCTGAAACTGTTATGCATTTTTTTTGCCTTAATAAAGTGGTTGTCAAAATATTTTTTTTAATTGTATATTTAAAACTGTGTCTTTAAGCTGCTTATATTTAAAATGGATTTCTGGGATATAAGTAATCTTAAAACTGCTCCCACAGAACTACGAACATCTATACTAACTACCTTGTGGAAGAAAGATGCATATACTTACCTGTTCTCAGGCCACTCCGATCCAGTCACATGATTTGCCCTGTGTCAGTCAGTGCTGGCTACAGGGGACAGGGGAGAGCACTCTGACAATGGCTGGAGTGTCTGAGCAGTGATGCCACCCTTAGGCTTGTTATATCCTGGATTTATGCCTTTGGGCTGGTTCACACTATAGAAATGCAGTTTGAATGTGTGTCTATATGTACATTTCTTACTCATTTTTGAAGTGTTCCAGAGCATTTTGATGCGTTCGGGTTAATTTTTCCCCCTCTCTTTTTCAACCTAAATAAGAACATGTCCATTCCAATGCATTTTACTGCATAACAGTACCGTTCAGTGCAGAAAAAAATCCAGCTTTTTTTCTGGAACTGGAATGTACTAGAACTGACCTAACTGGTGTGAACTATGCCATTGGAAAACATGTAACCTACTATCAATGAATTTTTGATGCAGCAAAAAAAACACACTGGGCTGCATGTGGTGTGAACTAAGCTCTTTAACCACTTGCCAACCAAATGATGGCTACAGTGTGGTTGTCCAGTTCTGGGAGGGTATCATATGACGTCCTCCCAGAACGCGCCTTCCCCCACGCCCCCAGCGCTGCACACCCAGTGATCTCCATGATCACTGTGTCCTATGGATGAGATAAAAGACCAATCACAGCGGCCTTTTACCACGTGATCAGCTGTGTCCAATATAAGTGCAGCGCTACAAACAATATTCAAATGACAAAAGGTGTAAACGATTGCCAGATGTAGGAATGTTGAAGATGATAAACAGTTCAGTGCAGGGGGAATCACAGGGCATATAGGTGTAATCCAATCCCAGGAATAGATAAATTGCCTGCTTACCAGAAGCGCAATTTGAATGCGCATGTACAAATTGCATGTAGCCGGAATCCCATGTAGGCGCTGCTTTCTAGTACCCAGATGGTCCGTCGGTGGTGGGACGATGCTGGCCTGGTCGGAACACACTGCACCTTGGATCCACACAGAGAGCCTAAAAATTGCTGGGGCTGAGGTATGGGAACTCAGTACCAGGTGCAAGGAGTAAAAATACTCATAGTGTAGTATGTTTTAAAATTATTTATTCAAAACGTAAAGCCATATAAATTTACAAAAAACGTATGCCTGCAGCCTGTAGCCAGTAAATGCAGCTTCAAAAAAGATGATCCTATACACTGACCAGTATAAACCATGGGTGGGCCGCCGGATCCCCTGACCCGGCGGCGTAACGTCAAGGCGTGCAAAGGCTCCTCTCGAATGCAAAGGCGCATTCAAAGTGTTAGAGAGCTGAAAGCTGAAAATTGGCCTGGGCACGAAGGCGGTAAAAGTGCCCATTAGGCAAGTGGTTAATCTACCCTTCCCCCCTCCCGTTCTAAAGACATATAATAAAACCTTTCCATTTTCATTGCATCCTTTTTTTTGACCCAGTGGTGTCATTCCTAGGTCACCATTCTTTTTTCTATGTGGTTCAACAGATCATGGCTGGTGATGGGGGCCAGTAGGGTGCTGTACATGGCTTCCTGAAAACAAAACAACATGTAGGGTGTCTTGGGTAAAGTGCATATGTGATTCTGAAATCCAGTGAATGAAAGAAGGCAGGAAAAGGATAGATGATGCTGTGCATCCTCCAGCCAAGAAAGAACGTGGGCTTCAACTGACTTCTCATGTCCACTATAAGAAGCTCTATGAAATCAGATTATGCAAGCTCAATACAGAAGAGGAGCCTGCATAACTGTAAGACTGCTAAGGTTAGTGTTCAGCTTTAAATGTAACCAAAGGAAGCCTACAAGTTTATTTTACTTCATCTACTAAGTTCACTAAATAAAAGTATGTAGCTATTTACTTGAAGTATTTTGTTGATTTACAGTGTCTTGGCATGCCCAGCTGATTATTTCAAAATGGCAGCTTTAAAGCATGGAAATGTCAATTATGAAGCACAAAAGAATAGCAAAACATGACCAAAGCATGATTATTGAATGAAATGACAAACATCTCACATCTGCTTGTAATTTTGCTTGCAGTTCAATACAGGCTGTTTTTAGTTACAACAGCCAACTGCAGGCAGCTAACTATTTACAGTAAATATCATTATTACCTGTGTATCACTATCAGAATTTGACAGCAAGGATGAGCTGGTCGTACGTACAACCAGATCCCAAATTTTTGGGACATTTGGTGGAATTTGATCTGCTGAACATCCCATAATTCATTGCCAAAACCTCTGTTCAAATATAAGAATTTGGCTAGTGATGGTTTTGACTTCCACAAACCATAAAAGGCTATTTTTCCAACAGCCCTTTGTTGGTGTGTTGGTAGTTAAGTGAGGGACTGCTGGCATGGCTTTTAGTAAGAGAGAGAGTTGGTTAGTGCAGTGCAGGGTTTGTGCTTTATTCAGTTCTCCAAGTACTATATTTTGTGCTTGTACATTTCTTATAGATACTTTGCAGTGATTTGCTAGTTGTCCTAAGGAGAGTAAATTGTAAACACATCTGCATTCACTGTGATTTTCTAAGACTTGACAGTCCTTTTTAGGACTATTTTTAGTATATGTGTAGGCAGCAGGTTCTGTTGCTGTATTTGCAGGTGGTTGTTTGGGTTTTTTTTTTTAAATTCTCTTGTGTTAGAGCTTTAATTTATTTTGTTAGGGCTTTTTAAAGATTTACAGTGTTTTTTACAGGGTCAGCAGTAGCATGTTGCCTTATGAGGGGTTTATGCATAATCTCCATTAGCAACTGTAAATAGATAGTTGAATAACTATATTCTAAACAAGTTAAATATTGGTCTATTATAGGTTTACTGTACTCACACACACATATATATATATTGCCAAAAGTATTGGGACGCCTGCCTTTACACATATGAACTTTAATGGCATCCCAGTCTTAGTCGGTAGGGTTCAATATTGAGTTGGCCCACCCTATAACAGCTTCAACTCTTCTGGGAAAACTGTCCACAAGGTTTAGGAGTGAGTCTATGGGAATTTTGACCATTCTTCCAGAAGTGCATTTGTGAGGTCAGGCACTGATGTCGGATGGGAAAGCCTGGCTTGCAGTCTCTGCTCTATATCATTCCAAAGGTGTTCTATTAGGTTGAGGTCTGGACTCTGTGCAGGCCAGTCAAGTTCCTCCACCCCAAGCTCGCTCATCCATGTCTTTATGGACCTTGCTTTGTGCACTGGTGCGCAGTCTTGTTGGAACAGGAAGGGGCCATCCCCAAACTGTTGGGAGCATGAAATTGTCCAAAATGTCTTGGTATGTGGATGCCTTAACCACTTGAGCACCTGAGGATTTACCCCCCTTAATGACCAGGCCGCTTTTTGCTACTCGGCGCTGCACTAATTCAACTGATAATTGTGCGGTCATGCAATGCTGCACCCAAACGAAATTTACGTCCTTTTTTTCACACAAATTGAGCTTTCTTTCGGTGTAATTTGATCACCTGTGCGCTTTTTATTTTTCACGCTATAAACAAAAAAAGGCGAAAAATTTTGAAGAAAAACAATATTTTTTACTTTCAGCTATAAAAAATATATAGTAAACTCAAAGTTGGTTATAAATTTAGGCCAAAATGTATTCTGCTCCATGTTTTTGGTAAAAAAAATTCCAATAAGTGTATATTGATTGCTTTGTGTGGAAGTTATAGCGTCTACAAACTATGGTATAAATACTGCAATTTACGCCATTTTTCTGCTATAAAGCGCTGCGCTAGTTTAATGGACAATTGCGCTGTCATGCAATACGGTACATAAATGAAATTTACATCCTTTTTTTCCCCACAAATTGAGCTTTCTTTCAGTGGCATTTAATCATCTGTGCGGTTTTTATTTTTTGCGTTATAAAAAAAAAGGCTGACAATTTTGAGGAAAAAAAAAAATATTTTGGACTTTTTGCTATAAAACATGTCCAGTAAATTAATTGGTTTACGTGAAAGTTATAGCGTTTACAAATGGCGGGAAAGATACTGGAATTTTACATTTTTATTTATACTAATAATGGCGCCGATCAGCGACTTTTGGCGGCAATCAGTGACATATGGCGGCGACCAGCGACTTATGGCAGGACTGCGGGACAGCGGTGGACATTTTGACACATTTTTGGGGGGAACTGACTTGGGGTCACTGACATCCCCAGTGACACCAATACAGTGATCAGTGAAAAAAACCCACTGAAACTGTACTAATGTCACTGGGGAGGAAGGGGTTAACATTTTTAGAATTTGCAGTGTAAGGGGAGTGTTTTACTAGGGGGCGGGGGTGTGTACTGGATGGGGGGAGGGAGGGGGGAGCTGATCGAGGTAGAGAAACTCTGCAGCTTCTCACAAGCTGTCAGAGAACTGACACAGAACAGGGCTTTGTGTAAACAATGCAGCCCTGCTCTGTGTTAGCGATCACCGGCAATCGCGGGAAAACGACCGGTAAAAACCGTCCGTGACCTGTCGGCTGACACCCGCTGCTGACACCCGCGGGACAGGTAGGGCGGGCGCGCGCCCCCTACCTGTTTTGAAGGCAGCCATTTTAAAACGTGCTTTTGCCTACGAGCGCCGCCCTGCCACCCTTTATATGCGGTGGCTGGGCGGCAAGTGGTTAAGAGTTTCCTTCACTGGAACTAAGGGACCAAGCCCAACCCCTGAAAAACAACCCCACGCCATAATCCCCCCTCCACCAAACTTTACACTTGGCACAATGCAGTCAGGCAAGTACCGTTCTCCTGTAAACTGCCAAACCCAGACACGTCCATTGGATTTCCAGACAGAGAAGCATGATTTGTCACTCCAGAGAACACATCTCCACTGCTCTAGAGTCCCATGGCGGCCTGCTTTACACTACTGCATCCAACACTATGCATTGCACTTAGTGATATAAGGCTTGGATGCAGCTGCTCGGCCATGGAAATCCATTTCATGAAGCTCTCTATGCACTGTTGTACTAATCTGAAGGCTACACAAAGTTTGGAGGTCATTAGCTATTGACTTTGCAGACAGTTGGAGACTTCTGCACACTTCGCACTTCAGCATGCGCTGACCCCACTCTGTCAATTTACGTGGCCTACCTCTTTGTGGCTGAGTTGCTGTTGTTCCCAGTTGTTTCCACATTGTTATAATACCACTGAAAGTTGACCATTGAATATTTAGTAGCAACGAAATTTCACAAATGAACTTATTGCACAGGTGGCAACCTATCAATCTACCACGCTTGAATTCACTGAGCTCCTGAGAAAGATCCATTCTTTCACAAATGTTTGTAGAAGCAGTCTGCATGCCTAGGTGCTTGATTATTTATACCTATGACCAAGGAGGTAATCGGAACACCTGATTCCAATGATTTGGAGGGGTGTCCCAATACTTTTGGCAATAGTGTGTGTGTGCTTATATATATATATTTATATATAAATATATATATATATACACACACACAGTTGTGCTAAAAAGTTTGTATACCCTGGCAAAAAAATAGAAATTTTGGCAATGATATTGAAAATATGACTGAACATGCAAAAAAATGCTCTTTTATGGAAGGATGATGATCATATGAAGTAATTTCTTATCAAATAGTTGTTTGGCTCCTTTTAAATCATAATGATGACAGAAATTACCCAAATGGCCATGATCAAAAGTTAGGTTAAAATGCCAATTAGAGGTTAATGTCCCACATTTGAGGCTCTTTAAATTACAGTTAATGTCAGTGTATAAATAGTCAATGAGTTTGTTAGCTCTTATGTGGAAGCACTGTCTAGGCTAGATACTGAGCCATGGGGATCAGAAAAGAACTGTCAAAAGTCCTGCGTAACAAGGTAATGGAACTTTATAAAGATGGAAAAGGACATAAAAAGATGTCCAAAGCCTCTATTTGTTATTTATGGTTAATTGGTTTCATTTTTAAAGAGGCAATGGCTTTTTGAATTGTTCACTACTGTTTGCATTATTATTTACTTATTTCTTGGATTATTAGATTATTAGTATTATATCTATTGGTGTGAGTAGCGTCTTTTACAATTAGGTTTTTTTATTGGCAGTTGCCGTAGCGTACTGATTGCAGCAATAATGAGGAAATAGATGAAGAAGAGATCTATGACCATACCTTACCCATAGAGCAGAGAAGGATTGTGAAAGAGAGGCACAATCCTAGTGAGGCAGGATGTATTCAACTGCAGCTTACAGGGAAGTTGAGGGACCAGCCACCCTGTTACACCAGACAACAGAGCTCCAGGGGTGCAGTTCATCGTTGTCCCCTTTGTTCACTCCCTAATGCTTACCTGTGTGGGCTTTTTTCAGCACGTGTGCTGAAGACCTCACTGGTGTTATTTACAGTCTTTGCCTCCAGCATATTACATGCATCAATACCATTAGCAATGTATATGAATAAATACATTTATTTACATCAGAAAGCAGTTCCTTCTGAACAGCACCAGAATGCTAGTCACCAGGAAAAGAACGGAGCTCCTCCATGTCCTTCCAGCTTCTCTCTTTCCACTTCTACCCCACTATACAAAAGTCTCTCCCAGCAGCCTACAGCAATAGGGATGATGGTATATCATGGGGTGTCAGAGGTCTACCCTATAGAACAAGGTCTGCATTGAGCTTCACAGAGTAGGGGCTGTGACCTTGCTCTGATTCTACCAACGCCATCAGGTGTACCATTAAGCAAGCAAGTTTCAAAGTTTCACTGACCAAGCTGGTAGAGAAAAAATACAACCAGCCACCCACATGCCTTTTGCCTAAATGCCAGATTGGCCAAATTGCTGGCTTTACAACTCTTGCCTTTCCAGCTGGTGGATTCTGCCTCTTATCAGAAATTTGAAGCCTGTGCTATACCATAATCATAGGTTCCCAGCCACCATTTCTTCACCCATAAGGTCATCCATGCCCTTCCGCATCACATAGAAGGCAAACCTTCCACATCACTGGACAGTGTGGTAAGCAGCAAGGTCCAGATGACCACAGACATGTGGTACGGCAAGTATGGACAGGGGCGATATATATCATTGATGGCCCACTGGATGACTCTGCTGACATCTGGTAAGATGCAACATAGGACACACTGCTAGAGCTTTTTAGACACTTTACATTCTTACAGCTGGTGATGACAGTTCTAGAGCTGTCCCCTCCTCCTCCTGCTGAATCATACTGATTAACCAGTCTCCCTTAACCTAAGGATGGGGATATATCTGTATGTTGGCGATTCCTTACAATGTAAAAGTGATCCAAGCAGCTATACAGCTGCTCTTACTGGCTTTTAAAGCAGCCTGTCAAATGAAACATGGTTTAACTGGCTGCTTTGTAGTGCAAAGGAGAGATCTGAGGTCTAATAGACCCCAGATTTCTCCATAAAGAGGCCCATGCTATTACAAGGATGTTGTTAATTTCTTGTGATAGCAAAAAAGTTAAATCGAAAAAAATTCATCATCGACAGGGCATGCAAGGCAGAGCAAGAGGAAAGAGATGAGGATCCACCCAATCCAGACACCATCTCTCTGAGGTCATGGCAGACACAAAAGGGGGAGGTGAGAAATATAATTGCTGTAGGGGCATTGAGACTGAAGATGACATTGGTCATTGGGTGGGTTTCATGCCTCCCAAACCCTGTGAATAGTACAAAGTTTGGGAGAAATATAATGAAATAAGCTGACTCTGTCTCCAAATTTGTCACAATTAAAAAAGATGACATTCTCTGTCTGTGCTGACTAAGGATTTTCATGTTTCTATTTTCTGCGTGGAAAAAAATAATTATTATTAAATTATTATTACATTGTAATCTGCGTGCTCTCTCTCAAATAGTGCAGTCTGAAAAGGTTTAAAAAGTAGTGCATGAAATCTGTAAAATGTGCCCGTCCTTGCTATATGAAAAAGGAAGACCATTTGTTGGGCAAATTGAAATGTAGTTGCTGTCTTCCTTCCTCTGTAGCTAAACTGTATGCTTTTTTCATTGTTGGTGTGCAAAAAACACACACTGGCTGTTCGTCTTGATTCTAAGTGCCTGCTAAATCTCCCCCTTTAATTGTGGCCTGCTCAAAACCTCTTTCTAGCTGTGGTGCAAACCTGTATGCTATTTCCATCATCAGTATGCAAAAACACACTATATACTTTTAATAATGTTAAATACCTGTTCAATAGCTCATACATTGTAGCCTATCCATACAGGCTCAGTAAGTGTACTGCAAAACTGTCAAATTATATCCATCTTTAGTCTTCAAAAGAAGACACAAATTTTTAGATTTCAAGGTACAATTTGATTTTCCTCTCTTCTTCCAAAAAGTGCAGCCAATCCAATAAAGGCATCCTTCACAACTCTTTCATTTTTTGAAGTTCTTCAAACTTAAAAGAAAAAAATCTTTTTCTCTTCCATATGTCACCTGCCTGCTCTCTCTCTAGAAATGAATAGCAAAACAACTGAACAGCAAAAGGGCTTCAGGAAATCTGTATCATATTTTTACAATTGTTTTAGGTCTACAGCCTGAGAAAAAAAGTCAGTGTTCCCCCAAGCCCTTCCTTTGTCAGACTTTTAGCTTTTGGATCCAAATTTCAAAAACATTGTCCTAACCAAACCATGATTGGTTTATTATTACTGTTTGACAGAAATATTAAATGCATTGTGCATTTACAATTTAAAAAAAAAAAAAAAAAACAGGAAAGAAAGAAAGAAAAGAAAAAAAAAACACAATTTTTGTTAACTTTTTTTTTTTAATTCTTGCTCATAATTTTGTCATCCACTGCATGCCCTTTTTACGATACCTTGGGATACAATTTGCTGCTCTTAATATTTTGATAAACTCTGATCCGTAACATTTCCACATTAATGTGTGCTGCCTTCTGCATAGTAGGGCAATTATTGGGAACAAAAAACGGCTTTCAGTTCTTTAATCCTTCATTAGTTTGTTCACTGAGGGATGTAAATTGACTGTGCACCTGTTTATAACCATCACTCTTGTTTATTATCAGTGTTCTAAAGATACACATTTCTCATTGAAATAGTGCATAGAGTAGAGAATAAGTCAGGCTTTAACTGCATTGTGTTTTCATCACCTTGTAAGAAATAGGGTGATTAACTCCAAAAAGAGAGATGATTTTCATTAGGCTTTCACAGTTATAGCAAATGAATAAGGGTAAACCCTGCATGAAGATTAAGAGTGCTCAATCTCATCCTCTACATAGGGAAAAAAGGAAACTTTATATTCATGTATTCATAGAATCCCCTAGAAGCTAGAGGATCTTTGGGAACTAAACATTTCTATTTTCATCTTCAAGTGTTTTATTTGTTGCCTTATTTGTTGCCGTACTTTCTATTACTTTAAAGGATGAGCAAAGGAAGAGGTCTATTAATATTACAGAATGTATAGACAGTAGACAGCTAACTATGAATCTTATTTGGATAGCTGAACTTTATGAGAGCTGTTTTCAGCAGCTGCTATTTCTTAGGGTTGTCTTTTGCGTTTTTCTTTTCCTGTGAATGGATAATTTTGTATTTAAAGAGTCAACAATTAGCACAAGCTGTTTTCTTACAGCATGCCAAGTTGTTATCTTTGAAAGCGCACGCTAAGCTAAATTCTATTGATAAACTGAATTTATATATAGAGCCATGCTTCCCAAACTGATTATCAAGGACCACTAGGAGCTAATTTTTTTTCTAGATGCCAAAGCTTTCAGGGATGGGAGCAAGGAAGCAGCAATACTTTGTGTGTACACTGCTTTCCTAGGTCCTTCCAATTTACATGAAGGCAGTGCTAGGGAGTCTCCACAGAACAATGTCTGTTCTTAATACTACAAGGGAAGTTAAAAAAAAAAAATAATAATAATAATATTATATATATATATACACACATTTAAATATAGATACATTACAAAGAGAATGTTTTTTTTTTCAGCAGATCGTAGGTAAAATACTGTATATCTTTTAAAATATCACTAGTTAACACATTCATGATGCTGTCTGGTGGTGGGGGACTCATGATATGCTATTGATCTCTGGTGAGTAGAGAAGGGAAAGTCTAATGTAGATAAATAAAATGTTTTCTTTAAGACAATTCCAGTGTGGTCAATAGCTAACTGAAATTCTGGAAGACCATTTAGGCTAGGATTTTATTTGTGACAGTTTGAAGGTGGAACAAGGATAGGCTATAAGTTGACAGAAGGCGTAGCTACCAATAGGGCAGAAGGGTTGATTGTAATTTTTATAAACTTCATACGTCATGGCCTAGGGCACCTGAGTTTGACACTCCATCCATGCACATTATCAGATAAATATGTCTATTATTATAATTGAAACATGATTCAGTTATGCAATTTTCAATCCTGCCCACTATCCTTTCTTTCCCACCTTAAGCCCTATCAGTGCACACATCGTCAGTACTTCTCCTGGCATGCTAGACAGGGGTGTCAAACTGCGGTGCTCCAGCTGTTGTGGAACTACAAATCCCATGAGGCATTGCAAAGCTGACAAGTACAATAATGACTCTAAAAGGCAGAGGCATGATGAGACTTGTAGTTCCTTGACAGCTGGAGGGCCGCAATTTGACACCTGTGTGCTACAACATCCCACACCTCATGTGTGTGTGATAGTGCTGGACCGATAGCTGTAAAAGCTGGTTATGATGAATCTACCGTAAAGTCATTTTTACTTCAAATAAACAGATTTGTGGTTGAATTATAATATAGGTGGACTCTGTTCTGTTCCTAGGCTACTACATCTTTGATATGATAAAGGAAGCACTTGCCAGATAGTAAATTCTTGGATGTGTACTGAGGAGCAGTTGGTACAAAAGTTAATCCTACTTGAAGGACTTTTTGAAACATTTAATGATTAAGAGCATCAAATGCAGCCAACACATTTTGGAGAAAAGTAAGCCTCACTTTTCTTCAAGCTGATGTTGATAAAATCATGACAAAATGCACTAGGGTGGGCTGTGTTGTCTTAATGAAAACGAGCACCTCTTCATGGCAAAAAGTTGCCTTTAGTACTATTAGGAGATGCTAGTCCTCATCAAGCCTTAACAAGGTTACCTGGAGCATTCTATCGTAGTTTTATTAACTTTTATTAACTTCAAGCCCTGAAAAATGGGGAGGCTATTTCCCCCAAAATGGGTTGGCTGTTAGTGATGCTCTTAATTATTAAATAGTTCTAAAAGCCCTTCAAATGAGATGAGCTTCTGTACTAGTTGCTCCTTAGTACATCTCAAACTGGGGAGCTGCATGCCATGGTAGATAGGGACTATGCTCATAAAGAAGACCTGTATGCCTGCTGGCAGGCCGCAGGCAGCTTGCTGCAGACTGGTTAAATATGCTTTAAATGGGCTGTGGTAAAAAAAAAATGTAAGGAAAGTTACATTATGGCAGTGTTATAATGTAGAACTTTTGCATAGAGTGGGGAATGCCTTAGAGGTTGTACTGCTAGCAGGGCTCATTTTGGGTAGATTTCTTCTCACTTATTATTTTCAAATCAATGATTTCACCAAAGAGGAAGCTAGGAAAAATTTCAAAAGGGACACAAACGGAAATAAAAATCTGACAGGTGTTCTAGTCTTCCCATACTCTACTTAAAGTGCACCTGTACCCAGAATATATACATTAAATTATTTACATACTATTAACAAGCAGTAACAGAACTGTCCAAAACATGCCATTCCTGACCTTTGAGTGTGTAGTGCTCACCCCCGAAGGAGCCGCTGGAATTAATGGGCACTTCTGTCCTTACTTCAGTGATGAACCATATATATATTGGATCCACAGCACACCAGTACACCTTGTGGGAAGTTTTATAACATGTTTAACCTCCCTAGCAGTATGATTATGTCAATATTTCTGTGCTCAAAGCATTAAATTTTTTTGCACGGAAATATGTCATTTTTTTATTGTAGGCCTGGAATTTTTAGGAATAACTCACTGAAATCTGTCCGAACAAGAGTCTAGTAAACATCCCGGGTATGATAAAATTTGAAACACAAAATCATAAATTATAATATAATAAATAATCATAAAAAATAATAATATAATCATAAATTTAATTCAATAATATAATCAAACGAAAAACACTGAAATTTGAAATATAGCGCCAAGTTCGCACATCACTGAGCAAAGTCGCAAAATTGTTTTCAGTGTCTGATGACGAATTTCCCCACAAATCATTATCACTCAATTCTGCAAGTAGTTCTGATTTACTATCGCTGTTCTCTAGCTGGTCTAAAACCGCTTTTGACCTAAAGAGATGCTTTTTGGACGTCATGGACTTTTCTCAGTTTCCAGGAAGAAAAATGCAAGCAGGGCACAGGACAAAGCACTAGGGACAAAATGTAGTATGTGAAATGCTTTGATACAGTAATGTTTTACTGTGTGATTTTAGTGTATTCAGTGAATGTCACTTTTAAAATTTTTGAATTTCCCGCTGGTTCCGTCCCCGGTATGTCCCGTACGTCCCGACGCTCACAGGGACCGGAACCCAGAAGACGGATGCCGACATCGGCCGGAGATGGCCGGGGACGCTGCAGGGGGGACATCGCGGGAGCGCAGAACAAGGTAAGTGAAAGAGGGATCCCGGAGCAACACTTCAGGGTAATCCCGAGTGTAGCTCGGGGTTACCGCTTTTGGTACTGAGCGTTTACCCCAAGCTACACTCGGGAATACCGCCAGGGAGATTAATAAGACAGGTAAAACTCTGCAAATAGACTGCAAATTAACTTAGAAAATAGCAGATAAATGCACTGAATACACAGACCTTCTAGAATTGGCACAATAACATCAATAAACACAATATTTATGTATATACGTATATACTGGTATAGCTATAGATCAGAATTTACCCCCTGCAACTACAGCAGCAATATGTCCCCAGCTGAACTGACATCTCTTTAGGCTCAGTCCCAAATTCACTTGTGTACTGTGGGATTGTAACACTGAGTGTATGTGTTGCACAGGCCTGTGTTAGTGAATTGGTGGAGCGCTCTTAAGGATTGACATTTCACTGGTTATCAGTTGCTCACCACATCCAAGTAGAACAGTCTCCAGGGGTTAACTCCTTGAAGGGATGATGAATGGGGCTATGTCTTTCTGGCTAGTTTTTTCCTGTTGTCAATTGTCGGGGTTTCACAATCTCTGAGGTGCTCTCACCTGGGATGGTCACACACCTCCTCTGCGATTTCCAACACTCTGACCTCTTTCTGCGGTGGGAGATGTTGTTGCTGTCGGTAACTGCCGTCGCGGGTGACTGGTACCAGTGATCACAACTGCTGCTGACTTCAGCTGCTGTAGATAACCGTTGTTCTTAGCAACCTCTGCTGTTCTGGAAACAGTGTCAGTGTACTTCAACAGTAGGGGCTGCACACTAGCTCCCACGTGTCTTCTCAAAGGCACGCATGGCTCACCCACCCCCTTCCTCTTTGCAAAGCATCCTGTAGTCCTGTGCAGTATAAAGTTACATTGTCTGCTTCTGCAATGAAACTGCAACTCCCACAAACACTCCAGTACTGCTGAAAGCTGAGCCAACCAAACCCTTTCTGACAACATGCAGTCATAAAAGGGAAACAGTTCATTAAAAGGGAAACAGCAATGGCCCTGCTACAAGTGGATTATCCCACTTCCTGCAGTGCTCTCCCCTCCATGTATCCTGAGCTCTGCTGTCCTATCTGCAAGCCCAGGATTGGCATGGTTTGGTGTTGTTGGGTAGAGCAGAGTGTATGATGTTACTTCTGGGCTCAGCGCTGTCTTTCTATAGATGCTGTGGCTGTGGATGAAGCTGATCAAGCATGGCTATTGCCCCTTGTTGTGATAGCAATAACGTTGTGTGAAAAAAGTTATGCTGAATAAAAAAACAAGCTAAAAAATGTTTTTAAGCCCCCCTCCTCCCCACACACACTCCTACATACACACATGTACATAAACACATGTATCAGTGGCACAGCATATGAAAATGGCGATTGCATTGCACTTGTTATATATCAATGAACAATAATTCTAGGACCATAATTTTCAGTTTAAACTGACAACTTCTATGGGCTTTTTATTCAAATAGTTTATATTGAATTTTGGAAATAGCATGAAAATAAAATTGTAGCAGATCAAACAGTGAGCATGGATCCACTATTATTACACATCAACAACAATTTCCCATAGACATACAAAAGAAAAAATACCATGCTAATATCGATTAAAACTAAGGTCATCAGACCTGGTATTGTTACATGCATATAATGAATATGAATGGCACCATGCATCAGGAAAACATTTGAATAGACATGGATTATCCTATGTAATATGACATGAGGTTTAAAGTGTGGTGTGATACATACATAGAAAAATAAAGAAAAATATATCAGTGAATATAACAACTCCTGTAGTTGTATTCTACAGTATATCAGGCTCTTATTCTCATACAGATATTTAGTGCAACTTAATACTTTTTACTTCTGTTTAAAATATGCTTTCTAATGATACCAATTTAGCTCATATCTGGAAATGTTACCAACCTTATATGCTAAGATCTTTTTGTATTTGGTTATATTATTCTGTCTTATAGTTTCTCTAATACTGGGTATCTCATTAGTTTTCCACTTATCCATTATCGCCATGGGGGAAAAAAATTGGTCAATTTCCTTAGTTTACTCTGATCTTTGTGCTTTCTTGAGACCACCTCTAAGAATGCCTGTAGCTCAGGAGCCTGAAGTTGGCTTGATCTGAAGCTCTGTGTGGCGGTAACAGTTTACGGTGGCTCGCTGTGGAGAGGAGCTGGATTAATGTGCGGCCAATTTCTCTGCTGGTTAGCCATGCCCCTTTGTATAGGCTTTAAAGCACTACCTAGTGACAGTTTTGGGTACTTTTTGGTGAAGTTTGATGCAGAGTTCACAGGAGCATGCAATTTTAAGATTTTACATGTTTAGTATTTATTTACTTGATACTACCCTAATATTTTATATTTTACAGAAAATGGATAATATATCATTTTTATGTGACCTAGAAGCTGCGTGGCATTGTAATACCCTCAATGGCTTGTGGTCATTGGTCAGCGAGGTCACATGGCAGCGCTGAAAAGCTAGCGCTCCCCTGCTAGCTGTCAAAATTAAAAGAAAAAAAAAGCGGCTTCACCCAGCCGCATCACACATTCACAGTATTCTGTGAATGAGAAAATGACAAGTCCCAACAGCCTTTGTGGCTGTCGGCTTGTAGTTCTCAATGAACTACCACAGCGCTGTGGTAGTTAATGGATTCTTTCTGTCAGAATGGGATATAATACTCGTATGGGATATAACAGGCAAGATATATTGACAGGTCTACAGGAGACCTGCATGGCACCAGCGATCTGCTGATCTGCTCATGCAATGTTTTACAGGCTCCTGCAACAAAAAATAATAAATGAAAATTTTTTACCTGCAAAAAATGTTAATTTATAATTTTTTGTCAAAAGTTGAACTTATGGTGATTCATTTTAACATTGCATTTCAGTGCAGGACAGCTTGCAGCTACACTGCACACCAGCACACTTGGGTTATGTGCCCAAATACAAACGTTGTGTTGTATGAACAAGCCATATGTCCTACCAATATTAAGAGTTCTGAATAAGATCTAACTTTCCTAATCTGCATCCTTGTTCCAGGTCAGCATTTGGAAATAGTAAGATACAGCAAGTAACTAATAGAATGCGTATCAAAAAGGAGTTCAATAATGATGAACCCCCTATCATTTTTAGAAAAGGTTTAATGAAAATGATAAACTCAAAGGTAAGCATGTATGTGTGTGTGTGTATATATATATATCACTGTGCAAAAAAAATGAAAGGAACACTTTGAAAACACATCAGATCTCAATGGGGAATGCATGCTGGATATCTATACTGATATGGACTGGGTAATGTGCTAGGAGCGTAAAGGATGCCCCATCATTTGATGGAAATTAAAATGATCAACCTACAGAGGACAGAATTCAAAGACAACCCGAAAATCAAAGTGAAAAAATGATGCTGCAGGCTAGTCCATTTAGCTGAAATTTTATTACAGCAACTCAAAATGGTACTCAGAAGTTTGTATGTTCCCTATGTGTTTTTATGTATGCCTGACAACATCGCGGCATGCTCCTAATGAGATGACGGATGGTGTCCTGGGGTATTTCCTTCCAGATCTGACCATGGCATCACTGAGCTCCTGGACAGTCTGAAACATGATATCCCATAGGTGTTCTATTGGTAAGGCGAGTGTGGGTGCCATTCAATGGTTTCAATTGCTTCATCCTACAGAAACTGCCTGCATACTCTTGCCGCATGAGGACAGGCAATGTCATGCACCAGGAGGAACCCAGGACCCACTGCACCAGCGTAGGGTCTAATGGCAGTCAGGGTGCCATTGTCTAGCCTGTAGAGGTCTGTGCGTCACTTCATGGATATGCCTCCCCAGACCAATGCTGAGACACCACCAAACCAGTCATGCTGAATGATGTTACAGGCAGCATAACGTTTTCCATGGCTTCTCCAGACACTTTCAGGTCTGCCACATGTGCTCTGGGTGAACCTCTAATCTGTGAAAAGCACAGGGCGCCAGAGGCAGACCTGCCACTTCTGGTGTTCAATGGCAAATGCCAATCAAGCTCTATGGTGCTGGGCAGTGAGCACAGAGCCCACTGGAGGACATCGTGCCACCCTCATGAAGTCTGTTTCTGATTGTATGGTCAGAGACATTCACTCCAGTGGCCTGCTGGAGGTCATTTTGTAGGGCTCTGGCAGTTCCTCCTTGCACAAAGGAGCAGATACTGGTCCTACTGATGGGTTAAGAACCTTCTACGGCCCTGTCCAGCTCTCCTAGAGTAACTGCCTGTCTCCTGGAATCTCCTCCATGCTTTTGAGACTGTGCTGGGGGACACAGTAAACCTTCTGGCAATGACACGTATTGATGTGCCATCCTGGAGGAGTTGGACTGCCTTTGCAGTCTCTGTAGGGTCCAAGTATCGCCTCATGGTACCAGCAGTGACACTGATGCTAGTCAAATGTACAACTAGTGAAAACAGTCAGAAAATATGTGTAGGGAAAAAATGGCAGTGGCCTCCACCTGTAAAACCATTCCTGTTTTGGGGGTTGTCTCATTGTTGTCCATATAATGCACCTGTTGTTAATTTCATTAACACCAAAGCAGCTGAAACTGATTAACAACCCACTCTGCTACCTAAGTGACCAGATAAATATACCAGGAGTTTAATTGACTTGATGCTGTACTGATTAAAAAGTGTTCCATTTTGAGCAGTATATATATATATATATATATATATATATATATATTTAAAATCCATCA
Organism: Staurois parvus; assembly: GCF_062004578.1. NCBI lineage: Eukaryota > Metazoa > Chordata > Amphibia > Anura > Ranidae > Staurois > Staurois parvus. The sequence goes on from NW_028317852.1 coordinate 7,833,923, forward strand.
GAAGAAGCAATATATTGATGTCATGAAGGTTTAAAATGCTATCAGATTATTCTTTTCTTTTTTTAATCATTTAAAAGGCTCTATAAAAAGATATGGTCTACAATATTTGCAGATTTACAGATTTATACTGTAGATATATATCAAAACCTGCATTGTACGGGTGCCTTTATTTTTAGATGTTAATAGAGGTAGCAGCCAGAAGTATGTTTTAAAGAATATATGGGGAACTATACTTCTAAAATAGTTTTGGGACCTTACTTAAGACCCAGCACACATGTTCATCTCCATGTGCCTATATTTATATAACATGCAGCACATAAAGGAGTTGTACTACGTATATTGACATCAAAACAACAAACCTTACATATTTTTTCTAAAAATCGTGTCTAAGTGTTTGCTATGGGCACAGTCTTCACGTATAAATATGTTTGACAGACCTGTTAAATTACTTTAATGCATTGATTTACATGTTGAATTTTGTTTTCTAAATAATGTGATAAACACATGATAGGCATGTTTAATTTGTGATCTAAATACAGAGAAAGCATGCACATCCATTATCTCCATCCTTGTATAATTTATATAGTGTGTGAATTTCCTGCTGACCTCAAATGTGGGACCCCAATCATGCTGCATCTTACATTTCATAACAGCTCATATTTTCAGAATGTTATTATATGTCACCTGCTATAGTAAATTGTTACACTGATCCTTTATCTATAGATCATAAGATTTCACAAAATTAGAAGCCAAGTGTCTTCTAAGCAGACACCTCTACTGCAAAATCGTTTATAGGATGCAGAACCTGGTCTGAATAAGCAATGAAATATAATGCAGTCCAAAATGAATATGAATTAATATGGACATGTAAACATAACCTATACAAAACCACTCTCCAACTGCAACTATTGCAGAAAGCATAATTGAACTCCCTGGTAGATGGAGATGTTTACTTGACATTTGCAATATTGGATTTTTGTGTTTGCTTTAAAATTTTCTTGGAGTTGTTTGAGGAACAAAAGATTCAGAAACGTGGGTTATACTACCAAAATATTTTTGTTGCAGGATTCATATTAAAATGTTCAAAATGTACGTGAAATGCTTTGATACAGTAATGTTTTACTATGTGATTTTAGTGTATTTAGTGAATGTCCCGTTTTCACATTTTTAAATTTCCCGCCGTTTCTGTCCCCATACATCCTGACGCCGCAGGGAACGGAACCCAGAAGACGAATGCCGGAGGACATTGCAGGGGACACTGCAGGAGGGATATTGCTGGAGCGAAGGCAAGGTAAGTGAAGAAGAGATCCCGGATCAGCGCTGCAGGGTATTCCCGAGTGTAGCTTGAGGACCGCTTGTGGTGCTGACACTTTACCCCGAGCTACACTTGGGAATACCTCCAGGGAGGTTAAGTGTTAAAATGACTGGAAAAGTTAGTCAACTTTAGGGATGGTGATAGGGTTACAGTTAAAGTTAACTTTAAGGTTACGATTGTTTTTTATTATTTTTGTTTTCTTAAATTTTACCTAAGCAGTTCACACAGCAAATCTTGTGGCCAAGTTCATCGTAATTTTCATAAATTTTAATCATGATTTTGAAAAAAATACAGTATTGTATAGTAAGGAGGAGGAGCAGGCACAAAATGTTCCTTAATATGTCTGGCCAACTTTGATTAAAATGCCTCATTAGCAAAATAACTACACCTCTTTGCAGTATTTTCATATGCTCGTTGCCACAATGATCAATGTTCACCAATGACAAAATCATAAATTATCAATAGCAACACAGCTACTGAAAATCAGCATTAAACAAAAGGATTTGAGACTAGCTTTTCCGACCTCTATATTTGCGAACCTGGCCAACCAATTACAATCATTTTATAACATTCTGTGGCAGATTTACCATTGCTTTCAAAACACTTGCACATCAATCTATAGTTAATCTTTTTTATATCTATCTCATAATCTGTCTTGCTGCACCTGTTTTAAACAAACTTGCTCTGTGACAGAATTGATTAATGTTGCCCTGTGACTGATACACCTAAAAGACACATCAAATAGTATATTTCATCGGAGCAGTGTGCTGTGAGCTTCGCTGCCACTAACATGATCAAAAGCAATGACTGGCTATCAGTGACACTCAATATCATAACATTTAACATTGATTGGCACAGTGATTATTTTACCACTTGTCCACTGGGAATAATAAACCTCACTACTAAAATTAGTAAAGGTTCTTCATTTACTAATAGCCATGGTGATTGATTTTGCATAATACCTTGATAATTGTCTCTCAGTGCCTAAACCACAGTGCTTAAAATGACTTGGTAGCTAAGCAACCTGTATCTCTCAATATCATAGTAACTAACACCCCCTAACTGGTAGATTAGGCACTCTCTTCCTCAATACTATTGCTTCTCAATGTCTCATAAAGGGACAATTAAAACTTATACAGTATTTTAGCTATTTTTGAAACATGTTTAAAGTAATCACTCACTGGCTTCCATTGTTGTTGGGAATACTGCAAAAGCAATGATTTCTCCCTGCCAGGTCCCAGCTTTGCCCCCCCCCCCCCCAAAAAAAAAAACTGCATCATTATAACTGCATTTGGTTTGCCCCTCAATGGAACTAAATGATGAAAAAAATCAATGTTTCTCAATTAATAAATATTCAAATATAAATTTGCCATTTCAAAAGTGATGTTATCAGGTCACAAAGCATTGCAGTCATTCTACTATTGTCATCTTCAAATGTCTTTTCTGACTCTTTTTTTTTTGCAAATAGTAGGTAGGTCCATAGAAACGTGATTTGAGAACTGGTAGATTAGGAGGATATTCATTACAACTAACAGATTAAAAAAATATTAAAGGGGGTGGATGTACGGCTTCTGACGGATTGGCTGCATGTAAGAGTAGCTCCGCTATCTCTCTCCGTTCTGCCTGCTTCCTAGGGCCATTGCACCTTGGACTCCACACAGATTTCTTTCTATCACCCCCAGGACAGCCTAGTGCATGCTGTCAACTAAAAAGAAAGGCAAGGGGACCACTCAAACATCTCTAACAACTTACCTACTGCGGGCTTGGGAGAAATACAGCATGTCCCAAAGTGGCGCCAGCAGCCCTACCTCACCGGGTCTCTCACAGGACTTGGCGGCTTTTATCCCTGCACTGGACAGTGAGTACAATTCTCAGCTTGCCAAAGGGGATTTAGATAAAAGCTTGGAGACTATGTACACCAAATTAGCTGCTAAATTTCAATCTGAGCTACATAAAAGCACAAAAGTTCTATCCCAGGAAATAGCTGCACTTGTACTGACCGCACGGAAACTAAACATGATTAAGTTAGTTTGGCCTATGGTGAGTTATTCAGGGAACATGAAATGCTTCATACATCATTTAACCAGCTACAGGCACAGGTAGAGGACCTGGACAACTGTAACCGCAGGAATAATCTGAGGATTCGCAGGGTTACCCGAAATGGGCACTGACCTCTTTCCTTCTATGCTTAAGCTGTCAGCACCCCATTTACCCATTTTATACAGTCTCCCTGAAGTCCATAAAGATCAGCAACGCCCTCCTGGGAGACCAATAGTTAGCGGGATCGGTTCTCTGTGTTCGAGAGTATGGGATTATATAGCCTTTTTTTTCCAGCCACTAGTACTTTCTACCCCTTCTTATTTGAGGGATACTAAACATATTTTAAATGACATTAAAAATAATATAGTTGAACCATCCATTTTCTTAGTCACAGCAGATATGGTTTCCTTATATAGTAATATAGGACATGCTGATGGGATGGAAGCCGCTGGGTACTACCTTAATGAATCTGAGGATATTCCAGGCCACCAAAGAAGATTCATACTAGAACTTTTAGATTTTGATATGAATCATAATTATTTTTAGTTTGATAAGATGTTTTACATCCAGATTAGAGGAGTCACCATGGGAGCTAAATTTGCTTCTAGTTTGGCTAATTTGTTTATGGCCAGATGGGAAGAAGACATCATCTACTCGAGAGAGTGACCAGAATTATGTTTCTACCAGCGTTATATTGATGATGTTTTTCTTCTTTAGTGAGACAGTGAGGAAGCACTAAATTTTTTTTGTTACTTTAAATAATAATAATCTCAATATAAAATTGACGTACACATATGATTGCAAGGAGAGAACATTTTTAGATTTGACTCTTATCAATAATGGCACCAAGATTGTCGCCAAGTCTTTCTTCAAGTCCACAGATAGAAACAGCTATATTCCTAATGACAGCTGCCACCATCCCCTCTGGCTTCGAAATATTCCTAAAGGACAATTTTTGGGAATACCAAGGAATTGTGACAATGATGATTTCTACTCTCAAGCGGAGATCCTCAAAGGTAGATTCCCAGAAAGACGATATAACCAATCGTTGTTGGAGGTAGTCATTCAAGAGGAAGCTGATGCAGATAGATCATTTTTATTTACTGCTGTAAAGGAGATTAGGCCCAACAAAGTTTGACCCTTTATTACTAATTTCTCCATCCAGTACAGGAAAATAGAGAAAATCTTTAAGAAGAATTGGAGAGTCCTCAAGGATGACCAAGTTTTGGCAGGTTTCTTACCTGACAAGCCGGAAGTCATTTTTCGACGGGCACCCTCTTTAAGAAATAAAATAGCCCCAATATAGTTGATCCACCCAAAGAAATCAAATTTTTTTCTGAACTTAAAAGCTTTTTTTCCCTGCAATAAATGCATGATCTGCAGGTGTGATGGTACCTGGAAAAAAGCGTTATATTCATTCACATCCCACTCTACTGGAAAAAACTATAGAATTGACTCTGATTATATGTAACAGCACATATGTGGTATATCTCTTGGAATGTCCTTGCAAAAAACAATATATAGGTAGAACTAATTGGAGGTTGAGGGATCATTTAAGAGAACATCTTTACAAAATTAAAAAGAGAATCAAAGAGCATTCCCTATCTAAACATTTTAGAAATAATCATCATAAAAATCATTCTGGTTTAAAATTAGTTGTAATAGATCTCATTTGTCCCCATTAGAGGGGAAATAATAAATGCAGGGCAGTGTCTATGTTTGAGACAAAGTGGATTTATAAAATGCTCACTTAATTCCCCTCAGTACACAATATTGACATAGATATTAACTGTTTTATTGATAACAGTTGATGTACATGTTTTTTCTTTTTATTTAGGGAGGACTACATATAGATGGGCTCCGTTTTGACATCTATATGGTCTTAAGGGCCTATTCATACTATACTATTTACCACGTTGTATATGTGTGTATGACAACACTGTGAAGTTTTCAAATGTAATTTCTTTTTAATATTATATGATTTTTATTATGTTTTTTATCTTAAAATTTGTTTTACTTATTATACATTTCCTTTATATTGTTTTTTTTTTTTTTGTATTAACAATTTTTATTGGTTTTCATGTGAGTACAAACAGTGTATTTTTAAAAAAAATAAGGAAAAAAAAAAATAAGCATATCAGAAAGGTACATCGATGGCAAAACTACATATGGTCAGGACCAGTGGAATCATATAATAACAGTGCGGAAGTAATCAGGGTCTTACATTTTGGGCCGGCATAGAGGAAATGAAGGTATCCCACGGGAGCCAAATCATCTCAAACACAGCAAACGAACAATTATGTAATGCAGTAAAATACTCCATCTGTCTTAGATCAGCAATAAGTTTGTACAAAATCGGCAATGAAGGGGGAGTAGAAGATAACCAACACATAGGAATGCTTCTCCTGGCCGCGGTCAGAACATGTACAGCAAGTTTTCTGGCTGGTTTAGGTAGACCCGGGAATGGCAAGCCCAGCAAAAAATGCAATGGGTCAAATGGGAGAGAGATATGCAACAACGATTGCAACAAGGAGCGGACCTCTTCCCAAAAAGCGACAATGGAGCTGCATGTCCAAAAGATATGGTAGAGAGAACCAGGATCTCTACTACAGCACCAGCAGGCAGGAGAAGCATTCGGATTATAAGCATGAAGAACTTCAGGTGTTTTGTACCATAACATCATGATCTTGTATATATTTTCCCTAAAAACCACACAGACAGAAGATCTAGATGCATTTTCCCAAATTTTCTTCCACGTTAATAAATCAATATCACGTTGTACAAATTGAGACCACCTACGCATGTAAAGGTGAGTGTCATTGGATAAAGGGGAGGGCATTCATAAGGAGTTTATAAGTATTAGAGATAATACCCCTTTGGTGGGGACCCTGCATACATAAACGTTCGAAGGGAGTAGGCTTCCCCAGGATCAATGAGGGTGATAAGGTAGAAAAAAAGTGGCATATTTGAAGGTATATATATAGGTGATGAGGAGGTAGAGGAGCCTTTTTCTGAAGATCCGGGAATGAGTGTAACTTACGAGTCACCGGGTGTACCAAGTGACGCAATTGAAAAAGGTTAGCTACTACCCAAAGAGACATCCGGGACATGGCCATATTATCTGGAAGATTAGGGTTATAGAGAATATTTGTCAGTGGGGAGCAATCAGAGGCCAGTGTAAATTTAGCCTTACATTTCTGCCAAACAGTCAGTGAAAAATGCATGGGATCAAGGAATAGGTGGCGGAAGGAAGAGACATCCACTGCTGAGGTCGACCAAAGGAGGGAACATGGATGGGCTGGGGACAGTTTTCAATGATTCGATCACAGTCCATGTGTTGGGAGGATAGTGGGTGGACCATGACATGAGAAAATGAAGGTGAGTTGCATAGTAGTATGTTATTATATCCGGCGCCCCCAATCCCCCCCTAGAACGCGGGGAGAGCAGAACAGAACATGCAATCCTGTGCCGCTTATTGTGCCAAATAAAATGTAGGAAAGATTTCTGAAGGGAGTGAAGTTTGGACATAGGAACGGGGATGGGGAAAGTTGCAAACAGGTATAAAAGTTTGGGTAACACGGTCATTTTTAAGACGTTGATGCGTCCGAGGAAAGAGATGGGCAAGGTATCCCAATGTTTCAGAGAGCGAGAAATTGCTATAAATAGTGGGGGGAAATTGGCCTCGTATATGGATTGGTAAGAGGAAGTAAGATTAGTACCTAAATATTTTAAAGAGTGGGTACACCACCGGTACGGAAAGGCTTCCTGAAGCGAGGACAGAACAGCAGGTGGGACATGTATTGGGAGTGCCTCAGTTTTGGACGTGTTGACTTTGTAGCCTGATATAGCACCAAATTGTTTCAGAGTCTTATGCAAAATCGGTAAGGAGGTGTGGGGGCTCGTAAGTGTGAGGAGGATGTCATCTGCAAATAACGATAACTTGTACTCATGGGAATGGGATTGTATCCCGCGAATATCCGGATTCGACCTGATGGCGATGGCTAATGGTTCCAGACAAAGAATGAACAGCAAGGGAGAGAGCGGGCAACCCTGACGTGTGCCGTTTGACATCTGAAAGGGAAGTGAAAGAAAAGAAGCTAATCTGACCTGCGAGAAGGGGGATGAATAAAGGGCCTTCAAGGCTGCTACTAATGGGCCTCTAAAACCAAATCTCTCCAAGAACTTGAACATATAAGGCCAACTTAAACAGTCGAAAGCTTATTGAGCGTCCAAGCTCAATAACACAGCAGGGGTAGAGGATCGGTTAACCAAGTCAACCAGATCAATAGATCTCCTGGTATTATCTGCAGCATGTCTGGCAGGTACAAAGCCCACTTGATCCCTATGTATGAGTTTGGAAATAATTCCGGACAGTCGGTTGGCCAAACTTTTAGTGAAAATCTTGTAATCGGAATTAAGTAGGGCAATGGGGCGGTAGTTGTCTACAATAGAGTAATCCTTATCGGGTTTAGGGATGACCGAGATATATGCACGGGAGAATTCAGTCTGGGGTGTGACCCCCTTGAAAAGATCTCGATAAAAAGAGAGGAGATGAGGTGCCAGAATACCAATAAAAGATTTATAATAGGAGTAGGGCAATCCATGCGGTCCCGGGGCTTTACGAGAGGGGAGATGTTTAATTGTGTCCAGTAATTCCTCTAGCGTAATGTCAGCATCAAGGGTGGCAATGTCTGAAGGTGATATTCTCGGAAGTGACAAAGGGTCAAAAAAATTATCAAACAATGACTGTGTGAGGGGCGGGTGAAGGTCTGGGGTCAAACAGTTATACAGTTTCCCATAGAATGAGCCAAAAAGGGTTGCCATATCCCGAGGGTCATAGGTAGGGCTTCCATTTGGCTGTATTAAAAGGTCAGGCATCGTAGAAGGGGACTGAGCTTTGAGTCGATTGACTAACATACAATGGGGTTTGTTGGAAAATTCATAAAATTTCTGCTTAACCCAGAGGAGGGATTGTGCAGTCTTACTGGAGTCGAGAACTTTAATTCAGTCCCGTAGAGATGTTACCCTCTGGAGCCCAGAAATGGACGGCTTGGCCAGTAACCGTCGTTCCGCAAAAGATAGCTGATGTATAAGAGAGGCCCTAGCACTCGCCGAGGAGTTTTTTAAACAAGAACCCATAGAAATACAGAGTCCTCGAAAGAGGACCTTATGGGCCTCCCACAGAATTGAGGAAGAGGCAACGGAGCCAACATTGTGTGTAAAGTAGGTATCAAGTCCCTGTGACAGTTCATCTCTAAGATGGCCTGTGGAAAGAAAGGTCTCATTAAGGCGCCAATGACATGGTTTGGGTATAACAGGAGGAAAAAAAAGGTTTAAAGTCAAAGAGGCATGGTCAGACCAAGTGATGGGGTTGATTTCAGAAGAAACCAGAAGTGAAAGCAGTGGGGCAGAGATGAAAAAATGATCTAGACGAGAGTAACTATGGTGAGGGGTGGAGTAGAAAGTGAATTGTTTATGAAGGGGGTGTTTAATCCGCCAGGCGTCGAAGAGACGATGCTCCCTTATCAGTCTACGAAAAGATTTTGAAGAGGAGCATTGCCGCCTCGAGGGGGTGGACTCAAAAAGAACCTTCCTGTCTTTATGGGGGAAAAAATCTAATTAAAATCACCCCCAACAATCACCTGCGAAGTGGAAATGGAATCTAGGTCAGCGAGTGTTTGGGAAAGGAACTGCAATTGACCCGTATTTGGGGCGTATAAATTCAACAGAACAAGGGGGGTGTCACCAAGCATACATTCCAAAATAATAAAGCGACCCTGTTGGTCAACCTTGAAGGAAACAACCCGAAGGGAGCAGTGTGACCTAATCAAAATTGCCACCCCGGCCTTCCCGGAAGGATCAAAGGCCGAATAGGCTTGGGAAAAAAATCTTGAGGCAAAACGAAAGGAGCCAGATGATTTGAAATGGGTCTCTTGGACAAAAATAATGTCTGCTCCTGAGGATCGAAATTCCTTCAAAGCCATCCACCGTTTTTGAATGGAGTTGAGGCCCTAACATTATAAGACAGAAACCTCAAAGCCATTATGAAATAACAACGACTGAACTACATGTATTAGCATGACAAATGAGTGAAATACCATCGATGTAGTAGAATAGAAAACAAAAAACATAAAACAAGCAAATAACACAAAAGAAAAGAATATACAGTGAAAAACAGGTATCCGCAAGGATATAAACTTGGAAACGTCAACTAAGTCCAAGTCGTCTAGGCCAATGGCTAGACAAGATCGGGGGTAGCACAACATCCGACACATCCGGGAGGTCGTCAAACCCGGCCAGGAGAAACAGAAGCAAAACATGCACCCAACAAGGGTTTGGCCGGCCAAAATGACAAAAACCGGTATAAAAACCATGTATGAAACAGGAGAGAGAGAACAGCGCCAGATTAGCCACAGAAGGTCACCCCTGAGAATCATCAGGCAGGTGGATCACTTGATTGAGAAGAACGTGGACGTTGCGGGGTGCGTGAGAGTCTCTTCCGACCTCCGCGGACTGGTGTCCAGATCTTGTTGGGGGTGGCGGAAGGACGGGATGGGGTAGGCGGCAAAGAGGACACATCATCCGATAAAGGTGGAAGTCCCAACTGTTTTAGGAAAGAGTCCGCTTCATGAAGATCCCGGAGAACAACTTGAGTATTGTCCCTAGAAACGACCAGCTTGAAGGGAAACCCCCAACGATACAGGACACGATGTTGCTGAAGGTGTGTGGTGATCGGCTTCAGAGCACGCCATTTGGCAAGAGTAATCGGAGAAAGATCGCAGAAGAGTTGGAGTCTGTCACCTTTAAATTCCAAAGAGGATTTGTGGCAAACGGCTGATAGTAAGGCTTCTTTGCTTTGAAAGTAGTGGAAACGGACTATAACGTTGCGTGGCCTGGTGCCCCCAACAGGTTTAGGGCCCAGAGAGCGATGAGCCCTGTCCATTCGCCAGTCTGCCTCTGGGATCATGGGAGCAGTTGCGATGAAGAAGGACAGTAGGTGGCGGTGTAGTTGTGCATCAGCAATAGATTCGGACATACCGCGAATACCGATATTTTGGCGCCGTTCCCTGTTTTCCAGGTCTTCTTGTTGCGTTATCTTCCTCCAAGACATGAACGTATTGCACCAAATCATCAAACTTGTTTTCCAGTTTATCTGTGCGGTCTCCAATCTGGGCTATTTCCCCTCTGAGATCTATAGCCAATTTACCAACTTCAGCGGTTATGGAGGCGGTGATATTACGTAAAAAGACTTGCAACTTATCGTCCAACGCAGAAATTGTAAGCGTAGATGACAATATAGCTTGCTGAGGGTTTTGGCTAGGGGTAGGAAGATACCCTGGTGTAGGGTGGTCCATAACCCCTCCTGCTGTGGCTTGGGAATCAGAATCCTTCATTTGGGGATGGATCAGAGCAGAGGCTGTCAGCTGCTCTGTTATAATGCAGGGTGCAGTACCCTCCGCGGCCACTGGGGGTCCGGGATCGTTCCTCGGACTCCTGACACTACTTGAGGCCAGGGATTGCGTCCTAGTCAAAAATCGTCGGAGCGGCGAGGGCCGCGGATCCTGCGGCTGCGGGGAGGGGGGCTTCCAGCGCCCTATCTTCCCCATGGAAGCCTCTCCCTTATGCTGGGCCGGGTGCTTGTACTGTGTGACTCACCTGTAGCAGAGAATATGCCGTGGAGCAGAGCGGGTGAGTCACTACTGGCCGGGGATGAGCGGAGCTCAGCAATCCGCGTCCGACATCATCCCTGGTCACGCATGCGCCCCCCTTTATATTGTTTTTAGTTTCTGATTGCATATTTGTCAGATTAGAATTTTTTTTGTTTTTATATATATATATATATATGCTGTACAAAGCATACATGAGAGGTATCCTCATACAATTAAATTCCTGCATCACCAAACAAAGAACCCAACAAATTGACCACCTTCTCACGTCAATTAAACTTAAAGAGGAAATGAACAAAAAAAACCCAAGTCCTTCCACATCTACTTCCCTCGCCTCAGACAGAAATAAACTTCGATCCATTCTACTTTACCAATACGACCTTAATCTACAAAAAAACAAAGGCAAAATTCTATTCTCTAGGCAATAAGGCAAATTCACTACTAACTAAAATAATCAAAGATGCCTAAAATCCAACATTCAACTACTCACACCTCTCTCACAAATCCACAAGAAATAGCCAACGCCTTTGCGACATACTACCAAAATTTATATAATCTTAAAAATTACCCAGACACTACCCAACCAACATTCACATCCATACAAAAATTTCTAAACACAACCAAACTCCCCCAACTTGCCCTATCCCAACTAACTACTATCTCCACTCCAATTTCTCCCAAGGAAATAGAAAAACCATCAAAACTCTCCCACTTAATAAATCACCAGGAAACGACGGTTTCACTAATGAATTTTACAAACTATTCACCTCCAACCTCTCACCATATCTGACCAAACTCTTCAACCATGCTGCCTCTACAGGCACATTTCCCAAGGAAATGTTACAATCCATAATTACGACTATACCGAAACCCGGCAAAGATCCACAAATTGTCCAGAACTATAGACCAATATCATTACTCAATACAGACATAAACCTTTACTCTAAAATAATAGCCCAAAGACTCCTCCCCTACCTCCCTACATTAATACACCCAGACCAAGTAGGATTCATCCCAGGCAGCCAAGCACCTGATGCAACTAGAAGACTTATATCCCTTCTCCACAACCTAGAACTCAAACAACCCTCCCTATTACTATCCTTAGATGCAGAAAAAGCATTCGACTGAATACAATGGCAATTTATGCAATTAACCCTACAAAAATTTGGCATCACAGCTGGATGCTGTCTGCCATTCTATCTCTCTACACCAACACTTCAGCCAGAGTATTAACAGATGGAACATTATCAGATCCCTTCGACATCTCAAACAACACTAGACAAGGCTGTCCATTATCCCCCATAATATTCACACTACTCATTGAACCCTTAGCCTCGAAACTCAGAGACGATCCAACATTTACCGGAATCACTCACCTCAACACAGAACATAAAATCAGTTTATTCGCAGATTCGCGGATGACATCATACTAATGGTAACTAACCCACACAAATCTCTCCAGACAATTCGCACACATCTCCAAAATTACTCTGAAGTCTCTTACTACAAACTTAACAAACCCAAATCCTCCATCTTAAATCTCCATACGCCAACTCGAACTCAAACAATACTAGCCAAACAATTCCCCTTCTCTTGGGAGCAACACAATATTCCTTACTTAGGAATCAAACTCACCGCAACAACAGACCAACTATATTCCTCAAATCACAAGCTACTACTTGAAACTATTCCACAAGAAATCACCTCACTCCGTACCTCAACACTCTCCAAACTGGAACCTAACAAAAGAAAAAATTTGGTCCACAATGGAAACACTCCCATTTCTCCCGCTCATACCACGAAACCTACTCTTAATACCGCCAACACCCCACACCAAATGTCGACTAAAACACTCATGTATCCAAGCCTCCCTACAAGCCTGGTACGACCTCCTAACTACTAAATTCGCTGATACTAAACATATCCCTACCCCAATCAACATACTACACTTCATTACCCCCTCCTTAAACGTATTACAATGGGAAAATTGCAGCCTAACTAACATAAAGGACCTCTACACAGACCACAAAATAAAGTCTTTCCAGATCCTTCAAAGCAAATTTAATCTGCCCACCACTGAATACTTCACCTACATGAGAATAGCTCACTGCTTACAAACGAAAAATATACCTCACTTCACGAAAATTCCTACCACCGCATACCATTTCTTTAACAAACCACAATACCCGGGTAAAGGTATTTCCACCTTCTACACATACACAATAAATTCACAATTTACCCTACAAACTACATCCCTAACTAATTGGGAGAAAATCCTCTTACAACCAATAACAACACAATCGTGGGAAAAAGCTTTCAGCATCACCCATAAATCTTCTCAATGTAGCTCTCACTGGGAATCGTACCTAAAATCCTACATCAATGGTACCTAACACTTGCTAAACTCTCCCTATACTACCCACAACATTCCTCCTCTTGCTGGAGACAATGCGGAAAAATAGGCTCAATACTTCATACACTATGAGCATGCAAATCACTCAGATCCTTCTGGAATAGCGTATTCCAATTGATTTCAACACTATCCAATACCTCAATAACCCCAAACACTGCTTTTGCACTCCTTCACATCGGAATTGACAACGTTTCCCGTGACTCCTGTACCATCATTATCCACACACTATCTGCGGATAAAATCAATATCACTAAGCTATGGAATACTACTAAGATCCCTTCCCTCACATCATTGATAATAGACCTCAATTTTCAATGTGACATGGAAAGAAGATCCGTCCTTAACAACCTGAAAAAAATTGGCCAATTCTCTTAGGCCTGCCAAATGAGGGATTCTAGTTCCCTTCTAATTTACAGACCATTCTCTTTTACACAAACGTTTTTCAAATGTTTTATGTCTTTTGTAGCATGCAAAAATGAAGGTAAAGAGGTTTTCATTTTTTTATCAGCAAGTTGTCCTCGGTCCTTGGGTCCCAGACACTATCACACTCTGTGGAGGGTGGGCATTTTATGTACATTTCATTATATGCTACATAAAAGGCAAACATTATATTTGTATGCTTTTGTAAATCCAAGCTCAACCTGCATGATTAGGCCTTCAATACATGCTCATTCTGATTTTTGATTTAATGAGGACAGAAAAAAGGATTCTGAGAAAATGATTCACAGCATTGTTTAACTGACAATTTATTTCACTTACACAGTATGTTTTAGACTGTACGATCCCATTCCCACCTCTATAGACTAGGATATTTTTTTCTAGCCCGCAGCTTCTTTAGAGCCTGTCACTCATCTGCTGTCACATTATTCTTTTTCTTCTTAGACCAATTAATATATTTAATTCTTCTGTTACTGTGTCAAAGGAGATTTGCACATTCTCATTATAGTTATATGCTAGAAATGACCTAGATTTAACTCTAAGGCCCAAAGTTCCCCCCAAGTGAGTTACCCTTATCTATGTTAAAGTTTGTGATTTAACAATTCTGCCTAACTGCCAAAGTTCTTTTAAAATTATCCAAGACTGCAGGACAGATTGTGACAAATCCACCTTCTTGTTTACAAGCTATTTTGTTTGACTTATTCCTTCATCACTGAAAATATTGTCATGGACTATGGGGTTGACTTACAAACATAGTTTCACTAAAAACCAAAAAAAAATAAGTTTTAATTATATTTTTTTCCCCCATATGTATGTACCACACTAAGATGCAATTTGTGAGGATGCTCTCAATAGTACAAGTTGTGCCTTCCTGATCAGGAAGGTAGAATTCAGAGACCAGGTGCGATCCCCAGAAATGTGGATTCCAAAAAACTTAAAGCTGTTAACACGCTCAATAACAGCTCCATTGATGTTAATGGGAACGTGGGTGTGATTACCAGTTCATTTGAAATCCACAGTAATCCACAATAATCTCCTTTGTCTTCTTGGTGTTAAATTTCAAGTTATTGTCCTCACACCATGTGACTAGGTGTTGGATCTCCTCCCTGTAAGCCATCTCATCCTTACCTCTGATCAGGCCTATTACCATGGTGTCCTCAGCAAACTTAACAATGCTGCTTGATGCATAGACAGGTACGCAATCATAGCTGAAAAGGGAGTATAGAAGAGGGAACAATACACACCCTTGAGGAACCCCAGTGCTGATGTTAAGGCTGGAAGAGGTGAAGGCGTTCAGTCGTACAGACTGTGGTCGGTTTGTAAGGAAGTCCAGGATCCAATTACAAAGATGCATGCTGATGCCAAGCTGTTTCAGCTTCAAGATTAACTGTATTGTATAAATGCTGAGCTGAAATCAACAAACAACATCCTTACATAAGTGTTGGGATTGTTCGGGTAAGTCAGAGCAGAATGAAGTACTGTAGAAATGGTGTCCTCAGATGACCTATTCAGCTGATAAGCAAATTGGTATGGATCCAGACTAAGTGACAGACAGGCTTTAAGATGGATAAGGACCAATCTTTCAAAGCACTTTGCGATGACAGGAGTGAGTGCAACAGGATGAAAATCACCCAAATCTCTTGCAGTGGAATGCTTTGGCACTTGCACGATGGTAGCAGATTTAAAGCTAGTGGGAACAATTGACTGGGCCAAAGACAGATTGAAAATATCTGTAAAGACCTCAGCCAGCTGCACTGCACATGCTCTGAGTACACGGCCAGGGATGCCATCAGGGCCGGCTGCTTTCCGTGCATTCACCCTGTCCAATATTGCACACACTTCAGAAGTGGAGAGTTTTAGTGGCTGATCACCTGGTAACAGTTTAGCTTTGAGCATGGGCTCCGTATTCCCCTTTTCAAAGCAAGCATAAAAAAAAGATTGAACTCATCAGGGAGAGAGGCAGAGCTGGTTGAATGTGTCCTGTTGAGTGAATTGTAGTCAGTAATAGCCTGTATTCCTTGCCACATATGTCGGGGATCAGCAGAGTTAAAATATTCCTCAATCCGCTGTTTGTATGTGTATTTTACCTTACATATTCCTCTCCTCAGATTGGTTCTGGCAACACTGTAAGCCCCCCGGTCACCAGACATAAAGGCTGTGTTGCGTTCTTTAAGCAGGAGATGAACCTTCCGGTTCATTCAGGGCTTCTAATTGGGAAACACCATTATTTTGTTAACTGGTCAGCTGGACAGCCATCCAGGAGAGCGGGGTGGTGAGCCACCAATTGTGTTAATAGATACATACTGGATCTTTTCTTACATATTGTGAGCATGTTTTTATCAGCTTGCTAAAAAAAATTTTAAATGGAGAGCACAATGGTTCTACTTTTTATTCCCCATAATATGGGTATAAAATTGTCAGTGTTGAACAGTGCCAAGGTGAAGATTGGAGGAAGTTCTGATCAGGGGGTATACAGGTGTATATACTAAGAGGAGATGAGAGCATTTTGACCTGTTTATAAGGTCTAAGAGTGAGGTGAGCAGGTTTTTCATCTATTGGTGGAGGCACTGTATGGCACAAAGAGAAGGTAAAAAAATAAGTTTGTAAATACACACAGTACAGTGGTATTGTGATAAGAGACTTTATTTGGACTCTTATGTGTGTGAATTTTGAATGTGGTATTTATAATTCATTGTTGCTCTACACTATAAATGTATATCTTTATTGGGGGAGGTGAAATCACTGACACAGTGTTATAGCAGGCAACAAGCTTATAAATAAAAAAGAGCAAACAATTTGAAAACAAAAAGTTTTTCTTTGTTTCTATTATAAAATTTTGCAAACGGTTAATTTTCCTCCTTCACTGATGTGCGTTGATGAGGCTGCTAGGCGGCACTGATGGGCACTGATAGGTGGCACTGATGAGGTGGCACGGATAGACAGCACTGATGGGCACTGATGAGGTGGCACTGATATGCAACAATGATGGATACTGATAGGCAGCACTGATATGCAGTACTGATGGGTGAAACTGACTGGTGGCACTGCTGTGCACTGACTGGCAGCACTGATGGTCACTGATGGGTGGCACTGACTGATGACACTGACTGGCGGCACTGATGGGCACTGATGGGAGGCACTGATGGGCAGCACTGATGGGTGGCACTGATGGGGGGCACTGCTGTGCACTGGTGGTGGCACTATTGGGCACAGCTGGGTGGCACTACTAGGTACTGATGGGCACAGGTGGGTGGCACTGCTGGGCACTGATGATCGATGCTGATCCATCCTGTGACAATTGCCGGTTTTCGCCAGTACTTTCCTCACACTGTGACAGCGTGAGTAAAATGCATCCAATAACTGGCAACTGCATTTACCGGTGATCTGCTATGTCATTGGACACAGCTTATCATGTGGTAAAAGGCCACTGTAATTGGCCTTTTACCACATCACGTGATCAGCTGTGTCCGTAGGACACAACGATCACAGAAATCACCGGTTGCGTGCCCCTGGGGGTGCGGGGGAGGGTGCGTTCTGAGAGGATGTCATATGATGCCCTCCCAGAACTGGACAACTACTCTGTAGCCGTCATTTGGCTATAGCGTGGTTGGCAAGTGGTTAAAATGGCCTGCACCAGATTAAAAATGCCCTGCCTCCAATATGGTGCAGCAGTTTCAGGTAATTCTTAATAGTGCACTTTGTAAATGAATGCACTGAATTTAAAAATAATCACCTCCAGTTCATAGATAACACATGTGGAGGTGGTTAAGACCAACTCTTATTTGGGGTACAGAGACAGGCAGAGTGCTTATCCTTGTGCACATAGCCAATAGCAGGCTGTCTATTGGCTAAGGATCCACCCACTACCTATTTTTAATCACAAGGGCTGTGGACCTAAATGTGAATTAATGTCTGTGAATCCCCATCAAGCTCCATCTCCCTAGATACAAAACTCCCTGCTGCTGAGCTGTATGTGTGAAGTGCAGTTGGACTGAGGCTGGAGTGGCCATATTGACACTCTGACCTCATTGTGCCTCCATGTGTAGTGTGCCTCATATTCATGTACCAGTCTACAACAGACATAAATCTGTAACAAGCACTGACATTTTTCATGTGCAGGCATATCCGAATTCTAAAGAATGTTTTAGATGCTCTTTGTGAATTCCAATAAATGTGTAAACAATTAAATATCTCAATTAAAAACAAAATAGGTTTTTCCATTGTTTTCATTTTTCCAGGAATTAAATAGAGAAAGGGCTTTAATATGTACTGAATACATCTGTCATGGTATAAAACAACCATTTCTTCCAGCTCTGCATTTCTCTTCCTATCTGTCTGGATTGGAGTTTTAATCTCTGGAAGCGAAGATGGAGAAAGAGACTGTGGAGGGAATAGTAAGTAGTTCAAACTTTGTGCTTCTCTCCTGCTGCTCCAGCTTTCTTTGTGCTGTATGTGTTCATAAAGCACATGATCTGCTATAGAGGTTATGGTATTTTTGGCACTGGTATTAGTTTTGACTGATGACTGCATTGCAAGCTAGGAAGTAGAAAAGCATCTTCTGCGGCTTCACAAGAACACTTAATTTACACTGAATGTTTAATGCAGATATTGTTAAATACAGTGTGACCAGTAAAATATGAAGGAATGAGGAAGGAAAAGTGGGATGCTGATTTTTGACACCTTTCTTGTGAAATGCTGTTAACACTTTCTGTCTTTTGTATTGTAACTATAAATGTTGCTTTGCATTAAAAGCTGCCCCAATAACTGATGTGTTTCAGGAAATCAATTAAAGGAAAATAACAATTCTGTTAAAACATATAATGTAAGAATAAAAAAAATACTTTGTAAAGTAATAATAAAAAGGAAATGAGCTCTGGAAACTGCAAAATGGCAGACAGAAGGCAAAGTCTCCATTATTGCTTGCAGACACTCAACAGCTGATCTTTTCCCTCTTACTAAATCCCATGCTGTGTACTGCACTGTGTCTCCGTGTGGGGGTAGCCCTCTTGGTAGAACCAGCGCTTTGCTTCCTAAAGCTAAAACACTCCAGCAGGAATTGTGAGCAGCAAACAGTGACATCACCAAAGCTCAGTCCAAGTCTCCTGAGACAAACAGTCAAAGGCAACAATGCCTTAGATCTCACACTGCAGATACACAGCTTTGAGGTAGTGGGCAAAGCAGCGTTTAGGCATTTTCAGCAGGAAGTATACTGATACTCTAGGTGGAATATTTAAGGGTAATGCTTAGGCACAACAAACATTTCAAATGTTCCCTTAGCATACTATAATAAAGGTTAACTTTTTTAAGTTTATCTCCACTTTAACAATTGCCATTTCATCCCAGTTTTCCATCACTAGCGGCCATGTAAATATGTTTGCTGGATTTGCCTATTGCATTATTGTATAAATCTACACATAGTACACTATTTGGGGTCAAATAGGTATGTTACATGTTTAATTATGATTTCTGTTATTATACTTTATGTCTATAAAATTAAAAACACAGGATGACACAAACACTAATATGTAAAAATATGGAAGATGGCAAAATGGGTACTCACAAAGATAGAAGATAAAAAAAAAAAAATAGCGACACACCATCCAGTGCAGGAGTCATGTGGCCCGGAGACGTGCCCCCTTCTTCAGTGCTAAGTTGGCCAGCACACGCATAACATAATATATAGTCTCCAATGGCCTCCATACCACCGACAAAAAGGGGTGGGGACTGAGACATAGGCAGTGTCAAAGGTCCACCTCAGTGTTACACAGGAACAACACAATGTGCTCTGTAGTATATTGTGTGCAATATAGATAGA
The DNA here is from genome assembly GCF_062004578.1 of Staurois parvus. NCBI lineage: Eukaryota > Metazoa > Chordata > Amphibia > Anura > Ranidae > Staurois > Staurois parvus. The sequence goes on from NW_028317852.1 coordinate 7,853,611, forward strand.
TAGATAGATAGATTGATAGATAGATAGATAGATAGATAGATAGATAGATAGATAGATAGATAGATAGATAGATAGATAATGAAGATACTGAAACACATACTGTTCATTCTTGGACAGGCCAGTGACAAGACCACATTACCCATCAAAAGAACTCTTTGCTATGTTAATTTTATGCAAGGTACCTTGGTCTTTGGGGAATAGCCTGTTTATCTAATTAGACTTTTCAAATGGTACATTGTTTACATGTTTAAGGATGACAAAGAATATGATTTGACCATACAAGAAATATTTATTGATGGTAATGAGACTCGAGAGGGTATTCATGGGAAATGGTGAAAGGGTGAATTGTGTACCTAGTAAACACTATAGTGACCTTAATTGTTATTTACAGTAATGGCAAGTGAAGTCTTTTCATGTAGGATCAAAAATGTTTTATCAGCCAATCAGAAACCCCTCCAGTAAACTGTATATCAAGGGACGTTTATGGCTGGGAGGGAGCTTCTTCCTTTCATTAATGTGGAAGCACAGGTATAGATTATAACTCGCATTATTGCACGCATGGAAGCTACTTAGGTGCATATTATAGATCGGACATATGCTGGAAGGTGTAGTATCTCCATGTTTGATATGAAGTATCTTAAATGGGACTCTGAGGGCTGTTGTTCGTTGTAATATTTACAAGTATTCAGCTGGCTTATTTTCATCTGTTGCAAATATCTTTATCTGAATAAATGCATCTCTCTCTGGAAAAGAACTGTTGGACTAGTTGCTGCAGGAAAATACATTTATAAATACACTTCTCATCATTATGCTGTGATAGAAGACAACATGCACGTAACACCAATAATGCAAATAGCATGATTAACATTTATTTATAGAAAATAGTCCACTATATTGTAAAAATGCTGTTAGGACTTGTCATAACCTGGGTCATCTGCTGGTGGCACTGTTATCTTCAGAGTAAAAGGGTAAAGTTCTGGTGGTCACCAGCGGGTCACCAGCAGATGGGCTGTCCAAGTAATTAGGCTGCACTTGACATGGGCTGCCTCTGATGAAGTCACGTAGGTGTGATGTAACGTGTAAGGTCGTGGCTGTGGGCAGAAGTGAACTGTGTTTAACACTACCTGGAAGTGCAGCTTATCTGGTGATGTTTCTTACCTGATTTATGGCATTTTTACTTATATTTACATGTGAGTGCAATACTTTTTAACATAATAAAGACACCTTTGTTAGTACATATTGCACCATCGGAGTGTCCTTTTATCTCCTTCATTAACCACTTGCCCTCCAGAGGATTTACTGCCCTTAATGATCAGGACTCCTTTTGCTACTCGGCGCTGCACTAATTCAACTGATAAATGTGCGGTTATGCAATGCTCTACCCAAACGAAATTTACGTCCTTTTTTTCACACAAATAGAACTTTCTTTCAGTGGTATTTGATTGCCTGTGCGCTTTTTATTTTTCACGCTATAAACAAAAAAAGACCAAAAATTTTGAAAAAAATTATATTTTTTACTTTCGGCTATAAAATATATATAGTAAACTCAGTTAGTTATAAATTTAGGCCAAAATGTGTTCTGCTGCATGTTTTTGGTAAAAAATCCAAATAAGTGTATATTGATTGCTTTGTGTAAACCATAGTCTACAAACTATGGTATAGATACTGCAATTTACGCCATTTGTTTGCTATTCAGCGCTGCACTTGTTTAACTGACAATTGCGCGATCATGCAATACGGTACATAAATTAAATTGATGTACTTTTTTCCACACAAATAGAGCTTTCTTTTGGTGGTATTTGATCACCTGTACACTTTTTATTTTTGGAGCTATAAACAAAAAAATTGAAAAAAAAAATATTTTCTCATTTCTGTCATAATAAATATCCAAAAAAAACCTAAAATTTCATCATATATTTAGGTCAAAATGTATTCTGCTACATGTTTTTTGTTAAATCCCAGTAAGTGTATATTGATTGCTTTGTGTGAAAGTTATAGCATCTACAAACTATGGTATAGATAATGGAATATACACAGCTTTTACTTTCTGACTGCCCATCACATTTCTTAAAGGTGCTAAAATATCAGGATAGTACAAACACCCCCAAATGACCCCTTTTCGGAAAGTAGACACCCTAAGCTATCCAATGAGAAGCATATTGAGTCCATGGAAGTTTTATTTTTTTTCCACAAGTTTCTGAAAAATGACAAAAACATTTTTTTTTTTACACAAAGTTATCATTTAAATGATAGATTTCTCGCACAAGCCATGGGTATATATAGCATTACACCCCAAAACACATTCTGCTACTTCTACTGAGTATGGGGATACCACATGTGTGAGACTTTTTTGGAGCCTAGCCACATACAGGAGCCTGAAATCCAATGACCACTTTGAAAGCCTGAAGGTGCGTTACTTCCTCGTTTCACTTCCTCACTACCTATCACAGTTTCGGAGGCCCTGAAATGCAGGGATAGCACCAAACCCCCCCAAAAAAAGAAATGACCCCTTTTTTGGAAAGTAGACATCCCAAGGAATTTAAAAAGAGGCATGTTGAGTATTTTGCAGATCTAATTTTTTCTCACAAGGTTTTGAAATATAAAAAAAAAGAAAAGAAAATTTGTTTTTGTTTTTTTTCTTAATTTTCCAAAAACCTGTGGCAACAAACGAGATTTGCAAAATACTCAGCATGCTTCTTATCAAATACCTTGGGGTGTCTACTTTCCAAAAAGTGTGCAAGTAATGGAGTACAAAACATATAAAGCAGACAACACAAGGAATACAGAAGTACAGAATGCCTACACAGGAGTTAAGACCAACGAGCTTGTACATGGTATACATTGTGGTAGCCAGTATATTTTATCCACAATATAGTGGTGAAAAGTAATAGCTGGTGATTGATATTCAAAAAGGAGGCAAACTTAAAATGTTGCTAATTAGGATTTTCCTATAGTATTAGATATACAGTATATTTGCCATGTAGATTGTACCCAAGTATTGTTGGCAGATCACAAATAGAAAATAAATATAACCATGCAACAACAGCAGGGGTTCACATAATGTGCAAGTGCACTTCAAGATTGGCCAGGTTACAGGAGAAAAAGATTTGGTGTACTCTTTTTTTCAGTGGTCCTAAGGATACCTAAAGATCCTCCCTTGTATACATTCAAGCAAACAATCTCGTATACATGATAGTCCACATATTCTCACTATTGAAATGTTTTTCTTTCTTTTACTAAATTGAATTTCATATTCACTTCACCAAATACAATAGGTGTGTTAGTTCCTGGGCACCAAAGGTGATGTCTGTGAAAGCCATTTTTGCATAATGGACACATACTAGGTAACATCCTTCCAGAAATTGGTAGTAATTGGACAGGACCAGAGGCCGTGGGCCAAGATTGCATTTAGGCAGCTTTTAATTAAATTGGTATGTCTAGTTAAAGGGTTAAATAGTTTATGAAAAGGTATGTATGTCCTCTGCATTATTTTGAACTGCTTCTCCATCCATTCCTCCTTAGCAATGGGTTTACACACTCTCAGGTAGCATGTGAACATTTTTTCCATAATATCTTCAACAGGGAAATCTTTGACCAACATTTAACATTCATTTGGTCTAAAAGATTAGTACACTGCCGTATGAAATGGCTGTGAAATGTATATAGAATAGAGGATAGTCCCTTTTGTATTGTATTGTTTATCCAAAAGGTTTAGGAAAGGTTACTGGGTCAGGAGACTGAACCTGAAGAAAGTGTGTTTCTGGCATGTGGTAGGGAAGGCGTCAACGGGGAACCGAGGACAGACCAGGAAGGAGCTGGGTCATGTGCACAGATAAGGCAGGCTGGAAATGGCATCAATAGGAAGCCCAAGAGGAGCCCAGGGGAGCAAACAGAGACAAGAATGGAACGCAAGCTGTCCAGGTTGGCATTAGGATGCATTTTGCTCACATTCACCTTGTCAAGATTTGACAAGAGCACCAGTGTGCTCTTATACATTTTGGAAAGGAGGATAATTAGGATTATATAAGGAAGATGTTTTTCCTATTTCATTGCCCGAGTAGGTTATATGATCCGGTTTAAGTTTAAAGTGTTTGTAAAGCCTCTAAGGTTTTTTACCTTAATGCATTCTATGGATTAAGGTAAAAAAAATCTTCTGTGTCTGGGATCCCCACCAGGCCCCCCTATACATACCTGAGCCCCATCACAGTCCAGCACTGTGCATGAGAGCAGAGGCTCTCCTGGCTCTGTCACTCCTCACTGGGCAGATCGACTGTCAATCAAACTTTGTGATGAGAGAGCGAGCAGTGGAGTCGTGCCCCGATGTCTGTGTCTATGGGTGCAGGCAACTGGGCTTGAGAGCGAGCCTGCATGAAGGCCCTCATAAAAAGTGTCTTTTTATGGTGGCACTGGATGAAGGGGAGGATTTAGGAGCACTGGAAAGGGACTTGAGAAGAGAAGGATTGGGGATGCTCTGTGCCAAAACCACTGAGTAGATAAGAATAACATGTTTACTATTTTAATAAACATTTAAAACCACTTTAACGCTAGTGTAATGGGATACATTCTGTGTGGAGTTTTTAGTAATATCTTGCGTTTGTTGATGTTTATGTGTAAGCCTGAGAATGTGAGAATGTGCTGTATTCTTGACAGGTATCTTGAATAACTGCAAGGTCCCTGTCCGGACACAATGTCATCAGATAAAAACACTATTTTTAGCATTAATCCATTGAGTCTGGTGAGGTCTTTCACTGCTCTCCAAGTATTGTTAGAGGGGTTTAATGGAATGATTAAACAGGGCAAGGGGAGAGGACAGAAAAGCCCAGTGTACATTTTCAGCTCCTTTTTCTATTGCCCTGTTAAACAGCCTTTCTGTCATTTCTCCTCAGCAGTCTGCTCTCCAGTGTCATGGAATATGGGATCTTAAACACAATGTTACTTTAACCACTTCTCTTTATTATAGGCTATCCATGTACCAGCTGTTTTTCTGTACAATAAAATTCACATTTCCAATAGGCTACATACACAATGGTTTGGAAATTTTAGTTTGACATAGCAAATTTGCTTGGGAGTGAGAGCTAAGACATAATAGTAATATCAAGGACTACTTTATGTTGTAATATCAAGGACTACTTTTATGTTGTGAGTGCAAACTCAGATGAGCTTGTGCTGCTAAGTGCTGCTAGTCTTTTCTAGCTAAAGAATAAAGCAAGTGTCTTGATGTCTATGACTTAAACAGTCCATAAATTAGCTTTTTTTTTTTCTTTCAACCTGTGGGTTGAATGAAAAAAAAAGACCCGACTCCCCCATCCACACATTTGAGGTGAATGTTTGAAATATCTCTTCTGAGGCATTGTATTCTGAGACTTCTCCAGATAATACACTGACCAGTTTTGCCGGCTGTAGTCAGTGGTGCTGATCGAGCGGGGAAAATCCAACAGGCTGGTTGTGCAGAAGTCAATCAGTAGATTAACTTCTGTACAACCAACTTGCCCACCACATGGACCAAAATTTGGACTGTCCCTGCTTTGTGTTCAGCCCAGTTATAGTAGAGAGTATTTTTTCAGATTTTTCTATGCAAAACACTTTAAAATTTTATTGAAGATGATAGAGACCCATACAATTCATGTAGCATGATTTTCAAAATTCATGAATTGGATGATTGTTCACATATTAGATTTTTTTTTTTCAATTTGATCACCAATTAAAGGGTGGTTGCCATGCCCCTGCTAACAGTTTGATTGCTATCAGTGTCCCCTTGTTCAGAAACCATGCAAACCTATGGTAGTTACAGCAATATTACTGGGCATAATGTAAAAAAGTCCACTCAATGTGCACTCATTTGAATTGTCTGACTCAAAGAGGTTTGATTATCTAAATGCAAATACATCAATTTAATATAGATTAAGGATTGGTCCTTATAAAAGGCATCTGCAGTAGTTTGCCATTTATTTTTACCTGGGAATAACACACTTTATTTAACTGGAAGTCCAGCCACCCAAGATTCACACTTCAAAATTATCAAGCCTTTTTTCTATTTATGTTTAGGTGGTAATCCTGCAAATAACACACATTGGGGTTGATTTACTAAAGGCAAATAGACTGTGCACTTTGCAAAGTGCAAATGCACTCTGCAAAAGCAGTTGCTCCAGAGCTTGGTAAATGAGCAGAAGCTCTGCTGACTTCATCATCCAATCATGTGTGAGCAAAAATGCTGCTTTTTTATTTTTCTTGCATGTGATTGGGTATTCTTGGTAAAGGGAAGCTTTACCTCATTTACTAAGCTCTGGAGCACCTGCACTTGCAGAGTGCAGTTGCACTTGGCAAAGTGCACAGTTTATTTGCCTTTAGTAAATCAACCCCATTTTGTCTTGTTTGAAACCCATCCACTCAAGTTGGACGTTAAACATGTCTCCCTTTGTTAATCTCTATTGCATTTCTGGCAAGATCAGCAGGTATTTCTAAATACCTGCTATATGTTCTTAGCCTGAAAAATGAAAACTGGTGCATCCACTATATCTCATGATTTGTAAAATGCAATCTACTATATTTTTGTTATTTGGTTTAAGTTATCCTTTAACTACAGTTTCTTATTGCAGAACTACAAAATAATAGCTGTAAATAAACTTGTTTCTAACAATATAATGGATAAAACTTTTTCTTTGTGAGAGATAGCAAGATGTCTTGGTGACCCGAGAACAAATGTCTTTTCAACTTTAATAAAACAGCCCTCTTTGCTAAGTAACCATTCTGTCACTATCATCACTTAGTCATCATGTAATGATCAAGTCATCAATGGTTTTTGTGCCAAGAAAAAGGGTAAAACTTTATCTTGGGACTCTTTCCTCTCTCTTGGAATCCGTACTGCAGCTTTCATTTTATTTGATCTACTCTGTAACTCTGTAAACAGGTTAACATCTTATATTAGAGAACAGTAACTTTTTCTAGAGCATGCATTGTATCCGAAGTTGTGAGTCAGCTTGCTCACCGAAATGTCTTCCATCCATCACTAAGATGAGATATTAAAAAGACAGACGGCTAGTTTCTATTAATACTCTCCTGTGCATTATGGGTGTATACTGTATTAGTCGTTTGATACAGAAGTAGGACGGTGTAATATGAAACTGCACTGTGCTGGATCTCTGGAGTTAAAATACAAGAGTCTGTCATCTATAAATCTCATTATGCTAATGACTTATAAGATGGAAGGGCTACCTGCTTCGCTGATGGTAGCTAGAAGGCATATATCATTGAGGTGCTTATGCAACTTTCAACATCCTTGAACTGGTTTCATTTCATTTAAACACAAAAATATTCTATCACAGTAGCTGTAGAGAAGTTGAGTTGCGAAGGTTCAGTTAACTGAAACATAGCTGTTTTACTGTAAACCTGTATGAAAATGTGAAAATGTGTATTTTCAGCGAGAACTAGGAAAATTACCAAATACATAGCTCTACAATCCAGCTTGTAAGAGCCCATGTATATTTCATAGTGAAAACAGAGGTTTCAGTTGCACACATTTCCAAAATAATTTGTTAGTCACACTGTGCATTAACCACTTGCCCTCCAGAGGATCCCCCTCCCCCCCTTCCTGACCAGGCCATTTTTTGCTTTACGGCGCTGCATTACTTTAACTGACAATTGCGCAGTCATACAACACTGCACCCAAATTAAATTTGCGTCCTTTTTTTCCCACAAATTGAGCTTTCTTTTGATGATATTTGATTGCCTGTGTGGTTTTTATTTTTTGCGCTATGAAAAAAAAAGTCCGACAATTTTAAGAAAAAAACAATATTTTACTATTAAACGTGTTCAGTAAAAAAAAATAAAATTTTGTCATAAATTTAGGTAAAAATGTATTCTGCTGCATGTCTTTGCTAAAAAAATCCCAATAAGTGTAAATTAATTGGTTTACGTGAATGGTGTGAATGGCGTGAATGGCGGTATACATACTGGGATTTTTTTTTATTTTTTATTTTTACTAGTAATGGCGGTGATCAGCAACTTATAGTGGGACTGCTGGACTGCAGAGGGCATTCTGACACTGGGGGGAACTGAATTGGTGTCACTAACATCCCCAATGACACCCAGAGACACTAATACATCCCCAATGACACCAATACAGTGATCAGTGCTAAATAAATGCACTGGCACTGTACTAATGGCACTGGGCAGGAAGGGGTTAACATGAGGGGAGATCTGAGGGTTAACTGTGTGCTGTGTGCTGTTTAACATAGTGCTGTGTCCGTGTGCTTCACTGTAAGCACAATGCTTTGGAAGCAGTGTGAATGAGCTGACAGGGAGGAAAACTGTTTTGTTTACAAACAGTCTCCTCCCCGTTGGAAATGCTCGGCAATCACCGGGTACCGACAAGTAAATGTGCCTTCTACCCGGAAATGCAAAATCATGTGTATATATATATATATGTGTGTGTGTGATTTTGCGCACCCGTGCCACCCTGTAGCAGTATTTCTGCTATAGGGCGGTTGAGAAGCAGTTAAGATGCCTCTGCGTAGTATGGTTCTATTCTAATGTGCTCAGATTGGAACATATAGTGAAGAAAAAGCTTAAAGTGGATCTAAAGGCTGAAGTTTTTCTACCTGCAGCTCCACCACAAAGCCCCCCCCCCCCTTATACTTACCTGAGTCAATCCAGTGATGTGCATGAGAGCAAAAGCTCTCTCCTCTTTCTCCCTTCCCATAGTTCAGATTGATAGCAACTGGAGACATTGGCTCCTGCTTCTGTCAATCAAATCCTATGATGAGGGAGCAGGGGGTGGGGCCAAGTCCCATTTTCTTGGTCTATGGATGGAGAGAGTGAGGCTCAGGAGCAAGCCCTCACAAGTGCCCCCATAGGAAACGGCATTCTAAGGGGCACTGGATAAAGAGGAGGAGACAGGAGCACTGACGGGGGACTGAAGAAGAGGAGGATTTTTTTTTTACGTTTAGAAACACTTAACTGGTGACCTGTGGTACAATAACACACAATATCCAGTCTCACTTCACTGATTGTTGCTCTATCTAATTGTACAGGGTGACTGATCTTTTTTCTATCTCTTGTATTTTTTGCTGTTGGCCAGTAGTAGGTGGACTTGCTGGGTTCCACCCAAAGTTCTACTGTTTGTGTAGACTATGTGCAGCACAGTAATGGGAATTCTAATTTTGCAAGGTTACATCTGCTATGTGGTACACACAAAAATAAAGGTATATGCTTTGTGTCTATTGAAGAATGTATTTAAATAAAAAGATTTTGTGCCTGGATTTCAGCTTTAAATACTTATTGATATTGCCTAAAATAGTGGGGAGTTCTCTACATACTGTACATACATTAAGTGTCTCTAACACTAAAACACCTCTAAATACTCAAAAAACTCTTCCATTAGAGAAATACAAGGGCTGTAATTGCTGGACTATAATTGAAGGTTCTGGTTGTCAAATTGAATACGACTTTAGTAATTTTGAGTCAAAGACCTGGAACAAGCATGCTGTAAATGAGTGTCAGAAATGTGCCAGTATTCCTATAGTATTTCTATACTTGTTATAGGGCATAAACTCAGGCCAAAGAATCAGCATGTCAGCCAGGGCACCAACATTCTCGAAGGAAAGTTCAGCAGTGGCAGCCTCCATAATCTCACGACAGAGTCGCTTTAACCTTCCCCTTACCTGAATCCTTGAAGCTGTTAATATCTGTTATTCCTTGAATATCTGTTAATAGAACAGATATGCAGCTATGTATTCATTAAAAACCATTAAATATTATTTATGAAATGCAACTAGATGAATATCACCTAAACCTTATCTAATCCCCATCTGAAATTGCTAAACCTAGGCATAGGAGAAAAAAACACTAGGAGAAAAAAATACAAATCCCCGAAATCTAGTCCACTCTCCTACGTACCTATGACATCACTCTACTGTACATTCCCATGGGATCCTGAAAAAGCTGAGGATCCCATTTGTCTTTACAATTTGCTCCTGCACATGCATCCTGGACTGTATGATCTTTAAATATTTAGTAACCCTGCTTGCTTTTGGAGCTCTATTTTTAGTAATGCAGATCAGATGCATCTATCATGTAGATGGCATGTTATAGCAGATGCATGGTGAAAATACTGATTGGTAATTTCTAAAACTGTGGTGAGTTCACTACATGATAAAATGCATTTAATAGCGTGGTACTATTTTATACCAGACTTGCATTGGTAGGTTGTACATTGATAATACCTTTGCTTTTCCCCAAAGAACTCTTGCACGTAAAAGTAAATCCTGCAACTCACCCAAGTGTTACTAAGCATCTCTAACGTTAAAGCATCCCGAAATACTAAGTGCCTGGTCATACTGGTGCGATTTCAGGTGTGATTTGTGAATTGACATTGCACCTGAAATCACATCTAATGAGTGTGAATGTCAGTGTCTTAACACGTGCTGAAGCACGATTTCTAAAGTAGTTCTTGCATTACTTTTTCTGCAGTTTTGTAACGATGCCACATACATAGAATATGATGGAAATAGCACTGCAAATTGCAAGAAATTGTTGAAAATCTTCACAAGTAAAGTCTTCAGAAATCGCACTCAAATCGTGTGATTTTAAATAGCAGAGGTGTGCCCAGTGACTTAGTGTTTCTGCCATTAAAGAAATATGAAGACTGTCATTGCCGTACTACTCCCGAAACTGCTAGTTGCCAAACTGTGTCTTACTTTAGTAATTTTGAGTCACAAACATGGAACAAGTGTTAAGAAACCCTGCTTACTTTCACAGCTCTGTTTTCAATAATGCAGACCTGATGCATCTGATGCGCACATGTTATGGTATAGCTGGTGCATGCAGAACATCCTGTAATTAATACCGAGCAAATGGGCAGTGCAGCTTTGTCAACGGCCTGTAGTTCTGCGCAAAATGTTTCCTATTTTGGAAGTAAAGGAAAGACCTAAACCAATACAACAGCAGTGGATCAGAGTTAAATGGTTTTCTTTACCAGGTAAAAAAATCAGCCATCAAAATGTACACTGAGTCTATGAACCTTGTAATAGTAGTCTCTCCTATTTCCATCACCATCACTTCTGAAACACTTGGACCTTCAGAAATAAATATGTGTCATGCTCTAATAAGGTACTTTAAAGTAATATAATTTATACAGCTTGTACAGTGCCTGGATGCATAGGTTAAATAATTGCACAATCTTATTATCCATTAAAATGACAGTAACCTTGAAAAGGATAAGTATAATTCATGAAGAAGAGCAGCTATTACTGTCTTGCTCCTTCTGGGCTTATTTTAGCTTCAGTTAAAATAAACATGTAATGAGACTGACATTGCTCAACTGTGAAAAGTTACCGGACTGTCATGCTGATCTAAAGGCTTCAATATTTTTTAAATCACAGACCTGCCACAAACATGCAACATCAGGATGTGTGATTTTCCTCTTTCTTAACTAGCATAATGCTTGCTCTGAGTCAGTGACCAAGAAAATAACAGAAGCAGCCAGACAACCAACATTTCCGGAAGAAGATACAACCTTTGGCAGACTCTATGGAGTTGATCTACAAAACTGAAGAGCTGTGCTTTTCCCCTGTCACAGTGTGCTGCTTGTATTAACCCGGCTGGGAGAGCAAGTGAGGGGATTGACTGCACCCGATACAACTTGAAAACTGTTTGTGGGCTGCACGGGCTCAAGGGGCAGCTGCTTTGGGCCCCAGAGCAATGACAGGGCCCCTTTTGCCCTGTGGCCCTGAATCAACTTCTAACATCAGCTTGTTCAATTAGGCTTTGATAAAAAAAAATGAAAGCTGATTGGTTACTATGCAGAGCTGCACCAGGTTTTGCACTCTCCAGTATTAGTAAACCAACCCCTATATAAATGTATGGCTTATTTTTAGTCTGTATATCCCATTTAAAAATGAATCCTGTTTGATAAAACCAGGGAGCTTATTGGTTAAAAATGGGGAGCTTTATTTTCCTATTAGTTTTAAATAAACAATAGGTAATGTCAATGGAGAATTTACAAAATGAATGGGATTAGAAAGGAAAAAGAAAGCAAAGAGTTTGTTATATAAATTACCTAGTGTTGTATTTTTCCAGGAATTAACTTTACCTGGAAATATAAACCGCTTATCGTTACAGCTCATTTCATTGGCATATTATTTGCATCTCATTTTCTATAATGACCTTAATTTGTAATGCTTTATTTTTCAAGGTAATATTTACCTCTTATTTTCAGATGATTGTTCAGGGTTTTCCCACTTGCTCTGGTGGTTTCATACATACATACAGTTCTATGGAGTTTTTTTTAGTCCTTTTTACTGATATTTCTGTATTCTTTGATTTTAATTCACTTATTTCCCTTTATCCTGCTTAGTTCTTCAGCTTTAAGTACAGCAAATAATACTTCTATCATTTTGTTATCTATGCACCCATGCAATGCAATATTATAGCATGTAGTTTATGCTTTGATTTCATTACATATTCAATTGATATAATGTATGTTTCTTTAAAGTGGTTGTAAAGACAGAACATTTTCACCTTAATGCATTCTGTGCACGCAAACCCCCCCCCCCCCCCCTTACTTGCCTGAGCCAAATCTCGCTTCAGCTATGTGCATGAGAGCACAGGCTCTTTTGGCTCTCTCTGTCCTCATTGGCTCAGAAACAGCAGTGGGCCAAACACAGCCAGTAAAGAGGGAGAAGTGGATTGGGCAGAGCTGCTCTGTGCATCTATGGGCACAGAACTGGACCAGGAGCAAGCCAGCAACAATTGTCCCCATATCAAGTGGCTTGCCACAGGGGCACTCAGTGTGGGGGGGGGGGAGCCATGAGTGCCAGTGGGGACCCCAGCAGAGGAAGATCAGGGCTGCTCTGTGCAAAACCATTGCACAGAGCAGGTAAGTATAACATGTTTGTAAAGGCCTAATTTAAAAAAAACAATCACTTTAATTTTAGGGGCATGTGTTATTCCAAAATGTGATGTATTTGTTCTGTTAGTGTTTAACTTTAAATGACAAGTAATGTGCTATGCAATCATAAGACTGTCCACTTGTTTGGGGTTTGACGCTTTGTACCTTAACCCCAGAATCCATATGGGAAAACCCACCTAGGCTTCTCCCTTGAAAAATAACCCCCACCCATGAATTACACCTGGAACTATATACTGGATAATTTGCATCTAAAAACAGCAGATGTGTGGATGCACTTAGATAGAGACCAGTAAGACCACTTTCATTGGAAAGGAATTATCAGTTGATGGAGCATAGCCATGAAGAATCACTAAAAGTCAGTCCCCAGTGCCAACTTGAAAGTCAATCATATTTGACTAATAAAAGGTAATAGAATAAAAAAAAAAAAACTTTAAGATGCTTTCTCACAGTAACAGCTTTCTGTGTGCGTGTTTGTGTATATACATTATATATATATATATATATATATATATATATATATACATACATATATACACACACAGACACGTGCGCATGCACACATGCACACACATGCGCACACACAGTGGAGAAAATAATTATTTGATCCCCTGTAGATTTTGTAAGTTTGCCTACTTACAAATTAATGAAGGGTATATAATTTTTATCATAGGTGTATTTTAAATGATAGAGACAGAATATCAACCAAAAATCCAGAAAAAAACACGATACAAATGTTGTAAATTGAGCTGCAGTTCAGTGAGTAAAATAAGTATTTGATTTCCTACCAACCAACAATAATTCTGGCTCCCACAGACTGGTTAAGTGCTCATGTGGTACACAGATTAGTCCTGTCAATTTAAGAAGGTGCTCCTAATGGCAACTCATTATGTGTATAAAAGACACTTATCCACAGAATCTTTCATGGGCACTACCATGGGCAAGACCAAACAGCTGTTAAAGGACGTCAGGGACAAGATTGTAGACATGCACAAGGCTGGAATGGGCTACAGGACCATCAGCAAGAAGCTTGGTAAGAAGGAGATTGTTGGAATGATTATTTGCAAATGGAAGAAATACAAAATAACAATCAATAACCCTAGGTCTGGAGCTCCATGCAAGATTTTGCCTCATGGGATACGGATGATCATGGAAAAAGTAGAGGATCAGCCCAGCACTATACGGAGTAGCTTGTGAATGATCTCAAGGCAGTTGTGACCACAGTCACCAAACAAAACATTGGTAACACAATATGCCACCATGGATTGAAATCCTGCAGCACCCGCAAGGTCCCTCCTCCTCAAGAAGGCACATGTACAGACCCATTTAAAGTTTGCCAGTGAATGTCTAAATGACTCAGAGAAGGATTGGGAGAAAGTACTGTGGTCAGATAAGACCAAAATTGAGCTCTTTGGCATTAACTCAACTCACCGTATTTGGAGGAAGAAAAACCCTACAATCCCTATAATCAAGCATGGAGGTGGAAACATTATACTTTGGGGCTATTTCTCTGCTAAAGGTACAGGCAGACATTTTTGCATTGGCCAATGGACAGGGTCATGTATTGTAGAATAGTGGATGAGAACCTTCTTCTCTTAGCAATAATATTGAAGATGGTTCGTGGATGCAGCATAACAATGAACCAAAACATACTGCCAAGGCAATAAAGGAATTGCTCAAGAAGCATATTAAGGTCATGGAGTGCCCTAGCCAGTCTCCAGACCTAATCCTATAGAAAATTTATGGAGGTAGCTGAAACTTTGAGTTGCCAAGTGGCAACCAAGAAACCTTAAGGATTTAGAGAAGATCTGTAAAGAAGAGTGGACCAAAATCCCTCCTGAGATGTGTGCAAACCTGGTCAACTACAAGAAATGTCTTACCTCTGTGCTTGCCAACAAGGGTTTCTCCATGAAGCACTAAGTCATGTATTGCTAGGGGATCAAATACTTATTTTACTGAACTGCAACTCAATTTATAACACTTGTATCATGTATTTTTCTGGATTTTTGGTTGATATTCTGTCTCTACCATTTAAAATACACCTATGATAAAAATTGTAGACCCTTCATTTCTTTGTAAGTAGGCAAACTTTCAAAATAAGACATATCTCAACAATATTAAATAATAATGCAAGAGACATGATTCTTTAGTAACACCTCTATATTAGGCCTGTTCAAAAGAGCAGACCACAAAATGAAGGTTTAGGAGGTAAAAGCAAAACACTGATAAAATGGAAATACCAAATAGCAACAGTTAACAGTTTATATGGTTACAAATGGTACATTGTAACTATGTAATTGCAACAGCAGCAGCAGGAGGGAGAAGAAAAGGCTTGTTGACCTATCAGATCCTCCCGGGCCACTGGCATCACATAGGGAATGCAAAGAGTTATGTAAATATATATTAATTTGAAAAACAATTGCTTAGATGTGAAGAGATCCCTTGAACTAGAAATAGCAATTTGAGTCCTGAGGTGTTTAAAGTTTCTGATGTGATCATAGCCGTTATCTTCTGCTAGCAATAGTGGGGCCCATATACAGTAGTAAGAAATGGTAATTCAATAAAGATAACAGATAGGCTATGGTAAATGCTCAAAGCCAAGATTGGTACTGAGGTGTAAAGGTGTTTGCATGCTAGAGTGTTGTCAAAAGCTGGGTAGATTCTCCAATCCCGTGGACAGCACGGCCTCCTAGGAACAAAGTTCTTGCACAGGCTCTTGGTGTTCATTGAGAAGTGCAGAGTTACTGCCTGACAACCTCTCAGCAAGCAGAGATGACTGACTAAAGACTGGATAGTGACAGTCCCAGTGCAGAAGCTGATGCGATCCGGCTGTAGTGATCTGCATCACCACTGTCCTGAACTGGTATGCAGAGTCCCACAGTAGTGTAGCCAGTAATTTGTCTCTGGAGGAGAATGGCAGCCCCCCTGTGTTCAGCACTGAATCCTGCACCAAGAGAGAGAGAGCCAGCTCCTTGCTGTAGAATATATCTGCTCTCCAACCAACCTTCTGGTTCTCTGGCTCTCTGGTAGTTGTAGTTAAATCAGCACTATAGGGGAAAAGGATTAACCATCTGTAAATGTCTCTGAATGGCATAATGATATAGCCAGCACCTGGCTACACTTATAATAAGTAATAACAAGTAATAAATATACAGTAAGTAAATCCATAGTACATAGAACATATGTACTATGTGTATTATAAGTTATACAGAGAAATCAATTATTTTTGCAGATTTTATTATGATACAACTAGGAAAGAATCAAGTGCATTAAAATGTTAAGCATAAAAAATGGCTATACAGGAAATGTGTCTGTTCCTCTGAGATTCTCTTTCAAATTATCAATGAATATAATCTTGACCTGTTGGCAAAAAAATTGACTTCTAAAAGCACAATTCTTTTCAATCAACTGTATATAATTCACCAGAGGCACGCAACAGTAAAGCTCGATTCACAACAAACGCATGTTGCTTTAAATCAAAATCAGCTACAGTAAACCTTATTTTAAATTAGCCAACTAATGAAAGCAATTCCTTAGAGGCATCAATCTCGGCCACATGGAGTAGGCTCTGCAGCTGTTGTGTGCAGCAGATTAAGTTTGTCTCTACTTTTGTGAAGATGCCTGCACAGTAATAAATGTGCAAGTTATTTGATTCAAAAAATTATAACATTTTTATTAACCTTTGCAAATTGGGTTTTCTGCTTTTTCTCCAGTTGGTTAAGTAGATTTTCTCAGCACTGAAATCTTTGCAAGCCCTAATCACAGAAAATGGCAGGAAAATTAATTTTGTCCACTCTTCTGTACCTACACAAAATACATAATACATAACCTGTGAGTCGATGGTTTTTGTACCACACAAACTATTACTTAATTACCATTTATAGTGGGAATGTTGATAGAACCTATGGCAAAAATGTTAGAGATGAAAGAATTGATTTTAAAAGTCTAGATCTGGTTTGGGTTGTGCAAATAGTTATTTAGTTAGTTATTACACACCAGTAGATTGCAGTTTGTCTGTCTATGGCCTTAATCTGCTCTAATTTGCACTAACCACACTATTTTTCAAGGTCAGTGTAGAATAATCAAGGGAAATAATCTGCCAGCAATGGCTCAGTATTGACATACAGAGAATTTTATATTTTTACCAACAGCTAAAAATCTACTGTCCACTATATGGACATGACTTTGACTGAGGTTCCAAGTTATACTGCTGGACTACATTATTTTTCACTTCTCAAAATAGCTTGACTGTGCATGTTCTCTGAGTGCATTTTTAATAGCACTGTAATAGAAAATATGAAAATAACAAGTAATGATACATGTTTTGCATTTGATCCCTGTGTTTACTCTCTCTCCTGGTTATATAGAGCTGCACGTTTGGAAATGCAGCTAAAGTTCCCCTTTTAAATAAATAATTAATGCACATTTTTTTGCACGTAAAGTAGTCTGCAGAGCATTTCACCTGTTATCATCAGTTCACATGTGCAATCTCAGGCTCCTGTTGACTCCCTCGTAAGAGCAGGCAGTTACTTGAGAACAGGAATATCAATGGACTATGAGAGTACTTACCAGCAGGAAACTATGAATAAATGTGGTGGTCATGTGGAAGGAACCCCATATGACTGTGATGTTTGCAAATCGTGACAGCAGGTGTGCAGAGAGGATCTCCTGCCCACTGTCACAGGTAAATGGGAGTGAGGAGTGGAGTTTGGGGAGAGGCTGCAGATGCTGGAACATTTTACATGTTCCACTCTAAGAGCGGGTGGAACATGTAACGTTCTAAAGGTGAACTTATTCTTTAATGGTATAATAGGAAAGTGTTGCAGGCAACATGTCACTGAAAAATCTGGACGTGGCTAAATTTAGGAGGTATGATTTGTAAAATGCACAATAAAATAATGGGCTGTTGAGTACATGTGGAACCTTGTAGAGTATATGTAGAAAATAAAAAAAAAAATGCTTTGCAGTATGAAAAAAAAGTACTAATGTGTAGTTTTCTTACATACAAGATATAAACAATTGAAAATTATACCCAATGCGAAGGGACACTGTGCAGCATTCATACACACAGATCAGAAACAGATAATGAGAATTACACCCAGCAGGAGCATTTCTAGGATTGTAAAAGACCTGGGGCACCTCTAGGCACCCCAAGATCAGCAATAATGATGCACATGCCACAGAAAACAGTGGTTGTGGCCACATTTTGTCAAGTGTGGGTGGAGATAAAAGTGACATATTGAAAATATATTAAACCCAAACCCCAAAATGTAATATATTGCAGCTTACCAATCATTAGATGTGGTGGCTGTATTAGTTTTCCTTCTGTTTTCATGTGGTAAACTTGCCAGTAACACACCTCCTGTATTAGAGTGCCTACACTGTGGATGAAGGAGCACAGTGGGCACATTTAGAAAGCAGCATTGTCAGTCGAGGAGGAAGGGGTGGGTGAACATTAGATGTAATTGAAGATTTAAATACAGTAGATATAAAAAGTCTACACACCCCTGTTAAAACCTCAGGTTTCTGTGATGTAAAAAAATGAGACAAAGATTAATCATTTCAGAACTTTTTCCACCTTCAATGTGACCTATAAACTGTATCTGTAATCTTTTAGAGGGGGCAGTAAACATAAAAAACTAAAATAATGTGGGAGGACATGTATTTTTTTTTTTGTTTACAAACGATTTTATTGTACATAAGTAGACAGTAAAACAACAGCACAGTATGAAAGTGATATTGTCCAAAAAAATAAGGCATTTTTGAAATGTACAATACATAAAAGTATATTAACATAAGAAAGAAGATAGAGGAAACAGGAAAGTTATAAGTACATGAGATGCATAAATGATAAAATAGATTGAGTGATACATCTATCAACAATACATGTCAGCCAATCTTCACCGGGGATGTTGTCAATCATGCAATAAATGTCTACAATCCCTCCATGACTCCCATTTTTTATCGTATAAGTGCATCTTATCCAGTAGTGTATAATGAATGCGTTCCATAAGCATTACAGCGTCAATTCTGTGCAAAACGGAGTCCAAGGGTACAACATTGGACCGCCAATGCAGGGCAATGGACCATAAAGTGGCAATACATAATGTATGTAGCAATCTCAGAGTGGCATCAGGGACCCCTGGGATATGAACCCCCAATAAACAGGTCTGTATGGACAATTGTATCGGGTTGCCCGATAGTGAGGTAGCCACCTCAGATATTTTACGCCAGATCAAAGATATATTCTGGCAATCCCAAAATATATGGACCAAAGTACCTGTGCGGCCACAGCCCCGGAAACATAAAGGGGATGTTTGTGGAAACAATGTATGTAGTCTGGACGGAGTATAATACCATCTGGTTAAAACTTTAAGGGCCGTCTCACGAACCGAAAGAGATCTAGAGCTCTTGCATATATTATCCACCATGGAGTCCCAATCCTCATCCGAAAAAGTGATACCACAATCCTCCTCCCACCTCTGTCTATACGAAGGAGGAGCATGAAAAAGACAGATCAAAAATTGGTGATAAAGATCTGAAATAAGACCCCTACCTCTAGGAGAATCACGGCTGACACGCTCAAAAAAAGAGATCGGAGAAGACGGGGTAAGGCCAAAGTGCGCATTAAAAAAGTGCCTAATCTGTCTATAACGAAGGTACTCACGAAGAGGAACATCAAATAACACACGCAGCATATCGAAGGTAATATAAGATCCTCCTCTTTGGGAATCTGATAATCTGATAAAGGATCGATCATACCACCAACGAAACATGTGAGGGGAAGAAAAGGCTACAACAAAAGTAGGATCGCCAAAAAAAGAAGCACCTGGGGGAGTATGAGAGACTAAACTCAACTTAGCCTTGTATTTAGACCAAAGTGTCAGCGAGTGGGTCACTATAGAGTTATGAAAAGTAAGCGATCGGGGGGAGATTTTAGACCATAAAATTCCCGGTAAATAAAAAGGACGTATCGACTGAGACTCAAACTTAATCCAGGGGATTTGAGAGTTAATAGTAGCCCATTGTGATAATTGCGCAAAACGAGCCGAGAGGTAATATAGCCAAAAGTTGGGAAGACCAAGACCTCCCGTCCATTGTGAGCGATACAAAATGGATGAGGCAAAACGTGGATGCTTATTTCCCCAAATAAAATTGTTAATAGTCCGCTGAAAATGATCCAAAAACGTTTTTGAAACCGGAACTGGAAGTGCTCTAAAAAGATAAAGTAATTTGGGCAAGATATTCATTTTAACCGCCGTGACTCTACCCAGAAAGGAGATATGATAACCATGCCAAATCTTCAGTAGAGTAGAGAGACGTAACACACATGGTGGATAATTAGCCGTAAACATATCTGAGTATCTGGGAACAAGATTAATCCCCAAATAGGATATCCTGTCCTTGACCCAGCGAAATGGAAAAGAACTACGGAGAGATGCACTTAGGGAGTCAGGAACATTAACAGGCATAATTACCAATTTGGTAAAATTAACGGTGAGACCTGACACTTTAGCAAAATCATTCAATACGACACACAAATTAGGCAAAGAAGTCAACGGGTTAGTAATAAAAAGCATAACATCATCAGCATACATGCTCAGCTTAAAATGTGAAACTAATAATTAGTAGCCAGAAATATCCGAATGTGATTTGATCGCCAAAGCCAAAGGTTCCAACACCAGCGCAAACAAAAGGGGCGAAAGAGGACAACCCTGACGGGTACCTCTACCCCATGTAAAAAAGTCAGAGTTACAGCCAGGAAGCCTTATTCTTGTTTTAGGAGAGTCGTATAGGGCATGTATGCCTGCCAAAAACCCATCACTGAAGCCCATTTTCTGTAGCAAGGAGAACAGGTAGGGCCAAAGAACACTGTCAAAGGCCTTGTTTATGTCCAAACTCATCAGCAAAACCTCTTTGGAATGTAAATTGGCATCTTGAATAACGTTTAGAGTGAGACGAATGTTATCAGTAATAAATCTGTCGGGAATAAAACCGGACTGGTCTGGTGAAACCAAAGAGGAGATGATAGGAGCCAACCTGTTCGCCAAAATGCGGCTAAATATCTTCAGATCGTTATTCATTACTGAGATTGGTCTATAGTTTTGCGGCAAACAGTGGTCTTTCTGTGGCTTGGGTATTAGAGACATGTTAGCTAACAACATCTCCTCGGGGAACTTACCCCCCTGTAAAACATCATTAAATAATGTTATCAAGTATGGAGCCAATATAGAGGTGAAATGTTTAAAATAGCTAGCAGTAAATCCATCAGGACCCGGTGCAGTAGAGCGTTTCAGCGTACCTATCGCACATGTTATTTCCTCCAAAGTACAGGGGGCATTAAGAGAGGCAATCTGAGAAGGTGTGAGAGCAGGAAGGGGTATAGAATCTAGCCATGAATCTGATAGAGAAACAGAATCCGACTGTGGAGAAGCCAGTAGTTTAGAATAAAAATTTTCAAAAATACCCAATACTTCCCGAGGTAAAGATGAGATAGCACCTGAATTAGTACGCAATTTATACACGTGTGGGGGGCGCAAAGAATGGTTCAATTTCCTTGCAAACATGGTAGATGCTGAGTTGCTATGTAATAGGAACGAGGCCTTCGACCAGCGGAGGGCCTTTTCAGTTTTTTGGGAAAGTAGGGCATTCAGTTCCAAGCGTTTTTGGGACAATAGCTGTTTATTGAGTAAAGATGGATTAGCTACATGGCTTCTATAGTGTGCTTCTAATTCTCGGGTTAAAAGTAGTATCTGCTGCCAACGTTTTTTATTTCTGGCCGAAGCCATAGAGATAAGTCGGCCTCGTAGGACCGCCTTGTGGGCTACCCAGAGTGTGGCTGGGGAAATATCAGGGGTTGAATTAGATTGAAAGTATTCCTTAACCTCCCTGGCGGTATGATTATTTCAGATTTTTGGTGCTGAAAGCGGTACCATTTTTTTGCATGGAAATATGTATTTTTTTTATTGTAGGCTGTAATTTTTAGGAAAAACTCACTGAAATCTGTCCGAACAAGAGTCTAGTAAACATCCCGGGTATGATAAAATTTGAAACACAAAATCATAAATTATAATTTAATAAATAATCATAAAAATAATATAAAAATAATAAAAAATTTAATTCAATAATATAATCAAACCAAAAACACTGAAATGTGAAATAGAGCGCCAAGTTCGCACATTGCTGAGCTCAGTCGCAAAATCGTTTTCAGTTTCTGATGACGAATTTCCCCCACGAATCATTATCACTCAATTCTGTAAGTGGTTCTGATTTACTATCGCTGTTCTCTAGCTGATCTAAACCGCTTTTGACCTAAAGGGACACTTTTTGGACGCCATGGACATTTCTCAGTTTCCAGGCAGAAAGAACAGACAAAATGCAGGCAGGGTGCAGGACAAAGCACTAGGGACAATATGTATGTGAAATAGGTTGAAACAGCAATGTTTTACTGTGTAAAATGAAAAAAAAAAAAAATGACATTTTTTAAAATTTTTAAATTTCCCGCCGCCGGCGGCGGCGGCGCCCGTACGTCCCGACGTCACAGGGACAGGACACAGAAGCCGGATGCCGGCATCGGCCGGAGGAGATGGCCGGGGACGCTGCAGGGGACACATCGTGGGAGCGCAGGGTAAGGTAAGTGAAGAACACATGCCGGAGCAGCGCCGCATGGTATTCCCGAGTGTAGCTCGGGGTTACCGCTTTTGGTACTGAAATGTTACCCCGAGCTACACTCGGGAATACCACCAGGGAGGTTAAGAGACGTAACTACCTCCTGGCGAGAGACAGTATCCGTTAACATAGAATCATTAAGTCTCCATGAAAAGGGAGTAGGTGCCAATCCCACAAACGTGATAGATAAGGCCATAATACTGTGATCCGACCAGGTGCTCAAGTGAATACTAGCTATCCTAGAATTAGCTAGCAAAATAGGGGTACAATAGATATAGTCTAGTCTAGCATAAGAGTCATGTGGGTAGGAATAAAATGTATAATCCCTGGCACCCGTGTTATGCGCTCTCCAGGCATCCACCAACTGGAGAGCATCTAGTTTCTTAGTAAGGGATTTTGGGAAAGCTTGGGAAGTGTGCGAGGAGGAGCTACGGTCCAAAAGAGGATTTGCCACCAGATTAAAATCACCACCCACCAATAGATGGGGGGACAAAAATTTATCCAGAGCACCAAAAAATTTAGAAAAAAAGGTAGCTTGTGCTGAATTCGGTGCATAGACATTAGCAATAGTAAGTTCTCGACCTGAAAGGGTGCCTTTAAGAATGATAAACCTACTGTCCGGATCACGATACACATGTTGTACCTCAAAGGGGAATGAGTTATGTAGAAAGATGGCCACTCCCCTACTCTTGGAGGAATGCAGGGTATAATACCCCTGCCTATAGGATCTATGAAAATATGTTGGGTGCTTTGCGGCTGCAAAATGTGTTTCCTGTAATAAGATAATTTTGGCTCCCAGTCGTTTATATTGAAGAAAGACTGTTTTGCGCTTGTTTGGTGAATTGAAACCCTGGACATTATGCGAAATACATTGAATTACCATAATAAACAGAGCTTACGACTATCATCATAAAAGTACACATTACAAGGATATCCCCTAAAATTATTTGGCTAGACATAGAAATCCGCAGGTCTACAGCAGACAGACGTACAGGTGGCAGAACCAGCCCAGAAGACCCCCCGGCCCCAATATGGGGGCCGTGACGTCCACAGACCGACACAATACCATCCTCATGCACTAAAGTTTTGAGAAAAGAGAGTACAAAAAACAATAGAGAGGAGATTTTAATAGCTCCTACAATTGAGAAGGTAACTGAAGAACATGGATCAGGCAGAAAAGTTATCATACCTGATAAAACAAAAAGTTCAAATCTTAAGGGGCCAAATGGGCCCAAACCCTGTCTCCCTAAAACATGGAAAACGGAGCTGCTACCCCTCAATCGGGCAGCGACACCTCTGGCCATGTCAGGAGGCAGGGTGGGGTAACGTGTCGAAGAGTTGTGAAACCATAAACCAATGGGCGTCATTAGGAGAGTCCGAGGACCCTTGTTATACCTTAACTCGTCCAGCTATCAATGCAAGGCACACATAATACTTAGAAATACTAAATTATCACAGCAGTAACCATAAAAATACACATCCTGACAACGTAAGATATAAAGAGCAAAATCCGTGTCCCAATTCTTGGGAAAGTCATAAGAGACCATAGGCAGGACCAAGGACCGTCAAACAGTGGGTAGTAGGCAAGTGAGAATGGATCTGTCAGCCCGGATCCTGTCTGACTCTCCTTCTATCCCTCCGTGGAGAGGGGGTATGCCAAATGGGAGAGATACGAGGGGTGGAGGGCGGACGTTGAGGTGATGGGGCATCCGCTAGGCCTAATTTGGCCAAGATTACTCTGCCTTCAGAAGGGGATGTAGCCATATATGTGCTCCCATTATGCGGAACTATCAACTTAAAGGGGAAGCCCCATTTGTAGCGGATACGAGCTGAGAACAGAACCGTTGTAACTTCTTTCATTTTTCTACGCCTCTCCAACGTGGCCGGGGAAACATCCGGAAAGATTTGTAGAACCGAACCCTCAAAGGATATCGTTGGAGTATTGCGAGCAGCTCTGAGTATTTCTTCTTTGGTTAAAAAATCCTTCATACACAGGATAATATCCCTAGGTGGCTTGTCAGTAGGGGGCTTAGGGCGCAGGGCTCTATGAATGCGGTCACAGGCAAAAGACCCAGGATCACGATCCGGGAGGAGTGACTTAAATAATTTGGTCACGGTTAAGGAGAGGTCAGACATAGACTCCGGGATTCCCCTGATTCGCAGATTATTCCTGCGATTGCGATTATCAAGATCCTCAACCTGCGCCTGCAGTTGAAAAAAGGCCATTTGTAAATGATCATGCTCCTTGGAAAGTTCACCATAGGCCAGGCTAAGTTCATCGTGTTTGGTTTCTAAGCGGTCTGTCCTGGAGCCCAGCGCGGCTATTTCCTGAGAGAGAACATTAGTGCTTTTATGCAATTCTGATTGAAATTTGGCGGCTAGTTTGGCGTACATAGATTCCAAGCAGGACTCCAAGTCCCCTTTTGTGAGTTGCTGTGTATTTTCGCTGACCAAGGCCGATAAAGGAGCTGTGGTATCCTGTGTGGGATCGGACAGGGATGCTCGCTCTGTATTGACTGGAGACATGCCGCAGATTTCGTGTGCCTTAAGTAGGTATGTTGTGAGGGACTTCTGGGCTTGTCCCTTTTTTTTCTTGGTGGACGGCATACAGGGAGTCTCCTGGGGGTGATCAACTGAAAATAGGATAATGAATGGAGATTATGACCCCAGGGGACCTATAACGCCCAAAATAGGTCTAGGGTTGTAGTTACATGAAAGCCGTAAAAACCATCTGCGAGGACATTATATGGTAAAAATATTTAATAAGCCATGGAAGGGTAGAGAGGTCATAGATCGCAGCAACCAACTGAGATATCGCACCGGAGCAGGATGATGGCACCAGATCCCAACTTAAGAAACAGGAGGGACAAATGGAAAGCAGAGGACCTCAAGTATCAGGCACAGGGCCCTCCAGGGAGACACCCTCCGGGTCGGTATTAAGGCCTCAGTAGGCCTCTGAGCCCAACAGGGGCTGTGGTCACTGAACATGATGGGCTCTGGGGTCAGCAACGTGAGGCCCGCTCCCCAAATCACTGCAGGGGGATCTGATGACAGGAGGCCACCCGCACCCCCCACTCACTGTGACCGGATGAAGGAGGTTCCCGACAGGCACTGTAGGCCGGAAGTGCCGCTTCCACCACGGGGAGCAGCAACACTCAGCGGCGTCTCTCCCCCTGCTCCAGCAATGCAGAGGGCGCTGCGGATGTCCCCTGGTGATCTCCCACAACCCGGATGGCAGCGGGTACCGACGGGAGTGTAGATGGGAGGCGCCGGAGCACCGGCCCACGCGGCCGTACCAGGCCGCGGACGTCTGCCGCCACGAGGGGCGGAAATATCGTCCGGAGTCCGCCCCCCAGGGATCGGGGATGCTACCCGGGCACTCCGCCGTCTCTCCGTGATCCGCTGCCGCACGGATGGCAGCGGATTCAAACGTTCGGCGCCGGAGCTCCGGATTATGCGGCCGCTCCGGTCGCCATCTTGGACACGCCCGAGGACATGTATTTTAATACAGGAGATAGTGGCAACTCAGTGTACAGCCTTCCTGTAGCCTCGCGAACCCCCCCCCCACAGACTTTCGACTATCCCCTTATCAGCAGCCCTGAAGGTGGGAGTGGGAGAGCTGAAGGCTTGGGGGGTGCAGCTGAAAATTGGGGTGGCACAGCCTACCCCAGCACCCCCCTAGATCCAGCCATGGGTGAATGGCTTGTCTCATCCCTGTAAACTGATACATACAGTAGTTACATATTTCGTAAGGTTGAATAAAGGCACCAGTCCATCCAGTTCAACCTGTGTGCTCATGACAAATATCATGTCCCATATTCCTGTATATTGTGTTCACCAAGATGCCCATCTAGAAGTTTTTTCAATCAATACGTCCCTCTGACACCATCGATTGAGGAAGTGAGTTCCACATCCTTACCACCCTGACAGTGACAATCCCCCTACTCCGTTTAAGGCTAAACCACTTCTCATCCAATTTCATTGAATGACCCCCATGTCTTCTTATAATCCCTGAGACTGAATAGTTTATTTCCTATGCTAGAATCACCAGAGTTATTTGTATATCACTATCATATCTCCTCTCAAGCGTATCTTCTCCAGGGAGAATAAGTTTAGTGTTTGTAGTCGTTCCTCGTAACTGATGTCCTCTAGTCCCCTTAGTAACTTTGTTGCCCTTCTCTGAACTCTCTGCAGTTCCAACACATCTGCGAGAGATCTTGCTCTTTTGAAAAACAGACCTATTGGCCAGATCACAAAATGAAAATAAAGGAAAGCAAGCCTAAAAAAAAGAAACTAAATTCAGCCATAACATCTAAGATTTGACAAGCTGCAGTGTAATAAATGTTGCTTTTATCTGAGCCTTCTTTCTGCTTGCTTGGCACTCACACTCCAAAGTCCTTGTACCAATAAATTTAGCTTTCATTGCTGTGTCTCAAGTGAGAATCTCACAGATGTGATTTTAGAAAAAGAAACTCTTCCATTACATACATTTTTGTGCACATTGAAAGTAGAAAGAGAGCTAACACTGTTTGGACCTACCTTAAATAAGAACTTCATTAAAATAGGGTTCAATTTACAACCAACAGTCACTTACATACTTCTGACTAAAGTGTTTCATACTGTATGTTACTTAGAAATAGTGTGGATGTTTGTTACACACAGAGTTCAGGGGTGTGTAATGCAAAATGTGCAGGGGAGTACATAATGCTCAGAGTGCAGAAGTCAGAAGTGTATCACAATAGAGTACAGTTGTCAGGAGTCACCAGGGATGTGACATACATAGAGTGCAGGGGTCAAGTGCATAATGAAAAAGTGCAGAGGTCATTGGTATATAAAGTGGCATGAAGCATGTAACACAAAGTGCAGGGGTCTTGAGTATGTCATGTACAGTGCAGGGGACAGGAGTACATAACACACAGAGAGCATTTGACAGGTATATGTAGTGCAAAGAGTGTATCCAAAACAAAAAAAATGTCTATACATACACTTACAATAAAACAATAAACTTCTCCCAGTTAATCCCATTGGTCTGGTAAATATTGTATATTGCTGAAAGTGTTTGTTATATCTGTATAAAAATTGCAAAAATTACCTGATGAACCTGCCAGAAATCATTGAGCTCCTTATTTTTTTGCAGTGAGCAGACAATTCTGAAATCTTAAACAAAGTTACCAGCTCTGCCCAGTTCACCTCTGTGAACCAGAGAATACTTCCTTCTATGTTATAGAAATTGATGAGACGAAGGGGTGTTCTGTAGTCCTAACACACTCTCTGCCCTATATTAACAATGCTCCTTCTTTATGGATACAATTGAGAGAGTGGTTCACATTAGGACAGAAAGTGTATTACTGGCATAATCACCAAGCAGCAACAAAGTTAAAAAGCCTGGAAAAAAATTCAGACCTTACATTTTCATTCATATATCACATTTTTGCTCAGATACACTTTAATTACATTGCCCAGTACAAGTTAAGTACTATTGGAGTAAATGTCATGTTTTTTAATCACCATTTATTTTTGTGGAAGATTTGACCAAAAAGGCAAGTGGATATCAAATGGCCAATCACCAGTATTGCCTGTGATTTCCCTGCTGATCTTGTTTTTATCTTGTCCCATTGATTGCTATTCTTCACTGTGTTGCCATTTGGAGGCAGTTATCTTGGTAGAGGCAGAGCTGTGCTTCATCATGTCAGAACTGTCTCTTGATGACTGCTTTTCTGATGGCCGGTGGGCTAATATTCAAAATGTAGCAGGAGAGGGAAAGGAACAAAGATCCACTGAATGAATGAAGAAGAAGCAGGGGGATTCTTGCTCTGTGGGTCCTCAGCTACAGCTTCCTCCACAGCAAGGAGAACAATGAGCAGCACAGTAGTGATTTTAGCAGGTCTCACTTCAAATCTCCTGAGAATGGCAAACATGCACTGAAGATTTACAGTTATGAGGTTGTATGCATAAGATTGCCTAGGCACATGTAATCCATAGCTAGTTTTATGGAGGAATTAAATAACAAACATAAATCTTTTTGGATACTGCCTAAGCACAAACAACATTTATAGATGTTTACCATATGATGATAATTATTCACTTTACCTAGAGTCTTCCATTAATCTACTTAAATGGTTATTCTTTAATTTTATTTGATAAACCTGTGGGATGAAAACGTAATGGTAAAAGTAAGGAAGTTGCTATAGAGGGTTTTGTTAATTTTATACAAGCAAAAAAAGGTATACAGATCTTAAAGTAAACTAACTCGTTAATGAATTTGTTAGTGAACTAAAATCCCCACTGACAGCAACATGCTGTGTTAGTCAATGAGGATATAAACCAAATCCCCATTGATGAAGTCCTGCTGCTTTATTAACAGAGGCTTTAAGCAACAGCATGTGAGTGTAATGTATCGTTTGTTCTCTTTATATCTCCCACTGATATATTTATATACCCAAAGGCACCATAGCTTAATACTGGTGACAGTAAAAGTACCTTCATTGAAGCATACATTGTCTCCTCTAAACTATCACACCCATAGAGCAGTGAAATATGTCTAGAAGTTGAAATTTGAAGGATTGACTCACTCCTGCATATGGAATTTTTGAGCTTGTTGGTTCTAATTTTTTTCAATTATGATGATTTTTTCAAGCATAAAATATTCTAAAAGCAGGACAAGAAAAAATATAAAAAAATACAACAGCAATCAAGTGCCTTTTTATACAAACCTCTCCAGAAAATATGTTTTAGCAAGTTTTTCCTTTAGTTAAAACTGCTTACCTATTGCTGCTGTGGGGGAAACTGGTTGACCAAGTTCCACCCAGTAGAATTTGCAGCAGTTGGGTGTTAGGAGGGGGTTTTGCAAAACAAGAGGGTATATGTCCCTTGTAGGCTACTCTTACAGCTTTCCTCCTCCTCCACAACCTACCTCTTGCTGCTATGACTGGATATTGCTTCTATCTATTACTTCCACAAAAGCCCCTTTTTATCCTTTTCCACAAGGCCACCACAATCTTATGGGAAGTCTGTGCTATATTTAAAACAGGTTTCCCTAAACCTACAGTGAACAGGAGGCCATAGAAGGGGACAGAGACACCAATGCTAGAATCCCCCCCCCCCCCCAAAGTCTCAACAATAGTGGTGCTAGAAGGACTGATGCAACAGGGGTCACTTGATTTATCAGTGACATGACACTACATCACATCAAACCCTATGAAATGATCAAAGCCATCAACCAGGAATAACAAGGGTAGGGGAAACGTGTCAGTCATAGACATTGTACAAAAGTGCAAAGAAAGTGTAATGCCTTTCACACATATTGACAAGACAGTGACTATAAATGGGGGGCAGACACATCCCTCATAGATGAGCCATATTACAGTGGTAGTAAACTTTGTTTGATTATTCATAACCACAAGTAAGTCTATAATAAGGTTTACCTGTAGGTACAGTAAGTATCTAAATGTGCACCGTTCAGGAAATATTTACTTTAGTAGCAGTCACCAGCACATGTGCACTGAGCTCTCAATGGACAAAATGCCATGACCATGACTCTGGCACACGTGCATGGGAGTGATGCCATTGTGGTTTGGTCGTTCAAATGGCCGGAGCCTGTGAAGTGTGAAGACAGACCGGGTGAAGACAGAAGCCCTGCCAACAGTGACAGCACGCCGCTGATATGCTTCATTTTAAGGTGTGTCTTTCATGCTGTGCTAGTATGTGATGCATACTAACACATTATGCTTTTAATTTGAAGGGGAAAAATGTTTCTTTTTTTTGGAGTTTACTACCGCTTTAAGGTATATTTTCACTGTCAATAATGATAACCTAAAAAGTTTATTTTTATTTGAAAACTGTGTTAAATCAGTATAAATGCAAGTGAAATATTGATCATATTCTTTAAAAGACAGAACAAGGAGGGGGGCATGGCTAGCAGCGGACCAAGATGGTCACTTGAGTGAACAGTTCCAGCTCCATAGGGGACACAGCAGCACACCAACACCCTAAAAAATCACTTTGCACTGGCGATTCAGTTCTCTCTACCATATAGACTATGTCCAGGAAAAGAAAAGACAATAGGAAACCTCACAAACTGACTGCCTTCTTCACACCGCAGCAGCATGGGAGCAGGCAAGATGGCGCTGATGCCTCTCCCTCCACAATCTCTCACTCTCCTCCAGCATCACAGACAGGCTCCTCCAGACACAGAGGGGAATCACTAAAGGATCCACACTCTCTTTCCTCCACACCACTGTCTGGCAGCCCAGAAAATGCGAGAACAGAATAGATGGAGCAAGACACGGCAATCAGGTGAGCCCTGACAATACTATTATTAATTCTAGAGATGACGCAAGGGAACTGCCGGATTCTTTTGAAGAATTCCCCACTAGCAACCAGCCAGTTCTGGATACAGTACTTAAAGACATGCTCCTGTCCCTTAGAAGCTCTCTACACAAGGATATGATGTCCTGTATGCATATGATACAGGAAGTGGAATATAGAGTCGAACATATAGAAACAAAAATGGGAGAGTTTGCAGGCACCATTAATAATCTGGTAGATGCTAACGAAACCAAAGATAACAAAATGGAGTGGGTTAAAGTGAAATTAGCCAACATGGAAGATAGATCTAAGATGAATAATTTAAAAATAAGAGGCATTCCTGAAACAGTACCTCCGCAAATTTACTACATCCATGTTTAAATCACTTATTCCTGAATTAAGTGAGATGGACGTCACGATTGATAGAATTCACCGACTACCCAAAACCAACCATGTCCCTGTCCATGTACCAAGGGATGTCATCCTGAGGCCACACTTCTTTCATATTAAAGAGCACCTAATGATAGCAATACACAATAAAGCACAGATCCCCACAGAATACGCCGACCTACAACTCTATGCAGATCTCTCCCAATACAGACTACAAAAATGGAGAAACCTCACTACTATAACCAAAGCACTCCGGAACCATAGAATTTACTACAGATGGGGTTACCCTACTAAATTTATCATCAGCAAAGAAGACTCTACCTATGTGATAGACTCTCTGGAAAGGGCCTATCCTTTCTGAAATCCTGGAACATTCTTCTGGATATACCTTCTAACTTTTCTTCCAGGAATATCCACCTCTCCAATCCAGAGTGGAGAGTAGTCACAGCCAAAAACTCTCGCAAGCACAATTAATTATGGTGCAGCAGCTTTTCTTTTCCCTCTCCTTTCAATATAGGGAAATATGTCCCCCTACGGTGCAGAGAGCCTCCTAGGCCTACTTACACCCCTGATTATATCTGAACAGCAAGATGCTGCACTCGGGTACCAATAGCCCACTGTTTTGCCTCTTAAAGTTTTTGTTGCACACGTTATACATTTGTTCAAATCCTTTTACTTTATTTTTGTATCACAATCTAACCCACAGAAGTATTTGTACAGCTCTTGATCTTCTACACAGGAGACCATATGGACGGAAACTTGCCAAGTCCACATCTCTGAAACTGTTTGACTGGAAACGTGAATTGCTCAATGTGAGTAAAATACTTCATATCTATCGTTTCCACATCAACAGCCCTGCACAACCATGGGAGTGACATTCCTAACCATTAACGCAAGGGGTCTTAACCATTCAAGGAAGCATAAATCTCTATGGCAGGAAGCCATATAATATAATTGTGATATTCTTTGTGTTCAGGAGACACATTTTTCTGACCAAAATCCTCCTAAATGCTCTCACAGGAGCTTTCCACACATATTCTGTGCTAACACCAATGAAAAAAAAGAGGGACTCTATTAGCTATCAAAGATACAGTCTCCTTCACTATGCATAGAGAAATCAAAGACCCCAACGGTCGCTACCTAATCTTAATATGCAACTTACACATTGGTTAATATACTCCCCAATTAATCATCAAATACATTTTTTCAACAAATTGCTCAATAAAGTCCACAAAATTCAACAAGGCTCTCTTTTAATATAGTTACATAGTTAGTCCAGCTGAAAAAAGGCAAAAGTCCATCCAGTTCAACCACAGAAAAAAAAAAGTTATAATCTTATACCCACAGTTGATCCAGAGGAAGGCAAAAGAAACCCAGCAAAGCACTATCCAATTTGCACCTGCTGGGAAAAAAATTCCTTCCTGATCCCCTGAGAGGCAATCGGATATTCCCTGGATCAACTTTACCTATGTTAGTATCCAGTTATATTATGTGTATCTAAGAAAGAATCCAGGCCTTTTTTGAAGCAATCCACTGAGCTGGCCAGAACCAACTCTTGAGAGAGTCTATTCCACATTTTCACAGCTCTCACTGTGAAGAAACCTTTCCGTGTTCGGAGATTAAATTTCTTTTTCTCCAGACGTAAAGAGTGCCCCCTTGTCCTCTGTGTTGACCTCAGGGTGAATAACTCTACACCGAGGTCACTATATGAACCACTGATGTATTTATACATGTTGATCATATCCCCCCTTAATCTCCTCTTCTCAAGAGAGAATAAATTCAGTTCCTCTAATCTTTCCTCATAGCTGAGCTCCTCCATGCCTCGTATCAGTTTAGTTGCCCTTCTCTGTACTTTCTCCAGTTCCCTAACATTCTTTTTGTGAATTGGTGCCCAAAACTGAACTGCATATTCCAGATGAGGTCTTACTAATGATCTGTACAGGGGTAATATGATCTCTCTCTCTCTCTGGAGTCTATACCTCTTTAAATACAAGAGAGGATTTTGCTCGCTTTAGAAACCGCAGCTTGGCATTGCATGCCATTATTAAGCTTGTGATCTACCAGAACCCCCAGATCCTTCTCCACCATTGATTCCCCCAGTTGTACACCCCCTAGTATGTATGATGCATGCATATTCATGACCCCTGAGTGCATAACCTTACATTTATCAACATTAAACCTCATTTGCCACATAGTTGCCCAATTAAACAGTGCATTGAGGTCGGCTTGTAAGTTGAAGACATCCTGTAAGGACATTATTCCACTGCACAGCTTGGTGTCATCTGCAAAGACTGAAATGTGATTTTTAATCTCAGTTTATACATATAGTAAAAAGTAAGGGTCCCAACACTGAACCTTGGGGTACACCACTGATGACCCCAGACCATACAGAGTATGAATCATTAACCACTACTCAAACCCAAATCCTTCCCTCTTACACCAGGTCTTCAGCCATGCATTGCGTTCTCTAATCTCCCCCTGTCTTTCCTGAGTTGCGCATGGCACAGATAATATTTCAGAGAATATCACCTTGGAGGTTCTTCCCTTCAACTTGCATATGTGGGATATGTGGAGACTTTAACCTCATACTCGACCAGGGTGTATTTACCACAAGACAAACAAGGAACTTGCCTAGGGAGGCATTTTTCAAGGGGGCAGCATCTCCCCCTAGAAGAAGGGATGAAAGAAGGGACATGTGCACCATGGGAACCAGGTGGGATCCAAGAGAGGCTGTGGGCTATTTGATGATGTATGTAGAGCTTGGCTCTCACTCCCAGGGATGTCCAGAGCTGTGAAAATGAGTGTCTCTCTATCGCCTGGGGGGGGGGGGGTTAGTGCAAGGCTATCTCAGGTGGGGTGCAGGGGTGTTGTTGATCAATGAGGGGGTTGTGTTGGTCGGTGTCCATGTGGGCAGACGGTTTTTGTGTTGCCTAGGGCAGCACAAAACCTAAATACACCACTGTACCTGAGCCAGCTATGGACTTTACAACTTCCCCCAAGAAATGCTCAATGTCATTGCAACACTCTATTCAATCTCAAGATCTATACAATATCTGGCAATGTCTGCATACTAACGAGAAGGACTTTACTTTTTTTTCTACATCTCAAAGATCTTACTCATGCATCAACCTGCTTCTAACAGACCAGTGGACTCTATCCAAAGTGGAATGCACTTCTATAAACAACATCACATGGTCTGAGCATGCCTCCATTTCATTGACCATACAAGACTCACTAACTACCAACCCCACCTTTCTATTGAGAGCTAATCCAAGGCTAATGCAACAAAATGAGACTAAATCTACAATAGAGAAATGTATTTCTGATTTTTTTATTGATAGCGCTGATTCAGTAGCAGACCCTTTTATAGTATAGTATGCTCATAAAGCATGTATTAGAGGTATATTCATTAAATTTGGAGCTGTATCAAAAAAGAAGGCAAAAGCTTATCCAAGATCTCACACAAGAAATCAATAGTTTAGACACTCAAAATAAACTTGCTCCAACCCCAAAGCTTAAAAAAAAATATATATATATATATATATATCACACAATTGCAAACTGACCTTCGCACACTTCTGCTAAAAAACTTTGAAAAGGCAACTAGGAAGCTTAAAATGACCTATGAGAATGGTAATAGAGCTGGTAAAGTATTAGCCCAATGCCTAAAAGGTCAGAGAATTGAATCTAAAATTCCCGTTCATGATTAATCCAACTACCAAAAATAAACTATATCATCCACAAGATATAGTAGACACACTCAGTCAGTACTACAGTACTTTATATAACCTTAACTCAAACCCTGAAAAGTCCAACCCACGCCAGACCTGATAAAAAATTTCTTGCACAATATGTCTCTTGCCCAGCTCTTAAAAGGCCAGTTAGAGGAATTAAACTCATCTTTCACTCCACAAGAAATTGCCCATGCAATAGATTGATTACCTAACAACAAATCACCCAGTCCAGATGGCTTCTCCGGGGAATAATTTAAAACATTCAAACATCTTCTGAATCCACACCTGGGAAAAATCCTGAAATGCTAAAAGCATTAATCATAACACTACCTAAACCAGGGAAGGACCTAGTTGTACCCCAACATTTTCATCCTCACTTTTGAATAATGATCTAAAATTATACACTAAATTGATTGCATCCCATTTGGTCGACGTTCTACCTTTACTTATACATCCACACCAATCTGGTTTTACGAAAGGGCGCCAAATGGTGGGTGCCACCCAAAGATTGGTGAACATCATCCATTTGGCCGCAACAAAAAATCTGCCTTCTCTGCATCTAAAGCCAGAAGCAGAGAAGACATTCGATAGAATACATTGGTGCTACCTAGCTCAAGTTTTGTCTGCATTTGGTTTTGTGGGTCCAATCTCCTAGGCTGTTATGGCATTGTATACTAAACCTTCGGCACAGGTATACACATCCAGAAGTCTATCTACTCCTTTTCAGATTTCTAATGACACCCATCAAGGATACCCATTATCACCACTTATATTTAATCTACTAATGGAGCCTTAGGGGAACTTATATACATTCTCTCTCCTCAATTTCGGGATTCCTATTACAGGACAGAATGCATACTATTAGTTTATTCGCAGACAATATAATTTTGATACTAACAGATGTAGAGAAGTCTCTAGCTTCAGTACACTTAGCTCTACAGCTGTTTAACCAAGTCTCATATTATAAAGTTAAAGAAACTAAATCATACATATTAAATCTTGGGGTTCTCTCTTGTGTGACAGAGAGACTAAAAAAATAATTTCCCTACATGTGGAGAGAGGATAGTATTGATTATTTGGGCATTTCTCTAACCCCTACATTTGGTAACTTGGTTACAGCAAACTATATACCTTTGATACAGAAGATCCAAAATTCTCTACAAGACTTTGCAAAAGTTGAATTGTCATGGTCTGGTCATTTAGCAACCTTCAAGATGATACTATTACCTCAAATACTATATATCTTTATAACATTAACCATCCCAGTACCTACAGTAACTCTTTATTTCTCAAAGTGCAATCATTACATCAGTTCCTATGGCAAGGCAAAAGAGCTATGAGTGCATTTAGTAAACTGGTTAAGTCCAGGAAAGCAGGAGGAGCTGGACATGTTTTGATAAAAGACTATTGTTTAGCCTCCATTCTGTTGCAGTCGAAAGCCTGGATTTCTGGTGACCCACACAATGTTTGGGTGGCACTGGAAAAATTTCAAGTTCCTGGCAATAATTTATATAATTATTTATTAGCCAACCATTTTACCCATCTTAAAACAACCTACTTATCTCCTAAATTAGTAGCAAACTTAACAGCCCGGAAAGCTCTGCTAGCTTTGCCAATTATTATTCCTGACCTCTATGTTACCCAATGGGTATCTAAAGGTATCCATGCGATAGGGAACTTACTGATTGGTCCAACAGTTAAAACCTTCAGATCCCTGCAAATAGAATATGATATCTCTACTTCGGAATACTATAAATATTTACAGAGTGCACATTTCCTACAAAAAAATCCAATATCCACCATTACACTTCCTTGGTCCATAGCTTTATTCTTCGATGTAACCAAAGCCAACAGGAAAAGCAATGCACTGTTTTAACAATGCCTTTCACAATAAAAATGAATTTACTAAATCGTCCTCTATAAAAGCATGGGAACAAGACTTTGGTGAAGCCTACTCTGCTGAGAATTGGCAAGAAGCACTTAAAACCACATATTCAGTAACCAAATTTGTTAACCTATAGGAACTGAATATAAAAATCTTACTACATTGGTATCTAACTTCCTACCAAGTCTCTAAATTCTCCTAACTGTTGGAGAGACTATGGAACATTGGGCACCCTGCACCACCTCCTATAGTCTTGTCCCCAGATTCTCAACTACTGGGGGGAAACATTCCACTTGCACTCAACTGCAGGGTTTAAGCTTCCACTCTCTGTGGGCAGGCTCTATTTTCCCTAGGAATAGATCAAGTTCCTACTAACTTGAGAGGAGTAATAACACACATTCTACTAGCAGCATGCCTAACCCTAGTAAGAAACTGAAAAAAATAAAAATTCCCAACTATAAGCGAGGTAATACAAGTAATGCAAACACATGCCACATATGAAACGCTATACACTATCTCTATAGGCAAACATAAAGCAGCGAACATTCTATGGCAACCATAGAATGAGCAATACCAAAAAAATTTGCTAGCCGAGCATATTGAACTCTGATACAAGATACTCGACTGTAATACTCCTGTTATACTTCTGTTTTCTTTCTGTTTAAGTATTACTAATTCCTTTGTTATGGCCTACCCAGGCATACACTGTGTTTCTATCTCTGTAATATTCTTGACAAAAAGTCAATAAAGAAATATTGCAAGTAAAAGACAGAACGGCTACTCCGAGATTTTTTTCAGTACATGAAGAGCATATTGTTCATGGTTGTTCTGTGACAATAACACGATAAGATTAACCATTACCGCTGCCCTATAGCCGAAATACTGCTACAGGGTGGCAGGGGTGCACAAAATCATGTATATATATGTGATTTTACATTTCCGGGTAGGGGGCGCGTGCTCCCTACCCACAACGTCAATCGCGGCCTCGGCTGTCAATTACAATAAAGTTCTCCCCCCTGTCTGCTCCAGCACATGGCTTTGTATGGCTCTGCATAGCAGAGCCATACAAAGCAGTGTGCTTACAGTGGAAAGCACACATACAACCCCATAGTAAAACACACACAGCACACAGTTAACCCTTTGATCGTCCCAGATGTTAACCCCTTCCTGCCCAGTGCCATTAGTACAGTTTCAGTGCTTTTTATTAGCACTGATCACTGTATTGGTGCCACTGCGGATGTCAGTGACACAAAGTCAGTTCCCCCCGAGTGTCAGAATGCCCACCGCAGTTCCGCTATAAATCACTGATTGCCACCATTACTAGTAAAAAAAAAAATTCCACTACATATACTGCCATTTGTAAGTATTATAAGTCTCATGTAAACCAACTAATTTTTTTTAGCAAAGACATGTAGCAGAATACATTTTGGCCTAAATGTATGATGAAATTTGACTTTTTACATTTTTTATTGGACATATTTAATAGCACAAAGTAAAAAATAATGTTTTTTCTTTCAAAATTGTCGGTCTTTTTTTGTTTATAGCGTAAAAAATAAAAACCTCACAGGCAATCAAATACCACCAAAAGAGTGCTCTATTTGTGTGAATAAAGGATGTAAATTTCATCTGGGTGCAGTGTTGCATGATGGCACAATTGTCTGTCCAAATAACGCAGTGCCATAACGCAAAAAATGGCCTGGTCAGGAAAAGGGGGGGGGGGTAAATCCTGTGGTTAAAGTTGCACTCAAGGGTAGTATACAAACAACAACATATTTAAGAAATTAAAAATACTTGTATTATATAGAACTAACTTGTGGTTATAGGTTCCATGGAGGTATAACTATTTTTTATGAATTAGAACCTGTTACAAAATGTTTAGAATATGCAGAAAGAATAGTAACTACACTGTTCAAAATAATTAAAGGAACACTTTGAAAATACATCAGATCTCAGTGGGGAAACATACCATGCTGGATATCTATACTGATATGGATATGGTCAGTCTGCCCCTGGGCACGTATTGATGTGCCATCCTGGAGGAGTTGGACTGTCTGTGCAACCTTTGTAGGGTCCAGGTATCGCCTCGTGCAACCAGTAGTGACATTGACCCTAGCCAAATGCAAAACTAGTGAAAAACAGTCAGAAAAGCTGAGTAGGAAAAAAATGTCAGTGGCCTCCACCTGTAAAACCATTCCTGTTTTGGGGTTTGTCTCATTGTTGCTCACCTAGTGCACCTGTTGTTAATTTCATTAACACCAAAGCAGCTGCAACTGATTAACAACGCCCTCTGCTACTAAACTGATTAGATCAATATCCCAGGAGTTTAATTGACTTGATGCTATACTCTGATTAAAAAGTGTTCCTTTAATTTTTCTGAGCAGTGTGCATGCATCTTCATGTAGGTATGATATCAAAACCATTTCTGTTATTCAGCAATTAGAGAATGGCTCTCCCTCATAGTTCAGGCTAGACCCCTCCTGATCTCCTCACACAAATGCAATAAACATGTATCAAAAATCCAAAAGTTTACTGGATTTACCAACCCAACAAAAGAAGGTTTAAACATTCTCAATACTGCTTATGCAAAGAATCATGGGATTTCAATAACGCATTTGCAACACTTTTTTGGTGTTATGGACACTTTAAGAAGTCCTGTGCCTAATTTATGAAAGGCTTGCAACAGGTTCCTTAAGTGCCGGTTCACATATATGCAGATTGGATGTGGTTTGAACCACATCCAAACCGCATGACATGTGAAAAAAACATTGCTTTCTATGGTGCCTGTTCACATATGTCTGGTGTACTGGTTCAGCGGATTCAGTATGATTTGAAAAAGAATCATATCCGATCCGATTTCTGAGCAGTGCCTTCAGGTTCAGGTGTGGATTACAGGCTATTGACTTCTATGGGAAATGTTTCTAAACCGCATATGTGTGAACAGGATGAAGTCCTGAGCTAATCAAGTCCAGAACCTGATGTAAACCTGACATGAACCGCTGAACAACTACTGTAACAATTAGCTGTGAAACCTGAGCTTCAATCCGCATAGCACATGTGAATCAGCTTTAAGATTACCAATACCTGCAACAGATTCAGGCAACTCTTATTTGTATCACTTTTAGAATGTGTTTCTATGGCTGCATCAAATTCTAAAATAATAATCAATTGTTTGCATCTAATAAAATGGGAGGTATTTAACCAGTTGCAGACTTTGGGAATTTTACACACGCCCAAAAAAATGTCATCATTGTACACAGGGCATGGGTAGAATGTCCAGTCCTTCTGCACTGCTGCCGTGGACCACCCCTGTCCCAGTACATGTCAATTCAGCTCTGATTAATTACAGCTGCATTGCCAAGTACACAGAGAAGGTCCTGACAATTGGAACTGTAAAAAATAAAAAGCAGTCTGACAATAATATTGCTCAACTGCTAATAAAGATACAAAGAAACATTATTTCATTTTGTATCTTCCTGTTTATCTTCCTGTTTATTCAACTATAGCTCAAAGGGATGAACTTCGATCTGCAGCCAAAGTCAGCTAAACCAACCTGACAAGTAAACAAAGATTATTTTTTTTTAAATATAATTAAATGTTCTTCTGTTTAACCCCTTATTAACCCTTCATTTACTCTAATCAGCCCTAATTGACTCCTTATTCTCTTTCTTTGTTCATTTCTAATTTTCTGACTTTTTTTTGTTTGCCTAATAATAATAACATTTAAAAAAATGTGTGTATCTCTTCAGTGCTTTGTACCAGAATAATAATGTTAATGTCATTTTAAACAGAACAAATTACAGAATAAAATGCACACTTTTTATGTTCAGTAACACAATTTATTTTGTAAATACTGCTCAAAAAAAAAGAAAAAGTGCATTTTGTTTAGTTTTGTTATGTTTAATTTTCTAAGGATTGCGGAAAAAAAAATGTTGCAAGACAATATTCACGAAAAGAAAGCCTCGTTTGTACGTAAGATAAAAATGTAATACAGATATTGTTTTTTAAAGTAATGACAAAGCCATCACCAAATAAACAGGTCCATATCAGAAAAGTAAAATTTGCTCTGGTCCATAAGGAGTGAACAGGTGTGAGAGGTGAAGTGATTAAGTGTAGCTAGAACACACATTTCACTGATGATTTTGTGCTAGATGTTTCTGTCATGTACATGAATTTGTTGCATGTCACACCATTTGTTTTACAGGTGTGAGGCAGAATTTTAAAAAGTGTCTGCGGCATTCTTTATGAATTCCAATGAAGGCAAGTATCTTGTGATACTTTAAACATTCTGTAGGTAAGACTGTTGATGTCTCCCAGGAAACCAGGTTACATCTTAAAAGCACATGAGTCACTGATCTTCTATGTTGTGACTTCACTGTAGACTTGACTGTCAGAAGAATACTCCCAAATGTACCACAGCTGTACAGCAGAAAGAGCTTTTGTTTATATGAGCTTAGTGCCTTATAAGCTCCAAAGCATTGTTAAATTCACAGCCAAAGCATTGTTTAATTCACAGCCAAAGCATTGTTTAATTCACAGAAAACAATTTTAGCTGCATCCCTTTCCCGAGCCTCTCCAGCTACACCTCTGTCTCTCAGCCTCTAAAGCTGGCCATAGACGGTTTAAATCTCATCCGGTTCAACAGGAACCAGCCGAGATTCGATCCTTTTATAGGCAGGCTGATTGTACCCAAGTCTATCCATCAATCGACTTTGGTACAACCAGCATGTCGGATTTTTCAGCATGCAAATATTGCCAGTGGCTATAGCAACTTGCAATAATTATTGTGTTCTCCCAGCATGGAGGCCCCCCCCTACTGGGAGAACACAATAGCTGGAGGGATTCCCCATCAACATTGACAGTGTTGATGAGGGAATCTAGCAACTTTCTTCCCTGCAATCCATGGTCATCTATGGCCTGCCCAACTGTCAAAAAGACCCTGAACTGCTGCACAGGTGCCTTAAATAAGGTGCATCCAGGGGCGGACCGACCATTTGGAAACTCGGGCACTGCCCGAGGGCTCGGGGTCAGTAGGGGGCCCCATGAGATGCCCCTGGTACCTTTTTCATAGGCTTTTTCGAGTTTGGGCAAGGACATAGGGGCCCCATGATCCCCTATTGCCCGAGGGCCCCATGAGTTGTCATAGCGGCAAACGGTGAACAATTGCACATCTATTTCATTTATCATTATTCTACAACTATGGTTTTTCTATATATTTTTGCATTATGCACTATTTATATTAAATGGACATTAAAGCAGTTGTTCAGTCTGGAAAATCCTGTAGCTGCTGACTTTCAAAAAAAGGACACTTACCTGTCCAGGGATCCAGGGCCATCCTCACCTTGGTTTGTTCTTCACAATCTTCAGGATTCCGGTGCTGGGCAACCAGCCAAGCTGCTTTCAATTTCACAGTCAGCTTCCCACTGTTCATGCATGAGCTGCACTGTGCTTTGTGAATGGTTCCACAGTCTTCTGGGGCCTATGAAATGTCCCAGAAGACTGTGGGGAGGAAGGGGGAGAGGAGAACTTCCACTTGGATCACCTAGCCAATCCGAGCAGAAGTAGGAGCAGGTACCTGTCAAAACTATGTACCCACTCCTTCCCCCCAAAAAAATACATGCCAAATATGGTAGAAGAGGGGGGAGGAGGACTTAAAGCAGAACTTCCCCTTTTGGGTGAAGTTCCACTTTAAATATTGCTATGGTTACTTACCCTCCCTTTACATACTTTATATACTGAATTTGATTTTTTTTTTCCTCAACAAAGTGAATTAAATTAATTAGTGTAAAATCACAGTAAACCTCTGGTTAGTATAATGGAATAACCTACAAAAGAACATTCCACGCAAAAATGTTACTGAAAAGCACAATACAGAGATTGATGGAAAACGCATCAAAAGTGAGTATCAGGGCAAGAAGGCTAGTAAGAAGGTTACCAAGGGACCTATAACCGTTATGCGGGAGTTAGAGGCCTCAGTGACTGAGAATGGACAGTTGATGCATACAACTGTTGCCCAGATGCTTCATCTGTTGCAGCGTAGTGGAAGAGTAGCAAATATATATATATATATATATATATATATATATAAAAAAACACTGTTAATTCATCTTACCTACAGTC
Source organism: Staurois parvus (assembly GCF_062004578.1). NCBI lineage: Eukaryota > Metazoa > Chordata > Amphibia > Anura > Ranidae > Staurois > Staurois parvus. Next base: position 7,896,617 of record NW_028317852.1, read on the forward strand.
TGTCATATGACACCTAGGAAACTGTAAAGTCAGATGGAAGCAGGAACTTTGTTAAGAGACTAAAATGTAGCTTTTTTTAGCCATCAAACCAAAGTAATAAACATGCTATGCCCATGTGAAGCATGGTGGTGGCAGTATTTTGCTATGCAAGTACCTCCAGAAAAGTTTTGGTTGTAGAGCGTTCGGCGTTTTTGCAGTGTGCATTTTTGGCATGTTTTGTTATGTGACAAATGCGTGGCAAGACAAGCATCTGCTACCTGTGCTTGAGGTGCCATTAACAATTAATGGCATCACAAGTGAGACCAGCGATTGCAGTGTGTTTGCAGTGTGTTTTGTTGCATGTGTAGGAAACATGCAGATGTGTATGCAACCTAAGATGTACACCTGACAGCCATTACTTTTTGACCATCCACCTATTATTGAGTAAGTCCTCTTTTTGCTGGCAGACCTCTGAAGGTATGCTGGATTATCTGGCACCAATCTATCAGAAGCAGATCCTTTAAGTCCCGTAAGTTTTAAGGTGAGGCCTCCATGAATTGGACTTGTTTTATCTCACAGATGCTCAATTGGATTAGATTGAATTTAGAGGTGAAGTCAACACCTCAAACTCGTCCTCAGGTTGACAAAGTCCTAAATACCAGGCTTGTAGGGTGGATTTACTAATGGCAAGTAGATTATGCACTTTGCAAGTGCAGATGCGCTCATTTTTCCCAAAGCTTAGCAATGTGGTAAAGCTTTACTGATTTCCATTTTCTAATCATGTGCAAGCAAAAATGCCTTTATTTATTTTTTTAATTTTCTGTGCATCTGATTGGGTATTCTTTACAAAATTGAAGCTTTACCACATTACATTTACTAATGAAAATTAGTGCAACTGCAGTTGCAGAATTCTACTGCAAAGTGCATAGTCTATTTGCCTTTTTTTTTTAAATCAACCCCTGGAGGTTCCCAGGTACAGTGGACTTACCATGCTGCCATTAATAATTTTCCTAATCTCTCATGGCTTGGGTCAGTTATAATCCTAGCAATGTTGCTTGTGTAAAAACACTCTCATTCTAGATTGACTTAAAGGATAAGTTCACCTTTCATAACCTGTTACATGTTACACCCATAATCAGTGTGCAACATGGAACTTGTTATGAATGGATTGGCCCCTGCTCCTCCTTGCTCCCTGTTGTGACAGCTCTTGGGGAGGCCCGCCCAGCTGTGCCATTCATTCAGGGTGTTCTGTGAATTAATTAACTACACGTCCCAACAGCCTTTGTGACTGTCGGCTTGTAGTTCTCAATGAACTACCATGGCGCTCTGGAGCGCCGTGGTTGTAAATTGATTCTTCCTGTCAGTATATCTGCCTGCCGGTACATTAAGTACAGTTAAGCAGATATATTGGCAGGCTGCAAAAGACATGCATAGCACTAGCAATTTGCTGATCATTGGTGCAATGCTTTAGAGGCTCCAGAAACCAAAAATAATAAATGCATATTTTATTACCTGCGAAAAAATGTGCATTTATTATTTTTATAAAAAGGTGAACATATCCTTTAAGGATTCCTTAACCTGCTAGCAGCATTATTATTATACAGGATTTATATTGCGCCAAAAGTTTGCACAGCTCTTTACAAAAATGAAGGTAGACATTACAGTTACAATACAATTTGGTACAAGAGGAAACAGAGGGCCCAGCTCGTTAGAGCTTACAATCTAGGAGAAACCATTGAGGTCTCATATTTAATATTCTAAAATGTTATTTACAATTGCTAATGCCTGTAATAGTTTTACATAATATATCATATAATGACCAACTAATGCGATGCCTCTTACATTAATAATAAAAAGATAGCTATTTATGAAATAAAGTCTAGTTAAAGAAAAATTTTGACTTCAGAGTAATGTAATAAAGTACTAAAAATTGCTAATAACCAATTGCCAAATCAGTTTTCATTAAAAACTTCTATGCATCCCCATGTAAAATAAGTCATGTCCTACTATAAATAGTACTGTGTCTTCCTAGCCCTACTAGCATGAATATCCAAATCTAATACCAGCATACAATCATCAACCTTTTAGCTACAATAAAATAAACTTTGTTTAACAAGAAATGACAGCACAGTGACTGACAAATGGCATTTTATAGTCTGAAAGAACATGAGACGTGACTTGTCCTCAGGAAGAATTTAAATGTAATTTAGATCCCCTGTGGGGGATTTATATACATTTCATTTGTGTAATAATAAAGGATGTAAAAATAAGTCATGATTCATCCCTACCTTCCTGACTAATTTCATTAGAAATACAGATTTATAAAGGCGTATTTTAGTACTACATTGCTTCTGTAGGAAGGAGGGAGAAAGCCGTGATGTCTGATTCTGTTGGGATTGCAAACAGTGAAAAAAGAAACAGAATTTATTGTTACATGAACATTTACTGCTGTTGACAGTGGTGACATGATGCTGTTTCTCTATACAAGCTTATTAGTGTGCTTGAAACATTATTTGCATAAGTACTGTGCTCATTTACAGACCTTCTTTTGTTCTGGAAATGCAGATACTGCTTTCAGAGCAGCCTTTGGCATAATGACATGTTCCTTACATAACTAATTAATGTTGCTCATAGATTTTTTTTCCTTTTTTACATGTTTTCCATTTTAGTGCTCTGTTAGTATTTATTGTGGGTTGCTGTTGGGACTTTTAAGAGCAAAGGTTAAAGCTGTAAAAATATATTTTTATTCCTACTGCTTTAGTCACATTACTCACTAATAATGAAGTATGTCCCATGTTGTGCAGGAAGCTGGATCTTGTGGAACTCTTCACTGCAGGGGTGCCCCGTCCTCTTCCCATCTTTGAACTTCCAACATGCATGGGGTTTATACCTTCAGGCTCCAGGCTGAGCTGTGAAAAGTTTCCAGTAGGGATTAGCCCCCTCCCAGGGGTGGACTGACAACTCATGGGGCCCTCGGGAAATAGGGGATCATGGGGCCCCTGTGTCCTTGCTCAAACTCAAAAAAGCCTATGAAAAAGGTACCAGGGGCATCTCATGGGGCCCCCTACTGACCCCGGGTCCTTGGGCAGTGCCAGAGTTTCCAAATGGTAAGTCCACTCCTGCCCCCTCCTCCTTCATTAAGAAAGTTCTTTCATGCTTTCACTGCCTTTAATGTGATCTGTGAATTGGGGAGTAAACCCTGTGACTCAGACTTTCTCTCATTCACAGATCCTGTTACAGGCAGTGAAAGCAATGAAAGAACTTTACTCAATGAAAGAACTTTACTCAATGCAGGTGGATCCTTTTCATTGCAACTTATCCCAGAGCTTGAAGCTTTTAATCCCCTCTGCACCTGAGGTTTAGAGACTACAAGAGGACTGGCATTCCTGCAGTGAAGATTTCTTCACACTGCCTGCATGATCTACAGGTACAATATGTAACTAAAGCTGTAGGACTATATATATTTTTTAATAAACCAGATTTAAGGGAGTTTGTAGACTTATTTACTGTATATTTTGGATCTACTAGTAAAAGATCAGCTTGATGTAAATCATTCGATCAATGAGTATTCGTGTTTAAAAACTCTACTAACAGTACATGTATATTTATAATTATATACAGTATGTACTTGGAAGTGAGTTCTGTCTGATGGAAACAAACATACTCTCTGCAGACTCCAGTAGAAAAACCCACAATGAAAGGGCAAGGATGTGAAAATCTAAGTAACAGAAAATGACTAATAATATCCACTTCCGGACCAGTGACATACCCGTATGTCGCTGGACTTTCAGTGGTTGTACAGGAGAGTTGTCTGCACCTGCAAGGATCATCCCAGTATCATTTTTTAGGGCCAGCAGTCGGCTTTCTTGTACAATCAATCAGAGTGGCTACTAGCTACTTGATTGCTTGTACAAGGAGCGGGAGGAGTGTCTCCTTTCCCGCTGCTTTCTTGAGATCTCCTGTCCCACTGGTAGTCCCGAGCAACCAGCCAGAACATCCAGTGGCTGGTCAGACGGATGGACAAAGCCATAATCTGCTCTCCTTTATTGTAAACTGGAAGAGTTGGCCTAACATACATCCCAAGGAACATGTACCAATGCAAAATAAAATAAAATAATACTGATTAGTGGCAAGTAGCTCTTTTAAAAAGACTTAAAGGGAATACAATGCCTTTATATAACATATTTGGGGGATGCTTTTAACAATGCATGCAAAATGATGCGCATGTAGGATGTACTAAAGCAGGGATCTCCAAACTTTGTAAACAAGGGGCCAGTTTACTGTTTTTCGAACTTTAGGAGGACTGGACTGTGGCCAGTGGGAGTAAACAGTGTCTTCTATTTGGTATTAGGTGGAGGAATAGTGCCCCATTGTTGGTGTCAGTTAAAGGAATAATGCCCCATCTTTGGTGTCAGTGAGAGAAATAATGCCCCTTTGTAGATGTCAAGGGCAGGAACTATGCTCCATTGTTGCTGACAGTGGGGCGAAAAGTGGCCAAATGGCCGGACAATACCAAGCAAAGGGCCAAATCTGGTCCCCGGGCCGCAGTTTGGAGACTACTGTAATAAAGCAAAAGCAACATTTAAAAAAATACCATTTAAATTGCTGCTTAATTACATTTCCTGGTTGCTTTACTCTGTTTTGTAGGCAAAGCAGCTGGGATTCCCCACAAAAATGGAGCATGGCTCCTCCTGAAAATCCATTTCAGGCCACTATTTGAGAATGTATCCTGATTGGCCAGAAAAATGATGAGGCAGAAAGTGTGTGTCCACCCTCTTTCTGAACCATACCAGGTCACAAGCTTTATCAAGGGTACTTTACCAGTGGACTCTCTTTGGCAAAAAACGTTTTCTCATATTGATGGGGTCAAGAGCCTCTTCCAAGCCCAGTGGATGTGGGGCTTTGCTGAGGGGGAAATTTATCAGAATCTGATAACACATTCATTAAAAAACATACAAAGTAAATAAACGCATAACACATTTGACAAAAACCTTTACGAAACAAAATGTCCATGATGTAAATTCACCATCAATCATGTTGTTTAGTGTAGATCCATGCCAATCACAATGATCAAAGCTTGCCATCCAGCAGAGATGATCCGCTGTCAACAAGCTCACACCAAGAATCCCATTTTCTGCCCTGGCAGCTGAATGAACAAAGAGGATCCCTTTTGACATAACTGACTCAATATTGCCCTGTCTGTAGTTATAAGTAGTCAATTATGTCAATCCTATTCAGTGTATTTGTTTACATTCAGCAGTCTTGTCAGAAGATGTCATTTGTGATAAGTCAATTGGACCAGTCACTGTGAAGCCTTCCCCAGTGTTTTCTCTCTCTTGAATGGAGGAGAGAGATAAATTGTATCTCTCTCTGTCCTTTCAGAGAGAAAAAAGGTGTGTGTAGAAAAAAAAAATAAATATAATAATAATTTGAAAAAAAAATCTAGATCAAGGTTTGACCTAGGTCAGTGCCAGGGTTAGTGTTTGTGTTAGGACAGGGTCAAAGGTCAAGTTCAGGGTCAGGGTTAGTATTTTTTTTGGTCAGGATTTTTTTTTAATGTTTAAATTAGTATGAGTGTTAGCGACAGGATAAAAAAAAAGCAAAATGCACACTATTGTTTCTGGGCCGCACTACGGGTACAAACAACAACTAACATACACATATGTACTATTGCTGCTATTGTCAGGAGCAGGAGAAATTATTTTGGGTTGTTTTTTGGTGGTAGGTTATGGTAGTAGCAAGAAATATACAGCTAAATTTAAAAAAAAATATTTTTTTGTACTATTTTGGGTTAGTTTTTCTTTGCTAATAAAATAAAAAATCAGGAGACATCCATTATCATTTACCACCAAATGAAAGCCAAATCCACCTGGATGCACAAAGTATTTGTAATGGTATGTAAGGTTTTGCTAACACATGTGAACGTTGCAAAATAGTACTTAGACGTTAAGAATTGTTTTACCTTTAGGTGCATAGGGGTTAAAACCAAAAGCGAAAAACTACAAATTGTCCCAGGCAAACACTGTATGGAGAGCTAAATTTACTACAAATAATTGAACTATGGGATGGTTACAGTTCTTTGATCACCAAATATACCCTGCTACTTTTGGGATGGAATTGAGAGGAAAAAATAATCCTCCAGTTACACTGTCTTCTGCTCTTCTCCAGTCATTGCTTTCTTAATACTTACATGCGTTAGTTCAATTTTGCACCCAGCAATACAGATACCCCCTATCTTTTAATTTGTACATCATTTCATTTTTTGTTTTGTGGTAAAAGTACCATGGATACCAAATGCATGAGGAAACACATGGCTCTGCACAACAGAGTTTGGGGGGAGTAGCGCCTCACTAAGGAAAGCAGCAAAAGGCCTGCATTCCTACACCTCTACAAAATTCTCCTGCTGTATCTGCTGCAACATCAGTGGCTTATAAAACAGTATAGTAAAATCTCACATGGAATTTCAGAGGCTAAGGGTGTTCCATATCAAGTGGAGAAGAGGGCAATGGGACCACTACTAAGAAAATCCAGCACTTGTACTTTCTTCACTAAACTGACTCCTAAGAACCAGCAAGGTCCCCCAAGGGCAACATCCCAGGCTAAAAGCTGCAATGCTGTGTTGAAACGTATATACCTGGGGACAGGAACTACACCAGGCTAGAACTGCTGGCAGCCCTCCAGGCCCAGGCTGAGAGGTGGTTAACTTTATCCTATCTTCATACTGGCAAGGTTGTCTGTTGTAATGTCACTAACCTGCTTTCAGGAAATACTTCCAGAAGGTCCTTTGTCAGGCCAGAAAGGTTTGTGGTCCCTTGCTGGTAGAAATGTATCACCAACATTAGCTGCCTGCCAAAAAAACTTATCTAGGACCCCCCAACCACCACCACCAGGTGTACAGGAGTTGTTTGTGGGTAAGGTAAGTTTGTTAAGGAGTTTCATCTTCAGTGACACCTAAGAATCAAGATCCTCTGTTGCAGGTCATTTGTGTATTTATTCTCAAATACTTGCTGAAGAACACATATAATTTGGATCATTAAAGAGAAGTTCCAATATTGAGTGGTCACCCTCAATACAAAAGGCCAATCTCATCCCAGGGAAATCTCAAAATGGTGCAGAATGTGTGACGTAAGTGTCTCTATGCTGCATTTTCTGATGATGGCAGACTCCCACCTCCAATCCTCTGATCCCTGGAAGGGGGGAGGGGGTTTGGAGAATGTGAGTAGTGGTTTTAAAGTATTTTGGGCACTCTTTTGGCAGATTTTACACATTTTAAACAAGATTTCACACCAATCATCTCCCCCCACCAACAAATTGAACCTAGGCAAATTCATATATCCATACTGACTATTTTATGAAAGCTCTTCTTTAAAGTGTTAGTAAAGCATGCTTGTTATACTCATTATGGAACCTAAGGGGTTCATCCGCCACATTGTGTAAATAGGCTGTTCACAATCCATCTGCCAAAGTTAGAGCAGCAGTGGCAAGTTTGCACATGCTCTGTTTGGTGTGTATTGCTAGAAAGTATATTTTAGGGGGGGTGGGCATAGGGCCAATCACAGCTGTCCAAACAGAGTGTCAGGGGTTATGCAGCCTCATAGGACAGTGAGAGGAGAATTAAAACTCCTCCTACAAGAATAACCAGTGCTCGTCTGGACACTGACAAAAGTCACAAAACTATGGCACATATGCAACATGGGGATAAGTCACCTATGTGTTGGTGGGGTTGTGGAAATAAGGGCACAATTCACCAAATTCAGGAGATTACTGGGGTTAGTATTCCCAAAGACCCAGGTATATGTTTATTCTATAGAACTGAGCTTTCAGTAGAAAATTATAAACACTCGGTATTGTTCTCATAAATGCAGCAAAAGGACTGATACCCAAATTTTAAAAAGGAACAAGAGGCACCAAAAATAAAAAAATAAAAGATTGGATAGGAAGAGTGGATTATATGTATAGGATGGAGGAATGGGATGAGTTTAAGAGATAAAACAAATATGCTGAAATGAGAGAAGTAGAGGAAAAGGTGATTAGAGGACCCGTTAATTAAAAATTAAAAGTAGATAGTAAGATAGGCTGAGGGAGTCCTAGGGTTACCCAGGAAGGTTGAGGAACGGGGAGCTAAAGGAAAAGAAAGGGGGGTGGGCGTGTGGGGGAGGGATGGGGGGGTGGGTGTTGAGGGGGGAGGGAGTTAAAATGTAATATTTAATTATATATATATATATAAATAAAACAAGACTGCTATATACTACTGATGAGAAAAGGTATTCAGCAGTTTATTTTTACTAAAATAATTGCATTTCCATGTTCTGTGTGCTGTGGAAGACCGGATATAGTGAATGTAACACTTTAAGGTGTTAAATCTTTCTTTATTCTGTAATAGCGATGGCCCCATGTTCGGTTTGTGGTCGAACGTTCAACCGCGAACTTCGGAGTCTATGGGACTCGAACTTGTAAATTTTAAAGTGCCAATTTTGAAGGCTTAGTTATTGGCCACAAAAGGGTTATGTGGACCTGGGTACTGCCCTAAGCGACATGAATCAGTGAAAAAAAATCAAAAAGCACTGTTTGTAAAGGGGCAGTAATTTTTCATTGCTTAAAGTAAAAAAAAATCCTTTAAATATCATGCCTGGGGGTCCCTTTAAGCTACCTGTAAAGTTGCACATCTGTACAATGTATAAAACCTGCTTCAGCAGGACTGACATTTTTTTATAAGGCAGTGTAAGCAGCCTTATATAGTGTGGGGTGGGGACTGTGCACTGTAAAAAACTGTGTGCTGGTGCCTCTGCACTATAACCCCTTACATTTACTCTTGATGAACGCAGGAATTGACACTGCTCTAAAAAGCTGAAATTATATGCACCTGTCACACTGTAACACCCTCACTTTTGCTGGGCGCAGTAATGGGCCCTGCTGTAAAACAAATTGGTAATAATTGTTAAAAATGTGAAAAAAAATGAAATTACATACACCTGTCACATGCGGGTAGGTGTTGGTGGAGACTGAACACTGTAACCCCTCACAATTAATCATCATAAATGCAGGAATGGGCCCTGCTGTTAAAAAGTGTTAAAAATGAGAAAAACCATTAACAATTTGAAATTAGATGCACCTGTCAAACAGGTGCAGAAAAGTTGGGGCTTAGGTTTTGGTGGTGCCTGAACAGTCTAACCCCTCACATTTACTCTTGCTGAGTTCAGCAATGGGCCATGCTGTGGGAAAAATTTGAAAAAAAGTGTAAAAACTTGAAATTGCAAACAGGTGCAGAAAACTTTGGCCTTGGGTGTTGTTGGTGCCCTAAACCAAAAACATTGCTGGAAGCTAGCATAATCAGGATAGGCAGCAAAGGCAGTCTTCAAGGGATCCCAGATCCTTAACAAATAATCAGTAATCAGTTACATCAGCATCAGGGGCTTGATAGCTGCTGTTGATCCAGGACTGATTCATTTTGATAAATGTCAGTCAGTCAATGGAGTCTGTGGACAGACGCACTCTTTTATCTGTCACAAAACATCCAGCAGCACTGAAAATCTGTTCGGATAGCATGCTGGATGCAAGACAGGTCAGTAGTTTGATTGCATATTAAGCAAGTTCTGGCCAGTGATCCATCCTCAAGACCCAGTCGCCCAGTGGATCCTCAGTTGGATCCACTGGGCTACTGGGTCTTGATTATCTGCTCTTGCCCCTAGATAATCCTGCACCATATAATGCAGAAGCTGCTAATGGGTGCTTAAACCTAACAGCCCTAGGCGCTGAGGACTAAAGAATTGTTAAAAGGCATTGTTCAGCTGGCTGCTTTCTCCACCACTCCTCCTTTGACAGAACAAAGCCCCAGAAACACATTGTCCAGGTAATGGTAACCTCCCAGTGTCTGGAAAGGTGTTACACAAATTGTTCTTCAAGTGTCCTCAAGATTTTTCATCCTTTGCTCCCTCTGTGAAGGCAGGATGAGCTCTGCAACTTTACCCTTGTAACATGGATCAAGAAGGGTTGCCAACAAGTAATGATCCCTCTCCTCGATACCATGAACCTCGGGTCTTTTTGCAGGCTTTGCAGAATCAGGGAGCCCATGCAGCGTAAGTTTGGGGAACCATAAGATTCTGAGTTCTCACAGTGTCACTGAGGATGACACTGTCAGGAACTACCTCCTCCCAGTCTTGTGCTACTTCTGGGGTTTCTGGGGACTGAAAACCATCTCTTGAAGATTGCCATATGTTATTGTCACAGTGAGAGGTCAGGTTCAGAGACCAGTAGCTATAGCAGCAGATCAACCAACAGGATAGGTAAACAAGCAGGTCACCCTGGGAAATGATGCAGGCTCACCTGAGGTGTGGGGTCTAAGCAGTAACCAGTGTTCCCCAGAGCTCCTAATGGTGGATATGGATTTTGCTGCGTGTTCGTACCAGGTTGCAGTTCTCAGGATCACCCCACCAGGAAGTGAGCAAGCCAGGATCCAGTAGCAGATATGGCAGGTAGGGATCTAGCAGAAGCGTAGTCAGTAAACAAGCCAAGGGTCGGTAACAAGCGGTAGCAGGTTGGGATGAGGCAGAATCGTAGTCAAGTAACAAGCCAAGGGTCAGTAGCAAAGTTGTGGATGGCAGCAGGAAAGACAAAGCGAGATACTGGCTGGAGAAGGCACAATAATCTGGCAACCAGGAAGTGAAGAGACATGGCTTAAATCAAGAAGTTCATGTGAGGAGCAAGGAATTCAAGGTTCATCAGAAAACAAGGAACAAGGCAGGATTGTCCAATAGATTAGGCAGAGTGTTGTCCAGCATCCCAGGTAGCTCAGTGAGAAGAGTTACTGCCTGACACAGCAGAGGCCCCAGGTTCAAGTCCAGGCCCTAACAGTTATTCTCAACTTTCATGCTGCCACAATCCTCCTCCTCCTCCTGCGTGTTCTGTGGCCCCATAGTAATGGTATCTGCATAAAGGGGGCTTGAGAGGAATGGAAGTCCTCTTCTTCCTCCTACTGTTCTGCCACAAGTGCCCTTTCCATGAGTCCTCACAGCATGTGCTCCAGCAGGAAGACTAGAGGGATGCATGCATTGTTGCAGCTCACATCCTTGTGTCCTCCACAGGACAGTGCATGCATCCTTTATCAGCAGACAGCTGTTGCCATGGCAAAAAGAAGCCAAGCTCCCCTGAGTCTGACCTTGTGCAATACTCACACAAGTACTCATTGATGGTCCTCTGCTGCATGTGCAGCTGCTGCAGCATTGCCAATGTTGAGTTCCACCTGGTGAGCATGGCACAAATGTGGCGGTTGGTGTGCAGGTTGAATTCCTGTTGAATGTCAGCCAGCCAAACACTGGCTGTGTATGACCACTGGAAATGGCAACAGACTTTTCTGGCCTGCCTTAGAAGATTGTGTAAGCCTGGGTACCTGTTCAAGAAACACTGCATCGCCAAATTCAGAACATGTGTCAAGTGTCTCTGTTGGAGGGCGGAGAGAAGGTTGGTGCCATTGTTGCATGCATTCCTGGCTCAAACTGCCGTGGAATCAGCCTCTGAGCCTGCCGTTACAGAGCTGACAGAATCTCTGCCCCGGTGTGGCTTCTGTCCCCTAGACAGACCAGCTGAAGCACCGCATGGCATCTTTTAGCCTGACTGCTAGCGTAGCCCCTTGAATGCTTAGGGAGCACTGCTAGTTTAGAGGACAATTCTGCAGAAACTGCCATAGAGGAAGAGGAGGGAGCAGATCAGACAAATGTGGCAGAATCATCACCAGCTTTTTGGAGGTGTGGTGGCGGAACAAGCTCCAGCACTGAACCCTGTCCTGAATTCTTTCCAGTTGCAAGCAGAGGTACCCAGTGCACCGTGGATGAAATGTAACATCCCTGACCATGCCTGCTGGACCATGTGTCAGCAGTAATGTGGATCTTGCTGATGGCCACCCTGTCCAACAAGGCCAAAGCATTGTGTTCCACATGATGGTACAGAGCTGGAATGGCATTACAGGAAAAAAAAAATTCTTTTTGGAACCTGCCCATGTGGTACAGCACGTTCTGCAAATTCACGGAAGGGGGCAGAGTCCACTAGATGGAAAAACAGCAGTTGTAAACACTAGAAATTTGTCTAAGCTAGTGTTTAGATGCTGAGCATGTGGATGGGTGGGACAGTGGGACAGTATTTTTTTTACAGTTCAGCAACTGGTGTAAATTTGCCTTGTGAAATCAACAGGTGGTGTACTGCTAGCAAATTGGGTGCAAGGACCTGTGGCACCCATTGCTATACCATCATCCCTCTCAGTGGAGGCTGCTGAGAAGAATTGAAGTATTATAGTAGGGGTAGAGATCCCAGATGAAGAGCAAGGAGAAGTCTGCACTTTTTATGATGCGGGTCTTTCAGGTGCTGTTGCCAATGGGCTGCATGGCAGGTCATCATACCTGTATGTCTTCTCAAGCATGTGGTACCCAAGTGGCTGGTGTTTTGGCCACGCTTGATTTGCTTCAGACAGAGACTGCAAACATCAATTCTGCAGTGTGTTGCACTTCGGTTGAAAAAAGCCCTCACCAATGGACTTTTGGAAGTCGGCGGGGAGTCAGCAACGCCCTGTACCTGTAGAGCTCTGTCGTGTGATGGAATAGGGTGGCTGCCCTTATGTCTGCACCTGAAGGACATCCTGCCTTGTTGGAGTTGAGCCTCCTCCTCACTTTCCTTCCCTGTTCTCAGTCACCCAAGTACAGTCAGTGACCCCATCATCCCCTGCCTCCTTGTCACTGGAGCCAACCTGGCTGTATGCTACGGCTGGGGGAACATGACTGCAAATTTCTTGTCTGTCATTGGCACCCCCTCTCTCTAGGCTCACGTCACTCCCTGCACCACCTCTTCTGCATGTTGTGGCTCAATAACATGAGTAGTATCAGAAAAAAAGACATGCATGCCCTGCCTGCAGAGGATGCACCATGTCCATGACCACAACTTTTCCCTGTGGACACAGAGGCTGCTTGCCCTCTGTTAGCTGCCTGTGAGCATCGGCCTCTCCTTGTTGACCTTTCAGATACAATGGGGATTTTTTTAGGGATTTTTATCAGCACAGGACCAATCAGCACTGTCCAAGACAGAGGTCAGGGGTCTTGCATCTTCCTACAGCAGAATGAAAACTCCTTCTACAAGCGTTAACTTGTGCACAGCTGGACACTGATAGAAATTACAAGACTGCTCTAACTGCTGATGAGAAAAGGTATTTAGCAGTTTATATTTACTAAAATAATTGCATTTCCATGTTGTGTGTACTGTGGGAGACCAGATATAGTGAATGCAGGGTCCTGGGTTTAGTAACACTTTAACTTATTATTTTACTGCTTTACAAATGAAAAAAAGTTATACTTTAATAGAAATACGTTATGGTTTATGCTTTTATTATTAATAGTATTATTTTTTTATGTGTCTTTGTATGGTTTTGCTGACATATTTGTAATGGTTCTCTCTTTAGTTACCAGTATGGTAACAATTTTATTATTTTGATTATTTTGGTCCTCAGATTAGGCAGCAATTTGGATTAACTCCACCTACCATCTCTTAGACTTCAGATTAGAGTGGCAATAAGCATTGATGAGCATGGGAAAGTCCTGGACACCTCCTCAGCTTTGACTTAGGAAAGACCTGCCATCCAAAGATCTTGAGTTGCCACAGTACCGCCGCAAATTGACAGATTCTCAGCTTGCTACTATTTATAAGCAAACCAACCCAGGATTCTGAGTAATGAAATTGTGCCATGTAAAATCTAAGAAATCACATAAGTCTGAACGCCAGATGAAAATGATGCTTGTATCAGAGATCAAGCAAGAATCCCCGGTGTGACTTAATGTGAACCATAAATGGTTACATTTGTTTAAAATCACACTTAGATTCCATTTCTGTCAATGCAGTTTAGAACAAATTTAAGGAATGTATTGTGAAGATCCAGAGTTGAGCTACAGTACATACAGTTATGTAATTCAGATAGCATTTTACATCAGGTATGTTACCTTGGATTGAAAACATCAGTTTTAAAAAACAACTGGGTGCTGAAGCTACTCCTACTCCTCTTACCGTTTTGGTCCTCCAAAGTTCTGGGCCTCTACTATTCTCGATCTATATGTCTTTCTTGGGTCAGCTGATAGCTTCCCATGGTTTCCAATATCATTTCTAAGCTGATGACACACAAATCTATCTCTCTACTGATCAGCTCACCCCATCAGTCTCCTCACGTATCACCGATTTACCAACAGGCATATCAGACTGGATGTCACAGCACTTCCTAAAACTCAATCTATCCAAAACTGAGCTCATAATATTTCCTCCCCCATGTGCCTCTTTCCCTGATTTCTTGGACAGGATCAATAGCACCACTATCAACCCATCCCCGCATGCCAGGGTGCTAGTGGCAACCCCGGATTCTGAGCTATCCTTTCAGGACCACATCCAATCCCTGTCCAAATCATGCCTTCTCAACCTTCGCAACATCTCCAGAATATGCCCCTTTTTTAACCAATGATACCACAAAGCTTCTAATTCACTCCATGGTTATCTCTCGCCTCAACTACTACAACTACCTCCTCATTGGCTTACCTTAATGCAGGCTATCCCTCCTCCAGTCCAACATGGATGCTACTGCCAGGCTCATAAACCTTGCCAACCGTTCAGTGTCTGCAACCCCTCTCTGCCAATCCCTCCACTGGTTTCCACTCACCCCAATAAATAAAATTCAAAATACTAACAACAACTTACAAAGTCATCCACAACTGTGCCCCCAGCAACATCACCAACCTTATCTCAAAATATCAACCAAACCACTCTCTTTGATCCTCCCAAGATGTTCTGATGTTCCCGTGTCACCTCCTCCCATGCTTGCCTCCAGGACTTCTCCCGAGCTTCTCCCATCCTATGGAACTCCCTACCCCAATCTGTCCGGCTATCTCCTAATCTATCCACCTTTAGACAATCCCTGAAAGCCTATCCTGCTTCTAACTAGTAAACTGCTTTTTATTTTCTTCATCAGCTTATCCACACAGTTATTATCTTTTGTACCACTCAACCCTTCCTCTTAAATTGTAAGCTCTAAGGATCAGGACCCTCTATTTCCTCTTGTACCAAATTGTATTGTAACTGTAATGTCTACCTTAATTTTGTAAAGTGCTCTGCAAACTGTTATATAAATCCTGTATAATAATAATAGTAATAATAATACACTTTAATGAGCTAAATTGTTCTACTTTTCTTGTGATTTACACTTCAAAGTTCTAAAAATACTTCCTCAATATGTGCAAAGGGATGACTATCACTAACAACTGTTTTATTTTGTTCATGAAGGTCAACACACAATTGAATCCTTCGGTTTTCTTCATTGTCACCATAGTACCCAATAAAGAGGAATCAGTTTTTCATCACATCTTGTTCTTGTAATTTTTTATGTTTTTGGTAAAAAGATTCTCTTACAGAGAAGAGTAAGGCATCTCAATTTCTGACACACTGGCTTCACATCTGATCACATTTCATTTTGTATGGACAAGCGAAGTGTGCACACTGGTAGCATAGGTGCAACTGGATCTGTTATGAAAAGACCATCCACAAATTGAAGATGTAGTGCCGCAAAAGTTCAGTATAGCGGTGCCTTTAAAATGTAGAATTTATTATGCACACTAGTTGATTGAAAATGTACAGCGACTGGCAGGCAACGAGGCACAGGAATAAGGTCTCTAAGAAAACTAACCAGTTTTGGAGTAGGTGCAGAAAGTGGTCCATTACTTTAAGATTTGCTCAGTCAGTAGATCCTGTATCAGACATTGGGAAAATGCAGTAGACCTTGTTAGAAGAACTAGTATTAGTGCTCACGTACACTGCAGCTGATAAACTCACATTTAGGAGCCGTTCAGCATTTTTTTCAGCAGCCCCTGAACTCACCCTAATGTTTTCCTATGTGTCCATGTACACATCTTCGTTTACAGACGTTTACAGGCATTTAAGTTTACAGTCGTTTTTTTTAACGCCGAAAACTTACGTTTTGCAGTCGATTTTATCAGCATTTCAAATGCAAAATGCTTGTAAACGCTTGTAAACGCGGCAAATCGCGTTTATAAGCGTTTGCATCTGAAATTTTTTTTTTAACTCTTCCAGTTCCTGATGCTGTCCACAACCTTTTTTCATTATGAAAAATGCCTGCAAAGCGTTTTCAAGGTACTCGGATGGACAAAACACCCTTAAAATGGCCTGAATGACTCACTCCACCAGGCACCTTTCCCACCCTTGGAAACAAAAATGTTAATGATTAACTCACATGTAAGCGAATTTCAACACATACTGCTGTCTATGCTTCTACTCTCTGTACTTCTCTGAATCAGTCTGAAATAGTTAATAATTTACCACTTTTCAGTGCATTCTGGGCATTTGGGAGGTTCTCCTGTGCTTATCTTTAAAATATGCTTTTAAACACAAACGCACATAAATGCTTTATGCAAACGTGGCTAAACAGATGTTTTTTAACCTACGTTTTCCAGCAGTCAGTTTCCATCATTCAGAAGTGTCCCGTGTACATGGGGCCTTAGAGTGCATAAGTGTTTCTGTGGAATAGAAGCATTATATACTATCTTTTGGGTGGTAACTGCACAATCCTGTCTAGCAGGAGAAAAAGTAAAGTTTTTTTTCAGTGTTCCATTTTCTTGCAGTTATGGCACCAGGCATCTTTTTCTGGGCACGCACCATAATTTGCAATGTACTCTTTTGAACCACACCTACAGGAAAGCAATGCTTGTTCAGTGTATGTTCAGCTCTAAATTGCAGTTTAGATTAATCTGTTGTATCTTTGTGTTGGGTCCAAAAATGTACCTCTATGGTACCAGTAGTTTTCTTACTGAGTTTTGTTACCTCAGCCACAAGTTTCACTTTGGCTTTTTTTTTGGTGTTTCTCAAAGCTGCTATATATTGTATTGTAGACTCGCCATTATGTTGTGACAACTACAGGTTAGAGGTATGAACAGTACACCCAGCTGCAACGGAATACTACTTTTTTCTTCATACATGTATGAGTCATTTATCCTAGGGTGTGCCTTAAGGAAGAAAAATCGTGTTCTCAGTCATCCACATGCCTGTTACATAATTTATACCCAGGCTATGGGCACCTACTCAAATTCTGTTCTCGGTACAGTCAGTGATATATTTTTCTAAATTCTTATCTGTCAACATTTTACCTCATTATTGGAGAGTTTCAGCTAAAAATGCAAAAAATTTAAACATTATTTGTTTAAACTTATTTCCCTCTCTGTCCCTCTTTAAAAGACATATAAGGGTTCATTTACTAAAGGCAAAAAGAATGTGCAATTTGCAAGTGCAGTTGCTCCAGAGGTAAAGAGGTAAAACTTCACTTTGCAAAAAATACAATTGCAAAATATACAAAATTGGGCCATGGTACGTAGTGTTTTTTTTTATTTGAGTGATATTAGTGATCCTCTGGAGGTGTAAACTGTGGAGATCAGTGGTATTTTAAAGCCATCCAGAGATTTGTGGACAACCATGCTGTGTTAACCTCTTTTTATGTGGAGGTTAACCCTCTTGTAAGTGTTTTATGTTAGTAGTGGTAATCTTTCGCTCAGAAACAGAGGTGCAGTTTCTAATAAGAAATCACGGCACAACAGTGGTTGGACTTTTATTCACATATTACTTTCACTTTTTGTGTGTTTAGACAAGGATTGTGAGTTATTTTGCACGTTTTGTATAGTGCAATAATTGTTATATGAAGTGATATGCATAAGAGCACTTTATTAATTATAAATTGACACAATCATGAATTGTTGCATTTATTGTTAAACTAATTATTGCACAATAATAACTTTATGGTTTTATTGACTGTATTTATAAATTAGTAGCTGGTTCATAAAATGTAAGCACACTTTGCACTGTATTTGATTATTTAATGAGATGGCACATTATTATTTTGCTTTTGTTTTTTGAGGGGTTTTTTTTGTACTTACTAAGCTCTGGGGCAACTGCACGTGCAAATTGCACAGTTTTAAGTTTTATATTTAGCAGATTTATGAATTTGTAAATCTGCAGTAAATATGGATTTTGCTAAACTGAGATATGCATTTTCTTTGGTGTCTGTTTCTCACTTCTAGTCTTTCTATGAAGTATTTCTTGAAGAGTAATCTCTTAGAAATCTTTGTCTGTGGAATTTTGAAAGATTTAATTATCGAAGTTTTGAAGACCACTTCACCATATTTTAATCTTCTAAGTGCTGGTGGGATTTGTTTTCTCTGCCCATGTTGTATGTCTTGAACAGCCAATTTTAGAGGATCTTTTAATGTAGTGTCTTGATAAAGCTCATCCTTGGTCTTCTGAAGCCCACTTCATTATGTTTATCTTCTAATTGCAAGAAAAAATTCACTCTTCCCACAATGTATTTCTTGAACTCCTGAACTTTTTCATCTCTGTTATATCTTCTTCTAATATAGCTTTTAAAAATTGTTCTAATATATCCTCTTAAAAAAAGCACTGGCTTTTAAAAGGCAATATTTTTAGCAAAGTTGAAGTCACCAAGGCATCGTGAAAATTCTACAGCAAGATTAATGGGCAAAGCATGAATCTGACTGATTGAATCTGAAATCCCTATATGCTATCACAGCTGGTTCATACACACTTCATGAGAGCTGTTTGGGCACATGATTCACACAATTTATTATTAATTCAAATCTGTATTAATTCAGTTTAAGGGTTACAGGTTCAATGCAAAACAATGACATTTTCATTATAATGTAACAAAGCATATAATGAGAATAAACAAGTAAAGTGAAATAAAAAAAGGAAAAAGGTGGGAAAGGTATGGTGAATAGAAAGGAGGAGAGGTGGATGAGTGGAAAGTATTACACCAATGGTTGAGTACTTGAAAACCTTCCTGTACTTTTCAGGAAGATATAGACCTGAGTAAGGCTGCAATGAGGTTTTATCAGGGACCTAGTGTGGCCAGTAAGGCCAAGATAGTTGGGTTGTCCTGAGAGAAAATGAGAGTGTGCAGAGAGTGCATTACAGATACAACAGAAATAGAATATATAGCTTACGGCAGATTTCAGGCTCAAAAAGCATCACATTCCATGTGAGATAGCCAGCAGGTCCAAGAGAAGTGGAAGCCTTCTGGGTTGTTACTGTTGGTTGCCACCGAGGTCTCTTTATTTATCATTTTAGTGAGAATCTGGGCCCATTCTACAATATGTGGAGGAGAGGGAGATTTGCAATGATGGAAAAATAGTTACCCAAGCCACGAAGAGGCAGGTTTCAGGACAACTTTCTTGATTTTGGAGATGGACCCAGGCATAAATTATGGCAAAGCCACCCCAGGGGAGACTAGAATGCTGGATATGCACACATTATTTTGGCAAATATAGCCTTCCAAAAGGTGAATAAATTCTTCAGAACATCTGCAGCAAGAGCTTGGGTGGAAAAATGTCTCTCCCAGATAATCCCTATTTAGATATGAAGGGATGTCTGCTGTTGGAGGTCCCATCTCTCAATAAATTTAGAAAGCTAAGAAACCATATGTAGTGAGGAACATAAAAAGAGACTCAAGAGGGATCAGTTTAGGGGATAGTGGTATGTGTCTTTTGATCGCGTGGATGAAGCTAAATAGTTGTCTTGAGATGAACCATAAGGGGTGGTAGAATATTCATCAATGTCCAATTAGACATGACATAGCAGAGTTGTGGCCATCGCTTCCCCAACTCTGGGGCACAGACGTGAAATAATAGGGAGGCTGGTGAGCGCAGAGTTTGAAAAAAGCAACATGTTATTGGCAAACAAGGCCAGCTTACAGCACCCTTTTCTGACTTTAAGGCCCTTGATGGATTTATTGGTTCTCTGAGCCATATTCAGAAATTCATAACCAGGGCATATAGCAGTGGTGAAAGTGGGCAGCCCCTAAAAGTGACATTGCAGATAGGAAAAAGTTCTGATAAAATACCATTTGATCTAATCCTGGCCAATGGCCTTTGACATAACAGCATGATCTTTTAAAGAACGAACTTCCCTATTTCAATTTGTTGTAGGGAACCATACAGGAATGGCCAATTGGCCCAATCAAATGTCTCCTCAGAATCATCTATTAGAAGGCAAAGGGGGTTGCATGTGTATGAGCATGGGCAATGATATTAAGCACTTGGGAAGTATTCTCTCTAGCCTCTCAGGTTTGGATGAAGACTGGGAACTTTGGATTAACTGGGATGGCTGTAGGTGGGGTTGAAGTCAAGTCATGATCAATTTGGAAAATATTTTGGCATCAATACTTATAAGGGAGAAGGACCAATAGCTGCCACAATTAAACAGTTATTTTCCTGGTTTGGGGATGAGGGTACTATGTGCCTCCAGCATTTCAGAAGCAAAAGGGCTGGTTGGGGATACCATGTTATAGGCTTTAAAAGGAGGCAGCAACAGTGTCTCCCTAAGCACTTTAAAGAATCTGGCAGTAAAGATGTCTGGGCCCAGGCATTTATTAGCAGGTGGAGTTGAAATAGTGTGAAACAGTTCCTCAGGAGTAAATGGAGAGTGCATCTCTACTCTGGTTTCTGGGATTAGTGTGGGAAGAGTTGTAACCTGCATGTAGGCAGCAATTTCTTGCTTGAGCAGGCTGAATAGTGGATCAGAGTATTTGCCTTTAATATTGTAAAGGATGAAATGAAAGGACTGAGAGATATTGCTAGGTTTATAACCTATTGAATTGGGCTGGGTATGTATACATGGAATAAAGGTGGTTGTGGGTCAGCCGTGTACTTTTCTTGTGTAGTTTGTGCATGAGTAGATGGTAAGATCACAAGCAACCAAGAAGAGCTAGTCAATGAGTAGAAGTAATTGGGATCTTGTATTGGAATGTTCCAGGAATGTTGCTTGGAAGAGTGAAGATTTGTATACCAACTCAAGATTAGCGAATTGTTGATATAGCGGCGAATTTATTTTATGTCTCTTTCTTCCCACTGAATGGGTGAGGACGTTTTTCCATGTGCGTGGGTTGCTATGAATTGGGTGTGGGATACCTCCTGAAGGCAGGTAGTGTCATTCAATAGATTGTCCTTCAGATACCATAAACAGAGTCTGTAGGGATATCAATATTAGCAAAAACTGGGGAATGATTGGAGCACAAAATCGAATTGATCTGGGCTCACAGTGCTTTGTCTAAAAGCTCTGGTGAGTTCAAAATTTAGTCCAATCTACTATATGTGTTGTGTAGGAAGTAGAATGAAAACCAGTGAATTTGTCCCTGGTTAGGAAAATATATATTTGCAAACATATATATAGCATCATATAAATGTAAGATGCAATTGTGCACTGGCACTAATAAATTCCTGTGTGAATATGTAAATAAAAATAAAAAGCTGCTGAAATCACCAATAATATGTGTTCTTTTTCCCTCAGAAGCCTGCCAGGAATTGCACTCATGATCAGTGGATCAGGGGTGCAATGTCAGGCTCCTGCAGACAAATCCTGCAGCTTCTAGCCAGTACCTTTGATACGGTCTGACTGTTTACAAGCTGCAGGGCTTTTGAATCAACTACGAGAGTGCTCATCAGCACCCTCACAGTTCATTGAGAACTACAAATCATCAGCCGCAATGGTTCTCTCATTCACAGATTGCTGCAAATAATTGTTGCAGCTGTGTGAGTCTTACATAGTCACACTATTTTCAAAATGATAGAAAAAGATAAGTTCTCCTTTCAGAGAATGTTAAATGTTACCCCCATAATTTGGGTGTAACATGCTCCAGACCTGCCCTTGACACCCCTGATCCCCCCTCCCTGTGACAGCGGATGGGGGATTGAGGACATGGGGAACAGGTTTGGAGCATTTTAACAAGAAAGAGTTTGCTTTGACCATAAACCATAGTCAAGAATACTGCATGGAAGGTTCTTGAGGAAAAGCTATGGACAGTGCCCGTGAATTAGACATAAGATTAGGACAGCAAACCCACAAAGGATACTACTTATTTTGGAATGTGGGTGGAAATATACCTCTGCTGTGGGCGTCCTGTATCTAAAACACATATGCCTTTTTTTTGCAGGTGATACAGAAAATGTAACCTTTTCTCAGGTGTGTTAAAAACATTGATTTTAAATGGACAGATTTTGGAGAAGACGGATAAAGTAAACAAGTGGAAAAGATGGTAATAGAGGAAGAGGAGGAATTCAAAAATTAAGACTCCCCGGATTGAGAAGGTTATGGTAACTATGTACTCAAATGTGACACTTTCGAAAACCTAAGTTTAGCCACTAGGAGGGCCTATTGTGTCAGCTTGCAGAGGTATGAGTGAAGAAAACTTTGATGGATAAGAAATTCATAGAGGATTGGACTCAGGCAGGAAGCTTTTTTCCACCTATGCAGGCAAAAGTATGGGTTCCTCTGAATCAAAGATGGAGTAACTGCAGCATAGATGTGTAGGTTGGGAATGTAGTATCTATTGTAAATTGATGGTAGGGGAGAATGTTTGTTTTCAAAAGTTACTGCGAGGGCAGATCCAGATGTGGCCTTTGCATGACATCAAGCTCCATTAAGAGTCAGGGCCGCACAAATTGGATTTGGCAGAAGGTTCAAGGGTTTCTTGCTGGCAGTACATGTAGTAGAGGTGAGGTGCCATGAGAGGCCTTTAGTCCACATTGTGGAAGGTCTGGTAGGAGAGGTTTTAATGGTCATTTTGAAAACATAACCTGAGGGAGATTTAAAATACCCAGGAGATGGGATATATCAGAACACAAAACGATTTCCTGTTTTTGGAAACTTGGAGTTGGAAAGGATAGCCCCACCAGTATTTAATGTCCTCTTGTTTCAACAAATTAGGAACTGGTTTCAGGGCTTATAGCAGGTTGAACATACTGCATGCCTAGATACAGCTGGCAACAACTGAATGGGAATCCTGGTAAATAGAATCTCATAGAGGTATCTGGCCACAGATCTAATGGATTCCTTGATTTTGAAATAATGGATGCAACAAAGAACATCTCTAGGTATAGCTGAAGTTTCTGGAGCCCAGGGTGTGATGAGTCCTGCCCAGTTCTATTGCAAAGACTTTGAGACTTTGAGTTGTTGAAGCATCTTAGTAAATATGGAAGACAGGGCATCTGGGATATCCATAGCTGAAATGGACTCAGGAAGACCTCCAGCACAAATGGTGATTCTCCAGCTGCTTTTTAAGGACAGTGAGATGAGGTTTAACACTTGGATGGTGTGTTCATTCAGTACCCCATCATGTGTCTCCACATTCTCCTGCAGGGACATAGTGCTCTAAATCATACCTGGTAGGGAGAGATCTGATATAGTATATGTTTTATCAATCATCCTCCAGGTCAGGGGCAATGCATGAAGAGCTGGCATAGCCCTGAGAACTATCAGAAGGTTTCTACACTCTGTGAGTAGTGGATGCCCAGAAAGAATGTGATGAAGACTGGCCCACAGAGACCATGGGGTTGATTTTCTAAAACTGGAGAATGCAAAATCTGGCGCAGTTCTGCACAGAAACCATTCAGCTTCCAGGTTTTACTGTCAAACCTTAACTGAACAACCTGTAGTTAGAAGCTACCATGTACAACTGCATCAGACCTTGACTCTCCTATTTTAGTAAATCAATCCCAATGGATATTTGATAATCACAGTATGTAAGAGTAGCTGACTGCTGAGTGAATCCTCTGGAGGGGAGGATGGTCCTACCTCCAGATCTAGTGAGGGAGACTCATAAGCTAGTAAAGGAGACTCAGGAGGTCCTGTGTCTGGTGCTTCCTGGAGCTCACCATCTGTTGACCTTGCTCCAGCTGCACTGCACAGTGAGTGGAGACTGTCAACTCTGACTTTGGGCAGATCCAAGTTAGTAAAACGAGAAAGCCACTGTGGGAGTCTCTGAGGGGAGCTGCAAAGCAAGGAGATATGTAGTCCCTTGTGTATCTCCCGAGTTGTTCACACCAGCATATTGGTCTACTCTGCAGATACAACTTGTTGAGAAGTACAAAAGAGTGAACAAATCCTTCCACCATATTTAGGGTGTATGTGACTTACTTTTAGCAAATTTCTAAATATATAATGCTATACTTTAAAAGCAAATGTGACTCAACTGGACCTACATAGCCCTATCAGAAAGTGAAGTGTTTGCTCAGATTGAAGCAGAATATATAATTATATCTCAGAATTAAAACAGGCATTTTTAGTTCACACATCAAATGAAAGCTTGCCAACTCAGCTTCCAGAATATGCAAAAGGTGCCAATTCATTAAATGGCCATACTAATTTTTGCCATGAGTAAAGTGAAGAGTGGTTGAATAACTGGACAAAATTGTCCAGCTTTGGCATACCGTATATTGCAGTATGTGTTAATAAAGAATCCCTATTTTAATGCACATCTTATGAGTTAATTGTTAATGTGTTAAATGAAGTTACACCTCTCTAGTATTTATTTTGCTCTTTAAACAAAAGAGCAATAAGCAAAGAGAGATAGAGAAAGAGGGAGAACAAATTAAACTTGTAAAAAAAAAAACAGTTTTCATAATAACATATATGTTTCCTCTATAATATTTTATTCAAAAATATTTTGAAAGCTTGTCTAAAGGCAACCTTTTATGAATATTGGCTAGAGTTGAGTAGGGTTTGAACCCCTGACAGGTTGCTATTGCTGTCTGTGTCCCAGCTGGTTTCAGTTTCTCTATTTCTCCTGGTGGCCACTGTCAATGGGATTAGAGTGATGATCAGGTAAGTGTCCTTTTTTTGAAAGTCAGCAGCTACAGGATTTTCCAGACTGAACAACTGCTTTAATGTCCACTTAATATACATAGTGCATAATGCAAAAATATATAGATAAACCATAGTTGTAGATTAATGATAAATGAAATAGATGTGTAATTGTTCACCGTTTGCCGCTATAATAAGTGATGCACCCAGGGGCGGACTGACAACTCATGGGGCCCCCAGGCAATAGGGGATCATGGGGCCCCTATGTCCTTGCTAAAACTCAAAAAAGCCTAAGGAAAAGGTACCAGGGTTATCTCACAGGGCCCCCTACTGACCCCTATACAATGGGATACATGTTCCATGATGACTGTCTAAGAGGGGAACCAAAAGAAGACCTGAGAATGGGTGTCATAAAATATATTGGGTCACAGGTGGACAGTCAAGTTGATTGTCTGTCTTGGTTATTATTTATATCAGTAGTTAAAGGTCTATATAGTGATGTCTCCTGAAGAAGTGGATCAAGTCCATGAAACGCGTTGAGCCCAAGCCTTTAAAGTATGAGCATAAATTTTACAATGAATTGGATCACAAGAAGATTTACTGTTCCTCGATGTAAACTTTTTACTTTTTACACGATTTAGTATTGTTGATGAGAAAGAGAATGAAAGAGAATTTTGATATGCAATAAATTATGTTTTTATGCCTATGTTATGCCTCAAAAGTCCCCATTCTCAGGTCTTCTTTTGGTTCATATATAATATTAGGGATGTGGCACTCAGACACAGATTTTAATATTGATAATATCTAAAAGTTGATTTACTTCATTTTAACTTTTGGCTGTATCTACAGGACAACAGAAGGTAAATCTCTCAAATGGTACACAGATGGCATAAAGGCATTTTAAACATTTTCCTATTCTATCCCCCAAAAAATTTAATGTTATATATACTTTAAGCTGTTCATTTAGGTAAAAAAAAGGGTGTGTCATATATAAACTTATCAGAAATTATTTTCTTTGCTCTTTGCCAAACACACCTTTTTAAACCCCAGAAAAGCCCACGGAGGAATAAAAATATGGCTGTGGAGGTAAAATGGGTGAATCATAGCTGCACACATCTTTTAAAAAACATTGCCGATTTCTAATTATAATACTGTTTCAAGAAACACACAAGCTAATTTTTTTCATCTTTCGATAAATGCTTTTTAAGAGCCAGTAAACTTAAATTAAACATTTTCTTCATAAAAAGGGTAAATGACATTTACCAACATAAATCTTAAAGTATGCTGAGCTTCAGCTCAAAGTGAATTTAAGTCAGATAACATTCTTGGCTTGACAAAAGACATTTTCCTGCACACAGCTGACTTCCTCTAATGTAATCCCACAGAATGAAACTGTAGTTTGGATTTTATAAGCCTGTTTAGCATAACATGGCTGAGAACATACACCATGCTCAGCTTTTTAAATAATGTAAATCTCAAATTTTAATATAAAATGAGCTGGGCAACAATTTCTACAAACAATGACTTATGTGTTACTGTATTAAGAGTGCATTTAAGCAAGCCAAATCTTTTTGTTCTTTTTTCTTCCTGTTTCAGATAAAGCTTTCTATATTTCCACTGTGAAGAAATCTCTTCATATTCAGTTCTGATGGCAATGTTGTCACAGACACAGGAATTGAGGAACTATCTCTCTAATAGTGGACAGCTGTAATAAAAATGCATTTCATGGATTAGGGATAGATTACTCTCCCACAGCCCTTGACTCCTGTCAGTGTTCCTAGGGGAGTTTTCTAGTCTCTTCCTGCCTTGTTAGTAGTTGTCACTGGGACAGGAATTTAAGAAAAATCTTTCAAACAGGCCACAAAACCTGACAGGTTCCTGTTGAAAAAAAGTTTTGACTAGAATTAAACGTTTAAAGAGGTAGTTAATCCCTGTTTACTAAAAATATATTTGAAATACATTTTTTTATTTTACAACTGAAGTAACAAGGGGATGACATGTTCTCCAGTAGTAGTATATAAAAAAAACTCAGTACCTTCTGTCACTTTGAAAAAAGCATTATAAAAAACATCATTAAAGTGATACTAAACCCAGGACCCTGAATTCACTAAATCTGGTCTTCCACAGTACACAGAACATGGAAATGCAATTATGTTAGCAGATATAAACTACTAAATACCTTTTCTCATCAGCAGTCTTGTGATTTCAGCAGAGCACTGGTTAAAACTTCTTTCTGCTCTAGAAGGATGTGAAACCCTTGACCCTCTGTCTGGACAGTGCCGACTGGCCCTGTGCTGATCATTTGCAATCTCCGAAGAAAAAAATTAACCTCTCCAGCAATACACACCAAACTGAGCATGTGCATGTGACTACAGATTCAGTCTGGATCAGGTAGTCATTTCAACAAGAAGAGGGGCAGAGAAGAAAGGATCAAACAGCCGTTTTACACAATGCAAAGGGTTAACTCCTTAGGTTCCACAGCGAATATAACAAGCATGCTTTACTGCATATACAGACTGATTTTACTGTTGTGGGTTTAGTAACACTTAACCTCCCTAGCGGTATTCCCAAGTGTAGCTCGGGGTAAAATGTCAGTACCAAAAGCGGTATCCCCGAGCTACACTTGGGCTTACCGTGCGGCGCTGCATAGGGAGTCCCTGCAGAGCTCACCTTGTCCTTCGCTTCCGCGATGTGTCCCCTGCAGCGTCCCCGGCCATCTCCTCCAGCTGATGCCGGCATCCGGCTTCTGTGTTCCGGTCCCTGTGACGTCGGGACGTACGGGCGCCGGCGGCGGGAAATTTGAAAATTTTAAAAAAATTTCATTTTTTTCAAAACGAATTTTACATAGTAAATCATTGCTGTTTCAAACCATTTCACATACATTTTGTCCCTAGTGCTTTGTCCTGTCCCATCTGCATTTTTACTGTTCTTTTTGCCTGGAAACTTAGAAAAGTCCATGGCGTCCAAAAAGCGTCCCTTTAGGTCAAAAGCGTGTTTAGACCAGCTAGAGAACAGCGATAGTAAATCAGAACCACTTGCAGAATTGAGTGATAATGATTTGTGGGTAAATTCGTCATCAGACACTGAAAACAATTTTGCGACTTTGCTCAGTGATGTGCGAACTTGGCGCTATATTTCAAATTTCAGTGTTTTTGGTTTGATTATATTATTGAATTAAATGTATTATTATATTATTATTTTTTATGATTATTTATTAAATTATAATTTATGATTTTTGTGTTTCAAATTTTATCCTACCCGGGATGTTTAATAGACTCTTGTTCGGACAGATTTCAGTGAGTTATTCCTAAATATTACAGCCTACAATAAAAAAAATACATATTTCCATGCAAAATAATGGTACCGCTTTCAGCACCAAAAATCTCAAATAATCATACCGCTAGGGAGGTTAAAACAAATCCTTGTACGTAATTAAGCACCATGGGTGGCAGAGCAAAAGCTCATATCTTACATCAGTAATGTTTCTATTTTAATCTGCAATTGGACAAAGAGGTGTGCAGGGAAATATAACATTTGTAAAGTGCTGCGCAAACTGTCGGCGCTATATAAATCCTGTATAATAATAATAATAATTTATAACTTAGCCAAAGTAAATATTTATAGGCTTCCAGACTAGTTCATTTCGGCAAAGTTCATTAAAATTTGTCACATAGAGAGGCACAAGGAAAATATCTTTGAAATTATTTGTATGGCTAAGCAAAAAAAATAAAAAGAATAAAGAATAAAGATGCCCATTCTCACTTTCATCTTCTTCTCATTACATTAATAAATTACCTTTAATAGAAGCTAGAGAACATATTTATGTTGAGTAAATTCTCCACATAAAGGGAACTGAGCAAAATAATATGCATTATCATTATCTGATCACTCAAGATAAAAACGACAGGAGTCAGGCTTGTGGTTTTAATTACAAAATAGTTGACCAGAAAATAGTTGCTAGGATACTGTAAGAATGCAGTGTTACCCTGGAACAGAGCCCACATCAAAAAAAAAAAAAAAGAAAAAGAAAACATAACAATTAAGATTTGTGTTTACAAGTTAGAGAAGCAGGATGACATAAGATAATTCTCCTGTGTATTAAAGCTACAAATATACATTTTCCATAAATCTCCCTGGACTTTCAAAGTGGCTCTTCAAAGAGAAATGAAAGCATCAGAGGGGATTGTTCATTGTGCCTGACCTTGAGTAGTATTCTTTTAGCTCTGCAGTAAATCAGCATTGCACATAAGCTTATTGCTTATTTATAACCTTGGTTAATATGCAGTATAAGTAATTTATGATTTGCTGTTAGGGTTCTCCAGACAATGTTGAATCATGCGCAAAGCAAGTGACATATGTAGGACATCTGAATGTCCTATCCAGCTCAGCAAGTGTGACACTGCAACGACTGGTTATGGGTCACAGCATAGGAAGAAAGATGCATAAAATGAAGTTTTTTTTTTTTTTAATCGTGCAATACTTCTGGGCATGTTCACTTCTTGTTTTACACAATATGATATTTACAATCCTGCTACTAAGTGCAGGTAATGATTTAAAGTGTATCTCTAGGCATTTTTTGGATAGAGTAAGGAAAGTTTGGACCCTTTTTAATTTTTTTTATTCCTGCAAGTGTCCCAATTTGGGAGGCTGACACCACTTTTTGTAGTGGTAATCAATGTCACCGAAGAAAATATACAATTTTAGAGTTGTCCTAACTAGAAGTCAGAAAACAAAAATCACTGACAGGGGTTGTAAAGTGTTTCTAAAGGCAGAAGGTTTTTCATATTCATGCATTCTGTGCATCAAGGTAAAAAAAACTTTCTGGGTGCAGCTCCCCCCCTTAGACTTACCTGAGCCCCATCTTTATCCAGTAATGTGCATGAGAGCCGCATGGGTTTCTCTCTCCTCATTGGCTCACATAGTAGCGTGAATCATTGGCTCCTGCTTTTGTCAATCACAGCCAATGAGGAGAGAGCTTGGGGCAGGGCTGAGACATGCTCCATGTGTGAATGGAAAAAGGACCCAGGGGAACCAAAAAGAAGAGCATCAGGGCTGCTCTGTGCAAAACCATTGCACAGAGCAGGTAGGTATAACTGTTTTTAAGAACCTTTAGAATCACTTTAACTCTCCATTACTCTAACCTCTATCCTAAACATAAAATAGGCTATACATAAACTTGAATTAAATTGATGAGCTAATTTAACATTAAACCAGCGAACCAACTGAAGTGAAAACATTTTTGTACATAAATTCAGATCTGCCATAGTCCATATTTTTTTCAGTACTCCCAGTTAACAGAATAAACAGATTCAAGAGGGTCAAAATTCAGTAATCCATAAAAATTAAATTTAACTTCACTGTTCCAGGTAAGCAAAGAAACATTTTGCTGCGGGTTACCTTTTTTTTCACAATGTAATTTTTCTTTCCACTGCTATACTGAAGTAGCTTTAATTTGTCTGTGGTGCCAGGAATACAAGGAAACTCATTTGCTTATTACTACACATTTAAAGAATGTATTTGGTCTTTTGCAAACTAAAAACAGTTTATGCAAAAGGACACAAAATGAAAGGCCCTCTTCAAGTTCAAAACAAATTCCAATGACAATTAAAAAAAAAAGGAAAGGGTCCCTCAAAAAAAGAATCAGGCATTCTAAACACAGTAAGGACCTCCTGCGCTACTAAATAACACAAATGATAATTAAGAGGAGGGGGATGCTAACACCCAACCATATACCAAATGGATAATTGCAGATTATAAAAACTTAACCGTAACTTATAGCAGAAAACCAACTATAATAATTCAAAATGGTATTAAAACCCAATATAACTTATACCAAATATATCTTGGTTGTGACTAATCATTATCCTCAGTGCATTCAGTGGATAAATATGCCACTCGCTCACCAATCAAGAAGTGACCTGATCCACTAGGGGATCCATAGTGAGCCAAAAAAGTGAATAAATGTTGAAAATAAAAAGAAACGTCAGTGAAAGAAATAGAAAAGTCTTAATGGAACTACAATAAAGTTAAAGATATTGGTAAATATAATAAAAATAAAAAATGGGGAATCCCTAAATGTAGGATAAATTATCACTCAGACAATAATGGTTTTAATACCGTTTTATATTTGGTTTTCTGCTATAAGTTACGGCAATATTTAGGGTAGCGCTGCACCACACTTTTTATAATAGGCATTCTAAACAACAGCAGGTAAGCACCAGCAGCACAGTACATCTAGATGAAATGCATAGTACTAGTGGGGTGTCACATCAGCCACAAAAGTTTAGGGCCCATACTAGTATCCCAGAGGCACTTTCAAATCCTTTATGGCTACCTTCTAATTCAACAGCATCAATTATCCCCTCCATGTACAGCTCAAACAGACATTCATGCAGAAACTGAAAATTTTCTGTTTTCACAGATTTATTCAATTCACATGTGGAACAATTTAATTTGTGTGCTCAGCATTGCATCACCAATAATCCCAGTTCAGTTTATGCCTGTCCATTTGAGTTGAAGCTCATCAGAGATGAAGAATTTAAATCTTTTTTTACCTAACCCTAATATGGAACTCACAAAATTCTGTACTGCACACTGACCATGTCTCTAACTGCCACCTGAACTTACCCTGAACTTACCCTGGCCTGTTCATTGACCACATTTCTGCTTGCTGTCTGGACTGATCCTTTGCCTACATATCTGATCCCGACCACAAATATTACCTTCTGCCTGAACTGGCCCTGGCTTGTTTATCAGCCTTGTTTCTGCCTGCTTCCTGGACCAATCATTTGCCTGTTTGCTGACCACATCTCTGACTCCCACCAGTACTGACACATCTACACATCCCACTGACAACTTTGTGTAAAAAAAATACAATGTCATTTTCTTTACATATTTTCCAAAAACCTGTGGTGAAAAAATAACATTTCCAAAAGACTTGTTTCCAAAATGTTTCCAAAACATAGTTTTTTTATGGGTGTCTCCACTGTCCTGGTGCTCCAGGACCTACAAAAATTTGATAGGTAGTAAGGAAATTAGGATATGTATGTATGCCCTTAGAATGCCCGAAGGTGCTCCTTCGATGTTGGGTCTATCTATATGGCTAATGTGTGAAAATGTATCACACATGTGGTATCCTCATACTCAGGAGGGATAGCAAAATGTGTTTTGGGGTGTAATTCTAAGTACTGTGTGTGAGATATCAAATATTACAATTGAAGTTTTTGAAAAAAAAAAAAATTACTTTCGTTATACGTTCATCATTTTCCATCATTTTCCAAAGAATTACTACTTTCCAAATAGGGATAATTTAAGAGTATTTTTACTGATCTTACATTTTGAGGCCTCAAGCAGTGGTATATTTTGGTTTTGTGCTGCCCTAGACAAGACTGAAATCGGGCACCCCCATCTAAATTTGTCCCACCCATTCCTGTTTAAGATCCACCCCTTCAAATGTAAATTCCACTTCTTCCTCTTTAGGTCCACCTTTTCCCATTAGAGTTCCACCTCTTCAGAGGTCTGGGGGGGTAGACCTGACCACCAACATTTCCCTGGGTCCACTCACTGGCTTTCCCACTGATTCCCCTCCACCCCCAAGCCATCCCACAAAGGCCCATTCCATTCCATGTTCTCTTCATTCTCCTTCTTATGTCCTCCAAACATGTCCTCCTGGTCCAGTCTCATCTTGGACATTACATGTGCTCCTCCATCCCATGTCCTCATCCTCCTCTATCCCATGTCCTCTTCCTCCTTCAGTCCCATCTCCTCCTTCTGCCGCCCCATCTCGTTCATCCCATATCCTCCTCCAGTCCCATCTTCTCCATCGCATGTCCTTCTCCTCCTCCAATCCCTCTCTTCTCCCATGATAGGAGGGGGGCAGTGGAACAGGAGGGGGCAGCATGATAGAAGGAGGGCAGGGTGAAAGGGGGCAGCAGGACAGGTGGGGGGCAGAGGGGAAAGTGAGGGAGCAGCAGGGCAGGTGGGGGCAATGGGAAAGGTGAGGGGCAGCAGGACAGGAGGGGAGAATGGGACAGGTGGGGACAGTGCAACAGGTGGGAGGCAGCAGGACAGGAGGGGGCAGCGAGACAGGAGAGGGGCAGCATGACAGAGAGGCAGTGTGACAGGAGTGGGGAGTGTCACTCACTGTGTGCTCTGACACACATTGGCAGCAGCTTCTCCAGATAGTGTCAGGATCTGGTGCCAGGAGTGATAGCTGAGACTGTGTCCCATCTCCACCAGGATATCTGGAGGCAGCTGCAACAAAGGGCAGGGGGCTTCCCCACACTGACTTCATTCTCTTCTTCCTCCTCCTCCACAGGCTCTCCGCTGGCATCTCCTGGCCTCACCCACCCCGCACAGCCTGGCACACACAGCAGATCCTGATCAAAGCCTTCCTGACAGGGAGGCACCCCCCTGAAAAATATTTGTCTCACAGTAAAAATGCCCATGGCCTCAAGAAATGAAATAGGCACTCAGAACATAATGATCAATTTTCAAATTTGTATATTAAAGTCTGTAGACTCTATAACTTTATACAGACTAAATAATTTATAACTATTTATTTTCATTAAAGAAATGTTCTTTTATTCCTTATATGCAGCAAAAAAAAATAAAAAAACAGCAATGATTACAAAACACCAATAGATGATTGTATCTGTCTAAATAATGATATAAAATTATTGGGTGCAGTGCTGCATTCAAAATGTGACAGCTCTGAAATCTGAAAAATGGCCGGGACTGGAAGGGGGTGAAACAGTTCGGACTTCAAGTGGTTAAGTGGGATCCCCCTCAAAATCTATAACCTATCCTTACCCAATCGATAAGGGTTGAGTATAGATTTTGAGGGGAACTTAAAGTTTGAGGGGAGATTTTAAAAAAGCAAAAGTAGATCAGGGAAGGATCTGTCACTTAGCAATTGAAGCTTTTTTTCCCAAGAGTACATTGTACTGGCATGCAGCTTCACATGCCGGTTTAAGGCATCCCCCACGTTATGTAAATGATTTGTATATTTTTAATGTTTCCTTTTAAGCAGCATTAAAAGACCTAATCACCACTGAATAATATTTTTTTTTTTTTTGCATTAGTAAATGCTCCCCATGACAGAACCCAAAATGTAATTTTTAAAAGAAACCTTACAAGTTAGGCTTAAAGGATAAGTTCACCTTTTAGACAAAAATAATAAATGCACATATTTTTGCAGGTAAAAAAATGCGCATTTATTATTTTTGTCAACAGAAGCCTGGAAAGCATTGCTCAAGAGATCAATAGATTGCTGATGCCATGCAAGTCTTCTGTAGATCTATCGGAATATCTGCTTGCCATACGGGATATATGAGCAAGCAGATATTTTGACAGAAAGCTTCAATGAACTACCACAGTGCTCCACAGCATTGTGGTAGTTCATTGAAAACTACAAGCCGACATCCGCTCAGTCTGTGAATGAATGATGCGGACGTGTGGGCAGAGCAGCACACGGCCGTGCTGTTTTTAAATTTGACAGATAGTATGAGCAGAAGTCTCCCCGTACTATCTGTCGGGGGGGGGGGGGCAACGGCTGCGGTTATAGGAACATGTTGCATGTTCCACCATAAAAATGGGTGGAACATGTAACATATTCCCAAAGGTGAACTTGTCCTTTAAAAAGTGCAGGAAAATATTACAAGATTCAGCTCCCATAGACTTTATTGGGGATTGGGGTGTGCAGATTTCTTACTGGGTTCAGTGAATGTCCAGTGAATCAAAGTTTGTTCGGTTTGCTTTTCCTGATAAGGAATAAGACAAAATCTTTTCAAGGATCTTGCACACTTTTATGGATGCCCCCAACCATGTGAGGGTTACAGGTAAAAAGTCCACATAATATGATACATTGTAAACAAATGAAACTATCATGGCTCATTTAAAGGGTATCGTAAGCAAAAACATGTATTTTCATTTTCAGAAAAAATAGGGAAATTTTAGAGTATTTATCAGGCTTTAAGCGCTATGTCTATGCTGAGATTTTCCATTTTTTCCTGCTCTCTCTGCCACTTCTCACCTAGATAAAAATGAGGAGCAATTCCTATGCCTATACATGTCAATAACCACAAGTTGGTTTTCATATAGTGTCCTTCTAAAAAAACACAATTGTTATTCCTATTTCTGGTTCAAAAAAGCTGATTCACTACCTCCAAATACTGTAAAAAGTATGAACTTCTGTTCTGCAAATATTTGCAATTTTAAAACCTGTGTCTGAAACAATGTTGTTTCAGACACTATTTCTGGCTGACATAAACCTAATCTCTGCCTTAGAATTATTCTCCTGTAATAAGGATAAGATTCTCTACAGCAAATCTGTACACTATTTATATTATGTCTAGGCAAAGATTATATGTAATTTTATATTTATTGATGAAATCTGCAAGTTCTCTCCCTCAGAAATAGTGATCTATTTAAAAAGGCAAAAAACAAGTATTTTAAATCACTTTTTCTGTTTTAAAGTTTTATTTTATTCAGATGCAATCTCATCCTTAACACTATTGGCATGTATTTAAAATAATAATAATAATAATTTATATATGCAATCTGCCTACTCTCACCCATAACACTATTGGCCTGTTATATTGAAAAAAAAATACTAATAATAATTTCTATATGCCCAAAAAATGCAAATTTAGCAGAAAATCTGTCCATGTTTTTCCATTTCTATTTTTCTATTCAGTTTGCAAGAAAGGAAGCACATTTTTTACACTACCTCAGAAAATGCCACCTCTTGCAAGGAAGACTTGAAAAGTGTGGTGCAATTCTGTTCAATGTTTGTTTTCAATTGTACATCAAAAACCAGTTTTTTTTGGCATATGCAATATGCCTGCTCATTCCCTCCAAAATTGTAGCCTACTTCTAGATGCAATATGCTTGCTTTCTCCCTCAGATATTGTGGCTTATCCAGTGAAATTCTCAAAGGTGTGGTGCAAATTGGTTTGTGTGTTTTATTTAAATTTAACACAAAAATACACTAATTTTTATATCCAGATGCAATATGCTTTCTCTCTTACTTAAAAATTGTGGCTATCCAATAAAGGCTTCAAAAGTGTGCTGCATTGTTTTATTCCTTTAAATTTAAAATAAGTAGACACTATTTTGCTGCTAGGGTTGTCTTCTCTGAATATTGTATTGTACGGAAAAACAACAGTTATTGAAAAATTAGTTGGCAATGATATAAACCTGGAACAAACCAAAATCTTTAAATCAGTAGTTGTTATTGCTTTTTCAGTACTGCATAAAACCATGATCTACTCTGGCAAGATATACTAAAAGAGGGGACTGAGGGAAAAAGCTTCCAGATATACCATTTTAAAGGGAACCTGAGTGCAGAGTATAACTGTATAATATGTAACTCTCCATTTTTCCACTTAATTGTCTGAATATTCTTCCTGTAGCAGTGCAAATGTGAAGAAATCAGATAGTTACTTATTAGAATTCAGTAGTATTATGTAGAACCAGGGGCGGACTGACCATTTGGAAACTCGGGCACTGCCCGAGGGTACGGGGTCAGTAGGGGGCCCCATGAGATGCCCCGGTACCTTTTTCATAGGCTTTTTTGAGTTTGGGCAAGGACACAGGGGCCCCATGATCCCCTATTGCCCAGGGGCCCCATGAGTTGTCAGTCTGCCCCTGTGTAGAACATAAGTATTTTAAAGTTCAATACCTGGCAAACCATTAAATATACAAATGAAATACATACATGACAGGAGTACAAATCCTTTGTCAGGCACAACAGCTGTCTTTTTATTCCTGGGATTCAAACAGCTCTACCACAATGCAAAATTAGACTTCTGCCTTGACTACATGCTAAAAATGCATAAAAGAAGTGCATGACCCTTTTATTGTACAAGTCAAATTCAGGCAATTACATTGATTTCATTTAAAAATATATGATTTTACATAATTTTTAAAAGGTTCAGCTTTTAAGTCCAAATGTCATGCCACCTTTGTCTTCAGTATAACTTCCTTTGTAGACAAAATCTATCCAATCTGAACAATCTTTATTTTTCACAATAGAAAGTATCAATTGCAGAGCATTAAGCAACATTTTGGCAAAATTTGCCAAAGTAATAACTTAATTTCCCTCACTAGTCTTTGATAAAATATGTTTATTTTCAGGATTTTTTTGGTGTATTTTGGTTTATTTTAGTTTATTTCAGTTAGAGGTTTTATTGATTTCTAGTATATTGGAATGTTTTTATTTCATTATTTTACTGTATTTTTATTTTGT
Source organism: Staurois parvus (assembly GCF_062004578.1). Taxonomy (NCBI): domain Eukaryota; kingdom Metazoa; phylum Chordata; class Amphibia; order Anura; family Ranidae; genus Staurois; species Staurois parvus. The sequence goes on from NW_028317852.1 coordinate 7,933,512, forward strand.
TTCTGTGGGAAAAGTCTAATACTGAGGTTAAAAAAGGAACAAGAGCAGGCTTAAAATAATTAAAAGGCTCAGGAGCCATTTAAAAAAAGATAAATTACCACATTACAACCAGTTTTACAAATAGTACAGTACACTCATTTATTTTACATTTAGTACTGAGTACAAGCATGTCATTTCTGATATCTTTGATATTTTGGAGACCTCCCTACCACTACATCTCTTATATTATAGATTATTTTATGTCATCTTTGATATGTATATTTTGAAGACTACCTTACTGTTATTTGTATTATATTATTTGATACCATCTCTGATAGATTTGATATTTTTGAGACTTCTTAACTACTACATTTATTATATTATTTATATATCAACCTTATGCTATCCCTGACAGCTTTAAAACACTAGAAACTTCCAGACTGCTACAGTTATTTTACTATATTAACTCTTCTCCCTAGCATATTTGATGTTTTCTATGTTTTAAGTTTTTTCTACTTTGCTTTTCAGTCATGTTAAATATCTATTGTACCCTGTGACAACTTTTTACCCTCAGACACCAATCATATCCCCTGGAACTGAGGACGTGATAATTTAAAGCCATGAAACATACTTTATTTTGTGAAATAAAGTTATTGGCTGTGTTACTAAAACAGACAACTTATCACTATTCTTAGATCAACCACATCGGTTGCCTCTGTCAATCGAATTACTAATAGGTTTTTTTTTTGCACTGACTCTTCCTGCCAATGAGTACAAGCAAGTACTTTATAAAAGTGATGAATACAGCCAAAAATACATACATATGAGACACTGGAATTTTATAATAACAATATTTACTTGAGAGCCACTTAAGTCAATTTCACGTATGCAAACCACCAAAAACCAAGTGGAACTTCTGTTATCCACTCAGCTGCCTGCCTTTGCCCACCCACCAAAAAGTATTATTAAAAAACCTATACATACCCTTTACAAGTTTGGTGATATCACAGCATCTTTGTTTTCTTTCTTAATGGAGGCAGAGGGCAGACATTTTTCCCAGGACTGAGTGGCACACATGTAATGACTTGTGAGCACTGGTCAGTCCTTGAGCCCAGTCTGCATGATGATGCACCAGTCATGTGATGGGCTCATGCAAATGGGCACATTGTAGTGAGTGTTGTTCTGCCCTAAGAGGACCAAGAAAAAAGCTGGGAGCAATACTGGAGCATGGAGAGCGTAAGTAAGAAAGGGGTATTAAAAAAAAAGTTTTTCTTGAATTTGGTCCTACTTATTGACTGCAATGCATTTTGCCAAAATTATGAAATTTTACTGAAAATTCCTGATGTTCTCCAAAACAAATATGAAATTAAAATTTCACTCATCCATACTACCAATGAAAGAAATTTTCTTATGAGCACTCATGACAGAGCTACTGTATAGGATCAGCAACATGTACTGAAAGTACAAAAATAGGTGTGCACATTTTGTATATAACTTATATGTACACCACTGAATAACCTGTCTACAAGGAACTGTTGTCCTCTCCACAAGGAACAGCAAAAAAAAAGAAATTGCAGAGGTGCATGAGAAATACTTTGCAGCTTTCAGCTAACTCAACATTGTCATACAGCATTTATTAACCTTTTGTAAGGAACACAATTGTTGTATTGATGAAATTGCACTCTAAATTGTAGTATGAGAGTGTAAGAAGAGCCTGTTTACATTTAGTAAGCAATGTGCCAGAGAACGGTTGTGTCTGACTAAAGTGAACATGTTGAGTAGAGATAGTGTGAAATCAGATATTGTGAAATCAGAAGCCCATAAAGTAGCCCAAAATGAATACGGTAGGTTGCAATAGCATAATGCAAAATGGCACAATGGCAGTGGAATGGAAAAATATGAGGGGGCCCTAAAGGTAGAAAAATATTGGTCACCATTCTTTTTTATACTGTATTTCAATGTTTTTTATTAATTTTAACCAGTATAAAACAGGCAACAAAACATGCCCACGCAGGGGCTATCAATTGCACAGATAAAAAATGCAAAATAGAAAAAACAGTGCTCTAACGCCAACAGGGCAAAATATACGCCCACACAGGGGCTATCAATGGCACATAAGTTACAATAACATTAATGTAACTCCCACTGTAACAACTAAAGGCAGCTATCCCCTGTCACACCAAAAACAAACAGATAAGAGAGAAAGGAAAAAAAAACAAAACAAAGAGCAGGGGTTCAAGAGCGCCAATACCGAACACTATTACATCCCCAGACTAGCCGGGGGGAGCGTGGGAAAGGCATGTTGCAACCACAAAAAAGTATAAAAGGATGTCCTCCTGCACTCCACAGAGTACCTAAAGCTAATGCCAGCTGCTAACACCTATTCCCTATACCACAGGACAATGAAATATATAACAAAATTGGATGAAGCGCTCAGCATGAAAATAAATCTACACTAAAATACCCCTTAAAATAGTAAATAATCAATAATACATGACCAAAATAAATGGAATATCATAAATGTGAGAGTTTGTTTTCTCACATGTATGTATTTATGAAATATTTATCTATATATGTATTTGAGCACTTGTCACTTTGAATTGCCTTGAGTGATATTACCTATCATTTTTCTCCTATCTGGTTTGCCACTGGGTGGCAGATCAGGAGCTTGTCCTTCACTTTTATGATATTCTATTTAATTTGGTCATTATATATGAGCACTTAGTCACTTTGAATATTGCTTTTTTCACAATATTAGTTTGGCCTTATATATTGTATATTTTATTATTTACTATTTTAAGGGGTATTTTAGTGTAGATTTATTTTCATGCTGAGTGCTTAATCCAATTTTGTTATATATTGCAACCACGACTCCCATATTTTCAAAAATTTACATTGGGAGTCGTTGCAGATACTCGACATCTGTTCGTTGAGCATCATAGTGGTCATACAATCCTGCACCCCCTGAAGAGGAACAAACAAACTCTTCCAGGCCTGAGCAATTGTTCTAGTGGCCGATAAAAACAAATAGGAAGCCAACTTCTGCTGGTGAGCCAAGAGGCCCAGTATGGGGCAATGAAGCAAGGCATACCGAGCATCCCGGCGTATGGAGAGATGGAACAAGGTGAAAAGGAGGCCAAACACACAAGACCAAAAATGAAACAGTCTCGGGCCTGACCACCAGATATCAAATACATCTTCATGATGGCCACAACCCCGAAAGCATTGATTACTACAGGCAGGGTTTGCCTGGACCAAATGAGCCGGAACCCAATACCAACGATACAATATCTTATAGGCTGCCTCCAGCATCGTCATATTAAATGAGCATTTAGCTATGAGTGACCAGGCCTTATTCCAGTCCTCCAGATCCACAGTCACTCCCAGGTTGCGCTCCCACTGAACAACATATGAAAGAGAAGTATGTGACGAGCGTCTCTTCAAAGCTGCATAAAGAAGGGATATAAGGGCCGGGGCGCCCAGACGCTGATGACAAAGCTGTTCAAAGGCAGATTTCTGGTACGGGAAAGCAGAAGTACCCTGCAGTGAGAGCAGCCAGTGCTGCAATTGAAGGTATTGAAAAAATTCCGCCGGGGGGGACATCCCGGGACTCCCAAAGAGAATTCCAGGTGGGGAAGGACCGAAAAATCAAAAAGTGTCGCACCTGCGAAAAACCACTACTCACCCACCAAGAAAACGCCCTTGGGTGATCTAAACCCAGTGGGAAAAGAGGGTTGTTAATAATTGGGAGCAAAGGCAGAAAAGGTGACATCAGGCCACCGTACTAACATACCGAGTCCCAGACTTGTAAGCCATGGAGCAACATCGGACTCAGTGCCACAGGGCGCAGGGCAGGGGGAAACCATAGAAGCGTCAACGTTGCGATAGGGGCACAATTAGGTAGTTCCAGCAGAACCCAGAGAGGAACATCAGAGGAAGAGTGCAACATAGATAGTGGGGCAATCTGGCTCACCTGATAATACTTAGTTACATTAGGCACCCCAAGACCACCCTGGAGTCTATGAGCAAAGAGCGTATTTCTGGAGACTCTGGGGTGCTTATTGGCCCAGATAAAATGCACAAACTTCGCCTGAAGCAACCGAAGAAAATGAGGGGGAACCCGCACTGGGTGGGTGCAAAAATAATATAACAATTTTGGCAGGATGATCATTTTCACCGAATTAACCCGTCCTATCCAAGACAGGTGCGGAAATTTCCAAGAATGCATAAGAGAGGATAGAGAGCTAAGCAATGGATAATAATTTGCAGCAAACAAGGAGTCATAGGTGGGGGTCAAGCGAATGCCTAAGTATTCAAGAGAAGAAGAAGCCCATTTGTAAGGGAAGTGGGATTGTAGGTGCAAAACCAAATCTGAAGCCAAAGTAATATTGAGAGTGACAGTCTTATCCAAGTTAATACGGAGACCCGAAATCAAGGAGAAGCGCTCAAGAACCTGTTGCAAATTAGGAAGCGTCGTCAGAGGATTAGTAAGAGTCAAGAGGGCATCATCCGCAAAAAGGTTCAGCTTGAACTCCTGTCCTGCGTATGGAACCCCCGATACATTGCAATCGGTCCGGAGCGCTAAAGCCAGCTGCTCAAGCGCCAGGACAAAGAGCACCGGGGACAGGGGGGCAACCCTGTCTTGCCTCTCGCCCAATAGGAAAGGGATCCGAGAAATACCCAGCGTATTTATCGGAGGCTGAAGGAGAAGAATGCAAGGCTTGACTCCAAGAAAGAATAGAATCCCCAAAATCCCAACGAGACAGCACAAACCGCAGATATTCCCAGGATAGCGAATCAAAGGCTTTATATATGTCTAATACAGTAAGAATCCCGGGAGAAAATGTATAAGATGGACCACCTTACGAATGTTATCACCCGCCTGCCTCCCAGGGACGAACCCTACTTGGTCCCTGTGGAACAGGCTATGCAAATATTTATTGATGTGAAAACTAAGGATCTTGCCCAATATCTTCAGGTCTTCATTAAGAAGAGAAATGGGCCGGAAGGCTTGCAGTTCCTGTACATCATCGGTCGTCTTAAGAATCATGGAGATATGCGCTCTAAGCGCACCTGGAGAGGGCAAGGAGCCCTGTCATAACTCATTAAAATAGTCAGCCAAAAAGGGCGCCAACAGGGCCAAAAATTTCTTATAATAGAGACCGGAGAAGCCGTCGGGACCTGGGGATACGGTGGACCGTAAAGATTTGATAGCTTGGAGCACTTCCGGCACGGTGACACCAGCATTGAGGGCCATCTGTGCTGCCTCGGATAATCCAGGAAGTTGGAGATCTTGAAAGAATGCCTCTGCTTGAGCCACAGGGAAGGGATCTGGTTTAGCGTAGAGGCGTGAAAGGAAGTCTGAGAAACGGGAAACAATCTGCTGGGGATTAGAAGTACAGCCACCTGTGGGAAGTCGCAGTCGGATCGGTTTATGGGGTTTCCGCACAGAATTGAGTTTCCTGGCCAGCATCGGGCCTTGTTTATTAGCACAGGAATACAATTTGTGTTTGGTCCAACGCAGGGCCCGTTCCGCCTCCAAAGAGGCAAGTAGGTCCAACTCTGCCGCCAGAGCGTCCCAGGCGCGTTTATGGGCCGTGGATGGAGATGACTTCCAACGCGCATCCGCAGAGTCCAGGAGAGAATGAAGCACCAAAAGTCGACGCTCCCACTTCCGGACCGCCGGCAGCTGTATAACATGACCCTGCACCGTGGCCTTATGCGCCTCCCATAGGGGCACTGCCGAAGAGACCGATCCCGAGTTTTCCGTGAAGTATGTGCATAAGAAAAATTGTATTTGTTGGCAGGTAGTCTGAGTGGTCAATAAAGAGTCATTGATGCGCCAATGAAAAGGACGCTGTTCTGACCCAGAGAGGGCAAGGAGGAATACCAAGGGATCCGACCAGGGTGAGGAGGGAATAGTTATCCGTCGGACCAAGGGAAGCTGCTGAACATGCATGAATATATGGTAAATTCTACAAAAACTGTCATGAGGATTGGAATAGAATGTAAAGTCGCACTCAGTTGGGTAAAGCTCCCTCCAGACGTCCGCCAGCCCCGCCGTTTTCAAGAGAGAGTGCATACTTTCCTCCAGCACTAAGTCGGGAGAAGGGGCTGCCCCCCGTGCATAGCGCCTATCCTTGTGGAATCCAAGGTAACATTTGAATCTCCCAAAAGAAGAAGAAGACCCTTGGAGTGTCAGGAAACAAAGGTGCAAAAATGCAAAAAGAATTTATGATGAAAACAATTAGGCGCGTAGTAAGAGACAAAAGTAACCTCCTGGTCCCAGAGGGTGCCTTGCAGAAGCAAATACCTGCCCGTGGAGTCCGCTATTTTCTGAGCACAGACAAAAGGGAGATTGCGTTTGAAAGTTATCAGCACACCCCGACGCTTCTCAGGAGCCAAGGCCCTGTAAAAGGTGGGATAGTGAGGTGAAAGATAACGTGGAGCAGAGGACTGAGAAAACCTGGTCTCTTGTAAACATACCACGTCAATTCGTTGTGATTTGAGGTGATGAAAAACTTTAGCCCACTTCTGAGGCAAATTGAAGCCTTGAACATTTTGTGAATGTATTTTCAAAAGGGGCGAGGTCATGGCAGCACCAGCGCAACACGCTCAGCAGAAAAAGCATAAAGCAGCCAACAATATCCACTCCCAGTGGCGATCGGGCCGTGGCGTCCCGGAACCCTGCATAAAACAAAAACAGAAAAACCAAAGAAGAAAAAAAAAAAAAGAAAGAAAAAAAGAAGATGACACAAGAAGTATATACAACAGTGCAATCGTGTCACGCCGATGGTGACGTGCATCCTACACTTCAAGGATACCAGTTAGGGGTGGCTCTACCACCGGACATATGGCTACAAATGGAAACATCAAAAACATAAGCCCTCAGGGGAAAAAAAGGCAATAAGGCAATGAACATAATATATCGGGGTACCAAAATAATAAAACTATGAGTCCCAGGAGCGAAAACCTCCGTGATGACCTCCCCATAGAAACCCAGATGACCTCCCCATAGAAACCAGGTCAACCTCCCACCCCAGAGCCCAAGGGAACCATCACCCTATGCCACCAACGGAGACCCGAATAACATCACCCGGACCTAAAATAGGCTGCAACAGAAGAAAATCATAATCCTTAAGTCCAGGAGGAGACACCCCCCCCCCCAACCAGGGATGGAACCCAAGGGAGCAAGCCGGATCAGTCCCAACCTGGAATGCTAACAAACCGGGAAAGCCCTAAGGGCCAAACTCACGGTCCCGTCAGAAAAGTCCATCAGTGAAACGATACTTGGGAGGTCCAAAATGCATATTCAGCCCGGAGAAGAACAGGAAGGACTTGATCGTAGAGGGATCCGAGGGAGGGCCCTCTTCCTGTTGGACGACCGCTCTCAGAGGAAGCGGCCTCGCCGGGGATCCAGATGAATGAGCTGGGCTCTGATCAGCAGCTTCCGGCGAAAGAAGGTGTAAAGATTCCAGGAGAGAATGGGCCTCCACCGGCGTGGCAACAGAGTGACTGCGGCCCTGGTAGTTGAAGGTGAGGCGGAACAGAAAGCCCCAGGCGTATTTAATACTGCATTTCACCAGGACCGAAGTGAAGGGCTTCAACTGGCGGCGCTTCTGAAGAGTGGTCTGGGAGAGGTCTGTGAAGAGCTGGTAGCGATGCCCCTGGAAGCTGAGATTAGGGTTGTTTCTGGCCGCCAAGAGGATAGTTTCCTTAGTGCGGTAATAAGTAAAATTGATGATAAGGTCGTCTGGGGCCCAAAACACGATGTATGCGGTCAAATTCGAGCCGGTCAATGGGAATAGCGGGCGTCAGCTCTTGAAACAGAGCAGTAGCGGTGGAAGTGAGATCTGCAACCGTTTCCGGGATACCCCTTAACAGCAAATTGGCATGGCGGGAACGGTTTTCAAAATCCTCAAGCCGTAGCAGCGCGTCCGCCAATTCCTTCTTGAGGTCACACAAATCCTATTCGTGATTTTCAATGACCGTGGCAGCAGCGTCCATTTTATCTTCGAGATCGTTCGTCCAGTTGCCCAACTCCTGAATTTCTCGCGAAAGATGGTCGGCCAGCTTGGAGGTAGCGGAGGACAATTCCGACTGCAGCATGAATTTGAGTGCAGGAGCTCAGCATCCCGCAAGGATGGAATGGGAGACTGCAGGGATGTCTCTGATGCCCGGTCTTCCATACCGCCAGGATCCGGCCCACCCGTGGGTAGCGGCGGCTTGGGACCCAAAATCGAAGCTGGGGCTCCATTTGCGGCCTCCGGCGGGAGCCGCAAACTCGGCCTCCGGCGGCTGGCCCAAAATCGAGGTCGCGGCTTTAACCGCAACCTCCGGCGGGTAGGCTGCAAATATTGGTGTGGCCTGCCGGGTGCTGGAGGCGCAGGCGGCCGGTGTTTTTTTGCCCATCGGGGTACTGGGAGGACAAGGGGCCAAAGAGAAAAAAGGGGGACCCCCCTGAGGGTCAGAAATCGTCCGATGTGTCCAGTGGAACAGATCTAAAAGGCAGCCATCCTGCTGCTCACGAGCGCCCCCCTGGTCACCATTCTTAAACTAGTAAAAGAACTTGAACATTTTATGTTTGCAAAAGCAAAAATAGAAACTTTTAATTGATAAATGTTTAATTTGTTTGAAAAAGTATGGCTTCATGTGTTATTTTAGTTGTTTATACTTAAAATTTATACTTATTTACACTTGAAATTATCCAGCATGAGACTTAAAATCTAAAAACACAATAATACATTTACACTCCACAATTAACTACATACTAATGCTGGTCTGGGCACATTGCAAATGACCCTATTACCAAAAAATGTTATATCTTTTTAGAGTCCTCCCTGTACTGTTCCTACTTTCCTACTTTTTGCTCTCCAAAATTGTCTGCACAAATACATCTGGGGCTCCATGAGCTCTAGAATCCTGAAAATTATATTGCTGCGTAACAAATTACACGGCGGTTTAGACGTTGCCAATTTTCTTAGATATTACCAAGCGTCTCAATTAGCCCAGATCAATCTGTACCATACAACTATTGAAACCCTACTATGGGTAGGGCTTGAGGCAGTGGACTTACATCTACTGTCCTTTGCTAACCTCCTCTGGTTGATACTCCCTGATCGTGGGACCATCACCAACATAATGACCCAGCACTCTTGCTTTATGAGATAAACAACACTTGCTCTACCTATTGCTTATCTTATGGTGTATTTTTCCGGACAGCCTTTACAAAACTTGTATAGAAACATGTATAGAAATAAATAAAGACTTTTGGTACTGGAGTCATTGAGTCTACTAGCAACCCAACAGTACATTTCACAAAAGTATTATTTTATTATTTCTATTAAGTCTGTAAAAACTCAAAAAAATTACTTTAAATTGTATGGGAATGCTTAGTCTAAGAGCACATAAAGAGTAACTTCTCTTTGGGTGATGTACATTTGCAAATATTTTAACAAACTTTGATGCAGATTCCTATCTTTTGTTGCTCTGAAAAAAAATCTGTTTGTTCTGTGTCTTGTGGATACTGATTCTGAATGGGAGTGACCCTTTTCATTAATTTAGGTGATGCACTTGCACTGTTCTATTGAGAAAACTAGCAGGGTCTGCATTCTTTTAGAAGTGATTAACCCTTTAGGAGCATCTCACTAAAACTAAAATTTGTGTTGCAAAAGATGCCTAAAATCTGACTTAGTGCAGACTTCTGGGAAATTCAGCGAGCCAGTCACACAAGTAGTAAATTACATTTCTGGGGCTGTTTTGTACAACAATTGTGGGGCTGCTCTGTGCAAAACCATTTCTCAGAGCGGGTAAGTATAAAATGTTTGCTATTGAAAAAAAAAACAAAAAAAAACAAATTAAAGGATTAGAATCACTTTAGGTAAAATATCCATTCTTCAGCATAAGTGTTAGAATAACAGTTTTGTTTAAGAGGCCTACACAGACGTTCGCCTAAAAACCCCTTTTGCCTCTGGAGAATACAGAGAGACCATGATATGTTTATATTTCTGTAAGGATTATGTTGATTCAGAGTAGCATGTTTCTGATTGAGTGCCTGCCACAGTATTTTCAAAGCAACCTCGGCAAGCAAATCCGAACCCTGACACAATGCTAAAATAATGTTTTAATAATCCTCTTTTTCTGCCTTATTCTTTTGTAGTTTTTCTTCTTGCCAGGAAATACATTCAAAGAACAAAATTAACTAAATATGTATTTTGCTTAACAACGAAATATATAATAATTCTGTACAGTAAAATATAGCATAAATAAAATAGTATCCATTAACATTCATAAGCTAAACTCAGGGAAAAGCAAAGGTGGCTGGATGATGACATTCAAAAGTATAGAAAATTTCAACTATTGATTTATGTTAACTGATTCTTTCAAACTTCCCCAAAGAACAAAAATTTAAAAAAGTGAATCATAGATAATCAGCTAATCATAAAAGCAATACATTAACAAACATCTGCTTTGCTCCTGTGAGGTAGTGATTAGTAAACTAGGTAATGTTTGAATGGACATCCAACAAACAAAGTGGAGGATTTTTGAACCTTGAAAGTACTCTCTGTTTTGCATTGAAGTCTAGGGGAGCTAAATGTTATTTTGCTGGTCTTCTGCAAGGCTAAGTTTTATTTCATAAAAAGGGTTGAATAGCTGGAAACTGACACAGGGAACATGTACCATTGCAAAAAAAAATATTTTTTTTTTAAGCAGCATTAGCATTAGTGCAGCGGTAGTGCTACCACCTTTAAATGACAGTTACAAGCAAGCCTGTGACCTGTCATTTTGTGGGTAGTAATTTTGTAACTTCAAAATGCCAGCTACCCAGCCAGCTGCTGTTTGTAAACAAACCAATCATGTATCCTGGATGATGTACCGGCCCGTTCACACCAGAGAACACCGCGGGAAACTTGCACATTGTGCGAGTTTCCCGCACCATGTTTGAAAGGCACTGCAGTTGCCATCTGGTGGGTGTCAATGTTAATTTAACAACACCCCAAATGCAGGTCAGAAATGCACTGCAGTGCATTTTCTTGAACCGGATCGCATGAATCAGAAGTACAGGTGAATGCTTCTTCCCCCCATCCATTTTTTGGCTACTCAAGCTACATGAATTTTAGGTAGATCCCACTATGGTTGTTTTTTTCTTAAAGGGAAAGTACATATTTTTGTGTAAAAATTTTTACTGTCCTTTATGAAAAAAAAAGACCTGTGTGGCGCCCTCCACAAGCTGATGTAGTCTTACTTGCCTATCTACATGAAAGAAAATTTAAATACAAAAACACTTGGGTGGGCTTCAGTGTGGCTGCACCTGCTTTTGTATGCTAAGCTGGGGTTGTCATTCTCATCAACAAAAATTTGGCCTGTCAAATTCCTCTGCAAAGTCAGGACTCAACGGGAAGGGTGATGCGCCTCAGTCACATTTTAATTTGCTCACAATATACAATGTTTATGGCACCAATGCTTTTAATTCACAATTCTTTAGGGATGTGACTCAGAGACTAAACCACCATGACTACACTACCCACCTTATCATTGCAGGACTCAAACAGCCACAAACTTACTGATGTCTGGATACTTCTAAATTTGTAAAATTAAAATGTAGCGTCAACCCTTGGGAACTTATTAAGGCTATATATGACTTATGCCATAAGACCTTTACTATTACACCCAAGCCAACATCCACTCATGCTAAATTCTGCTCATGCCCTAGTGAACCTTACCCTAATCACTGACTCCATTTAAAACACACAGTCCATATACCAATTTCCATTTCACATGTGGAAAGATGAGACCTTGAATATCTCAATAACTGGTGGCTGTTCTATAAATACAATAATGCACCTGATAAAAGTGACCCCATACTTTATTGGGAGTTGGTTAAAACAGCCCTACAGGAAAGAACCTTAGCCTAATTATCCACTTGTCAACTAAGCCCATGCAGCTATACTGCAGGTCAGCGACTCTCCTGCTCCAGATCACATGCACTATATTGCCAAAAGTATTGGGACACCTGCCTTTACACGCACATGAACCTTAATGGCATCCCAGTCTTAGTCAGTAGGGTTCAATATTGAGTTGGCCCACCCTTTGCATCTATAACAGCTTCAACTCTTCTGGGAAGGCTGTCCGCAAAGTTTAGGAGTGTGTCTATGGGAATGTTTGACCATTCTTCCTAAAGCGCATTTGTGAGGTCAGGCACTGATGTCAGATGAGAAGGCCTGGCTCGCAGTCTCCGCTCTAATACATCCCAAAGGTGTTGAGGTCAGGTTGGACTCTGTGCAGGCCAGTTAAGTTCCTCCACCTCAAACTCGCTCATTCATGTCTTTATGGACCGTGCTTTGGGCACTGGTGCCCAGTTATGTTGGAACAGGAAGGGGCCATCCCCAAACTGTTCCCACAAAGTTGGGAGCATGAAACTGTCCAAAATGTCTTGGTGGAACTAAGGGGCAAAACCCAACCCTTGAAAAACAACCCCATGCCATAATCTCCCCTCCAACAAAAGTTACACTTGGCACAATGCAGTCAGGCAGGTACCATTCTCCTGGCAACCACCAAACCCAGATGTGTGCATCGGTTTGTCTACCACTTCATGGCTGAGTTGCTATTGTTCCCAGTTACTTTCACTTTGGTAAAATACCAATAACAGTTGACCATGGAATATTAACCGCTTAGCGCTGGCCCCTCCCTGCCCTTTAAGAGGTTTCAGAAGCCGGCAGGCGGGCGGGGTTTTAGGGTCATGTGACCACTGTGATTCACCGTCACGGTGATCACATGATTGGAAAAGGTCCCCAATCAAAAGGGGAGATCGGGACCTTTTCGGGAGTCACGGACATATGTGCTGGGAACATGCAGGGTGCATGCTCTCAGCACATATATATTTTCTAATTGCATGCAAATATGCGGCCGCTCGGGCGTCAAGGCCCAGACGACAGGAGTCCACATATTTGCGTGTGCTCAGCATCAAGGGGTTAGGTAGAAAGGAAATGTAATGGATGGATTGCACAGGAGACAACCTATTATGGTACCATGCTTGAATTCACTGAGCTCTTTGGAGTGACCCATTCTTTCACAAATGTTTGTAGAAGCAGTCTGCATGCCTAGGTGCTTGATTTTATACAGCAAAAAAAGTGTGAAAAAGAATTCACAAGAAGAAAGCGGTTACATTATGGACAGAAAGTGATACCAAGAAAGTCTTCAAAAATTATGTTTTATTGCAAGATTTGCACATATTTAGACATTAAGGTAAAGACCACAGTTAGCCATCACCACAAGATGAGACAATACCAAAAGAACCAACCTAAAACAAAAAATAATAAAAGAAGGATGTCATGACCGGCCATGTATGTAGTTGTGCTGTGAAGACAACGCCACAAGGTCTTACAAGGTATATACAGCACAGGCACATTGGAAACACCACCATGTAGGGGATGTACACAAATAAAATCTAGAAATATAGGACTGTACATCAAAAATGCAAATGCATAACACTAGTACCAATTAAATATACGGACTGAGGAGCCGAACTAGACAATGCTAGAGATCTGGTAAAAGATTCCACTAAGGGCATGAATCAAACAGAAAAATGCACGCAACACATGGATGTTCTGATGGAGTGTAGGCAGGATGGAACACACAAAGAAGATGGTAAACACACAAAGCTTTATTAAACTATGGAAGTCACTCACTCGGGGTAGGAAGGTAGTGTCCAGGTACCAAAAAGGGGAAGAGAGGGGAGGAGCCCAAAATAATTGTAATCTGGCCCGCAATAGGGCGCTTCGGGTAGAGATGGCCAAAGCACTCAGGGGGGCAGTCCAGGTAGCTATAATCTGGGCACGCAATGGGGCAATTCAGGTCAGGGTAATCCGAGCACACAATAAGGACAGTTCAGGCAAGGGTAATCTGGGCATACAATAGGGGCAGTCAAGGGCACTCCGCAACATGCGGCTTCTAGGGACACTCACGGTAAGCGGCTTACGGACACTCAGCAGCAGGTGGCTTCTAGAGACACTCACGGTAAGCGGCTTGCAGACACTCAGCAGCAGGCAGCTTCTAGGGACACTCACGGTAAGCGGCTTGCAGATACCCAGCAGCAGGCGGCTTCTAGAGACACTCATGGTAGCAGGCTCATGGGGACTCAGCGGGATCTTGGCTGTGGGGTCTGACCTCAGCACAGCCCTCACACAGCTCTCTAGGGACAACAGCAGACCCACAGGGACTCAGCGGGGTCTTGGCTGTGGGGTCTGATCTCAGCACAGCCCTCACACAGCTCTCTAGGGACAGCAGCAGGCTCACAGGGACTCAGCGGGATCTTGGCTGTGGGGTCTGACCTCAGCACAGCCCTCACACAGCTCTCTAGGGATAACAGCAGGCTCACGGGGTGTCAGGGACCACCGCGATGCATGAGTCTGCACATGCGTAGGTGTCCGACAAGACATGCAGGCAGGCGGCCACTAGGACCCAGGCACGCCTGTCACCTATGACGGCGCTGGGCAGGCACTAGGACCCAGGCGCGCCTGTCAGCACCGGGCGGGCTACTTAAACCAGCCCTGCACAGACACAAGTTGCCTGATGGTCTTCTCCCTGTTCCTGTGTTCCTGCTCTTCCTGTATGATGATTGCCTTGTTGCCGACCCTGCCTGGACCTGATACCGCTGTCTTCTCCTGCCCTGACCTTTGGCTCGCCCTGACCATCCTCTGCCTGCTCCTTTTGTCTGACCTGCTGTTACCAAACCCGGCTTGTGACCCGATTACTCTTTGTCTACCGATCTGTACCGTCTGCCTCGCTGTTACCTACCCGGCTTGCCTGACCACGGCACACCTCTTCACATCTGGCTCCTACCCGCTACACACCATTGGCAGTTGCCTTTACCACGGCTGGTGTCACTCAGGGGTCACGACCTGGTCCTGGTCTGCTTTAAGTCCATCCCCACCATCCGGGGCTCTGGTGAACCAGCAGACCTGCTCTTAGACTCCATGTCCTGGGGGACTCTGGCCAGTGGGCCACTAGAGGTCGCCATCAGTGTTCGTGACACGGGGACTCAGCGGGATCTTGGCTGTGGGGTCTGACCTCAGCACAGCCCCCACACAGCTCTCTAGGGACAACAGCAGGCTCACGGGGACTCAGTGGGGTCTTGGCTGTGGGGTCTGACCTCAGCTCAGACCTCACACAGCTTTTCAGGTACAACAGCAGTCAGCAGACATGAGTAGCTTCCCAGGGACACAACGATCAGAGGACACTCAGCGTCTAGGGAGGGTAATGGAGGGGCTCACGGACAGTCCAGGCAGGGAAAAGTAAGGGGGGGGGGGAGTCCATGGACAGTCCAGGCAGGGAGAAACAGGGGCAAGGACACTCAAAGTTTTGGCAGGGGTTCTTCCTGGCCCACAGCAGATGACAGCAGGTAGTGACACTCCTCAGCACACAGCAGAGGATCCACACAGCGGGAATTTCTGGCACAGAGCAGCACGGGCAATCCTGGTCCCACAGTATTAGGCAGGGTAGTAGCGGGTACTCCTCCTGAGCCCTGAGTATTAGCAGCCTCAGCACACAGCAGAGGATCCACACAGAGGGTATTTCCAGCACATAGCAGCACAGGCAATCCTGGCCCCACAGTATTAGGCAGGGTAGCAGCGGGTACTCTTCCTGAGCCCCGAGTATTAAGTAGAGTGTTCAGCGGGTAATAATCCTGACCCAAGGGTATTAGGCAGAGTGCTCAGTGGGGATGGCTGCGGGGGTCTGGCCTCAACTCAGACTCCACTTCTGGCACACAGAGGCAGCAGGTAACCCTGACCCAGGGTATTAGGCAGAGTGCTCAGCGGGGATGGCTGTGGGGGTCTAGCCTCAACTCAGATCTCACTTCTGGCACACAGTGGCAGCGGGTATCCTGGCACACAGCGGCAGCGGATAACCCTGACCCGGGGTATTAGGCAGAGTGCTCAGCGGGGATGGCTGCGGGGGTCTGACCTCAACTCAGACCCCGCACAGCATCCTGTCCCGAGTGGGGGATGAACAGGCAGCTCGGGTCCTCCTCCGGTCTTTTTAAGCCCGAGCAAGACGCTTCCCGGTTGCCCCGGCAAGGGCCGGCCCAGCGTTGGGTTGCCAGGGCAACGCTGGGAGTACGCACGGAGACACCTTGGCGGCCTGCTCCGGGGATTCTTGGTGGGGGGGCCCGAGAGGTTCTAATCGCACCACAGGGGGCATTTCCTCCTGTCCTGCACAGCCCCTTGATGTAGGCTGGCAGGACACGAGGAATCTGCAAGGGGGGAGGGAGGGATGACGAGATATGGCAGAGGGACAGCAAGCAAAGGGGAGTGGGGGAGGCACGGGCACTCTGTAACAGATGTAAACTATACTGCTGATATGTGTGCCATAGAGATATTGAGACTAATGATGTCATTACTCAAAGACACAGTCTTCAGGTGAATATAGTATGCCTTATTGAAGGAATTCAGGTAGATTGTAACTGGTATGACTGAAAATAGTGTCCAAATATGACACGGGGTGATAATGGAACTTAGAAGAAACTTAGTATCAATAATGACTTCTCCAAATGACATCCATCATCTGTAGTTGGAATGGCAGGGCCCTGCCAATAATGATGTAGAAATTATTCACCACCAGCATGCGGCCTAAATGCCTCCCTTAATGTGTAGCTGACATGGAAACAATATGAATACCCACGCAGGATAGTGGAGGTGGGGTGCGGCGCACCATCTAGGAAGTATGGCATTATGTTCCCATCCTGTGATAAAGAGGTGACATAAGAGAAAGTCAATATGGCAGTCACTATGTAGCCTCAAATAATAAACTAAAAGGCAACTCAAAGTACGTATAGGTAAACATCTTAGAGATATTAAATCTAATGAAGTAATCTAGCCCAACATTTTTCAAGGTACCATGGAGGTAAACTAGAGGGTATTAGGGTCAAAGGATTCTATGCCTTTAATTTCCCACAGAGAAGAGGTCATTTTGATAAGGAGCTCTTAAAACGTGAAAAATATTGGATCTATAAGCTTGACACCCTACATCCCAAAGGGTTAAATGTTGAACTTGATCTCCAAGTCTTTCTACATCAATAGGGAAACAAAAGAGATCAGATTAGACTAAAAAGTTCTTCCTTTCCCACTAATAGTGTATATCTAATATTTCCCGGTATTTACAGCTATTTCTACATCATTATTGGCAGGGCCCTGCCATTCCAGCTACAGATGACAAATGTTCTGTGGAGAAGTCAATATTAAGTTTCTTCTAAGTTCCATTATCACCCCGTGTCATATTTGGACACTATTTTCAGTCATACCAGTCACGATCTACCTGAATTCCTTCAATAAGGCATACTATATTCACCTGAAGACTGTGTCTTTGAGTAATGACATCATTAGTCTCAATATCTCTACTGGCGCACATGTCAGAAGTATAGTTTACATTCATGTGTTGCATGCATTTTTCTGTTTGATTCATGCCCTTAGTGGAATCTTTTACCAGATCTCTAGCATTGTCTAGTTCGGCTCCTCAGTCCGTATATTTAATTGGTACTAGTGTTATGCATTTGCATTTTTGATGTACAGTACCATATTTCTAGATTTTATTTGTGTATATCCCCTACATGGTGGTGTTTCCAATGTGCCTGTGCTGTATATACCTAAGACCTTGTGGCGTTGTCTTTACAGCACAACTGTTTAGGTTGGTTCTTTTGGTATTGTCTCATCTTGTGGTGATGGCTAACTGTGGTCTTTACCTTAATGTCTAAATATGTGCAAATCTTGCAATAAAGCATAATTGTTTGATGACTTTCTTGGTATCGCTTTCTGTCCATAATGTAACCGCTTTCTTCTTGTGAATTCTTTTTCACACTTTTTTTGCTGTCTGTTTTTGGTTACTGGGCAGATAAAATATGTCCAGCGATACAAATAAAAATTTACGGCCTCAAGTTCCTCTGTTTTTATCCAGTTTGATTTTATACACCTATGGCCATGGAGGTGATAGGAACACCTAAATCCAATGATTTGGAGGGGTGTCCCAGTACTTTTAGCAATATAGTGTACATGGCCAATGATGTATGGCTGGAACCTGCTAATCGGATGAGCAAATGACATGAGAGAACCCTTTTTTGGTAAACAACACAGGGCTCTCTACAAGCAGGGAGTAAAACCCGGCACAGTACACACAGTAAACCTTGTTAGGAACACAGATTACCCTTTGATTGAACCTAGATGTTAACCCCACCCCTTCCCAGCCAGTGTCATTAGTACTGTGACAGTGTATATTATTAGCACTGGTCACTGTATTAGTGCCACTGGTGATGTCAGTGTCATTTAGTCTGTTCCCACCCAGCGCCACTGGTGATGTCAGTGTCATTTAGTCAGTTTCCACCCAGTGTCAGTTAGTGTCAGATAGCCCTCCACACTATCACAGTCCCACTATAAATCACTGATCACCACCATTACTAGTATAAAACAAAAATATGTAAAACTTCCAGTATATATACCACCGTTTGCAGACTCTATAACTTTCACACAAACCAATCAATATAAAATTATTGGGATTTTGTTTTTACCAAAGACATGTAGCAGAATACATTTTGCCCTAAATTTGTGAATGAATGTGACTTATTTTTTTTATTAGATATAATATATAGCAGAAAGTAAAAAATATAGTTTTTTTTTAAATTTGTTTATATATTCAAAATAAAAAAAACCAGCAGTGATAAAATACCACCAAAAGAAAGCTCTATTTGTCAGAAAAAAAAATTATATAAATTTCATGGGGATACGGTGTTGCATGACCGTGCAATTGTCAGTTAAAGTAATGCAGTGCCGAATAGCAAAAAAATGCCCTGGTCAAGAATCTGTCATTTAATGGCAATAGAGAAAGGCCATAAAAATAAAAAAGACCACAGAAGGGACAGAGAACAAATTACAAAATTAGTTTCCTATAGATTTTAATGTGGCTTTGGCAATATATTCATGGTTTGAATTACAGGATTGGTTCAAGGTTATTGTAGCCGTATTAATGCATTTGCGACAGAAACAATTGAGTACTGTCCGTGATACTTTTTTTATTTGCACTAACAAACAATTTTGAGGAAAAGCTTTTGGGGAGTGTCCCCTTCTTCAGGTCAAAGCAGTACTGATCACAAAGGTTTAGCAGAATGTTAGAAGAGATGTAGGGGATGGAAAAAAAAAAGAGAGAGAACAGAGATAAGACACAGCAAAAGCAAAGTCTGGGGGGGGGGGGGGAGGAGACAACACTCACAGAGGCAATCATGCTTGAGGTCATAAAACTGTTGGATAATGATTGAGGAATCCCATGTCCAAATTCAGGCCGTTATCTCTTGTGTCAAATAGAATTATCATTCTTAGTTCAAAAGTTTTTCTTTCCTGAATGGATTTGAAATTTCATTTAAGAACTAAAATATTGATTTCTCCCAAAGTATGGTCTGGTTGTGCAAAATGGTGTCCCACAGGTGTGCAAAAGTCATCTTCTTTATGTTCCTTGATGGTATGTCTGTGCAAATTCATCCTTGTTTGCAACTTCTGTCCTGTTTCGCCAACATAGGATTCTTTGCTACATTTTCTGCACTGGATAAGGTACACAACATTACCAGAGGTGCAGCTGTATGATCCAGAGATATTAAAGATCCCTTTTGAGTGTCTGACACTTTTTGATGGATTGATTTGGTTGCACAGTTTGCAGCGTTTTTTATTGCAGGGTTTGCTTCCATTATTTGTGACCTCATAATCAGAAGGAAGTTTCCTACTGATTAGTTTATTTCTGAGGTTGGGGGGTTGTCTGAAGGCCAGTATTGGTGGTTGCTGGAATATTTCTTTCAGAGTTCCATCCTCTGTTATTATTTTTCTTATTCCTTCTCGTGCTGGGTTGTATATGGTTACTAAAAGTACACGGTTGTTTGTTTTTTTCTCCTTGTACTGAAGTAGATTTTCCCTTCAGGTCCTCAAGGCTGTGTTTATGCTGTTGTTGATAGTTTTGTCCTTGTAGCCTTTCTTATGAAAGGCGTCTGCTAGTGTCCCGAGATGTGTATCTCTGTCTCTTGGGTCAGAACATATTCGGTGGTATCTAATGGCCTGACTGTGTATGATAGCACATTTCGTGTGTTGGGGGTGGAAGCTAGAACTGTGGAGGTAGTTGCATCTGTCAGTGGGTTTCCTGTATATTGAGGTGTGAAGCGTATCATCCCTGATGTATACTGTGGTGTCTAGGAAGTTGACGAGTGTGTTTGAGTATTCCATTTTTAGTTTGATTGATGGATGAAAAGTGTTGATCAATGAGTAAAATTGTTTTAGGTATTCTTCACCTTCTGTCCATATGATGAAAATATTGTCAATATAGCGATAGTATCTGTATGGTTTTTGTTCCGTGCTGTTCAGGAATTTTTCCTCCAGGAAAATCCTCCTGCAAACTGAACCTAGACTAGTTTATTAATCAATATCAGAGCCATCCTCCTAAAAGGTCAAGGATATACTAGAACTCTTTTCTTGTAAAAAAAACAGACTGGACATCAAGTTCACTTTATCAGTGGCCATCTTTGACCACTGGTCAGATCTACTTGGCATGTCCTCACAATTTGATGCCACCAAAGCTGGAAGAAAAATTATACCAGGCTATGGGGACTTTGCAGCAAGCTAATACCCATCACACATCCCAAACATTGAACTTTATGCAGTATTTTGGTAGTCTATTTTAGTGAATTTACTATTTTTCAGTGCATTCTGGGCATTTGGGAAGGTCTCCTGAGGTTATCTTTTAAAAAAGCTTCTAAATGCAAACATGCATAAATGCGGCTAAACGCTTTATGCAAACGCAGCTTAACTGATGTTTATTAACCTACATTTTTCAGCAGTCAGTTTCGATTGTTCAGAAGAGTTTTCCAAATGCCCCGTGTACATAGGCCCTTACAAGTGGTACAAAGAATATTTAACAACTTACCAGAATATCTATTTGAGTTCCCATGGATTTTGATAGGATTCATAGAGCCCTGAGACCAAGGGTCTCTCCAGAAGACCCTGTTAGGGATGTTATCTGTTGCTTAAGTAATTATTCGCTTAAAAACAATATGCTGTCCTGTGCTAGAAACTTCAATTGGACTATTTTGATGGGGCAGACATAAACTATTTCAATATCTGTCTTCTAATACACTATATCAGTCATGTGGGGCATGTCGTAATGCGAGGGAGGAGCTGGGTGATGCTGAGCCCCCAGGACAGCTGGATCACGGCTGCACAGCAAGGAGTTATTACTATTTTATCCTGTAAGTACAATACATTTAATAAACAATGGGCTTTTGATATACTACACTATGATAAGACATCCTATATGTGTTTGAGGGCATTGGCAGTGGAGAAGGAAGAGGCCAATGGTCTCTTAAAGGAACACTAACTAGGTGTATAGAATAAGAAGAATATCATTCCCCAGGCTAAGCAGGAAGTTAGCCTAGAGTTTATTCATACCCCCTGAGGGTAAAACGCCTATTTAGACCTATCAACAATTGTTATAGGTCCTCACCTTGAGGTGAGAGCATTGGACTAAAGGTGGTGGGGCTTGTTTGTATGTTGGTGTAGAATTGTGATCCTGTTGAGCACCTATTGGAGGAAGATATATATTGGGACTCACATATTTTTTTATATATTCTTTGGACTATTATCACAAGAGTAGAAGAAATATATTCACGTTTTGTATTTAGGTCACTATTCACAGAAAATTGATGTGTTGTTCATGAGATTTGCATATACACTGTATATGTGTTTTGAGATATAAAGGATTCAGGATTCAGGGAGCACCGCATATTTATTTCATATCTGCATGGTGTGTGTGAATGCATGTAAATGTGAGCTATACCCTCTATACACGTTTTATTTATTTTATTATGTAATTTTTCCCTTTAATTACATTGATTAAATAGTTTTGTAATCACTTCACAATACATGGACAAGGTAGCATGGAAGTTTTACTCTCATTCTTTACCTGCCAGAGCAGCTGTTTGCCACTGCTGGATCCTTACCAATCACTGACTTTACCCAGCCCATTCACATACATAGACAAGAATATGGTTATGTACCCCCTTGCATATTAGCCCACAAAATTTGATTGATTCTTCTCCCATTCATTTCAGTGGGGGTTTGGGAAAGGACATGGACTTCTTTTTATTTTGCTAAACTCTTGCAAAACCGAACCTAGGGCAATTTTGTTTAACACTATTGTTTAAAAAGCAGTGGATGCAGGAAACTTTTCATATCCTTAGCAAACAGTGACATCAAGCAGAAAATGTAATTTATTGTCCAGGAATCCCTGACCTTGAGCACAAAGGGGCAGGTATGCAGCTGACATCACTGACAAAATATGGCCATATGGAAGCTAAACATGATGGTGGCATTCTTTCTTTCGGTGGACATCATTAGAAGGATAATGGATTTACATTGTGACTATTTTTATAAAGGATCTGTCAAATTCATCTCTAAGTGTTAATATATTTTCTTCTTTTTTTGTATGTATGAGTAGGGGTACTATGTACTCACAAGTCACAGGATAATCACCTCCTTACAAACCTCAGCATTACCTTTTACATTGCACTCTTAACCTTCCCACGGCTTATAAAAAAAAAAAGCTATGACCATCCACTTAAGCACATCCATAAGAAAGATGGCAAGATCACTCATTCCGCTCCATTGATGAAGTGAGCTTCCTCTCACCTTTCAAGGATGGCAGGTTTCTGGCACCCTCAATAACTATCAGAAAACCCTGGACTTGTTTGTTACTCACTAAAATTCCCAATCAATGTGTTGGCAGGTGTTAATGCACTTAAATTGTTGTCCCTCATGTAGTGATGTAATGGGTGGAGATAATGTCCTTTTATAAGCCATTTGTGGGTGGGATCTAATGTGCTTGCGTATGGGAGCTGGACACCCCTGATTTGCAGAAATGTAGTGCTGAGCTGGAGCTGGTCTGAAGGGCCTTCTGTGGGGCTGAACTGCCAGAGTGAAAAAGAGAGGACGCGTGGGGGCAGACAGAGAGGCTTTTCTGCCCCTGACCTTCAACTGCAGGTGTGTAGCTTGGTTTAGAATGCTCTCTATGCCTATGGATAATCTCTTATGTGTGTGGACACCTTGTGTTAGTAATATCTTGGTAAATAAACTGCAACAACTGAGGAAGATGGCTTTACTGACTTGAGAGGCTTTGAAATGTTCTGCATTACAAATTATGAGAAAGAGGAGAGTGCTCTGCACTGTGAACTGCTATCAGTGAATCTGCATTAGTAATGCGCTGCAGTGTGACTGAAACCTACAGGTTAGTGATAGGCTTGATTTTCGAGTCGAATGTAAGTTCAACATGAACATCTGCTATTTGGTAAGGGCATTCGGTGGGCCTTTTGTCCGCCACTCCCCACAATGCACTGCGCTTTGACAATGCATTGTGATTGGCCAAAGCAATGCATCTGATCACAGGTCAGGTGCAATGCTTTGGCCAATCACAGCACATTATGATGTCACAAGGGGGCAGGGCCACCTGCTTGATGTCACCGGGTGGCCCAGCCCCTTAGGTATTAATAAAGGACTTCTCAAAGATTGTCTACTGTCATTTTTTACACACTTTTTTTGTGAATGAGTAGTGGTACCATGTACCTTATACTCATTCACATGGGGGGAGGGCCAGAATCTGGGGGCCCCCTTGTTAAAGGGGGCTTCCAGATTCCGATAAGCTCCCTACCTGCAGACCCGCACAATCACCAGCTACAGTTGTGGGGAAGAGGCCCTTGTCCCCATCAACATGAGAACAAGGTGCTTTGGGGGGGAGCCCCCCTGCCCCAAAGCACCCCCCATGTTGAGGGCATGTGGCCTGGTATGGTTTGAGGGGGGGCGCTCACTCGTCCCCCCCCTCCTTTCCTGACCTGCTGGGCTGCATGCTCGGATAAGGGTCTGGTAGGGATTTTGGGGGGATTTTGTTTACATTTTGGCGTGGGTTTCCCCTCCAAATCTATACCAGACCTGAAAGGCTTGTTATGGATGGTGAGGGGGACTCCACAATGTTTTTTTGCTAAATTTTGTAATTTCGACAATTCTTTTTACATTCAGCTGTCAGCGGGGAAACCAGTTTACAGCTGAAACATTAAAGCATGTTTTCACTACCAAAATACTGCATGACTTAATAAAATAACTTGTGGAATTTTAGCAGGTTTTTTTTTTTAAATTGCTGTGCGGTATCTTACTGCATACTCGGATGTGGCAAGATACCGCTTAGTGAATTGTACCTGTTCGAAGTATGCGGAAAATGTTGGGCCCATCACTACTAAGGATTTAGCTTGAGTGACATGATTGCAGTAAAGCAGTGAAAATACAACTTATCTGAAGATTTATTTATTCCAGATAGCAGACCTCAGGTCAGGAATATGCAAAGTGCCTGAAACTTAACCACTTGCCCTCCAGAGGATTTGCCCCTCTACCTGACCAGGCCATTTTTTGCGCTGCGGTGGTGCGTTACTTTAACTAACAATTGCGTGGCCACGCAATGTTATACATAAATTAAGTTTTTCCACAAATAGAGCTTTCTTTTGGTGGTATTTGATCACCTCTGCATTTTTTTTGCACTATAAACGACATTTTTCTATTAAACAATAATGTCCAATAAAAAAATTTAAAAAAAATCAAATTTTGTCATACCTTTAGGCCAAAATATATTCTGCTACATGTCTTTGCTAAAAAAAATCCCAATACATGTACATTTATTGGTTTACGTGAAAGTTATAGCATCTACAAATGATGGTATATATACTGGAATTTAATTCTTTTTTTTTTACTAGTAATGGCGGCGATCAGCTACTTATTGCGAGTCTGCAGGACTGTGGAAGGTATTCTGACACTGGGGGGAACTAGCTAACTGCCACTGACATCCCCAGTGACACTAATACAGTGATCAGTGCTAATAAAAAGCACTGACACTGTACTAATGACACTGGGCAGGAAGGGATTAACATCTGGGGCGATCAAAGAGTTGTGCTGTATGTGATTTACTGGGGAAACAAGCTGTGTAGAGCAATACAAAGCAGCCTGTTCGTGTTGACAGGGGAGGGATCTGTATTATTTAAATACAGACCTCTCCCCTGTCAGCTCTGCAGACGATCACCGAGTCCCAGGCAAGAATTAGCGGCCAGGACATGGTGATTGACATGCTGAGGAACCAATAGCGGCATGGGTATGGAGCGAACGAGCCCCCTACCTAGAAATACTAAATCATGTATATATATATATATATATATATATATATATATATATATATATACGTAATTTTGCGCATCCCTGCCACCCTGTAGCAGTACTTCTGCTAAAAGGGCGGTTTGAAGTGGATAAAAAAATAACCCCCCCCCAAATATCCCTTCTTATCCATTTTCAATCAATACCCACTAACGTGCCATGCTGGCATCGGCTTTGTACGATGGGGGGGAGTGGTAACATCATTGAGCAAATATGGCCAATGGCTTATGTGGTGGGGATTCCCAGTGACATCAGCTGTTCCTAGGGATATGGCGAGTGCAAGCACAAGTGACAATGGAAAACTAATATATAGAAATGATAGAAATAATGATTCTATATATGATACTCAGGACTGGATGGGCAAAAGTTTGGGAGTTTGTCCAAACTGTTGGCTCATCCCTCCCAGAAACCTAAGCTCCTCCTCTGTGTCCTGTTGCCTCTACCTCACATGGGTGGAGTTCGTTTTGAGACACTTACCCAGCTGACAGTGGTCTGGGGCCTGCTAATTCTGAACCTGGGCCTGGACTTGGAGAGCTCCTATAATTAGCAATAAAGGTCTGCACACCACTATTAACTACACCATTCAGCAACCAACAATATATTATTATATAGGGTGCTTAAACCTCTCCAAAGTGTATTAATCTGATAGTACAATAGTTTTTAATATATAGAGTATATATAGAGTATAGGAGTCGTCGTTTAAAATCTGTCCATTTTGGGGGGACTCTACACAATTGTTTTTCATTGTTGCTGTAGAATGTGGTACAACAAAAATGACATTTATGAAGAAAAAATGGATACAGTTTAAACTTTATGAAGTAAGTCTTAATTGTTGGCTTCTTGAAAAAAAAACAAAAAACAAACAGACCCCTCTAAACTTCCCTCACAATAAATAAAAGACCTTGTGTAGAGCCTATTATCCATTTTGGTCTTTTGGTTTTAATTCTTAATCCTCCTTGTCTAAACCTTTTCCTCAGATTGCCAGCCTCAACCTCAAAATCTTCCTCCAAGAGAAATTCCTTTGGACTCTAAGATATTAGCTCACCTCAGTGCAAATACCCATTTGTTAAGTGTCACAGGTTTCCTGGCTAATTTCACTGAGCCATCCTAATTAACATCTATATTTAGATCCAAAAACTCCACTTTTTTCCCCTCAAAGTGAAGCTCAGTTTCAAACTGCTGTTATTTCCACTAAGGATGCCAATGAATTATAACAGCTCATCCTTACTGTCCCCCCAAAAAGGAGTACATCATCAATGTATTGATGCCAGTTTAACATCCAACACTTGTCAATCTGATCATCTCCAAATATTTGTTGTCCCAGTCCCCCAGATAAGGATTGGCATGCTCTTGATTAAAGTTTGTCCCCATTGTTGGTCCTTGTATGTATGTCGTGAATGAATATAATATCTTCCCCTGAGGATCTAAACTCCTTCAGAGCCATCCACCATTTTTGGACTGAATTAAGCCATTTGACATTATATCACAACAGCCGTAAAGCCATCATAAAACAGTAATGAGTATAGCAGCTGTAAAACCTGAGCATACAGTAAAATTGGCATCAATGAAGCAAAATAGAGACCAACAGAAATAGAGAACCAGGTGATCAGCATGGCAACAGGCCTAGTACAAACAAATATATCACTCAGAACAGAGGCCGTAGGGATTATGGCCAGAAACAAAGATATCATCAGAGATATATACCCAGGATATTGGCATGTAAGGGAGCAACATGGCAGCTGACCCAAAGCGGCAAGTACCTACCTCATTGATTCTCAGAACAGCTCTAATCAGGACACAACAATTAGGAAAATTGCTAAGGCACACATGGGGGCACAAGAGCTCAATTAACAAGGTGGAAGACCTGATATGAAAAAGAGTCAGGTGGTGGGGCCCACCAAACCAGGAAGTCGGGGACATTGAGGAGTGCGAAGAAATTTCTTCTTCCCCGGTTTAGCGGGTGTCCAGATCTTGCGTAGAGTAGATGAGGACCTGGATGGAGTAGGAGGTTGCAGAAAGGGAGGGAGTCCCAACTGTTTAAAAAAGGAGTCCGCTTCATGCAGATCACAAAGTACGACTTGGACATTATCTTTGGAGACAACTAACTTGAAAGGGAATCCACACCGGTAAGTGATGCGGTGCTGCTGGAGATGGGTGGTGACTGACTTCCAGGCACGCTTTTTTGCCAAGGTGATGGTGGATAAATCACTGAAAATTTTAAGTCTGTCTCCTTGAAATTCCAGGGAGGACTTGTGGAAGAGAGCAAGGCTTCCTTGCTGTCAAAGTAGTGAAAACGAATGATAATATCTCTGGACCTAGTACCCTCAGGAGGCTTTGGGCCCAGTGATCTATGGGCCCAATCCATGCGCCAATCAACATCTGGGACTTTTGGGGCAAGAGTGGTAAACAAAGATAGTAGGTAACGCTGAAGGTTGGAGTCAGGGACCTTTTCAGAGATGCCTCGAACACGGATTTCTGACGGCGCTCCCTGTTTTCCAGGTCTTCCTGCTAGAGCTGGAGCTGGGACACGGAATGTTTCAGATTCACATTATCCTCTTCCAGGACATGGACATATTGCACCAATTCATCAAACTTTGACTTAAGGTGGTATGTGCGTTCTCCCATTTGGGTAATCTCCCCCCTAAGCTCCTGAGCCAGCTTCCCAATTTCAGCAGAGATAGTGCGGGTGATATTGCGTAAAAGTACTTGCAGTTTTTCCTCCACCATCAGAGAAGGGACCACCGGAGTAGGAAGCAAGGCAGCAGGGGCACCTGCATCTGTCCCCTCCATTTCAGTGAACCCTCCAGAGCACTCACTCGGACCACTGCAACTACTTGAGGCCAGGGATGCAGGCCTAGTGAAGACTCAATACAGCATGGGAGGCGGTGTGAGCGTCTTCCAATGCCCGATTTTACCCATGTAGGTGCCTGGGAGTGTCCCAACTTGAGATCTCCCGGGTCTGTGACTGCTGCAGGAGGGCAGTTGGAGGGTTGTGAAAGCTGAGGGTTGGCAGAGCTCAACTCTCATGCGTACACTATCTTGGGTCGCTGCGCATGCGCCCCCCGGAGGTAACATTTTTAATGACTAGTTTTGATCAGCAACTTGCCAGCTGCTGGTCACAGCTATTTTTTTTTAAACATCAGTGTCAGGGGAACAGGTGTGTTATAAATTCTTGGTCATTGAAGTGATTATAAATTTATAGCAGAAGAGTGAATGCCTCTGGTATAAGGCATTCTGACTGGGCCAACTGAAAAAGGTTCTATTCCTCCATATGCCTTACTTCAGTGGCAGTGAAAGGGTTAAAAGATACATTTTCACATACTGTTCCCACGAGCAACGTGGTTGATGCATTAATAATAGCTGGCATATTGTAATTAGATATATTTAGACTGATTATAATAGAAAATTATTTTGTTACTGAAAATTTCCAGTTTAAGTGTGATTCTTTTTCTTCAGAATTGTAATTTTATTTCACCACTCTATACAGACAGTAATATAGAATGTATGCTAATAAATTGCTCATAGCAATTGTTGATCGCACTTAATTATGCCTCATCTGTGAACAGATGCCCTTAAGGAAAAAAACAAATATAACTATTTATTATATTACTCTGATCCTTGACAAAGCAATTATGTAACATTATATTCATAAGCTATATCTGAGCTTAAGTATAAACTTGTGAGCAATAAGAGCCCCAAAAGCAAAAGCTAAGATCTATAATGCAGATTCCCAGAAGAACAATATATCTATAATATACCCACTCATAAACATAGCCAAGTAGTTTATCTTAGTGGTTGCCATATTTTACATGACAGAATTTAGTTAATGATAGCTAAATAAGCACATAAGCAAATGTGCCCAGGCTGAATTCACAATGGTAGTGGTGGTGGGGGGAAGGGGTCAAATACTGTTCAACGTCTCAAAAATTCAGACTTAAAATCAAACCTTATTGAAATCTAGGGGAGGAAAATATTGCTACAATGTACATTTTAGCCATTTCCAAGACAAGAAAGAAAGAAAGAAAGAAAGAAAGAAAGAAAGAAAGAAAGAAAGAAAGAAAGAATAATGCCATAAAAAAAGGAGAGTCCTCAAGAGAAACATAGGACATTACAAAAAAGAGTTTACACATTATTGAAGGACGTTACAGAACCTAAGGAAGATATTCTCTGTACACCTGTGAGACATCACAACCAGACCAGTCTTTGGAAGATATGAATGTTGTAACTCTTAAAGGGAACTTCAAAAATATTTAGGAAAGGGAAACCTTTGAACTAGGAATGATAATTCCATTTAACACAAAAGATAATAGACTAAATGTGGACCCAAGTTTTCTAAATCACTATCCAACAGTTTTATTATCACCTCTCACATGTTTGTGTTTTTTCCTCTCAGAGATTGTCTTACTTAACTTTCTCCTAAAACTTTGTGTATTGCTACTGCTTTGACCTTGAAAAATAAGCTACACCCCGAAACCTTGTCCTCAAAATTTGGATGTTAGTGATTTAAAAAACAAATTCACAAAAATTTTGTTGCAAGGGCACAAATATGGCTACAATCACCTTAAGCATATCTGACTTTTTTATGAGGAGGTGAGCAAAACCTCAGAGCAAAACAGAGGGGTAACTGTGGACGTGGTATACCTGGATTTTACAAAAGCATTTGACACAGTTCCCCACACACGACTAATGTGTAAGGTAAAGTCTACAGGCTTGGAAAAATATGCATATAAATGTATAGAAATGGGCTAAAAGATTGTATTCAGAGAGTAATGGTTAATGATTCATACTCTGAATGGTCTAAGGTTGTCAGTGGTGTACCCCAAGGTTCAGTGTTGGGACCCTTACTTTTTAATATATTTATAAATTATACAGTGAGGAACAGAAGTATTTGAACACCCTGTGATTTTGCAAGTTCTCCCACTTAGAAATCATGGAGGGGTCTGAAATTCACATTGTAGGTGCATTCCCATTCTGAGAGACAGAATTAAAAAAAAAATCAGGAAATCACATTGTATGATTTTTAAAGAATTTATTTGTCTTGCACTGCTGAACATAAGTATTTGAACACCTTAGAAAATCAGTGTTTATATTTGGTACAGAAGCCTTTGTTTGCAATTACAGAGGTCAAACGTTTCCTGTAGTTCTTGACCAGGTTTGCACACACTGCAACAGGGATTTTGGCCCACTCCTCCACACAGATCTCCTCTAGATCTGTCAGGTTTCGGGGCTGTCGCTGAGCAACACGGAGTTTCAGCTCCCTCCAAAGATGTTCTATTGGATTTAGGTCTGGAGATTGGCTAGGCCACTCCAGAACCTTGATATGCTTCTTACGGAGCCACTCCTTGGTTATCCTGGCTGTGTGCTTCTGGTCATTGTCATGTTGGAAGACCCAGCCATGACCCATCTTCAATGCTCTAGCTGAGGGAAGGAGGTTGTTGCTCAAAATCTCACAATAAATGGCCCCATTCATCCACTCCTTAATACAGTGCAGTCATCTTGTCCTCTTCACAGAAAAGCACCCCCAAAGCATGATGTTACCACCCCCATGCTTCACAGTAGAGATGGTGTTCTTGGGATGCAACTCATCCTTCTTTTTCCTCCAAACACGGCGAGTGAAGTTTATACCAAAAAGTTCTACTTTGGTCTCATCTGACCACATGACTTTCTCCCATGCCTCCTCTGGATCATCCATATGGTTAGTGGCAAACTTCAGATGGCCCTGGACATGTGATGACTTGAGCAGGGGAACCTTCCGTGCAATGCATGATTTGAAACCATGACGGCGTAGTGTTCTACCGACAGTGACCTTTGAAACTGTGGTCCCAGCTCTCTTCATGTCATTGACCAGCTCCTCCTTTGTAGTTCTGGGCTGATTCCTCACCTTTCTTATCATCCGTGATACCCCATGAGGTGAGATCTTGCATGGAGCCCCAGTCCGAGGGAGACTGACAGTCGTCTTTAGCCTCTTCCATTTTCTAACAATTGCTCCAACAGTTGATCTATTTTCACCAAACTGCTTGGCAATTGCCCCGTAGCCCTTTCCAGCCTTGTGGAGGTCCACAATTTTGTCTCTGGTGTCTTTTGACAGCTCTTTGGTCTTGCCCATGGTAGTAGTTGGCGTCTGACTGACTGTGGGGTGGACAGGTGTCTTTAAATAGCTCAGACAGGTGCTACTAAGCTCGATTAATGAGTGGAGTAGAGGTGGACTTTTTAAAGGCACAGTAACAGGTCTTTGAGAGCCAGAATTCTTGCTGTTTTTTAGATGTTCAAATTCTTATGTTCAGCAGTGCAAGACAAATAAATTCTTTAAAAATCATACAATGTGATTTCGTGAATTTTTTTTTTAATTCTGCCTCTCAGAGTGGGAATGCACCTGCAATGTGAATTTCAGACCCCTCCATGGTTTCTAAGTGGGAGAACTTGCAAAATCGCAGGGTGTTCAAATACTTCTGTTCCTCACTGTATTGGGCCTGGGATTAAAAATACCATTTCAGTCTTTGCAGATGAAAACAAACTTTGCAGTGGAATTTTAGTAGTGAAAACATTCTCTAATGTTTCAGCTGTCAGCCCCTTGTCCCCATGTATGCTGGGTAGGGCCTCTTCCCCACAACCGTGGCTGGTGGTTGTCGGGGTCTGTGAGCGGGAGGGGGCTTTTTGGAATCTGGAAGCCCTCTTTAACAACGGGGGCCCCCAGATCCTGCCCCTTCCATGTAAATAAGTGGTCAGGTGCATTGCTTTGGCCAATCACAATGTGCACTGCATTGTAGGGCGTGGCAGGCGAATAGCCAGCCGAATGCCCTTACTATTTGTATGTTCACTGAACACACAAACAGCTGATGTTCGAGTTGAACTTATGTTCGACTCAAACATAAAGCCCAACACTACACACCACATAACAAAAATGATTTAGCAATAAATTAGGCATATACTGTACATACAATTATACAACAGGTACAAATATCCAAAAATGTCCTATCACATCTAGCATAACACAACCTAAGTACAGTATTTGCTCCTCTATTGAATCACACCAAAAAAATACATGCATGTATATATGTAAAGTGAGCAGCACTTAGAACATATACATAGCAGCTGATGTTTAGAAATAAATACAGGAGTTCATTACCCAGAATAGAGTTATGAGAAGAATAGTTGAGCCAGACCCTGGTAAAATGAGAGAGGAGGAAAAAACAATGTTTCAGGGATGTAGGAACCCCCTTTCAGGAGATCCTCCTACCTCTGTCCGCTGTGTCCACTGTGACAGCCCACTGTGCATGCGCGAGAAACGCTGCACTTTGTGATTGGTCCGGAGTCTTCTGGGACCTGTCATGTGTCCCAGAAGACGCCGTACCATTCACAAAGCGCAGCGCTTCACGCGCATGCGCAGTGGGGACCCGGCTGTCACAGTCAAGTACCCACACTAAAGAAGCTGGTGTCGGAAGACTGTACAGCGCTGGGCTGAGGAACAGGTAAGAGAGAAGAGACGAACAGCAGTGGGAATACCAGACCCATATTCGCTCCATATTCGCTCCATAAGACGCACTGACATTTCCCCCCTTTTTTTGGGGGGAAAAACGTGCATCTTACGGAGCAAAAATACAGTATATAGAGAGGTTTTTTTTTCTCTGCTGTATGCAGGGACGGACTGACCATTTGGAAACTCGGGCAAAGCCCGAGGGCCCGTGGTCAGTAGGGGGCCCCATGAGATGCCCCTGGTACCTTTTTCATAGTCTTTTTTGAGTTTGGGCAAGGACACAGGGGCCCCATGAGTTGTCAGTCTGCCCCTGGCTGTATGTATGTATTATTTACTGTTTAAAAAAAAAAAAATAAATAAAAATAAAAAAAAAAAAAATATATATATATATATATATATATACAGTATTAAATATTTGTACAGTGTCCTACATTGGGAGTACATAACGTTTTCTAATATATTTAGAAATTAGAATATATTTATATTAGAAATATAATATTTCTAATATAAATATTTACCTGTTGTACACTTGTTCCTTTCTTAACCGCTTCCCACCTGGCCATTGTACTTAAACTGCTGGGTGAGACAAGCACCGTTCTAAGAGGACGTTCCTGTACATAGGGATGTCTAATTTCAGTACACTGTCAGTACATCAGGATTGATCAATTTATACAATTTATATATACTGTATATACCATAACTTGTACACTCTATAACGTTCACACAGACTAAATAATACACACTGATTTGGGTTATTTATGTAGAAGAAATATAACTGATTACGTTTTAGCTTAGATTTATGAAGAATGATTATTTGCAAAATTTCATAGCAGAAACTAAGAAAAACTAGTTTAAAAAAAAGTGGTAATTTTTTTATATAGCAAAAAGTTAAAAACCTAAAAATAATTAGAAAAATTTTATTTGGGTACAGTATTACATGAGTAAGCAATTTTGATTCAAAGCACGAGAGTGAGAGCATGAAAAGATGAAAATTGGCCTGGGCAGGATTTATTAGAGCACCTATAACATATTCCAATTTTATGGAGAATATCCCTATGTTCTTGTGCTTTAAGCCCACAACATTTCTTATGAGGGTGAGGTTTTTTGTGAATAGGGCACTGACTATTAGGATCTTTAACTCTATCACCCGAATCACTCTGGTGAGCAGGAATGGATAGTAGAAGTGAGATGTCTGTCTTTTTAGCAGATACTGCTCTTTTTAATTCTCTATATTTAGCTGCTTTGTTATCGTACCTTGATGATGATGAACCAGGCAAGCTAGATTCACTGAAGCCAAAGCTGGGATCAATATGGAGGAAGAGATACATTATAGGATTTTATATTTTGAGCCCTGTTGTGCCCTATTCTCTTGCAGGTTGTATGGCAGTTGAAACACCACTGGATTCACGCCATGAGCGGTGCCCAGATATCTTAGTCCAGGTACATGAGGGTCTGTCCTGGCCAACTCTACTGTAGTTCCATGAGTAGGTCTCATAGTTCTAGAAACTTGTGATGATCTTTGCTTCCTATTTTTGGAAAGTTTTTTGTAGTTCCTTAAATAAAGCGCTTTCTATGGCTTCTGAGCTACCATAGGTTTGCTCGAGACTTGCCCATGCAGCAGCAAGACCTGCAGCTGGGTAGTCAACATGTACTGCTCTCAGTTTTTTAACACGATCTGCAGATTCTGGCCCCAGCCACTTTATGAGCAAATCAAGTTCCTCTTTGGCAGTAAGCTTGGGATCAACAGTAGCAGCCTTGAAGGTTGATCTCCAAACCTTATAGTTCTCTGGACAGTCGTTGAACCTTGAGAGGCTAAAGTTAATGAGCTTGCAGCAAATCATACATCTGGCAAAGTCAGACAGGCCTGTTTTCTCACTCTTTGGTGCCAAAATAACTTGTGGTACCCCTTGGGCATAAAATTTTTCTGATTAATAAGGGCGAGATATAACAAGATCAAATAATGTTGTAAGAGCATTTAGCTGTGATTTAGTCTCTAAGGGTTCTGCTGGCTTTATTTGAACTGTGGCTTGTCACTGAGAATCACCTTGTCATTGGCAGGAAAGGATGTGGTTTGCCATGTAGATGAACTTACATTGGGGATTTGAAAAGGCTCAGGCTTTTGCAGGTTGGTGGTCTCTGTGTTGAGAGTCCGAACAGTATTGTTAGTAAGGTACAGGAAATGATTCTGTATCATTGCAAACATTACGCCTGGATTCTCCAGTTCTGCTGGAATAGAACAGTCTGAATTAGTACTTTCCTCCATTGTTTGTTCAAGGACATTCAGCCTTGCTAGAGCAGCTGCTTCTTCCCTTTCCATTTGCAGAGTTTTTATTTGGGATCCTGCCTTTGCTTGGTGAGCTTTGCTCTGAGCTTCTATTTCTGCTTGGTGTGCTGTCATCTCCACTTGCAGAGTTTTGCTTTGAGCTTCTGCTTGGCGAGCTGTCTTCTCTGCTTGGACAGTTTTGCTTTGAACTTCTGCCTCTGGTTGCATAGTTTTGCTTTGAGCTTCCATTTCAACTTTCTGGCAAATGAGCTTTGCACTTTATATGCTTTCAGATTTGCATTAGCTTGTCAGTTATCGTTGATCTTCTGGAGTATCTAGAAGAATGTGCTGTGAGCTTAGTAGGTTTGGATTTATGAGATCTGCTTTCCTGCAGTTGAGCAATGCGGAGTGCCTTATCCTTAGCATCTTGCACTAAGAGATCTCTTTGCTGGTTTTGTGCATCTGTCTTAGTTCTGCTAAAGAGCCCTCCTATATATTAGAGTCCTTTTAAGAAAGCTGTGTATTTTGCAAACAGCCACTGGCAGTGTTTATAAGCTGAAGATAGGTGATCTATAGAGTCCCTTAATTCAGCTGGATGACATGCAGCAAAGCTGACATGCAGTACAATATGTAGTTTTGACCCATAGATCTGACATATCGCTGGAGAATTTCTCTCTAGTGGTTTTTTCTAAGTTTCCATGGTGGTTTATTGTGCTTTTGCATCCTACACTTTGCTCTGCGGTATCTGCAGAATCTGCCCCCTGTGTGTGGTCAGAGACATGATGTATCTGTGTGGATTCAGCGATAATAGAATGTTCAGAACCTTGTCTAGACTTTTTTTTCGAGTTTTGCAAAAATGGTTACTGTCTCTTTAAGAAGATGAACAACAACTTAGACAGGTGAGATAACACAGCCCAGTCCAATGCAGAGAAAAAGTTTTAAACATTCACAGGTGAAATTCAGAAAGTGCGTGTGGTCATGTGCTTTCACAAGATGGCGGATGGCACTGAGCTTGATTGCAGATTGGACACACACATATACACAGCAGGCTGTAGGAATTCTACACTACAACTGTTGAATTAGTGAATTATCCCTTGCTGAGGCCTCTACGCCTGGCCTGTATAATTTTATTTTATTATTATACAGGATTTATATAGCACCAACAGTTTGCTCAGCGCTTTACAATATAACGGGAGACAATACAGCAACAATACAGTTCAATACAAGAGGGAAAGGAGGGCCCTGCTCCTTGGAGCTTACAATCTAGCAGATTATAAGCAGATACAATCAACATGGACAGTCCTTATCAGATAGCTGAACTCACCAAACACCTTTTTCTAATCCACACAGAAAGTATAGCAGCCAACAAGTTGTAGCAGATGATTGAAAAGATGGTATTTGCAGGTCAAAACATCACAAAAAAGGGAGGGAACGCAGAAAAGAAGACAGAAAAAGATGATTCAATAACCAAAATATTCACAAGACAGTATATTAGCTAACTATATAGAGGCTAATAAACAATGGCTAAGGAAATTAACTATATAAATTTTCACTGCACAGTAATATGAACATTAACCATGACTATGCATCGCATTATATTTTCACACAACAAGTCTAACAGCACAACAGGAACTGAAAGGGATGTCATACTGCCACCAGCTGTTAATATCAGCCATGGTATATACGTAGGGGATATGTGCTTGAAATAGTAAATTAGGCATGATTTTATTTTTTTTTCATCAATAGAATTTTTATTGAGTTTCAGGTAGAAAGCAGAACACTTCAGATTTACGTGTAGAATAAGTGCCATATGTACAATGTTACAGTCGATATAAAACAGTTAAGCCATTTGACTCCAGGGTAGAATCCAAAGAAGTTGAACCACAGTAGTACAATAAGGAAAGCAAAACAAAAAAGTTATAACTTTAAGGAGCGTTATAATTGTAAATAGCAACATCTACAAAGTACATGTCAATCTACATCAAGGAGATATCCAATCAACCCAAAAACTGCCGTTTCGGCTCCAATTAGGTATTGTATTAGCTCTAACAGAGAGGGATTTTTCATATACATAATGAAGTTTTATTAACCACTTTCCATCCCATACTGTTACAGGTTGGCACTGGTGCAAAAAATCAAGTGTATATATACGTGATTTTGCATTTTTCGCGTAGGGTGCGCATGCAAGGAGTTCGCGTGCTCCCTACCCATGCCGCCATTTGCAGCCATGGCTGTCAAACACTGAGTGATTACTCACCGGTGCCCAGTTATTGCCGAGCATCTCTGCCGGGGGGGGGGGGGGGAGAACTGTTTGTAAACAAAACAGTTCTCTCCCCTGTCAGATCCTGCACACTGCTTTGCACAGCCATGCAAAGCAGTGTGCTTACAGTGAAGCACAAACACACAGCCCCACAGTAAAACACACACAGCACACAGTTATCCCTTTGGTTGCCCCACATATTAACCCCTTCCTGTCTAGTGCTATTAGTACAGTGACAGTGCTTTTTATGAGCACTAATTCTTGTATTGGTGTCACTGGGGATGTCAGTGACACAAAGTCAGTTTCCCCCAGTGTCAGAATGCCCGCCGCAGTCCAGCTATAAGTTGCTGATCACTACTAGTAAAAATAAAAATCAAAATCCAGTTTATATACCGCCATTTTTAAACGCTATAAATTTCACATAAACCAATTAATTTACACGTATTTGGGATTTGTTTTATGATGAAATTTGATTTTTTTTTTAATTTTACTGGACATGTTTAATAGCAAAAAGTCAAACATATTGTTTTTTTTTTCTCAAAATTGTCAGTC
The DNA here is from genome assembly GCF_062004578.1 of Staurois parvus. Classification (NCBI taxonomy): domain Eukaryota; kingdom Metazoa; phylum Chordata; class Amphibia; order Anura; family Ranidae; genus Staurois; species Staurois parvus. The sequence continues at coordinate 7,971,302 of NW_028317852.1, forward strand.
TTTTTTTTTTATAGCGCAAAAAATAAAAAACACACAGGCAATCAAATACCGCCAAAAGAGTGCTCTATTCATGGGAATGAAAGGACATACATTTCATTTGGGTGCAGTGCTGCATGACCGCGCAATTGTCAGTTAAAATAACGCAGCGTCATAACGCAAAAAATTGCCTTGTCAGGAGGGGGGATAAATCCTCAGGAGAGCAAGTGGTTACGGCAATGAGTTCCATAATATTGTATGCAAGATTCTTCTTCCATAATCTGATGATTATTAATTTTGCAACCACAAGCACTTGGGTAACTGTTGTGCATCACTGAATAGGGAAACATCCAATATCCAGATTAAGTAGTGCCAGGGCTGGGTCAGGACTGGTTAATATTCTTGTAATGTTAGATATCAATTGGAATGTCTGTTGGCAGAAACTAGTCAGATTTTTACATGTCCATATATCAAAGATTTTGCCCACTTGACCGCAACCCCACTAACAGAGGAAGGAGTGGCTAGGGGAAATTTTTGCAAGTCTGTAAGGGGTGAGATAACAATGTAATGGAATAGGAGTATCTCAGAGCTTGTATCCATTGGGAGTCTGAGAAGGTATGATGTTAATCTAGCTACCATTGTTCCATAGAGGAGTTTTATGGAAGATCTATTTGCATTGGAAGAGAGTAAAAGACGGAAATACCTTTTGGTTTGAGGTGCACAATTAGTATAGAACTGCCAGGTGCAAGGGTGCAGCTAAATTGAGTGTTTCTGGAGTTACCTTTAGAAAGTGAAGAATACGCATATGTGAAAAATCTTGTAAAAAAGGATATTATAGGTGGCTATTAACTCCTAAAAAGGTTTATGATCTAAAAAAAGATCTTTCATCCATTGAATACTGGACTCATGCTAATTCTCTGTCTGCAAATGTGGTACTAGAAGCTCAAGAGATGAAATAAGAGTGAGAACCTCCGTAATATGTTTGTCGTATACTGTTCTCTGAGTAACTGCATGCCAACCCAACAGGGAGGCTTTAACAGTATTAGGAAATCGTGAGAGGTCTAGAGTGGACCCTAGGTCCGCTAGTAGTAGTGCTTTCAGATCTTTAGTTTGGGTTAGGGCGGATTCAATATCCTCCCATAAGGTGTCCTGAGAGGAATGAAACCAGTGTTTCAGTTGGAAGAGTAAGGAAGCATAATAGTAATACTAATATCCACAAACCCTACAGTCCTTTTATGCTTATTTACATGTGCATAGGAGTATCTTGCCCTTTTGTTTTGCCAGACAAATTTTTTAAGAAGGGAATTTAAGGATCACAAACTGGGATTGGTAAGGTCCTACAAATGTATAAAAGTTGAGGTAGTATTACCATCTGCCCATCCATGTGAGTTCACACCAGGAGAATTGGTGGAGCTCTTTAGTTAATCTTGTAATAAGAGGTTTATAATTTGCTTCCATAAGGTGAGTGGATGAAGTTAATGTGAGCCTAAGTAAGGAATGCCTTTATTTTCCCAAGAATAAGGTAGTTGTCAAGACAGACTATTTCAGATGTGGTCTTGGACACCTAAATCAAGAATTACCGATTTGAGAAACAATTTACCTAATAGTACAAGATGGAGCTAAACAAATGTATTACTTGGTGAGTACTAGGTAGGGACACCAGTAAATTAGTGAGAATCAAGATAACATCATCAATTAATAAGTTAATGACGTGGCGATGACTATGGAAAAGAAACCCTGTGATGGAGGATTGAGAGCTGATGTATTAGGCAACAGGTTCAATCATAAGGTTAAAAATGGTTGGGGATATTGGGAAACCTTGCCTGGTGCAGTTTGAAATGGAGAAGGATTTGGGCAATAGGCTGGAAGAGTAGGCTCGTGCAGATGGTGTAGAATATACAGTAGGACCATAATGGCTGACAGAACTGTTCCTGAAAATCCAAGTTTCAATAAAACTTGTCTTATATATGACCAGTGCACATGGTCAAATTCCTTCTCTTCATCTATAGATACGAATAAAGAAGGTGTTCAAATTTTCTCGGCATGACAAATTATATCTACAACATGTCTAGTCGCATCTTGTGCCTGTCATCCCTTAGTGGAGCCCATTTGATCAGGTTTGACCAAGGTACCAAAGACATCAAGAAGGTCCCTGGCTAATAGTTTGGCATACACTTTTACATCAGTATTCAAAAGAGAGATTGGCTGAAAAGTGGTTGGAGTACTAGAATCTTTGCCTGGTTTAGAAATAGTAATAATATTGGCTGACAACATCTCTGCTGGGACTGAGGCTATAGAAGCTGCTTTTGTAAAGAGTTTTGCCATATAGGGTGCTACGTCAGCTGCAAAACATTTGTAGTGATCATCTGTGAATCCATCAGGGCCTGGAGACTTGCCATTGGGTAAGAATTTGATTGTATGAATGATTTCTTTAGGTTCTCAATTTGAGAAGTTGATAGAACTGGAAGATTCACATGGTCTAGAAATATATTAATGTCTTCTACTGTGGGCTGATGGATGTTGGAATCGTCTTTTAATTTTTTACAGGGCACTGTAATAATCAGTGAAAGCACCGGCTATATACTGAGGGTTACTTAGCCTCTGATTTGAAAAATGGGTGATAGATAAATGGAAATCTAGAGTTGGCATAACGGGTTTTTAACCTGCTTGCTAACAGTTTGCCAGCTTTATTATTGTTAGCATAGTAATTAAGTTTAAGACGTGTCAGATAATGATCATGTTGAGAGCATAGCAATTCCTGAAGGTCATAGCGTAATTTGACAAAGGTGGCAGATATAGATTCTGTGGAATTTTATTTGTTTTGAGCCTCAAAAGTGTAAATAGCCTGTAAAAGCTCAGAAAGTTTATAGTTCAATTATTTTTCAAGCCACACACATCTGAAGGATAATTCCCCTCATCAAAGCTGGGGCCATTTCTAAAGGGAAAAATATCTATTTCAGAGGAACAGTTATTGTAAAAATACTCACGGAGATATTGGGAGAGCCTCTGTCAGTTATCATGCTGTTGTATCACCATATTATTGCAGCTCCAAGCATATGTCAGGGGACAGGAGTCTTTCTGCTCCACTGTCAGGAAAATTGCCGCATGGTCTGACCACATAATATCAGAAATGGAGGAGGAAGAGGTTTATTGTAACAACCATTTATCAACAAAGAAATAATTTATTCTGGAGTAAGTGTGGTGCCATGAAGAAAAGAAGGTATAGTCTCTCTCTCTGACATGCTGGCATCTCCACACATCATACAGATCTTCAGTGTGAAGAAAGTTTACCAGAGCTGGACGATGTCCTTTAATCTGTGATGAGGAGTCCAGAGAAGAGTTCATCACTATGTTAAAGTCTCCACATGTGATGAGGTGTCCACATCTACTCGAATTGATCTTCCATACCAGCTTTCTAACAGATCGCATACCAGTCCAGGGCAGATTTAGGCACCAGTTTTGCTGGATATTTCCATTTGTATGGAATATTGTGGTTCCTTTAAGCGTTTGTGATGGAGATGAGATTTCTATGTTGTTTAAGTGTACATTGAGATAGATCTTGGAGAAGCTGGAGATTGAAGGCTTTCTCAGGAAGTTGTTTTGAGCATAGGTCCTAGGAAGGCTGCTTGAAGTTGTTCTTAAGCCTGGAAAAAATGGACCTTCAGTATGACATCTCTTGGAATACCTGGAGGTAAGAAGAATGGTTTGGGAACTCAATGTATCCGGTCAATTGTGAGATCTTCAGATGAGAGAGAAGGAACCACTGCCAGAAACAAGTCACGCACAAAGTGTGGTAGTTACGACTGTTGTACTGTTTATCATGAATTCTCATGTTGTTCCTCCTTGACCTCTCTTCTAGATCAGCAAGTTTCATTTTGATCTATGTGATGTCTTCAGATTGTACTATATAAGCACCAGCGTGTTGTAGTTAGAAGTGAAATCTGAGATAGAGCATTCTACATGGTTCACTCAGTTGCCTAGCTCCTGGAGTTCTAGTTTAGACTCATGCAAGCAATCATGTCTGCCTGTAGTGAGGCCCTAGGACAGTGATGGCGAACCTATGGCACGCGTGCCAGAGCTGGCACGCAGAGCCATCTCAGTGGGCACGCCAGGAAGAAGAGGAAGATGAGCGCACACGGACCACGCACACTGACCGGCCATCCAGATCTCGTCCACACTGGACCCCCATCAAACTACATCTCCCACATGTCTCTGAGGCCAGGGTGGGTGTGGACGAGAGGAAACGGCTCCTATGCGGATCTGGTACCAGGGTTGATGTAGCCAGGGATGGGCGTGGATGAGAGGAAGAGGCTCCCACACTGATCCGGGGCCAGGGGCAACGTGTTCAGCGTGGATGGGAATGAGCTGCTGGGTTGGAAGCCACACCGACACTGCCAGAGGTGAGATTAACTGCTTGCCAACCATGCTATAGCCAAAAGATGGCTACAGTGTGGTTGTCTAGTTCTGGGAGGACGTCCCAGAACGCGAACCCAGTGGCACACACCCTGCGCTGCCGGAGATCACTGTGTCCTACGGATACAGCTGATCACGTGATAAGGTAAAAGGCCAATCACAGTGTTGGCACTTTGAAATAAAAAAGTTGGTTTTGTGTTGCAGTTTTGGGCACTCGGGTTCAAAAAGGTTCGCCATCACTGCCCTAGGAGATAGAATCATTCCTTTAGCATTGTATTGGACACAGGCTGGCCAGAGATAAGGAACATTTTTATGAGTAGTGTGAGGTGCGTCCACATCCGGGTTAACCTCTGCAAGCATTTCATCTTCATTTGCTGTGAGAGAGTCTCTGTGGGGCGCTTAATTTCACAGGGCTCAGGAAGATAGCAGAGGAGAAGCAAGATCCTGTGAAATTACCAGCAGCTAAAGCCTCTGCAATTGTACTTTGCGGTGCAGCCAACACTAGAGTTCTGGCAGGTTCCTGTGTGGAATGGGGCTGTCACCATTTTGTTGTAGCCTCCGCAATACAGTCAGGAAGAAACTTAACAGTTTCTGCGGCTGTGGGGATTCTCTTCTGTGGTGTGGCATGGAGCATAGTTTAAAGAAGCAGAGGAACTGAGTATGCATTTGTGGTATAGCTCTGTTATCTGGGATATTCAGCATATGCAAAAACCGCAATCACAGGGTGTGGTGTGTTTATCTCATCAACATTATGCATCTAATATCCTGAAAGACATATGCATAAGCACATCTAAAAACTACCACCAATAGGGCTAAACTGGATAGCTATGACATGAATATCAGACATACCATACAAACCATATTAAGAAGTGGTGGGAAAAAATAGGGTCAAACTATCAACCAGTGGATGTAAAAGGTCCTTAATAAGCACATCTATCATCACTCCTCACATTCTGGATAAGTGCTTTAAGTTAATGAAAAATACAAGATAAAAATACCATCTCAATCAATTCTACATATACTGTAATCCACCTGTAAGAATTGAACATCCATTACTTATCAAAACCAAACAGAGAAAGGTTCCAAGGCTAAATATTAACTTACCAGGAAAAAGAAACCTATTCAAATACAACACCACACTCTCCCCTTCATGGGATCCAAAATGTATCTACCACCTGAGTTTCTCTCTGCTAAATAATCCCTGCACCTCCTGAGAATCTCCCTCAATACCTCCCACCCTGAGTACACCCACGCAGATGAGAGGGGTATGCTTTGGGAGGCGGGGAGATTCTCTCCCCACTGAAGGCAAAAACTACATGTTAAACATATAAAAACCAGGCTGGCGGCATCTCCCAAATATGGAGAACATTGCTCAGCACTCTCCCCATTTTCACTGTCCATAGATCCATGCAATGACTTCAGCATCACATCTGAATGGAAACAAGATAGCCATCATGCTGGAAGTAACGTGGCATGCAGACCAAAAATATCACAACCAACCAAAACCAATATCTCCCATACTGAGACCAGATGAAAGCTGTCTAAATCAGTGGGGACACAGCCACAAAGAACATAATCACAAATTAAATTTTAAGGTAAAAGAAACAAAGTTGCAACTAAGCAATGCAATATGAGTATAGACAGGACAACACTGACAAGAACAGTCTGTAAGAAAAGCTGTAGGACATCAGCAGCATTAACATGTAAAAACACTTCCCACCTCCGCCCTCAGATTACTCAAGATACCACAGCCGCGGCCCCCAGTTGTCCATCTACCCTCTTCTCTGCCTCTGGAACCTTTTCTGGATGATGCCCCTATGTACCCATGCCTGCTAACTACTTGTGAGTTATACTATTGTGTGCAATAAATGATTGTATAATACTGCACTTAGTCTGGTGCCCCTCTCTCTCCTCTTATCTCCACTACAGAGTCCAGCTTAACTCTATAGAGTACTGCCTCATGACTGTGCTATCCTAATAGCTGAAAACCTCCCTACTACCCATGGGACTGTTATATTTAACCCCATCTCTCCAGCGCCAATATATCAACTACGGTTTTCTACACAGCAACCTGGCTCCATCCCATCCCACAAGGGTGCACCAGATAACCCTGTAGGACAGGGAAGAGCATTGGTTGTCATTCCTTTATGATGAGCTTCTTTATCTGCTACTTTTTGTGAGTTTTTATCACTGCTTTTGAATAAAGTCTGTTTTAATATTGCACTTAGTGGCCCTTCCCCTTCTCTCTTTTTGTCTTATCCAAAAGCCCACTTAATGGCCCTTTTAAGCCATTAGTTTGTTGGGTCTGTACATTTAAAAAAAGACTGGGTTCCCCACAAACCCATGTTGATCCTGAAAGTTTGAAAAATGAAATCAAAGTCTTACTAAAAACAAATAAGAATTTTTCATGTTGCCTAATCAAAAACTATTTGCTATTTGTGTCCCATTTAAGAGATTTCTTCTGCTTCCTGTCCTGTAGACACAAAAGGAAGGGAAAGGACATATCTCCAAAGTAAGATAAATATCCGCTTAGATGGTTGTCACGAGAACAGATGGCCCCATTAGAAAGTTTTCTTACCATGCCTTTTCTGTACATTTTCTTTCAATTCTAGTGATTATGGTCTCCAGGATGAGTAGTGAGAGTAAATCTTTCATCTCCCTTCTGGGGTACACAGCAATAAAAAGTTAATAGGGTTTCTAATCCTTGCTTGTGTTATCCAATACTTAAAAAAAAAAAGTTTTTTTTGCCTTAAGAGCAATTGCAATCAAGTAAATAATGTTATTTTTGGTTTAACAGAATGAGTAATCGACCAAATCATCAGAGAATAATTGTAACTTGAAACATTGCTAAACAGGTGAAAAGTTAGAAGTAAAAATCTACCACAGTTTTGGCATGGCAAACAAAATGCAAACACAACAAAATAATGAAAGCTGAACAACCATGGACTCTGCACAGCAATGATGCAGTACCCAACTAGAACTGGAGTATTCAGTAGCAGTAGGGGATGGTATTCTCACAGTGGCTGGGTCTTTTGGAGAAGCTGTGTGTGATTCTGACCCGACTGCCTGAATATATGTTTTGAAAGTTGGGGCTATCACATGGCTGCAATTCATTTGCCCAGCTAACTCTGCCTTGTCAGATATCAACTCTCTGGGCTGCTGAGGGAGGGAATCTGAGGAAGTTATCTTCATTGAGCATGGGAACCCATGAAGTTGTGGGGACATTAGTTAAAACGGGCATGAACCTTCATCTGAAAGTGATAATTGGGTATTGTGCTACACTAATATCTTGAAAACATTGCCAGAATATTTACTGGATGTAAATGCTAAGTGTGTGCCTACAATTGTAGAACTACATGGGACTGTAGGAGATGTGAGTCAGGGGAAGAGAATGCTGCCAAGACTCCTATCTGTCAGCATGGAGGTGCGATGTCTAGGGAAGCAGGCATCTAAAGAAACAGAAAAGTAAATGGGCACATCCAAGGAAAATGATAGTGGAGCTGAGAGCCATGAGAAGAATGGAGGTTGATATAATGATAAAAGAAGACCGTGAATGGTGTCAGGAATACTAAGCAAACCTTTAAATCTACAGCAACAGAATATTTCTAGGACACTAATTAATATAACCATAATGGGCAGTCAAGTGTTTTCATTTTTAATTACAACCAGATTTTGATAATTCAGGGATTGATTAATCCATGGATGGTAAAAGGCGATGGACCATTCAGTTATATGCAACCAAGCTTTCAAAAAAAGGCTGATGAAAAACTGCTAACATTACTGTAAACAGTGTTAGGGTGAGAGGTACGCAGATATGATATATACTAGCCTCATATTCCACATATTTATATAACTAGTATTATTATATTATATTTAACTTGCTTTAAAAAGTGTATGCTGTCAAATACTAAAGATTAGGGAAAAAAACAATGTTAAATAAAAATAGTGTAACAATGCAAAAATATGCAGTTGTCTACAAATAGTTGTGTGTTTTTTTTTAAAGTTTAGTAATATGTACCTGTGTGCAGAAAAGTCTTCTATTAATTAAGAGTATTTGGAAAGGAAAAGGTATTTAATGTTCATGTGTTACCTAAATTAAATAAAAAATGATTCACAGAGTACAATATATATTATATACTGTGTGTACATGCACAAATTAGGACATTTAAAAGATGTTTAATTTTCCAGCACCATTACCATGGCCATTACCATAACTAATCCACATAAAGCTGATCAAAAACCTTTGTTCTGAATAATTCTCTATAATTGGAGCTTTTTAAAATATCTCTAGACATTTATACTTCAATCAGTTTATTACTGTTTTTGAGAAAAGAACTTGTACAGTTCAAGCCATAGTACAAATTCACCATAACATCCATGGGATATCCATACAGAAATAGCCAAAAAAAATGTTGATTGATCAAAAACATATAATAGCAGCATAAGCATTTGCAGAAGTCATTATGATTTATCACAGAATGATGATAACAATATAACCCCACATAAGCCATTGCTGTAAATTTAATAGTCCTAAGTGAAATATATTTCTCATCAACTCAAAAGGCGTCGGGTAACCTTACAGAAAGTTGTTGTGATATTCATAACAATCATATGTAATAAAAATAACACAATTGTAAACAACAATTAACTGATCAGCTGAGACCAGGGGTAGGCAACCTCCAGCACTAGTGTCAGAAGTGGCACACGACAGCAATAAGGACAGCACCCAAGGGGAGTCCTGGGGGACCCACTTTCCAAACAATAAAGCTGGCCAGCGGCTGCATACAAAAGAAGCGGCGTGGCTGGTGTGTGCCCACTTCACTTCCCGCTGGTGTTGATTTCTGAGTTGCTCTCTAAACACTGAAACTAAGTCGGATTCCTCAAGCTGCATGTTCTCACTTTGAAAGGGTAATTATATTTAGAGATGAGAGAAGTATTCAAAAATTCGATTCGGCTGATTCGGCGAATTCGAGGAATAAATTTGATTCGAGGCGAATATATTCGCTGTGAATTTAACTTATAAAAGGGTGTTTCTAGGCTTCAGAGAGCCTTTATATTAGTGCAGAACACTGTACCTTTAATTTAAATGCCCTTGGAGTCTGCTGGGGAAGAGAAATAATACTGTCAGTCAGTATGACATGCAGATGAGTGCCGTCGATCTTAGAATCACCGCACACTTCACTCATTTGGGCAGTCACGAGGCCAAAACTAGAGTGTGGAGCCACAGTGTGGCGGTGGAGGCAGCAGCAATGGGAGGCCATACAGCACCCTATGACAAAAATGGAACACACCAGCAGTGTGAGGAGACCTGAAAGTGGCACATGGCAGAGTGTGGCGATGGAGACAGCAGCAATGGGAGGCCGAACAGGGACCCATGACACACTCTGGACCTGGCAGCAGCATGAGGAGGCGGTACAGGGGCCCATGACAGATTACGGGCCTGGCAGCAGCATGAGGAGTCGGTACGGGGGCCCATGGCAGATTACGGGCCTGGCAGCAGCAATGGGAGGCCCGTAATCTGCCAGCACCCTATGACAAAATGGAACCCACCAGCAGTGTGAGGAGACCTGAAAGTGGCACATGTTTGGGGCATGATTCATGGCGGATTTAGTCAGTTGTGTCAGGAACTGGTGGTTTGAAATCCAGACTAATCCACGCCTGATTCATTTTCACAAACGTGAGTCTCTCCACACTTTGGGTGGACAGTCGTGTCCTCCGCGGAGTTACAATACCTCCTGCAGCACTAAACACGCGCTCCGATGCCACGCTACTGGCCGGGCATGACAGCCTTTCAAGGGCAAATTCAGCTAGTTGGGGCCAAAGGTCAAGTTTCGTTGCCCAGTAGTCAAGGGGATTGTCTACCTCGGTTGGCAGGGTGCTGTCCAAGTAGGCCCAAGCCTGTTGTTTGAGGTCCTGCTCCAGGTCCACCTGATGCTGCTGCTGCTGCGGCTGGTTAGTAGTTTCCTCACTGCGCTGGTGAAGAAAGCTACTCATCATCGACTGCAGACTGAGGCAGCCGCTGCTGGTGGAGCTGCCACTGCTCCTACCACCCCACCCCTCCCCTGCTGCCATGGCAGCGGAACGCGAGCGCACAGGGCCCACAGTGTCTGAGGATGGACGTTGGCGCAGAAAGGCAGAGACCAACTGACTACATAAGTGGTTTTTATAGTACTTTATTTTGGCCTCCCTCTCAGCAGGTGTGAAAAAGGCCACCATTTTTGAACGGTAGCGAGGGTCCAACAAGGTGGACAGCCAAAAGTCATCCCTCTGTCTGATGGTTATTATTCGGCTGTCGCTACGCAAGCAACCGAGCATGCTATGGGCCATTTGTGCCAAGGAATGCGAGGGACTCCCTGCCTCCATCTCCACAGCATACTGCCATGGTGCGTCTGGGTCCTCTGTCTCCTCCTCCTCCTCCTCCTCCTCTACCAGATGCTCCTGCTCCTCCACTCCTGTCCGCTGAGTGGAAAAACCACCCATTTCACTCAATAATTCCTGAGCACCAATGTCCTCCTCTACCTCCTCCTCTTCTTCCTGTCCTGCCTCCACAGGGGTCATGTGGCGTTGACATCTGTGCGCCACGTCTACCGCACCCTGACCAGCCATTGTTAACAGCATTTGTTCCAGGACGTGCAACAGAGGAATGACGTCGTTCATCACATAGTACTGCCGACTCACGAATAGCGTGGCCTCCTCAAAGGGCCTGAGCAAGCGGCAGGTGTCACGCATGAGCTGCCAATGGCTGACATCGAAGTTACACAGGGGAGTACCTTTATCCGCTTGTAACATCAGGAAATCGGTGATGGCCTTTCGCTGTTCGTAAAGGCGGTCTAACATATGTAGGGTTGAATTCCACCTTGTTGCAACGTCACAGCATGAGGAGTCGGTACGGGGGCCCATGGCAGATTACGGGCCTGGCAGCAACAATGGGAGGCCCGTAATCTGCCAGCACCCTATGAAAAAATGGAACACACCAGCAGTGTGAGGAGACCTGAAAGTGGCACATGGCAGAGTGTGGCGATGGAGACAGCAGCAATGGGAGGCCGTACAGGGACCCATGAGAGACTCTGGACCTGGCAGCAGCATGAGGAGGCGGTACGGGGGCCCATGGCAGATTACGGGCCTGGCAGCAGCAATGGGAGGCCCGTAATCTGCCAGCACCCTATGACAAAATGGAACACACCAGCAGTGTGAGGAGACCTGAAAGTGGCACATGGCAGAGTGTGGCGATGGAGACAGCAGCAATGGGAGGCCGTACAGGGACCCATGAGACACTGTGGACCTGGCAGCAACATGAGGAGGCGGTACAGGGGCCCATGGCAGATTATGGGCCTGGCAGCAGCAATGGGAGGTCCGTAATCTGCCAGCACCCTATGACAAAATGGAACACACCAGCAGTGTGAGGAGACCTGAAAGTGGCACATGGCAGAGTGTGGCGATGGAGACAGCAGCAATGGGAGGCCGTACAGGGACCCATGAGACACTCTGGACCTGGCAGCAGCATGAGGAGGCGGTACAGGGGCCCATGGCAGATTTCAGGCCTGGCAGCAGCAATGGGAGGCCCGTAATCTGCCAGCACCCTATGACAAAATGGAACACACCAGCAGTGTGAGGAGACCTGAAAGTGGCACATGGCAGAGTGTGGCGATGGAGACAGCAGCAATGGGAGGCCGTACAGGGACCCATGAGACACTCTGGACCTGGCAGCAGCATGAGGAGGCGGTACGGGGGCCCATGGCAGATTACGGGCCTGGCAGCAGCAATGGGAGGCCCGTAATCTGCCAGCACCCTATGACAAAATGGAACACACCAGCAGTGTGAGGAGACCTGAAAGTGGCACATGTTTGGGGCATGATTCATGGCGGATTTAGTCAGTTGTGTCAGGAACTGGTGTTTTGAAATCCAGACTAATCCACGCCTGATTCATTTTCACAAACGTGAGTATCTCCACACTTTGGGTGGACAGTCGTGTCCTCCACGGAGTTACAATACCTCCTGCCGCGCTAAACACGTGCTCCGATGCCACGCTACTTTCCGGGCATGACAGCCTTTCAAGGGCAAATTCAGCTAGTTGGGGCCAAAGGTCAAGTTTCGTTGCCCAGTAGTCAAGGGGATTGTCTACCTCGGTTGGCAGGGTGCTGTCCAAGTATGCCCAAGCCTTTTGTTTGAGGTCCTGCTCCAGGTCCACCTGATGCTGCTGCTGCTGCGGCTGGTTAGTAGTTTCCTCACTGCGCTGGTGAAGAAAGCTACTCATCATCGACTTCAGACTGAGGCAGCCGCTGCTGGTGGAGCTGCCACTGCTCCTACCACCCCACCCCTCCCCTGCTGCCATGGCAGCGTAACGCGAGCGCACAGGGCCCACAGTGTCTGAGGATGGACGTTGGCGCAGAAAGGCAGAGACCAACTGACTACATAGATGGTTTTTATAGTACGTTATTTTGGCCTCCCTCTCAGCAGGTGTGAAAAAGGCCACCATTTTTGAACGGTAGCGAGGGTCCAACAAGGTGGACAGCCAAAAGTCATCCCTCTGTCTGATGGTTATTATTCGGCTGTCGCTACGCAAGCAACCGAGCATGCTATGGGCCATTTGTGCCAAGGAATGCGAGGGACTCCCTGCCTCCATCTCCACAGCATACTGCCACGGTGCGTCTGGGTCCTCTGTCTCCTCCTCCTCCTCCTCTACCAGATGCTCCTGCTCCTCCACTCCTGTCCGCTGAGTGGAAAAACCACCCATTTCACTCAATAATTCCTGAGCACAAATGTCCTCCTCTACCTCCTCCTCTTCTTCCTGTCCTGCCCCCACAGGGGTCATGTGGCGTTGAGATCTGTGCGCCACGTCTACCGCACCCTGACCAGCCATTGTTAACAGCATTTGTTCCAGGACGTGCAACAGAGGAATGACGTCGTTCATCCCATAGTCCTGCCGACTCACGAATAGCGTGGCCTCCTCAAAGGGCCTGAGCAAGCGGCAGGTGTCACGCATGAGCTGCCAATGGCTGACATCGAAGCTACACAGGGGAGTACCTTTATCCGCTTGTAACATCAGGAAATCGGTGATGGCCTTTCGCTGTTCGTAAAGGCGGTCTAACATGTGTAGGGTTGAATTCCACCTTGTTGCAATGTCGCAGATCAGGCGATGCTGTGGAATTCCGTTCTGCCGCTGCAGCTCAAGGAGGGTGTGCTTTGCGGTGTAGGAATGGCTGAAATGCATGCAAAGTTTACGTGACATTTTAAGGATGTCTTGCAGTGGGATGGTGGATTTTAGGAACCGCTTGACAACCAGATTGAACACGTGAGCCATGCATAGCGCATGGCACAACCTTCCTTGACGCAGAGCAGACACCGTGTTCTTTCCGTTGTTGGTCAACATGGTTCCGATTTTCAGTTTGCGCGGAGACAGCCATCTGTCGATTTCTCTGTTCATTACACTCAGAAGTTCCTCCCCTGTGTGACTACGTTCACCAAGGCATACCAGGTGCAGCACAGCGTGACACCGTTGCGCCCTGCACATGTGATATGCCGGTCGGGTAATGGGACTTGGCACGGGGGTGGCGGCTGAGGACACGGCGGAAGAAGAGGTGGTAGAGGCGGACATCTTTGCCGGACCAAGGACGTGCAAAAGTGGAGGCAAAAGCAGCGTGACCTGTCCAAGTTGCTGGTGCGGCTGTGCCGGCACCACGTTCACCCAGTGGGCCGTAAATGACATGTACTGTCCCTGACCGTAGTTACAGCTCCACACGTCGGCGCTGCCGTGCACTTTGGCAGAGACCGACATGCTCAAAGACTGGCCCACCATCTCTTCTACATGTGAATGCAGGGCTGGCACTGCCTTTTTGGCGAAGAAATGCCGGCTTGGCACTCTCCACCGCGGCGCGGCACAAGCCATCATTTCTCGGAAAGGTGCTGAGTCCACCACTTGGAAAGGGAGGGACTGCAGCACCAGCAACTTGGACAGGAGGACGTTCAGCTTCTGCACCGTCGGGTGCGTGCTCGCAAACTGTTGTCTCTTGGAAACGGATTCCAAGAAAGACTGCTGACGGAATCCGTGAAGAGGATTAGCAGGAGAAGGAGCATCTGAACGAGCGGAAGATGCCAACGAGCGACAACTCCCCTCAGCAGAGGTGTTGGAGCCTTGACTGGCTGATAGAGGGCGATTGACGTCGGGTGACGGAGCAAGTAACGGAGCGGGTGATGGAGCGGGGGCTGGGGCAGGCAGAACCGCCGTATCTTTATCACGGTTTTCCCAGGCCACCAAATGGCGACGCTGCATATGCTAACGCAACGCTGTAGTCCCAACATGGGCCCCCTGGCCACGCTTGACTTTCTGGCCACATAGTCGACATACGGCTACGTTTACTTCCTCGGGCGGCTTGACGAAAAATTGCCACACCGCCGAGTAGGAAACTTTGCCCCCAATACTCCTCACTGGCTGACTGCTGCTTCCTCCGTGCACACCGGCACCACTACTGGCCGTGGTGGTAGGCTGCAGTGGAGCTGGTGCTCTACTCCGTGGCCGTTTGCCTCCACTGACACTGCTGCGACCCTGCTGCCTCCTGGGCAACCCACCGACTGTTTTGCTCGCTGCCAAGCTGCCACCCTCTTCTCCTGATGATGCGGAAGCAATAGCCTGATGACGACGAGGCCGCCAAGTGCGATCAGCCTCATCATCATCAATTAGGGTCTCCGCCTCACTACTAGCCCCCTCGGCTGCGTGTGGGTCAGGAGACAGACCTGTCTCTAGACCGGCTACCGAGCCACTCTCCTCGCCAGTACTTCTTTGCCTGGCTGCTGAAGAGGCGGATGTCTCCCCCCATTCCTGACCGCCCTCTGTTAGCTCTTCCTCACTGTACAGTGGGGCTGAGCCCACAGCATGCGATACTTCGCTTGGTGAGGGAACACCAAAGGACAGGGGCAGGTAGAGGACACGTGATTTCAGTGGGCTTGCTCCCGGGCCATGCCAACTAACGGTTGTGTCTGACGTACCCACCGACCGTTGGCTGTAGGTGTCAGAGGTGACCTGGGAAGAGGAAGACAACCGAGCCAACCAATCGATGACGGCAGGGTTGTCGGTGGAGACACGACCGCTGGATGACACCGGGAGCACTGGCCTCTGGCTGCGACTAGTGCTGCCTCGACCCCTTCCTCTGCTGCCACGTCTGCTCGCTCCTAAAACATTGCCTCCTCTGCCACTCCTATGCATGTTGTCTGACATACTCTTTAATTAAACGATTCTGTGTCCCTGAGTAACAATTCTGTGTCTGTCCCTGAGTAACAATTCTGTGTCCCTGAGTAACAATTCTGTGTCCCTCAGTAACAATTCTGTGTCCCTCAGTAACAATTCTGTGTCCCTCAGTAACAATTCTGTGTCTGTCCCTGAGTAACAATTCTGTGTCTGTCCCTGAGTAACAATTCTGTGTCCCTGAGTAACAATTCTGTGTTCCTCAGTAACAATTCTGTGTCCCTCAGTAACAATTCTGTGTCTGTCCCTGAGTAACAATTCTGTGTCCCTCAGTAACAATTCTGTGTCCCTCAGTAACAATTCTGTGTCCCTCAGTAACAATTTCTGTCCCTGAGTAACAATTCTGTGTCCCTGAGTAACAATTCTGTGTCCCTCAGTAACAATTCTGTGTCCCTCAGTAACAATTCTGTGTCCCTCAATAACAATTCTGTGTCCCTCAGTAACAATTCTGTGTCTGTCCCTGAGTAACAATTCTGTGTCCCTCAGTAACAATTCTGTGTCCCTCAGTAACAATTCTGTGTCCCTCAGTAACAATTCTGTGTCTGTCCCTGAGTAACAATTCTGTGTCTGTCCCTGAGTAACAATTCTGTGTCCCTGAGTAACAATTCTGTGTCCCTCAGTAACAATTCTGTGTCCCTCAGTAACAATTCTGTGTCTGTCCCTGAGTAACAATTCTGTGTCCCTCAGTAACAATTCTGTGTCCCTCAGTAACAATTCTGTGTCCCTCAGTAACAATTCTGTGTCCCTGAGTAACAATTCTGTGTCCCTCAATAACAATTCTGTGTCCCTCAGTAACAATTCTGTGTCTGTCCCTGAGTAACAATTCTGTGTCCCTCAGTAACAATCATGTGTCCCTCAGTAACAATTCTGTGTCTGTCCCTGAGTAACAATTCTGTGTCCCTGAGTAACAATTCTGTGTCCCTCAGTAACAATTCTGTGTCCCTCAGTAACAATTCTGTGTCCCTCAGTAACAATTCTGTGTCTGTCCCTGAGTAACAATTCTGTGTCCCTGAGTAACAATTCTGTGTCCCTCAGTAACAATTCTGTGTCCCTCAGTAACAATTCTGTGTCTGTCCCTGAGAAACAATTCTGTGTCCCTCAGTAACAATTCTGTGTCCCTCAGTAACTATTCTGTGTCCCTCAGTAACAATTCTGTGTCTGTCCCTCAGTAACAATTCTGTGTCCCTGAGTAACAATTCTGTGTCCCTGAGTAACAATTCTGTGTCCCTCAGTAACAATTCTGTGTCCCTCAGTAACAATTCTGTGTCTGTCCCTCAGTAACAATTCTGTGTCCCTGAGTAACAATTCTGTGTCCCTCAGTAACAATTCTGTGTCCCTCAGTAACAATTCTGTGTCCCTGAGTAACAATTCTGTGTCCCTGAGTAACGATTCTGTGTCCCTGAGTAACGATTCTGTGTCCCTCAGTAACAATTCTGTGTCCCTCAGTAACAATTCTGTGTCTGTCCCTCAATAACAATTCTGTGTCCCTCAGTAACAATTCTGTGTCCCTCAGTAACAATTCTGTGTCCCTGAGTAACAATTCTGTGTCTCTCAGTAACAATTCTGTGTCCCTCAGTAACAATTCTGTGTCTGTCCCTGAGTAACAATTCTGTGTCCCTCAGTAACAATTCTGTGTCCCTCAGTAACAATTCTGTGTCCCTCAGTAACAATTCTGTGTCTGTCCCTGAGCAACAATTCTGTGTCCGTGAGTAACAATTCTGTGTCCCGAGTAACAATTCTGTGTCCCTGAGTAACAATTCTGTGTCCGTGAGTAACAATTCTGTGTCCCTGAGTAACAATTCTGTGTCCCTCAGTAACAATTCTGTGTCCCTGAGTAACGATTCTGTGTCCCTCCGTAACGATTCTGTGTCCCTCAGTAACAATTCTGTGTCTGTCCCTGAGTAACAATTCTGTGTCCCTCAGTAACAATTCTGTGTCTGTCCCTCAATAACAATTCTGTGTCCCTCAGTAACAATTCTGTGTCCCTGAGTAACAATTCTGTGTCCCTGAGTAACAATTCTGTGTCTGTCCCTGAGTAACAATTCTGTGTCCCTCAGTAACAATTCTGTGTCCCTCAGTAACAATTCTGTGTCCCTCAGTAACAATTCTGTGTCCCTCAGTAACAATTCTGTGTCTGTCCCTGAGTAACAATTCTGTGTCTGTCCCTGAGTAACAATTCTGTGTCCCTGAGTAACAATTCTTTGTCCCTGAGTAACAATTCTGTGTCCCTGAGTAACAATTCTGTGTCCCTCAGTAACAATTCTGTGTCCCTGAGTAACAATTCTGTGTCTGTCCCTGAGTAACAATTCTGTGTCCCTCAGTAACAATTCTGTGTCCCTCAGTAACAATTCTGTGTCTGTCCCTGAGTAACAATTCTGTGTCCCTGAGTAACAATTCTGTGTCCCTCAGTAACAATTCTGTGTCCCTCAGTAACAATTCTGTGTCCCTGAGTAACAATTCTGTTTCTGTCCCTGAGTAACAATTCTGTGTCTGTCCCTGAGTAACAATTCTGTGTCTGTCCCTGAGTAACAATTCTGTGTCTGTCCCTGAGTAACAATTCTGTGTCCCTCAGTAACAATTCTGTGTCCCTCAGTAACAATTCTGTGTCTGTCCCTGAGTAACAATTCTGTGTCTGTCCCTGAGTAACAATTCTGTGTCTGTCCCTGAGTAACAATTCTGTGTCCCTAAGTAACGGTTCTGTGTCCCTAAGTAACGGTTCTGTGTCCCTAAGTAACGATTGTGTGTCCCTAAGTAACGGTTCTGTGTCCCTAAGTAACGGTTCTGTGTCCCTAAGTAACGATTGTGTGTCCCTAAGTAACGGTTCTGTGTCCCTAAGTAACGATTCTGTGTCCCTAAGTAACGATTCTGTGTCCCTAATACAGAGAGATCTGTCTCTCATGAATGACCAGAGGCAAATGGAGAATTGTAAGATGGCCGCAATTTATAGCTCCACCATTACACAGTGCTGGCTGGCTGGCTGCTGATTGGCTAATGCGATCACATGTCATGAATGAATGCATTATGGGTCAGCGCGCCTTGTCTGCGCGCCTTCCCAGAGATCCCTGCTCCGTCGCCGCACATGTCATCGCCATTTTTGGAAAAATTTTGATTCGCGCATTCGAAATTTTCCTAATATTCGAAACGAATTCCACTTCGCCGAGTTCGATTCGCTCATCTCTAATTATATTCAGTATTTTTTCTCCTGGGGTACAGCACTCTTTTAGCCTGAGCTGGCTCATGGCCAGCCTTGTACTATTACTGTACTTGCCCTCCCTCTGAACATTTCTCTCCCTCAGCATCCATGCGCCTGGCTTAGTTTGGAGGGGATATGGCCAGAGAGGTTTATCTTCAAATGGCTATTAACTCCTTCACAGCAATCTTTTATAAGTAACTCAATGCAAAGAATGATTTAATGTGGAGGGAGAAAGGTTTTAAAGTCTTTTATGACATAACAGCTGCTGGGAACTGCTAATTTAGGCTCCATTCACTTAGGTTTGAATGGCGGCGGCAGGAATCTTCTGATTTCTGCTGTTTGTGACACCAGTGAACAGTTAGCTGCAGCCGCCAAGCTTGTACAGTACACTATAATAACAGGTCACTGGGTGCTGCAGCTATTCCTGACTGTTCACACAGTCAGTGATTACCCGCAGCGATGGCTGCTGAACACACACTTTGTGTGCATTCAGCCGCAATCACCACAAGTAATCACCGGTTGTGTGAACAGCCACAAATAGCTATGGCCACCAGCACCTTGTCATAAACGTGAACTGTACAAGCATGGTGGCTGCAGCTAGCAGTTCACAAGTGTCAAAAACAGCAGTAAGAATCAGCAGATTCCTGCCACTGCCATTCACCGTTGCGTCCAAATAGAAGAAACTACTACTTTAAAACAAGGTATGTCAACTACTACTTTAGAACTTCTATTGGGAACTACAACTTCAGAACAGATATTGTTAACTACTACTTCAGAAAAAAGGAATTAGGAACTGCAGAAATTGGAACTCAATTCTCATATTCTACTGATTACAGGCAGTGCTGTCTTGACTGGAGCATTGGCTGGTGTTCATTTCTAGAGCATCTACAGTATGTAAAAATGGCCTGGTCCTTTTATGCCAGAAGGAGCAGGAATTGGGGCTGATCTGAGGCCTGGAGGAGCAGAAATTAGGGCTGATCTGGAGTGTGAAAGTGCAGGAGTTTGGGTAGGCTGAGGTGTTAAAGTGCATTAATTAAGTGATCTTAGGGGTGAAGGTGCAGGAATTTGTATGATGTGAAGGTACAGAAATTGAGGCCTAGAGGTGCAAGAATTGGAGATGATCTGAAGCTTCAGAATTTGGGGCCGATCTGGGGTGTGAAGGTGCAGGAATAGGGGCTGATCTGGTGTGCAAAAGTACAGGTATTGGTGTAGTCTGGGATATAAAAGTAGAGATATTGGGGTGATTTGATGTGTGAAGGTGCAGGAATTAGGGTGATCTGAGGTGTGAAGGTGCAGGAATTGCGGCTGGTCTGAGGCCTGGAGATGCAGAAATTGGAGCTGATCTGAGGTCTGGAGATGCAGGAGTAATTAGGGTGATCTGAGGTGCTGGAATTGGAGCCAATCTGAAGTGTAAAAGTGAAAGAATTGGGGCTGAGGTGTGAAGGTACAGGAATCAGGGGGTGATCTGGGGTGTGAAAGTGAAGGTATTGGGGTGATCTGAGGTGTGAAGGTGAATGAATTGGGGTGATCTGAGGTATGAAGGTGAAATAATTGGAGTAATCTGAGGTGTGGAGGTGCAGGAATGAGGGCTGATTTAGGGTCTGAAGGTGCAGAGATTGGGTTTGATCTGAGAGAACGTTATTAGGGTGACCACTATCACCTCACACTTCATTTCCAACTGTATTTTGTAGAAGTCCTCAGCTGACATATTCATTTCAACTTTACCATACCTGCCTCACAGCACATGTGTTCTGGAAAAATGGTAAGTTACCATTTACCATCCTTGAAAGCTCAATGTTCTCTTACTATTATTCAAATAGTTTACAGCATATACTGTATAAAAATTCCTTTTGGTGATTGAGCGTCTAAAGTTGATATTTTTTTCATATGGCACGCTCAATTTCTTCTAACATATTTCTTTGGCACACTATGCTCAAAAGGTTGCCTACCCCTGGATTAAATGTGAAAACAAAAGCAACAGAGAGCGCACATCTGCCTTAGTGTAACTCAGTTTAATGATATAATATAAGAAATAAGAAAATTGCTTTCACATGATGGATAATGTAAGAAGCGCATTAGACAATATATGGTCCTCTCCAGCTTCTCCCTGGTGGAAGATGTGCAGCAGGATGATGACAGTTCCCCAGCTAAAGACAGCTCTTCCGGCAAAGCAGAGCATCCAGAGGCTACTGAGAATGCGCCTGGACCAGCTGATGCCACGCACCACCATGAAGACACGTCACACAAGTTGGAGGAGGGAGAGGAATAGAATGTGTGCACTAGCGTGGTTGCTATGATGTTGTGTTTCAAGTGACTTGATAAAGAAGGTCAATTCTCTGAAAGACATCATCATAGCAACCGCGCTTGTGGAACTATCCTTTCACCTACTCGGTGGTATACAAAAATCTTGCAGGATGAATTGAAGGTATACAATTATGAATTATCAGTCCAAAAGACCTCTTCTAGTCTTCAGTAGTCCACTGGTAGTGCTTCATGGTCCAGGTAAGCCTTTTTCTTATTTAGCCATGACTTTCTTACAACCACTCAACATGTCAAACCTGCACCTCAAAGTCTTCTCTACACAGTGTGAACTGAAACTTGCTAACTTCGGTCAGTGTTAAGCTGTGCTTGAAGCTGTTGTCCAGTGAGCCTGTCATGCAAGCTTAATTAAGAATGAAGAATACTTGAATAGAATATTTTTTTTTAACCAGAATCTAGTTTCAGTTTAAACTAGAAATTAACCTCCCTAACCTAGCCTTTGCCCTGCTTCATGTTGGTATAGAGAAATTCCCTCCACATTCCAGAGCCACAGTAATACACCTACTTCTTGCTGCAAAACAAAATATTACCAAAACAAGAAGGACAGCAAAAACCCCTACTATGCTTAGGACAATTACTGATCTGAAATTTCAATGTGAAATGAAAAAATTAGTAGCCAAAAAGTACAATGACAAAATTTGCTAATTCATGGTCTGCTAGGCAAAAATGTATGGTACATGTGTAAAGTTCTATCCTTTTGAACATACGTTTATAATACTGGTGCTTTTCATTAATTTCCCCTTATCCCTTCCCTCCTACCCCCCCCCCCCCCCATCCTCACCTCCCTTTCCTCACCACTCCAACTCCAATTCAATCAACTCCAAAATAATCAGCATGTGTTCATCTGTATTTGAGATGCTACCCGATTTCTATCAAGTTTGTTGCCAATTGGCACCAAGACATTGATGGCATGTATGTGTACTTTATACACAGAAGTACTAAGAATTTTTACCAGCACACCAACAGCAATTGGAGCAGTATACTGGAGCAGGGCCAATAAGTATAGGTGGCTTCTGCACAATAGAAGGTGGAGTGTGCATTTAAAACTAAAGTTTAACATGCTCATATTTTGCCTTCTTTGGTTCCTTCTCTCCTCCCTTAACAACATACTAATAAAATGTTTAAATAAATCTGTACCCCTGCAGTGCAGACAGATCATTCCTGGTATGAGGAGCTGGTCATAGCTTTCTGAAAACATCACAGCACCTTGCCTCAGTATGCTTCTCAAGATCCCCCAGCCCTGATGCCAGCTTACTCTTGTGTTTATGTAAAATTCCTTGATGAGTGCATATCAGCATAAAGAAATACACATTCCTAGGCAGACTTTATTTGCACACAGACTGCTCTAAATAATGCTCTCCTGTGATGTGAACCCTCAATGACTGAAAGAACTGAAATCCAATAAATGTAAAGGGCAGACATTTTCTCCCTTAGATAAAATAGCTGTCATAAATACCAAGCTCCTTATAGTTCTTTTCATTTTCTTGTATTTCTTTGGGCCTGTGACAGATAAACAGAGATGTGTATGTTCTATGAGGTTATGAAAGTGTTCTTCTGTCAGTTATGACTAGTTATGAGCAAGCTAGTTTACCGAGACACAGATTCTTAGCAAATCTACTCATTCTACTGTAATCTGATGTAGACAGTAGATCTCTCATGAACTAGTAAAAGGTATTTTCAGTCTCTGTATACAGAATGCACAGGGGCATCTTACCCACACTGAATTAGGGTCCCTCACTCTTGCTTTGTGACAAAAGACCAATACATGACACTTCAACAGTTTAGATTATTGATGTGGAACCTGATCTCCAAGGGGTGATTAAATATTTTCTCAATTTCCCCATTGTAGTAGTGCAAGAGAAGCAAGTTTCTGTGATTTGTATGGCATATGCCATCCATTCAGAGCACAGTGTGCATGTGCCGATGACTTCATGGACTGCAGAAATAGTGAATATCTCCTAATTTGTGCACGTTTAGGAGATAGCTTTGAAGTTGTTTATATGCTAATTACTAAGAGGTTGTGTGAAGAGGTGACCTGGTATTGTTGCCTCAAACATGCAAAACTGTCTGATCTCCCAGAAAACAGTATATTCAGGCAAATCATAAAACTGTATTTTGAAGATGAAGATTTGGTAAATTTTAAGTGAATGCTCAGCTTCTGTATCACATTATGATTATATTCATAGGTTCTAAAAAGGTCTGTGATCCTTGAGACCCCGAAAGTTGGGAAGTGTAAGGGTAGCTTTGGGAAATGGATGGATAGGGAGAGTGCTAATCCAGTTTTCCACAACTGATATAGTATCATTTTGAAAGAGATGGATTGGGAAGATTTGGTGTGCCTGTGCCTAAAGTCTTATGGGGGAATATATCTCTCTCGGCTGGTATTTCCACTAGGCAAACTAGGCCGCCGCTTAGGGTGCAGCACAGGCCAACACTTTCTCTGTGTGGGATGCCGCCACATCATGAATGATCCTTCAACTGAGAGGCAGATGGGAGGAAGACAGGACAGAGGAAGATGCTGGGTGTCTGGGGCCATTGTAGCAGCTGAGCTGCCACTACTTCCAGTGTTCCTCTCAGACTCAGTCCCTTACTACAAGCCGACTAGCGGCTGCTGATCACTGTGGAATTCCAGCCCTTCTATTCCCATTCATCAGTGGAGGCGGAGCTGCAGCTGCGGAGGAAGGTAATGTCTGACTCTGATGTCTCATGTCTGTGTGAATGTGACCTGACCGGCCATCCATCACATGTGCAATGTGTCATGAGTGATGACATCATCACAATCCCACAACATGCTCTTCTAGTGCTTGCTGGGCCTGCTGATTTGTGTCAGTGTTGGTGGTGGTGTGTTGTGTCGAATCTTTCGCTGTGTGGAACCTCTCAGTTCAGCTTCTTGCTGTCACACCATTTTATCTCCCCCCCAGATAAAATGGGGAATGCCAGCTTGGGATCTGCCAGACTGTGGATCCATCATCCTCCACTCACTACAACTGTCACCCTACCATGGCAGCTGCATGGAGTCCATCCATGACACTGATTTTCTCCTTAATCTTGCTGCTGGTGGCATCTTATCGCACTTATTTTTGCAAATTAAAAGAAACTTAGCAGTTTCATGTTTTGTCGATTTAATATTTTCTACTTTTTAAAATTTTTATCTTTTTTTGGGGGGGGAGGGGGCGGGAAGCAAGTAGCTGGTATTGCCTAGGGTGCAAAATAGTCTAGCATCATCCCTGATCTCTCTAGGGTATAAATCAAAAACTTTGTCACTAAAAAACAGCTGAATTATGTAACTGTTTTTGAAGATTCTCTGGCACATTCTATGGACAGGGTGTAATGCTACATCTTAAAGGAGGAGGACAAGTATGGTCAATAACCATAACAAACATACCATATACATTGTCACCAAAACGACAACTACTCTGGGAAATACAAACAAATATACTAAAACATAACAGAACTATTTAATTAGCTGTTGGACTGCCCCATGTACAGTATATATACTGCAACGAGGTGACAGCTCTGCCATTGATCACGCACGTGTATGTTATCCAGCATTTCTGGGTAGGGGGTGTGCCTGCTGCCCCGTCTAAGCTGTCATTTGGCATAGCACAAGTCGATCATCAAGTCCCAGCCAATGATTTATGGACAGGTCCTGGTGAATGACAGTACAGAGCTATGTGTTTAGTAACAACACAGGGCTCTGTACAAGGAGCAGGTATGTGGCTGTTTTTTTCCTCCCTGCAAAGCAGGAAGAAAAAACTGTCACATCTCTTAGTAGAAAGCAGCACACATTACACTTGGTAAGCATATAGTTAACCCTTTGATTGCCCCTGGATGGTAACCCCTTCCCAGCTGGTGTCATTAGTACAGTGACAGTGTAGATGTCACTGGAGATGTCAGTGTCAGTTGGTTCTCATACAGTGTCAGTGTCAGATTGCAGTCCCACTATAAGGCGCTGATCACCGCCATTACTAGTATAAAATAAATAAACATTCCAGTATAAATACCATTGTTTGTAGACACTATACCTTTCACACAAGGCAATACAAACACTGATTGGAATTTTGTTTTTTAACAAAGACATGTAACAGAATACATTTTGACTTAAATTTATGAAGAAATTCAATTTTTACAAGTTTTGTTTATTGGATATGGTTTATAGCAGAAAGTAAAAAATACTGTTTTTTTTAATGTTTTTTTTTCATTTATATAATAAAAAATAAAAAACCCAAAGGTGGTCAATTACCACCAAAAGAAAGCTCTGTTAGTGTGAAAAAAATTCTATAAATTTAATTTGGGTACAGTATTGCATGACCTTGCAATTAACCAGTTAGAGTAGAACAAAAAATGCCCTGGTCATGAAGGGGGTAAAAACTTCTGGAGCTCAAGTGGATAAAGGCTCTCAAACACGTTCTATCAACAGAATATTTGTGGTATGCCTTGTATGGGAGGAAAAGTGGGGTTAATAACCACAAATAAAGTACTGGATAACTCATGTGATGAAAAAAGCAAATCCTCTGGCAATCACAAAAGCATAAGTTATAGATTTTTTTTTCAGTTCACCTTCAAGGTACTCATAAGCAAGCTCAGAAAAGTCAAACAAGAACTGTAAACTTGGGATTGTCATGCTAACATAGTTAAGCAAGTAGCACGTCTCTCCAGAATGTCAATGCAGCACATGCTTGTAAAGCTAAGCATACTAACAGCAGTTTCTAATTGAGTAATAAGATGTCATAAACAAGAGTCCTTTCACACGGGCGGTCCATTTTTTTCATCAGTTCAGTCACGTTTTTTTCCAAGAAAAAATGGATCAGTTCACATTAGTTTTTCATCGGTTTACATCCATTTTTCATCTGTTTTTTTATCAGTTTATATCTAATTTTTTTACATCCTTTACCAATGCAAAAATGGGCCGTTTGTCCTTTTACATCTGTTTTTCTTCTGTTCCGTTATTCTTTACCGAAGAAAATAAACAGATGTAAACGGATGGATCATCCATTTACATCCGCTAGTCCATAGAAATACATGGGTGTCCATTTTTCATCCGTAAACAGATGAAAAACGAACATACGGAATGTGAAAAGAGCCCTAAAGGGAAAGGATTCTGCCACGTACTGATCTTTAGGCTTGACAGAGAGTTGTCTTTTGATAGTGAGTGTTCTCAGTGTATATATATATATACTGTATATATATATATATATATATGCATTTGTGTAGTGTATGGGTGTTAAAGCCCACTCTTTGCCACTGCACATATTTGTTAGGTGGTAGTAAAGAGGCAAATAAAATGCCTGGGGGGGAGGCCTTATCCGGTCTGCGAAGGGGCCCTTCCCTGGTATGTACAGAAAGTGCTGCAGTAGCACTGACATTTACAAATAAAAAAGTCTTTCTTTAAACTGACAGACCCTTAGGACCTTGCACAGATTTTAAGGGGGATCTTCAAAAAAACAAAAAGAGGGCCCCCTAAAAATCTATACCAGAACCTTGATCTGAGCATGCAGCCTGGCTTGCTAAGAGGGGTGATAAGAAGGCCCCCTCAAACAATAGTAGGCTACATTCCCCCAACATGGATTGGACTGTGACAGGAGGCAATGAAAATCCCCCAAAAGGTCCCTCATTGCAAATCCATCATCAGTAATGATGACTGCCTCCTGCAAAAAAAAAAAAACAAAAAGATGACCCAGAGCACTTCCATGGGACTCAAAACACATAAAAGCAGGCAGAAAAATGGACCTGAGCTATTTTGTAAAATGTGTTGCAGCAGAGTAAACAGATGTGAATGGATTCTATCTTTACCATTGCCTTTGATGACAGATGTTCATTCTGTATGTAAGTGTGAAAAGGGCCCAAACAGCTGCAAAGAAACTCATTGCATAGGAATTTCTGCTTTTGTCACTTTCAGGAAATGGGACTTTAGCAATGACATGCAGCCACCACTGAAGCTCATGCATATGTGATTTTTTTTTTTTTAAAAAGCAGTATTTTCTAAAAGAAAAAAAAAAACATTAGTTTATTTGCTTTAGCTAAATGTTATCCAGTTAGTGTTTTCCTCTCTTTAAATATTGTTCCAATGCAGATCTTTTCCTGTGTTAGAACTGTGACAGGGTTAAACTGGCATTTCCTTCTATGTATGCTAGTTAGCCCTAATTACTGTATATACTAGATAGCTCAGCATCAGCTACATTTTGTGGGTTAAGAATAGTATTTATCTAGCAAATGTCATTCTCTCCAGCTGTGTCCTTATAATGCAAATAAGGGCTGGTTTAATAGGACATGGAAATGAGCAAGCTGAAATTGTTAAAAGAAATCCTTATTTTGGCATTTTCTTTTTATAGCGCATTTGTTTTCCGATTCAACTAGTCAAAGGCTTGATTGTAGGTTTAGGGGGCATCAGATTTCTTCTGGGATCTCTAGAAAAAGTCTGTTGGTTATGTGGTTGACAAGCTAGGAACACAAAGCAGCCTCAGAAAAATGTAGTAGCATGTATTGTTATCACACACACCCAAGCAGATAATTAGACAAAATCCCTTCTAAAGAATGGATTTAGAAATAGAGAGAGGCAACTGATTGAAAAATAAGGTCCTTTATTTTCCATATTGACATTCAAAACAATAAAGTAACTTGTATAATTTGTCACAAACTGGATTCTTATACCTTTCTCATTAGCATATTGCTGCACTTGTTTTCTCACAAATAAATACCATTGTAGGCAGATTATTTGAAAATAGCGCACAAAAACATGAACTTTTCTGAAGGCTCTTCTCTAAAAGCAGCATTAAAAGAAAATGATATTGCTAAGATGCATCCTAGGGATCTTTGTGAGCATAGTCATTTAAATGGACTCCATTTCTTGTCATCCAACAGAGGTTTCTGTAAGTTTTTCTTTGCTCCCTCAATCATGTCATAGCTTTCTAGTAATTCTTAGATAGCAGCTTTAAAAAAAGTTGTGTAAAACTCTTTAGTGTGATCAGCAGTTGATGTTTGTGTTTAGTCTGCATGGATACAATGAAATGAAGTATACTTTTTATATGAATATTGGTTGAGATTTGGGATGAAGTTTTAGTTCTGAGACATTTTTGGTTGGAGGCTGATCTCAGTTTTGCAGTTCAGCAAAACTGAATTTACGGCAGCAAAATTGGTTCCTAAGCCCATAATACACTGCATAAGCGTAATGTCCTTGGACATATGGGTCACTGAGAGCCAAAATCTGAAAGAATGGACAATTCAGCACCCCCACTATAAAAGAGTGGGCTCCTGGTAGCCCTATCATTAGTGATTTTTTTGTAGCTGGTTAGTGAAAGCTGTCAAATCTGTGTAGAGATATATTGCTATACAGTTCTATACAGTGGTATATGTTGATTGCAATGTGGTGAGCTAAATACCCATGTGTGCCTCCTGTGCACTAATGTAATCCTTTACTCATTCCCCTGGGTGGATATCTAGTTGCCTCCTTATTTAAAGGGGCTTCCAGATTCCACAATAAATCCCTTATATTACCCCTGATTCTTGGGGCTTCAGGGGTGGAGAAGAGTTTCCTGTCCTTCAACATTTAGAAAAGAGTACATTGGAATGGGGGAGGCTTTTTTACTTCCTTTTCAAGATGCACCCCAATTTTGAAAGGCATGTGGCCTGATCTGGTACAGGAAGAAGGGCTGCATGTTTGTTGTCTTTCCTTTGCTGACCAGCCAGGCTGCATGTCTGCGTAAGGGTCTGGACAGAGTAATAAGTGGAACTCACAATGTTTTGTTCAATTGTGTTAATATATTTATACCATCCCTTTCCTTTTTCAATATTATCTGACTTTAAGCTTTAGATATTTTTTCAATAAGAATTAAGACTTCACAGAGGAAGCAGCAGTGTAAAATAGCCTATCATTAAAAAGCTGCAGAGTATTCAGCAGTGTAACATTGTTCAGCATCAGGACAGTTTTAAATAGCAATTTTAGGTCTAAATTTACTAGAAACAAAGAGCACAGGGAGGAGATTTTTATAGGAATTAAGAATGCAAAGGATAGAGCAGTACAAAATGTGCCAACAGCAGGACGTTTTTATTGAGGAAGAAATAGACAAAATGTGCTAAAGACAAAAAGTGCAGTCAAGTGTTGAACTACAAGAATTTACAAAGTGCAGATAACACAGCAGTGTAAAATTAGCCAAAAACAAAACAATTTTAGTAAGGCTATGCCCACATTTCTAAAGACAAAAAGCAGAGGCTGGGGCTTTACTACATGAATTAAGATACCACAGCAAATCGTAAAACTGGTCAATAGCAGGGCAGATATTAGGAGAATAGACCTAACCTGTGTATGCCTAACTTATTATGGGGTGATAATGTGAGGTGATTTTGGTGCAAAGTAATTTCTGCTATTAATTTTGTGGGGTTTTTTTCGCTTTTTTTTATTTCAAATGATGCAGCAGCATGTTAAAAACTAAAGGCTGCTGCCGGAACTGTTTGGTAAAAAAAATATGCTGAGCTTTGAGCACCCTAGACTTGAAAAATGGCCCTATCATTATAAAATAGAAGGCTAGAACAGCCTTTCATATCCTTTCAGGACAGAGGAACCATTTAAATAAAGTTTTGGTCTAAGGGATCCGCTGCTAAAAATTACTACATCTACTCAAGCATTAGTGTGATGGTCAGTAGTAATAATTCTCCAGACACTTGTGGTCATTTGGAAGAATTACCCCCTTAAAAATAGCCAAAAAGATCAATGGTGTCAGCGTGAACTAATCTGATAGGCAGAAATTGATCATTGCTCAAGGAACCCCTAGCAACCCTCAGATTCCATGGATCCTTGGTTGAGAAACAGTTGTCTAGAGACCCCAAAAGGAAACAAAAACCTAACAATATGACCCCTGAAACAAAAAGCCCACTTATTTTTAACGGGAAACCTTTAAAAATATTATATGGCCAGAACAGCAACTAACCACTAACCTGAAATCCACCACAATGACATCATAAAGGTTGTTTGCCAAAATAAATAGTAATTAGAACTAAAGTACAATTTCTCTGACCTTAATCTTTCCCAATGCAGATTATCAGATCTCTCTATTCTTTCCCTACATCTGCGCATATAATAGATGGTATTAGGTCATCTAGGGTTGGGCATCCAGAACACGGATCTGTTGAAGAACGGCACCAGAAATTGTAGTATTTCAGCCAATATATCCAAGTTATGCGATTCAGATCCACCAGGGAGAGCCAGCGGTCTAGATTTCATCCAGGATCCAAGGCTCAAAACCACAGATGAATATCAGGTGGGTGCAATCTCCCAGAGGGTGCCAGTGATTAATATGTCATCCCAAGGGGTCCTTAGGAAGTGGGCTCAGAGGAAAAAGAGCACAAGCACAAACAGTTCCATAGTGCAACACCGTTTTTATTCAAAATTTGTATAAAAAAATATAAATAGCAGTGACACTTACACTTTCAAATGTCTATTGGCATCTGGCCAGATGAGGGATCCACATGGCAGAGTCACTGAGAGCAACTTCCTGACATGTTTCGCGCGATAGCACGTTATCAAAGGTACTACAATTTCTGGTGCCGTTCTTCAACAGATCCGTGTTCTTGATGCCCAACCCTAGATGACCTAATACCATCTATTATATGCGCAATATTAAGCGCTATCTGGTTAGTGCATTCTACAGCTATATTTATCACCGAAGTCACCATGCTATGATTTAAAATATCAGAGAGACTGTCACGACTCATCACCTATCCGTATTATTGTGGAATATTTGTTTATTTCTTGAATCATTTTGGTTAAATAGAGACGGTATTTAAATATTCATTGAGGATATTGTTGAGTAACTTAAGCGCTGCATGGTCTATGAAATTTGAGTGATATAGAAGGTTTTGAGGTGATTACCTTTCATGCTAGCTGCTCCTGCCTCATAGATCTAGCGCTCGTTTTTTTCTTTGATATTTCAGCTATATAAATCCTGTATAATAATAATAAAATAGCCTGCTCTGTGCTAGTCTGGTGGCAGGTGTTCACGCCGACATGCAAACGTGTGCACGCACACATGCACATGGGCACGAGCACAGCTGTTGGGCAATTGGCATTGGTGCATAAATATGTTCCTGGGCACTCTTTGTCTTCCCTGAAAATCGGGCTCATCATAAACCAAGGGTGCCTTGGTTTTTATACTTGTTTTTAACATGTGAGTTGCCTAACCTCATTTACTACTATTAAACCTTTTAAAAAGTCTACACTTAGAGGAGCTGTGTTTCTTTTCTCTTTATCAACTGCCATCTGGAGCTGCGAAAAAGCTACACTATATTAACATTTATTGCAGCTTCTGCTCTCATCACAGCTTGCCCAGTGGATGGACTTTTATATTGTATTTCATTTGGACTCAATACACCTACATCTGCAAAAGGACTACTATTAACCATGTTATTAACCATGTTCTATGTGCCTTATCTTTAACACTGTCCTAGGTGGCAGTTGATGCCCACTGCTATCTGGAGCTCCACTATCCAGCCACTTTATACTATGTGGCTACTATATCTCAAATAATATACTTTTTATTTATATTTAAAAATAAAACCTGTCTTGTCTATCTCTCTTATATTGAATTATAACTAAGCTACTTACATACTGCCCACTCACTGAGCAATGTTTGTGGCTATTATGTCTCAAATAACACACGCCTTGTTTATTTGTATTTCCTGCATATTCAAATTCTCCTGTACTGTCCTGATGTTTGCCAATTCCTACTGAATACATGCCTGAAGTTTATATTTTGACTATTTTGGTAATATTTGGAGATAAGGGGAAGGGAATATGGGGTTTGGGTTTTGAAGTGCTTTTGGTGCACACATTTTGACATTTTACTAAGCTTTTATGACAATGCAGTGTGGTATTGTGAAAAAGAAGCTCAATTTGTACAATGTTAAAGGCTTTAGCTTTATATATACACTGCATTCTGAAAAGTATTGGGACACCGCTCCAAATCATTGGAATCAGGTGTTCCAATCACCTCCATGGCCACAGGAGTATAAAATCAAGCACCTAGGCATGCAGACTGCTTCTACAAACATTTGTGAAAGAATGGGTCGCTCTCAGGACCACAGTGAATTCAATACAAGTCCATCCATGAAATGTTCTTGTTACTAAACATTCTACGGTCAACTGTTAGTGGTATTATAACAAAAGTAGAAGCAACTGAGAACAACAGCAACTCAGCCATTATGTGGTAGGCCACGTAAAATGACAGAGCTGGGTCAGCTCATGCTGAAGTGCACAGTGCACAGAAGTAGCCAACTGTCTGCAGGGTCAATAGCTAAAAAACTCCAAACTTCATGTGACCTTCAGATTTTCACAACAACAGTGGATAGACAGCTTCATGGAATGGGTTTCCATGGCGAAGCAGTTGCATCGAAGCCTTACATCACCAAGTGCAATGCAAAGCATCGGATGCAGTGGTGTAAAGAACGCTGCCACTGGACTACAGGGCAGTGGAGATGTGTTCTCTGGAGTGACAAATCACTCTTCTCTGTCTGTCAATCCAATGTCTAGGTTTGGCAGTTGCCAGGAGAACGGTACTTGCCTGACTGCATTGTGCCAAGTGTAAAGTTTGGTGGAGGGAGGATGTGTGGGTGTTGATTTTCAGGGGTTGGGCTTGGGCCCTTGGTTCTGTTCCAACATGACTGCACATCAGTGCACAAAGCAAGGTCCATAAAGATATGGATGAGTGAGTTTGGGGTGGAGGAACTTGACTGGCCTGCACAGAGTCTTGACCTCAATCCGATAGAAAACCTTTGGGATGAATTAGAGTGGAGACTGCGAGCCAGGCCTTCTCGTCCGACATCAGTGCCTGACCATACAAATGTACTTCTGAAAGAATGGTCAAATATTCCCATAGACACACTCATAAACCTTGTGGACAGCCTTCCCAGAAGAATTGAAGCTGTTATAGCTGCAAAGGGTGGGCCAACTCAATATTTAACCTTACAGACTAAGACTGGGACTGGGATGCCATTAAAGTTCATGAGCTCCCACAGAACGCCATGTGTGCCTGGAACATGAACGGAATCCATCTTGTTTCAAATGTTGTGTTGTTGAGATAGTCCCCCACAATAGTCGGCGACCAAACCACCTGGCCTCAATGACTGCATTAGTTTTTCTTCTTTTATTGCCTAAGGTTTTTTTTTTAAGTTTATAATTATGTTTCAAATTGCTACAATATAGGAGAATGAGATTTGTAATTTCCAACAGATATTTCATTATCAGTTGGAAGGTGTTGGGTTCTGGGCGAGACGGAGGAGGATATGCATATATCCTTATATTTTTCTTTGTTTTTCCTTTGTTTATATGTGTGCTAATTGATGTATTTTTTTATTGCCTATGTACTTTATTTTGTGCATGATTTTTGTTCCCCTTTTGGGGAGACATCTAGTGGCCTGATATTGGTACTGCGGAATTTTTCTGAGGACAAGGTATTGGGACATTGGGCCCTGGTTATTCTATTGTATGTCCTGTTCCTGAATTTTGCATTGTCCCTATCAAATGGCTATTTAATCAAGTTTCAAATTTCAGATTTAAATTTTAATATGTTTTTTTCCTCCTTGTTTTCATGCTCTGTCCTTTACCTCTTCTTTGTCTCTCCCTTTCTGGGTTTTCCTCTTTTAAAGATGGCAGCGACATGATTGTCTCATGCGTGCATCGTGACATCATGATGCACTGTGCATGTGCTGTCAGCCTCTGGCGACCATCTTGAAGGCTCTTCATAGGGAAGTTTGTTTGTCCACATGCCTCTGCTGCAGCCGGGTGGGTCCGGTAAACCCGGTCAGGCCAAAATGCCAGCCATGTCAGGACCATTGCTGGATTATCTTTTAACTGTTTTGGATCTATGATATAATTTGGTCACTGCCATTGAATTGAAACCACATTTCAAATTTCTGCCTTGAGGGTTTGGTTAAAAGAGCACGCACATATAGAGGCAAATGAAGCTTGAATTCTCATGGTTCATTATATTGGATTTTTGCTTAAAGTCCTGGATTTACAATTTATTACATGCAACCAAAATGTTATATTAAGGTATGGTGCTTCACATGTATGCTATGCAAACAATATTCCAACTAATATACTGTAATATAAACATATACTTTTTTTTTTTCAAAAAATATTTTTATTAGAAGAGAAGCAGGGTATAACAGTGTACATACAAAAACGGATCACAGTCCAAACATAGACACAACATGTAGCATCCCATTTCGCAGATGGGCCATGGGTCTAAACCAGAATACACATCGGGATGAAATATATCCTTATTGCAAATGTATATAGCAAACCAGTATATACCAAGAGTATAACAGATAAATCGAAGTAGGTATATTGATTAACGACCTATGTATTTGTGAACCCTTAAATTAAGGGGGTGTGACGTGTTGGGTGATGCCAGCACAGGATACTTTATATGATATGATATGTGCGTCCATTGCAGGAATGTGTGAGCCATGTAAAATCAGTCACGCCTGTATGGGAGATTAAATGCAATATTTGTATAGAATATATGAACAATGAAGGCGTATAAAAGGTGTGAGAGAAAGAAAAGTCAGAAAGGAGAATAGATAGAAAAGAGGATGAAGATGTAGAGTGAGGCAGTGGGGGGGGGGGGGAGCGGTAAAAGACAACAAAAAAAAAAAAAAAAAAGGGGGGGGGGAGAAGGGGGGAGGGAGGGGATGGGTAGGTAGTAACGTGGACGTTAACGTGAACAGTTTGGGATAAAATAGTGTATATCATTTTGTGCAAGCCAAAAATATAGTCATATGGAGTGAGATAGAATACGTGCAAGATCAATCAAAGGGGCAACACGTGGGTCCAGAAGCCGAAATGCAGGCTACGATGTTAAGTCTCAGACCATCCAAATGCGCACCAAATGTGTCTATGGTGGACAGGGTGTTCCCTAGTACAGCATTGTGTCTAACCAGTCAGTCAGGGAGTATAGACTGAGCATGCATTAATAGGCGATAGGTAGTGGTGGTTTTGAAATGGCTCCAACAAGCCCAAGTTTTCCTGAATCTCTCGGGATGTTCTTTTGCTACAGAAATCAATTCCTCCATTTGCTCTATTTTGTTGATCCTAGCAAACCATTCTCGAATAGTGGGAACATGTGTTGAGCGCCAGTGGACTGGGATACACTGTTTTCCCTCGTTGACCATGTGCATGGCGAGTAATTTGCGGTACGTCCTAAATGGAAGCGTGGAATGCTGGAGTAAGAATTGAATGGGGGGAGAGGTCTAATAAATACGTAGTTACTTGAGTGATGATGGGTTGGATTTTCTCCCAGAAAGGTTGCAGCAGTGGGCAGACCCACAAAATATGCAGGATTGTACCCGTTGCCTGGTGACATCTCCAACATGAATCTGAGATGTTAGGGTCAAATTTGTGAAGCAGGGATGGAACTCTGTACCATCTAGAGCATAGTTTAAAATAGTTTTCTTGTGTAGAAACACATATGGACTATATGCAGTTGCAAGTCAGAGCACCAGGCCCTACAAGCTTTCCTAGATGAAAGGTCAATGGTGTTTTCGAGGCTTGTATAGAATTTAGATATAAGATGTCTCTGGGACAGTTCGTTGAGCAAAGTTTTTCAAATGGGGTGAGTGGCCTAGTATAATTTTTTGAGATGTGAGGAGCTATGTATAAAGTGGTGGAGTTGTCTGTACATCCATGGCGTCAAGGTTGCGGACGGCCATTTGATTAGAAGGAGAACTCTGGATAAGAACGTCTCATCTTTAAAAAGTTGATGTAGCTTCAAGTTGTCTGTTGGGTTAGACCCGGTGTGAAAGGCAAGAGACATACCAGGGGAGAAGTCTTGGTTCATTTTGATAGGAGTTAGTGGGCCAGGGGTAGAAGAGAGACCTGTTTTTTGACTGATTTGATCATAACACAATAGAGTGGGGCCTATAAGAAGGTGTACCCTGAACTCAGATGGAATGTGGGAGTATTTCAGCCAAGGGGAGGTGGTGAGCGGGGTCCCCGAAAATGCAGATTCTAAATTAACCCAAGCCTTATGTTTGCGGTTTGTAGACCTATCTACTATTCTTGCCATGTGACAGGCTCTATAGTAACGGGCGATATCAGGCAGTCCAATACCTCCGCTCGTCTTAGGCATGGTAAGTTGTTCAAAACTGATTCTGGGGCATTTGTTACTCCATAGAAAAGAGGTACATAATGTTTTATATGACTTAAAGAAGGAGTTGGGCAGTTTGATTGGGATCGTTTGCATCAGATATAGTAGTCTAGGAAGAACATTCATCTTGAGGATCGCTGCTCTGCCAAACCACGAAAAAAATGGTTTGTCCTATGTCTGTAGATCTTTGGTGATACTACGTAGGATGGGTAGAAAGTTTTTGGCGTAGAGTTCTGAGAGGTGAGATGGTAGTTGAATTCCTAAGTGATGGCCTCGGACTGCCATGCAAAAGGAAAGTTCGTTTTCGCCTGTCTGACCGTATCTTAGATTAGGGAGACATTGAGGGCATGAGATTTATTAAAATGAATTTTAAAATTGGCCAAGTACTGAAATAATTGGAAATCGCGTAGTAAGTTAGGTAGTGTAATATGTGGTTCTGTCAGGAAAAGTAAGATATCGTCAGCAAAGACCGCGATTTTGTGCATTTTACCATTGATTAAAATTCCTTTGATGTTATCATTCTGTCTAATGCAGTTCAAAAAAGGTTCCAACGTAAGAATGAATAGGAGCGGGGATAATGGACAACCCTGTCTGGTCCCATTGCTTATTGAAAAAGCATCCGAAAGGAGGCCATTGACTCTCACTTTAGCCGTAGGTGTTGTATATAAGGATATGATAAATACGTGGAGGAAGCCCAAGGCCAGTCAAAACAGCCGCCATGTAGTCCCATGCTAATCTGTCGAAGGCCTTCTCAGCGTCTAGGGAGAGGAAGAAACCAGATTGTTTCTTCTGTGTCAATCAGTGATGTATATTTATTGCCCTGATCGTATTGTCTCTAGCCTCTCTACCGGGTACGAACCCCACCTGATCACTAGAGATAGTGGGGACTATGATGCGAAGTAAACGATTGGCCAA
Source organism: Staurois parvus (assembly GCF_062004578.1). Lineage (NCBI taxonomy): Eukaryota > Metazoa > Chordata > Amphibia > Anura > Ranidae > Staurois > Staurois parvus. The sequence continues at coordinate 8,008,497 of NW_028317852.1, forward strand.
TATTTTGGCAAAAATCTTTAAGTCGACGTTCAGGAGGGAGATGAAACGGTAGTTCGCTGGCGAAGTCAGGTCTTTGTTTTCTTTTGGTATAAGCATAATGTGGGCTTCAGAGAGGTGTTGCATGGATTGTCTTGGGGTGTCAAGAGAATTGAAGGCCTTTAGGAATAGGTGTGCTAGGATGTCTATGAAGGATTTGTAATACATGGTTATAAATCCATGTGGGTCGGGCTTTTACCTGGTTTTAATTGTGCAATGGCTTGTCAATGTCAGAGCTCCATCTAGTTCTCTTGCTTGTGAGTGGGAAATGGGTTTAGGAAGATATTGGGCGAGAAAAGTCTGGATAATGACCTCACGTGGTCTAGTATCCCCGGTCGGTTTTGAGGGTAAGGGTAGGTTGTAAAGGGTAGTATAATATTTCTCAAACTTGGCCGCTATATCCACCAAAGTTTTAAGTAAGTGACCTTGATTGGAGTTAAGTTGATGAATGGTGCAAGCCGCTTTTTTAGATTGCAAGGCCCTGGCTAAAAACTTGCCATTCTTATTTCCATGTTCATAAAAGAGTTTCTGAGATAGAGTAAAATTACACTTTGTTTTCTTTTCCACTATGTCTCGAAGTTGTTTGCGTGCCTGATCAAGTTCGGTCGCAGTGTTTATGGCCTTAGAGCGATTATGTGAGCATTCAAGTTTACGTACTTTTTGAAGTATGGACGTAAAAGATGCCTGAGCTATGCGTTTTTGAGAAGCAGTGACAGAAAGCAGAAGCCCACGTATCACACATTTGTGAGCTTCGCATTGTATAAGAGGAGTCATTTCTGGAGACGCATTTTCCTTAAAATAATTGGTCAGAGATTCATGAATTTGAAGGGTTATGGATGAGTCCGTGAGGAGAAAGGAATCTAATCTCAATGTTTTGGACTTAGGTGGGGCATCGGGCAGATGTATGGTCATCATAATCGGGTGATGGTCAGACAGAATCATTGGTTCAATAGAGGCTGATTTTAATGTGTGTAAGCCTTTTTGTGAAAGAAAGAGATAGTCGATTCTGGAATAACGCTTGTGAGGTGCTGAGAAAAAAGTGTAGTCTTTGTCAGAGGGGTGTAGAGTACGCTATGTGTCATGGAGAAGAAGGTCATTCAGTTCAACTTTAATCTGTTTAAGTGCTCGGAAGGGTTTCGACGATGTGCCTGTCGAAGTGTCTTCCAAAGGATTCAGTGCTACATTAAAATCGCCCCCAAGAATCAAGATGCCGATTGGAACGTTGCCAGTGTTTTAGAGATTTTATAGAAAAAGCTCACTTGTGCCGTATTGGGGCTGTAAATGTTGGCCAAGGTAAGCGGTTTGTTGCAGAGGGTACCTTTAAGGAAGAGGAACCTTCCCTCCGGATCCTCGAGAGATTTCGTAATTGTAAGCGGGAGTGTTTTGGAGATCAAAATGGACACACCCTTTGCTTTTACCTCTGTGTTAACTGAATGGTAGACTGTTGGATAATTGGCATTAAAGAACTTAGGGATATGATCAGCACGAAAATGAGTTTCTTGGATGAAGAGCACATCTGCTCGCAAGCTTTTTATGTAAGTCAGGAGTTGGGAGCGTTTCTCAGGTATATCTAGGCCTCTTGCATTAAGAGATGCCACAGAAAGTGTATGGCGGGCTCAAACTGCTGTGTGTTTAGTAGACATCGTATTAGATGGGATAAAAAGTATTACTCAAACTCTATGATTGCATCAAATAGATGCGAGGGGAGAAAGGAAAAAAAAAAAAAAAGGGTGGGGGGTGGGGAGAAAGTAGAAAAAGAAGAGAAACAAATAGAAAGGAAGAGTCAAGAAATCAGAAGATAGGAGAGGTGAGAAGTGTTAGGCGCTCACAGTAAAAGCTCATACAAATGTGATGGTACGTGTTCCTAAAACTTCTCTCTAGAGAAAAAAAAAACTCCGGGGACAGTGTAGTCCAGTTACGCTGTCCTGTATAAAGAATCGTATGTGTTGGTGAGCTACTGAATGTATTATGGGTGGATGTGGAATTTAAATCGGAAATGTGTCGGACCCAGAGGTGGCCGCTATGGGGTGTCGCGGGAGAATCCCAGGAAGACCGTCCAGGACCTATTAGATATTTTGCAGCATAAAAGTGAGTATAAGATAGGGTTTAACAGAAGGTAGCAATGACACACAGAGATAGGTGGATGTTGGCAAATTTTCATAGGGAGAGGTGTTCAGTTTATAACAAGGGGGCACCGATAGGAGAATTTATATGTAGAGGTGTGTTAGTCATAATAATGTGGGTAATCATGAGCAAGCCTGGGGATGTTCACTAAGGAGTACGAAGATATGTTGTTCCAGAGTATGGTTCCTATGTGTCTGGTTGTATGTAATACCGTCTTGGGAGGGCATCAGGGTGAGGCTATAGAACGAGATGTGGCATAGTTATACATTAATAATAGGTTTCATTCTGTAGTTGTCCATGAGTCATATGATGCGACCACAAAAGATAATACGAAAAGATCCCTTTATACTGTGTCAGTTCAGACTGAGAATATTAACCTTATATGAAATCCTGCAAGGGAACATCAGTTACATAACGCAACAATATGCGGGCCAAGGGCAAACTAACTGATGAAACTGCATCCCTGAAACCCTGATATAAGAGAGACAGTGGCCCCAACCGAGGCATTCCACGCTGTGTGGCAGGCCACTATTTCGGAAGCAGGTCAACCCCAGAAATAGCGCTGATATAATAAATCATTGAAATGACATCAGGCATCTGTGGCCTGTCGAGAGCGCGGTCAATAGTAATCTATGTACCCATATCAGAAACCTGTGCAGCCATAGAGTGAACTGGTAGTATGCAAAACAGGTAGAGAAATCCTATGTCCAAGACACACCCTAACACTTTGTCCAAGGGTAAGTGGGGGGTTTGCATTGGAAGATGACTTGGAACCTAGGTTTCTAAGGAAATCACACCTTATATAGTGGGGTGGAGGGAAGAGGGTATTAGTGCATTACATATAATATTTCACGTGTTGCTGTTTAAATCTAGGTACAGTCAGGAACGTGGGGGAGAGCATTATATATTCGGGGAGAGGTTCCTATGAGCTCATGTGTAGTCAAGAAGTTCGTGAGAAGACATTGTGGGCAAGATATATGTCAGGGCATGGTATGATCATATAATAACAGTACCACAGAACCGCAATATAAACATGAAATAGGAGATAAAAAGCTCAGTCTGGAATATCTCATGGATCGTAGAATATGATCCTAACGGGTAACTCAAGACGGCCTCAATAAACCGTAATATTGCAAACACAAGATCACAATCCCATGAGATTCCCTGTCTAAGGACAGCATTAGCAAAATGCGTTGAGGTTTAGTGACTCAGGTGTATGTCAAGGGAAATGGGTGGTCTGGATCTCAAACAAATAATAAATACTTTGGTCTCGGCTGAGGCCACCAGCACAGTGCAGTAGGCCATCACTGATCAATCAAGCTAACTCCAGAGTCGATAAGATAGGGAATCACAGCTCTGTTAGCACTGTTACCATGCAGCCTGCAGCAAACAAGAGCTATTATAATATCAGTATCTGCACTCAAACTCTGTGTACACATAATGGACAGATGGTATACATGAGAGTTGGAACAGTCTAATACAATACACATACCCTAGCGTCTTGTCCCAAGGTGGATAGGAGGTTTTCCATTGAAGGTGAAGTGGAACCAGGGTTTAAAGAGAAAGTACATGAAATATTAGATCAGGTGTGAAAGTAGCCATAGAATGGGGAAATGGTAGTGCAGGGGTGTGGGGGGAAGGGGGAACGGAGAAGTGTCATTTATGACGTGCCTTACGGTGTGCTGGAGAGGCTGGAAGACTGTCTCCAATGATGAATCTTCGTCGTGCCGGAGAAGATGAGATGCGGTGAGATGGTCTGCCTCGGCTTGCTCCTCCATGGTGTCCAGCAGATTGGGCCTCCATTGGGTCTTCATGTGTCTGAGATGGGAGGTGGGATTCGCTGGACCAATTGGGTATATCCACTATTGGGATATCAAGGGCCTCGCAAAATGGTGCGATATCCTCCAGGAATCTCAGGAGAGCTGATCTCCCCATGTGTGTTGCTGAGAGGCCAAATGGAAATCTCCAGCGGTAGGCAATCCCCCTGGAATGTAGTAGATCTAATAAAGGGCGTAAGTCCTTTCTGCGTTGCAATGTAAGATGGAAGAGGTCCTGAAATAATTTAATTTCTGCTCCATTATATATCACGCAGTTTCGATCTCGTGCCCTGCGCAATATTTCTTCCTTAAGTTGGAAGTCGATTAGGCAGCAAATGATATCTCTACCTCTAGGACGAAGCGCCCTATGGAGACGTTCAAACCCAATTGGAGATTCCTTTAGTCTTTCCAAAAGATCATTGAAAATGGTTAAGAGCGTTTGGGTGAGTTGACCTGATTCAATTGCTTCAGGGACACCACGTACCCTTAAATTATGACGTCTACCCCTGTTATCTAGGTCCTCGATGTGATGATCAAGCTCTAGATGCATAGTGTGCATATCTACCAGCTTGTGCATATCATGGATGGCAAGGTCTTGCATGATAACTTTATCCTCCACTGCTTCAAGCCTTTGGACCACTGCATGCATATCCATACGTAACTCAGCGATTGCTGCAGAGAGGGTCTCTTTAATATCTGATGCTACTGCTTTCAAATCTCCTATAGTGAGAGGGGAGGCTGCAGGAAGGCAGGCTGTGGTTGCTGTGGCTGGATTACTGCTCTGTGAGTGAGACACTGTATTAAGTGGACGTAGGGGAGAAGCAGGGGAGGAAGCCTCAGTGTGTTCTGGGGTCTGGGACCGGAATAACTCTGGAATGCTGCGACTTGCAGGACTGCTAAGCTGGCAGGGAGATCGTGACCGCGGGGCGGTGGGTCTACTATCCGTTTTCCCCATATCAGTGGCTTTAGCAGGCCGCACTAGGTCACAATATTCCGCTGCTACAGAGGGGGGCCAAAGTCCCTCGGCACCCCTCCGCTGTGTACCTGGAAGCTGTGCGGGACCGCTGGCTGGCTCCCCGATTCCACTGCCGCCTGGATGGCAGTGGATTACGGGTGATTGTGTTGGAGCTCCAAACTATGCGGCCTGTCCATCCCCACATATACTTAAAGTCATATGGATTAGCAAGTCCAAAAACAAAACCCCCACACCAAATTGTGGATCAAAAACAGTGCAGGAAATTTCTAAAAATTAAACAAAATGGATATTTGAACTCAATTCTTTCGTATCAAAGTGGTTAAACAAGGATACTGATATTAATTGTTTTATAACACATTTTTAAGGTAGGGCACCATTTTTAGGTGCATGTTTGTTAGTATAGGCCTTTCTTTTATTTGTTGAACAATATGAACTGGTGCTTGGAATTTATTACCCATAAGGGAATATAATAAGAGGGAAGAGGCTTAGAAGGTAACACATGTGTTATGTATTAATAGTTTTTTTCCCACTAGATGGTGATTTCAACATAAACAAATATGAAAAGGGATCAAAAAAGAGGTTTTTATTAATCCTTCTAAAATATTTAATTGTTATTATATATTATTTTAATTGATATTATGTATATTGATTTTTTTTATGTTGTTTAACATTGGGATTCCCACCTCGGCCCAAATCCACTCAGACAAGATTAGAATTAGTTAACAAATCCATTTCCGGTCAGCTGCCATATTATGGTGGTCTGTGTAGTGTTCCCCAATAGGATTATTGGGCAGAGTATAAAAGCCCAAGGGAAAATGGCAGATGTGAGCTTCCTTTAGATGCCTGATTGGTGAAACATGTAGAGGCAGAGTGTTGCATCCAGCTACATCAAGGTCCAGTGATGCCACATCCTCTTCCAGTCAATGGAACACACGCCGACTAATGGATTATGGAATAAAATTGGGAGACTATTGAAAGGATATCCACTGATGGTCCAAACCTTTGGGGACACTAAGCGCATTAGACCTTCTTTTAATTAAGAGGTCATGGATGGTTAGTGAGTGCAATGTATTGGCATACGGAGGTGGAGCACAGAGGATCTGCATGAAGCAACCTATTGGGCACTAGAAGAATATGCACTGTTTTTGATCCACCATTTTGTGTGGGACGTTTGTTTTTGGACTTGCTAATCCATATCACTTTATGTATATGTTATATTAGAGTATATTAGTTAGATTATTGTTTGTATAGCATCCATGTGAAGCACCACACCTTAATATAACATTTTGGTCTCAAGTGATTTTGCACTTCAAGGGGCAGATAACATTTTTTCCTTTTATGTTGGTACACCACACGGCTGACTAGAAATTCACATTTTTTTAGCGGATATATATTTTTGCAAAGATAGTTTATGTTCCTTGCATGGTAATAGAAGGCGCATAGTTTTTTTTTTTTAACCATGCCTTTACCAGCCTAATTTGGGCATGTGTGGAGGCTTCAAAAATGGCAGTTAATTGTGTGAGGAAGGTTGATGGATATATGGGGCTGATTTGTGTTATTATACCTCCCTAAAAAATCTTCACAAGAACTCTGTCGCCTCCTTTGGACCAAATCCAGTTGTCTCTATTGTATGGATGTCTGCACCTACAACATATACATTTGGTTTCATTTGTATCTGGAGTCTTCAACACTGTACAAGATACGTTGCAATTAGTTTGGCGTTACAGCCTCCAGTACGTTGCCAAGTTTTTTTCATCATCATTTACTCCACTGATACATCTTTGGTTGACAACTTTGGGATGGACTGTGTGAACAAATATCCAGCAGGCTGCCAAATTAAATTAATTTGTGGCCATTTTCTTCTACCCCTTTTCTACTTTCTCTAAACTGTCCCTTCTCTTTCTGAGAGCTCTCAGTGTTGATTGAATATTAGAGTAATTTTTGAACTGAATATATAAATACAGACATATAGATAGAATATGGAGATACATCACTGGTCTTATGACATGCTTTTTTTAATGGGAGTATTATTTGTGCTTTGTGTCTAGTATGTCCTTTTAATCAATAAATGGAATTTTTATGGTTAAAAATATCTGTTTGCATTAACGTATCTTTGGATATACAATTTATTTACAGACTACTTTGTAGGGTTAAGGTATTGAGCATGAAATTGTCTAAAATGTCTTGGTATGCTTGACACCTTAAGAGGTCCTTTCGCTGTAACTAAGGGGCCAAGCCCAACCCCTTAAAAACAACCCCACACTATAATCCCCCCTCCACCAAACTTTACACTTTGCACAATGCAGTCAGGCGAGTATCGTTCTCTTGGCAACTGCCAAACACAGACACATCCACCGGATTGCCAGATAGAAGCATGGTTTGTCATCCCAGAGAACAAGTCTCCACTGCTCTACAATGCAATGGCAGTGTGCTTTACGCCACTGCATCCAACGCTTTGCATTGCACTTGGTGATGTAAAGCTTGGATGCAGCTGCTCGGCCATAGAAACTCGTTCCATGAAGCTGTCTATGCACTGTTGTGCTAATCTGAAGGCCACATGAAGTGTGGTGGTCTTTAGTTATTGACTCTGCAGACAGTTGGTGACTTCTGTACACTGTGCGCTTCAGCATGCGGTGACCCTGCTCTGTCATTTTAAGTGGCCTACCACATTGGGGCTGAGTTGCTGTTGTTCCCAGTTTCTTCCACTTTGATATAATACCACTAACAGTTGACCATGGAATATTTAGTAGCAAGGAAATTTCATGGATGGACTTATTGCACAGGTGGTAACCTATCACAGTACCATGCTTGAATTCACTGAGCTCCTGAGAGTGACCCATTCTTTCACATATGTTTGTAAAAGCAGTCTGCATGCCTAGGTGCTTGATTTTATACACCTGAGGCCATGGAGGTGATTGGAACACCTGAATCCAATGATTTGGGGGGGTGTCCAAATACTATTGGCAAAATAGTGTATGTGCTGTTCTTTCTTATGCTATAGTATTGGGATATGTATTCTGATACTCTCTTTTGATGTATATCTGTGTGCCTTATTGCCATGCCTGTATGTTGTATGCTTGAAAACATTATACAATTTGACTTTAAAAAAATAAATAAACTTTCATATAGCTTTTAGATATGTTGTGGTTTCTGCTTCCACCATCCAATTCAGGCCTATTAGAGCTGGATAAAAAAGAAATAATATCCACAACTAAAACTACCTAAAAATCTTTTTTTTTCAGGTTGAAATGCATCAGCTTGAGTTTCAGCTTCTATATTTAAAACAAGCTAAATGTAAAATTAAAAGAAAATACACATATGTGATGTCAGAATATTACATTACATTACATTACATTACATTGAGTTTATATAGCGCCAAAGGGTTTGCTCAGCGCTGTACAATAGAGGGGGGGACAATACATGAAACATTACAGCAACAACAAACAGCACACGAGGGGTTATAGGGCCCTACTCTTTCGAGCTTACAATCTAGGAGGGAGGGGGTAGAGGTACAGGAGGAAGTGGCTGTGGGGGATGGAGTGGTAGGAGGAATGAAGGAGAGCAGCAGTTAGGTGAGGGTGGGGTAGGCTTCCCTGAAGAGGTGGGTTTTCAGGGAGCGCCTGAAGGTGAGGAGGAAAGGTGACAGTCTGATGGATTGGGGTAGTGAGTTCCAGAGGATGGGGGAGGACCTGGAGAAGTCTTGCAGACGTGCGTGTGAGGAGGAGACCAGGGAGCAAGATAGAAGGAGGTCCTGTGAAGAGCGAAGGGTACGGGTAGGGTGGTACTTGGGAATCAGGTTGGTGAGGTAGTTAGGGGCAGTGTTGTGAATGGCTTTGTAGGTCAGAGTGAGTAGTTTGAATTTGATGCGTTGGGCGATAGGGAGCCAGTGGAGGGAGAGGCAGAGGGGGGTGGCAGAGGTGGAGCGGGTGGTGAGGTGGATGAGTCTAGCCGCTGAGTTGAGGATGGTCTGAAGCGGGGAGAGCCTGCACTGGGGTAGGCCGGTGAGGAGGGAGTTGCAGTAGTCAAGGCGTGAGATAATCAGGGAGTGCACAAGTAGTTTAGTGGTGTCTGGGGTAAGGAAGGAGCGTATTTTGGCGATATTGCGGAGGTGGAGTCTGCACGTGTTTGTGAGTGATTTGACATGAGGTTGGAAGGAGAGGTTAGAGTCCAGAATGACTCCAAGGACTTTGGCTTGCGGGGCGGGATTGATGGTGGTGATGTTAGTAGTGATGGATAGGATGGGGGGGGGGGCGCGGGCAGGAGGGAAAACGAGAAGCTCGGTTTTGGAGAGGTTGAGTTTGAGGAAATGGAGCGACATCCAGTCAGAGATGTCGTTTAGGAGGTGAGTGATGCGGGCGGAGAAAGTGGAGGTGAGGTGAGGGGTGGAGAGGTAAATTTGAGGGTCATCAGCATAGAGATGGTAGTTGAAGCCGTGGGAGTGTATGAGTTTGCCAAGGGAGGAGGTGTAGATGGAGAAGAGAAGGGGTCCAAGGACAGAGCCCTGGGGGACCCCAACAGAGAGGGGGAGTGAGGGGGAGGTGGCACCATTGTAGGTGACACTGAAGGAGCGTCGGGATAGAATAAGATGTCGCTGATCTGTAAAAATAGTATTGTTTTATAAATCCCATTATCTGAACTAATAGGCAAGTAGGTGTCAAAAAATAGCAAGTTGGTGCATTGCCCTGGGGAACAAGTACAAATGAAAAAAAAAAGTTTTTAAAAAATCCATTCAATCAGCAGCAGTGATTTTTTAAAATGCTTAGAGTAAAACATTAAACATGTGTCCTGTAGCCATTTCCTGACTGCCCGCTTGCATTGTACTGAGGACTGTACACAGCAGGAGCCTGTCAGCAAGTCCTGGCCAATGATTCATGGTTGGGACCTGCTGATCAGCTGTGTACAATCACAGCCCAGAACCTGGTGTTGACTATCAACAGAGAGCTCTGTATAGAGGGAATGATCTGTTTTCTCATCCCTGCAAAGAAACTTATAGATCTATTAGTAAAAGCAGCACACTTTACACACGCTTCACATGGTTAGGCACACATTTAACCCCTTGACTGCCCTAGATGTTAACCCTTTCCCAGCCAGTGTCATTAGCACAGTGACAGTGTATAACATTATCACGGATCACTGTATTAACCACTTACCTACTGTCACCCTTTCCTGCCCAGGACAATTTTCAGCTTTCAGTGCTGTCGCAGTTTGAATGACTATCGCACAGACATGCAACACTGTACCCAAATGAAATTTGTATTATTTTTTGAGACATATAGAGCTTTCTCTTGCTGGTATTTAATCACCACTGGGTTTTTTACTTTTTGCTAAACAAACTAGTTTCTGTTATAAAATTTTGCAGACAGGTAATTGTTCTCTTTCACTGATGTGCACTAATGAGGCTGCACTGATGGACATTGATAGGCTGCACTTATGGACACTGATAAGGAGACACTGATGAAGCTGCATTGATATGTGGCACTGATGGGCACTGTCATGCAGCACTGATGGGCACTAATAGGTGGCACTGAAGGTCACTGATAGATGGCACTGACTGGCAGTACTGTTGGGCAGTGACTGGCAGCACTAATGGACACTGATTAGCGGCACTGATGGACAATGACTGGTGGCACTGATGGACACTGTTAGGACTGCACTGATGGACGCTGACTGAAAGCACTAATGAACACTGACTGGCAGCACTGATGGACACTGTTGGGACTGTGCTGATGGACATTGTTGGGACTGCGCTGATGGACATTGTTGGGGCTGCACTGATGTTCGCTTGTGGCTGCACTGATGTCCTGATGTGTATTATACAGTTACTGATTACTACTCTCCTGCCATCTCACGCTGTGAAATCTTGAGGAAAGTGCATCCGATAACTGGCAAGTGTATTTACATTGTGAGCAGCTTTGTCATTGGACACAGCTGATCATGTGGTAAATGGGTGATGTGATTGGCCCTTTACCATGTCATGTGATCAGCTGTGTCCAAAGGACACAGTGATCACAGAGAGCACAGGGAACATGCCCCCAGGGGGCGCGTGGGGGAGCATTCTGGGAGGATGTTATGTGACACCCTCCCAGAACTAGACAATCATGCTGTAGCCATCATTCAGCTATAGTTCGATCATCAAGTGGTTAATTGAGGCCAACATTAAAATTCGAACTCACTGGTACTTAGTGCCCACACACCTAACAAAATTATATCCAGACTATTCCCCCTTTGTTTTTGCAGCTGTGGCCATTACACTCCATACATGGTGAACTTGTCCTCGAGTTTATGGTTTTTGGAACAGAATCTTTTATTTGCTCCGCAATGTCACTGGAAAAGTGATCCCTAAATTGCCTCAGATTGCTTTATTTAACTATTGGGTGGATACCATCTCTAAATGCAGGCAGTCATTTGTCTTTTTTGCACTTTTGGGTACCAAAATCATGATGTGTGGAAACAAATCCCACAGTCCCACAGTTTGAAAGTATTTGGGAGCCCTGGGTACATTACACTATGATTGCTCTTCCCAAGCCTCAGGTGACTTCTCCTCGTGATGACTGATACTAACCTGTCTCAAACTATCAACTACTTTTTTCTGTTCTTTCTCTCCCCCTTTTCTCTTTCTTTTTTTTTTTTTTTTTTTCTTTAATGCAGTTTACCTGGCTGACCCCACCACGATAAGCTCATCCTGTTTACGACTAGATTATGCTTTGAGTCTGTGGTGTTATCTAGACACTGCCTTAGTTTATTGTTTACCTGTTTTCATTGATTTAGTTTATCACTAGGACTCATACACTCAGCCTGGAGTGAGGGGACCATCCTTTGGGCAAACACTGGAATTGTTGAAAGACTGGTAGTGTATCTTTGAGTCATAGCTTAGGCAGTCTGTTAATGGTTTCCTCCATCCTTTTAGTCACAGTATTTGCTGCAGACATTATGACCTGCTATAGCTGATGTTCAGGGCCATTCCCAATATAGGAGGTTGGGTATGCTAAGGTAAAGGCTCATAGAAAAGCTGGTGAGCACGAATATGCATTCTGGGTTGCGCCTTAGTCTGGGATCCAGGTCTCCAGACCCTAACATCATTCAAGTAAATTGAAATATGTTTGTGGGTATAGCCTTATGTAATAATTTTTCCTGCTGGGTTCCTAATCATGTTTGGGATTTCTGATGTATGCCTTAAACTATATGTACCTGTGGTTCCCCTTCTGTAGTTTTCTATTGTTTGTCAATTACCTTTTATGACCTGATCTGTTGTGGATGGGTTTGTAATTATTTCTATTTGCTGAAAATCTTTAATACAAATATTGCAAGTAAAATTCTTTATAGTGTACTTTTGCCAAAATAATTGCTCTTGGAAACAGCTGCAAAAATACAGTGTGTCATAAAAATATGCAACACCCACCATTTTATTCTCTAGAGTCTCTGCTATATATAGTTATGACCAAAAATATTGTCACCCCTGCATTTCTGTCAGATGCACCACTTCGTCCAGAAAATTGTTGCAATTACAAATATTTAGGCATTCACTAGAAAGTGGAAAAACAAAAACCAGATCTGACACATTCCAAGCAAAACCCCAAAAAACTACACTACACAAAATTATTGGCACCCTCAATTTAATATTTGGTAGCACACCCCTTGGAAAAAATAACTGAAATCCATTGCTTCCTGCAACCATCAATGAGCTTCTTACACCTCCCTACTGGAATATTGGACCACTCTTTTTTTTTCCAGGTCTCTCATAGAGTTACATAGTTAGTCTTGCTGAAAAAAGACAAACGTCCATCCAGTTCAACCATTAAAAAAAAAAAAAAGTTATGATCCTATACCCACAGTTGATCCAGAGGAAGGCAAAAAACCCAGCAAACATGATCCAATTTGCTCCTGCTGGGAAAAAAAATCTTTCCTGATCCCCAGAGAGGCAATGGGAAATTCCCTGGATCAACTTTACCTATAAATGTTAGTATCCAGTTATATTCTGTGTATCTAAGAAATAATCCAGGCCTTTTTTAAAGCAATCCACTGAGCTGGCCAGAACCAACTCTTGAGGGAGTCTATTCCACATCTTCACAGATTAAATTTCTTTTCCTCCAGACGTAAAGAGTGCCCCCTTGTCCTCTGTGATGACATCAGGGTGAATAATTCTACACAGAGTTCACTATATGAACCACTGATGTATTTATACATGTTGATCATATCCCCCCTTAATCTCCTCTTCTCTAGAGAATAAATTTAGTTCCTCTAATCTTTCCTCATAGCTGAGCTTTTCCATGCCTATCAGTTTGGTTGCCCTTCTCTGTACTTTTTCCAGTTCCCCAATGTTCTTTTTGTGGTGCCCAAAACTGAACTGCATATTCCAGATGAGGTCTTACTAATGATTTGTACACAGGGGTAAAATGATATCTCTCTCTTTGGAGTCTATACCTCTTTTAATACAAGAGAGGATTTTGCTCACTTTAGAAACCACAGCTTGGCATTGCATGCCATTATTAAGCTTGTGATCTACCAGACTCCCAGATCCTTCTCCACCATTGATTCCCCCAGTTGTACTCCCTCTAGTATGTAGCATGCATATTCTTAGTCCCCAAGTGCATAACCTTACATTTATCAACATTAAACCTCATTTGCGACATAGTTGCCCAATTAAACAGTGCATTGAGGTCAGCTTGTAAGTTGAAGACATCCTGTAAGGACGTTATTCCACTGCACAGCTTGATGTCATCTGCAAAGACTGAAATGGTATTTTTAATGCCAGACCCTATATTGTTTATAAATATATTAAAAAGTAAGGGTCCCAACACTGAACCCTGGGGTACACCACTGACAACCCTAGACCATCCAGAGTATGAATCATTAACCACTGCTCTCTGAATACGATCTTTAAGCCAGTTTTCTATCCATTTAAATATGGATTTTTCCAAGCCTTTAGACTTTACCTTACGCATTAGCCGTGTGTGGGGAACTGTCAAACACTTTTGCAAAATCCAAGTATACCACGTCCACCACCACCCCTCTTTCCAAGGTTTTGCTTACCTCCTCATAAAAAGAAATCAGATTTGTTTGAAAACCTCTGTCTTTCATGAACCATGCTGTCTGTTGCATGGATAAAATATTTTTTTCCAGCAGGAACTCATCTATGTGGTCTTTTATTAAACTCTCCAGTATCTTTCCAACTATAGAAGTTAAACTAACAGGTCTATAATTTCTTGGTAAAGATTTTGACCCCTTTTTAAATATTGGCACCACATTGGCCTTATGCCAATCCAGTGGTACTATGCCAGTCATTAAAGAGTCCCTAAAAATTAGAAACAATGGATTTGAAATGACAGAGCTCAATTCTTTAAGAAGCCATGGGTGTATGAAATCCAGATTTGAAGGGTTCCTTTTTCCCAACTGCTGTTTTGAGATCTCTCCACATGCGCTCTATGGGATTGAGATCTGGAATCATTTCTGGCCATATCAGTACTCCCTAGTGCTTTGTACTAAACAAATTCTGTGTGCTTTTTGATGTGTGCTTTGGGTCATTGTCCTGCTGTAAGACCCATCACCTCTGACGGAGACCCAACTTTCTGACACTGGGCCCTACATTGCACCCCAGAATTCTTTCAGATTTCATAATGTCATGCACACAGTCAAGACATCCTGTGCCTGAAGTAGCAAAGCAACCCCAAAACATCAGTGCACCTCCACCATGTTTCACTGTAGGGACTGTATTCTTTTCTTTAAAGGCCTCATTTGATTTTCTGAAAACAGTAGAATGATGGGCTTTACCAAAATCTGTAATTTTTTTTAGTCTGTCTACAGTACATTCTCCCAAAAGGATTTAGCTTCCTCAGGTAAGTCCTCATGGGTCTCCTACTATAGCATCCCTTTGCATTCATCTTGCAACATATAGTGAGAGCTGACACAGTGGTACCCTGTGCCTAGTCAGCTTGAATTTGTTTGGAAGTTAACTGGGGTTCTTTATCCACCATTCGAATAATCCTTTTGTTGCAATCTTTGATCAAGTTTTTCTCTTAGGTCCACGTCGATCATTTACAGTGCCATGGGCTATAAACGTTTTGACAATGTTGCGTACAGTGCACACAGGAAGATTAAGATCTGTTAACTGATAGAGGTGAGTTTAATTACAAATTACAGGAGCATCACAAACTTGGAATGCATTTATTTCTTACAATTTTGAGAAGGTGTCAATAATGTTATCCATTCCATTTTTGGGGTTTTGCATGGATTGTGTCAGATTTGGCTTTTTGTTTCACCATTTTTTTTTGTGTCATACCAATACAAACAAAAGAATTAAACATGGGAATGCCTAAACATTTGTAATTGCAACAATTCTCTGGGTGAAGTGGTGCATTATCTGACAGAAATGCAGGGGGTGCAAATATTTTTGGCTATGACTGTATATAATGTTTGGGAGTTCTAAATAGTTTTCTAGCACAAAAAAAGTATGATTTTTACATGTAGGAGAGGAATGTCAGAGTTGGCCCAGACTGGAATAAGTTAAGGAGTTTATTAAGGAAGCTGATTTGTTTGATAGATCTGTGAGAACCCCAACTTTATTTTTAGCAGAGTTCACTGTAAAGATATGGGGAAATTGCTTAAAGTGCAGTTTTGTGTATTTGCTTCAGGCAAAATGTGTCTCCTGCACAAAAATGTTATTACCTCATTGTCTTGGCAATGAAGGTTGTAAAGTGAAGGATCCTGGGGTAAGTGGGTTTCCAGGGGAACAGTCCCATTAAACAGGTTGTGGTGGAAGATGGTATAAGTGGAGAATGGCTGAAAAGTCATTCAAGAAGAGGACAAAAATTTAAAAACAGTCTGGGGAAAATCGGAGAAACAAAAATCTGTTAAGTGGGCCTCTCAAAACAATGTCTGCAAGGTCTTTCCTAGTTTGGCAAAATCATAAAATACTTGTCAAGTGTATTCTGGACAGACTTGCTTTGACATGCAAGGGGCATCAGGTGATAGGGTACACCATCCTCTAAGCAGTTTGAGAGACCTGTTTAAGTGATTGTATTGAGATAGTTTTGCCCTGTCTAGATACTAGATAAAATTTCAGGTATCCCCATATGTAGTGTATTTTGTTGTTTGGTCAGCATTAGGAGCCTGCAAATTCCACTAAGAGGAATGGGTTTTTCCTACCATCCGCCAATGTTTTTTTTCCTTTATAAAAGGAAGTAATGTATTCTAATAAGGCCATCACATGGGACTTATTAGGACTTATCCTCTGGGTAGGAAATCTGGTTTCGGAATGTGGTGTACTTTAACAATTATGAGCTCATGTCCTTAATGTCTGGTAAAAGCTCAGCCAGTAAAAGTTGCAGAAATACATGCAGGTGCGTTTGAGGTATTTCAGAGTTTCCTCTGAATTTAATGTTATTGCATCTTTTCCTGTCCTCTAGGTCAGAAAGTTTAGTTTAGATTCACTATAGCTCTGTCCTGTGATCATTATGATAAGTTATCAGGTCATTGTGTTCAGTGTAAAAATTATTCTTCTTGTTCCTAATGAGAGAGACTACCTCGATCTATCTATTGACTTCTGTACAACCACCCAGTTGGATTTTTCTCTCTCGACCAGTGTTGCTGGCTATAGTCAGCAGCACTGATCAGTGTATTCTGACAGTGGGGAAGTCTGTCATAATACAATAGCTCAGTGGGGATGTTTCCTCTTTTTACAACAAGTGTGTAGAAGTGGGAAATTACTCACCTATGGGCTGCCTTAAGCCAACCGATTTTCTTTCCTGCAACCACTGACAGTATTGATGGGGAAATCCTTCCCACAGAGCCATTGTGTTCTCCTGGTGGGGAAGGGGGATGCCCCCCAAGGAGAACATACTGATTACTGCTAGCAGCTATACTAGCCGTTAGCAATAATCGCATGTAAAATCTGACAGGCTGGTTGTACCCAAGTTGATCGCTTGATCAACTTGGGTACATTCAGGCTGCCCATACATGGTTCAAATTTCCCTGCTGAACCAGCCAAGATTCAGTCTATGGTAGGCTTTAGTCCTTCACAGCAGTGTTGATTTTTGCAATTTGCTGACCATATCTAGATATAGAGAGTCTCTTGGAGAGATTAGCATACCTTTCATATCAGATACCAAGACAGGTGTGAGAAAGCTGGAAAATCCTCAAAGGGAGTCAACTGCATATAGTGATCAAGTAGATCAAGTGGTTTAGCAATGTTCCTGTGTTCCTCTCCCTCCCTATGTTTTTTTGGTTTTATCTGGGCTGTGAGTAGTTGGGTTGTCAGTGGGAGATTGCTGATTTTTTACTTTCCAAGACCGATTGTTGTGCACTGAGAAGAGGTAGAGTAGACATCCTTTGAATAAGAGTTTCTGAGTTGTGGATAGCACGTGGGTGCAGTACCAGCATATTGATGATCCTAGTCTGCCAGCAAGGAAAAGAGGTCTATCTATTTTCATGGCAGGAACATGAGTTGTCTCTATTCAGCATGCTGGGATATCCCCACAAGAAGAAAAGTTGGTGGCCATGGAAGCTAGAGATGATCAACTGAATACTTTTATGATTAACAGCAATGTCTACATTTCACCCAGAGTATGACATACATGTCTGTATTTACAAAGACATCCGTTCTTGTGATGAGACCTAAGAAAGATTTGTTTACTTGAAGTTCAACAAAATTTTGTACCGATTCCTATTAAGAACAAATCCACAATATATACTGTATATATATATACATACATACATTTTTTTATTACAAACAACAATTCAGATGTGCAGTTTGCAGTAACTAATAACCAATGAAATTATATTTGATTGATTACTACACAATGCACATTATGTGGGTGAATAAACTAGTTAATGCAACCTATGTATCACTATGAATCA
Organism: Staurois parvus; assembly: GCF_062004578.1. NCBI lineage: Eukaryota > Metazoa > Chordata > Amphibia > Anura > Ranidae > Staurois > Staurois parvus. The sequence continues at coordinate 8,026,302 of NW_028317852.1, forward strand.
GAGGTAAAGTACTGAACACACACTGCAGGTTTACCTCATACTGGGTTTCAATGGAAATAAGATATGACAAGCAAACCATCTCCATTAATTTCCCATGAGTTTTGGTGTCAGAAAAAGAAATTTTGGTATGTTATTGATTGACATTCAGTGGCAAATGTTGTGTTATTCTGAGAACAAGTAGAACAAGCTATTCAGAAATGAGTCAGACTGAAAAGTGATCATCTTTTTTCACTGCTTGTTATTTTATCACACTAGATCTGGTTATGAATTTGAAAATGAAGCATGTGAGACATATTCTGACATTAGCCATCTATCTACTCTAAAATCCACATTTCAAATATCTTTAAAGCTGGCAGGAAATATGATGTGCCCATGAAAAATCATTTAGACTTTATAAATGTTAACATATATAGCGTCTCACCGTTTAGTCATGTTCAGTGCAAAGGAAAATTAGTATGGAAATAGCTCTGTAGAATAGGTCTCCGTTTTTTTGGGGCATTGAGAAGTCTGTTTTTAAATCAAATATGATGTTTTTGCTTTTGTAAAAACAAATATTATGGCACACAGCTCTGTTAGTATTTGTATTTATACAATTACGTACAGTTGCAAGAAAATGTATGTGAATCTCTTGGGATTACGTGGAGTTTTGCATGAATTGGGCATAAAATGTGCTCTGAACGTCATCTAAGTCACAACAATAGAAGAACACAGTCTGCTGAACATAATACTACACAAACATTAGATGTTGCCATGGTTTAATTACACATAACATGTAAACATTCACAGTGCAGGGAGGAAAAAGTATGTGAGGCCCTAGCTTAATGACTTCTCCCAGAGCTAATTGGAGCCAGGACTGAGCCAACCTTGACTCCAATCAGTGTGATGATATTGGATGTGTTGCTGACAGCTGTCCTGCCCTTAAGAAACACACACCTGTTTTGGGTTTACTGGTTTCAAGGAGCACTGTCTGATGTGAACCATGCCTCGCAGAAAAGAGCTCTCAGAAGACCTACGATCAAGAATTGTTGACTTGCATGAAGCTGGAAAGGGTTACAAAAGTATCTCCAAAAGCCTTGATGTTCATGTGTCCACGATAAGACAGACTGTCTACAAATGGAGAAAGTTTAGCACTGTTGCTACTCTCCCTAGGCGTTGTCGTCCTGTAAAAATGACTGCAAGAGCACAGCGCAGAATGCTGCATGAGGTAAAGAAGAATCCCAGAGTGTCAGCTAAAGACCTACAGAAATCTCTGGCACATGCTAACATTTTTGTTGACACATCTACAATAAGGAAAACATTAAACAAGAATGGAGTATATGGGAGGACACCATGGAGGAAGCCATTTCTGTCCAAAAAGAATATTGCAGCACGTTTGAAGTTTGCAAAAGAACACCTGGATGTTCCACAGCACTACTGGCAAAATATACTGTGGACAGATGAAACCAAGATTGAGTTGTTTGGGAAGAACGCACAACACTATGTGTGGAGAAAAAAAGGCACAGCACACCGACATCAAAACCTCATCCCCACTGTAAAACATGGCGGAGGGAGCATCATGGTTTGGGGCTGCTTTGCTGCCTCAGGGCCTGGACGGATTGTTGTCATTGATGGGAAAATGAATTCCAGAGTTTATCAAGACATTTTGCAGGAAAGCGTACGACCATCTGTCCGCCAACTGAAGCTCCGCAGAGGATGGGTGATGCAACAGGACAATGACCCAAAGCATACAAGTAATTCAACAAAACAATGGCTGCAACAGCACAAAATACGCCTTCTGGAGTGGCCCAGTCAGAGTCCTGACCTCAACCCGATTGAAATGCTGTGGCATGACCTTAAGAGAGCGATTCACACCAGACATCCCAAGAATATTGCTACACTGAAACAGTTTTGTAAAGAGGAGTAGTCCAAAATGACTCCAGATCGTTGTGCAGGTCTGATCTGCAACTACAGGAAATGTTTGGTTGAGGTTATTGCTGCCAAAGGAGGGTCAACCAGTTATTAAGTCCAAAGGTTCACATACTTTTTCCTCCCTGCACTGTGAATGTTTACATGTTATGTGCAATTAAACCATGGCAACATCTAATGTTTGTGTAGTATTATGTTCAGCAGACTGTGTTCTTCTATTGTTGTGACTTAGATGACGTTTAGGGCACATTTTATGCCCAATTCATGCAAAACTCCACGTAATCCCAAGGGGTTCACATACTTTTTCTTGCAACTGTATAAGATATTGAATTGTTAGTCTTTCTTAGTCTGTTAAGCAGTTATTTTGATTTAGGTGAGTACAGAAATTTTTACCAGGGACTGTAGACCAGTGCAGAGGTATAGTTGGGGAGTCTACTTTCTAAAAAGTTGGCATTAGGGGGGAAAGTTTGTACTGCCCTTGTATGTTAGCAACTCAAGAAATGTGCTGAGCAGTCAGAAAGTAAAAGCTGTGTAAATTCCAATACATATACCATAGTTTTTAGATGCTATAACTTGCATACAAACCAAATTAATATACAGGTATTGGGTTTTTTTTTTACCAAAGACATGTAGCAGAATACATTTTGGCCTAAATTTATGACAGCCTTTGAGTTTATTGGATATTTTTTATAACAAAAAGTAGACAATATTGTTTGTTTTTTCATTTTATTTGTTTGTAGCACAAAAAATAAAAAATAAAAAACCCAGTGGTGATCAAATACCAGCAAAAGAAAGCTTTATTTGTGTAAAAAAAAAAACATACATTTTGTTTGGTTACAGCATTGCATGACTGTACAATTACCAGTTAAAATAGCGCAGTGTCAAACAGCAAAACATGGCCTGGTCAGGAAGGGGGGAAAACCTTCCAGGGCAGAAGTTGTTAAATACAGCAGTGGTTTTAAGTAGAGTGATGCTACTTTCATATATATTTTAGTGTCAGCGTATGAAAGCGTATACAGTACATGCCTAATATTCTCATTTATGCTCTATGACACTGCATACATTGAAAGGAGAATGGATGTCAGTAAAAAGTTTAACTTGTTACGAGAACAGTCATAAAAACACAAAGTGTTTTTTGCTTCCCATTTCTTCAACACTATACTGTGCCCATCTTTGCTCAGGTCTGGTGATAAAGCAAGAAACAGAGTGCTAAATTGTTCCCTGGTATTGTGAACAACATTTTTGTTCTGTTCAAGTGGATTGCCATTGTTTGTGTTCTTAGTCACAAAATGAAGGACAAAGTAGGCGCTTTACATTGTAGCTCATTCCTACACTGCTTACATTTTCTGTTCTTCCACTGAAGAACCTAGAAAAAAAATCCCCAAGAAAACCTCTAGATTAATCTTACATCTTACCTACTTACATATGGTCTCACTGTACTTCCTTTCATAATGCACTGGCTGCTTGTATACTGTAGAGAGACTCACCTGAAAATACTAGGGATTTCGCAGGTAAAAGCTTACACAGGACTATAGACCCTCACATTAAAAAAGTGAGTCTTACATCATACTTACATATGATGTAAGTATCACAGCAAAGGGTTAAAGATATACGTAAATTGTTATTTTGCCCTGAATAAGCAAAGTAGGAGTTCACTTTAATGTCTAAATGAAAAGCTAAGAGGGTGAAGTTAATGGACAAATAGAGACAAAGAGAAAAGAAAAATTAGGTCAGTAGGTTGACAAAGAAAGGTAAAAAAAAACAGAAATGGGTCAGTGAGGGGTATATTTGGAGGACTTTAAGGACTTTTTCACATCGTACCTCTAATAGGGCATTTAACATGCATTTCTGACCTCTTACAAGCATTCCGCTAAATAAAATGTGCATTTAGGTTGGCGGATGGCTTTGGGATATGTTTTGGCCATTGATGTCTACTATTTTTTATTGCTTCAGCCATAGGCGCTGAGCTTGTGTTGACCCTTTGTTTTCCATAAAATATAGGATATGTACAGGGTAAGATAGATAGGTAAGATATCAATTACATTTTCTTTTGGAACAAAATATCTACCAATTAAAATAAAACCTATATGTCCAAATTAAAAAGTTTTAGATACAGTAGTAGTGAACTATTGGGATACTACATTAAAACCAGTTTGGCAGAGAAGGGGGGTTAGGTTGTAAAGGTGAGCCGATAGGTTGCAGTTTAATCAGAGGGGATGAGGTTTGGGTTACAAAGGTGGGCAGAAAGGGAGGACTTGGAGAACAGAGGTTAACAGAGGGGGAGGCATTGTAGTGCACAGATTAGCAGAGAGGGAGTTGGGGTACAGAAGCTAGAAAGAAGGGGGGCTTTGGAGCACAGTTGTGATCCGAAAAGGGGGTTAGGGTGCAAAAGTGAGTAAAGAGGGGTCATTTGTGGGTAGAGAAGGTGGTTTGGGATGCAGAGGTGAACAGAGAAGGCAGGAATATTTTTTTTCTCTTGTTTTTATAGGGAAGAGGTATGTTGCAGAGGGATGCTTTTGGGTTGTTTACCGAGTAAGGTTTTTGATTTTTGTTGGGGATAAAAATCTAACAGATGTGCTAGCCTTTCCTGATTCTACTAAGAAAAAAATATTTTTATTTCTGTTTGTGTTGCTGCTGGAGTGTTCCTCTCACTTCTTGACTAATAAAACGATGTCAGCAGGAGATGACGTGAGGGGACATCTCCCCAAAGAGCGGTAATAACCTGACAGGGATTCTAATCCTTCCCCACTCCACCAGAAAAACAAAGAAAAAGCCAAAATTTGGCTGGATATACAATTTATAAATGATTGGGTTCAGTTTTATTTGTGTCTGTGAGACTCTGGCTCCTAGCACAATGGTGGGGGGGCCGTAGGGCATCTTCACCTTGTCCAGGCAAATACATTGTATAAGCCAGTTAGAAGATGCTGTAAGAGAAACATGGTTGTTGTCTGAGATATTGATGCTCAAAGGCAAGCAGATCCATACTGGATTACTCTAAGGACAATTACAGTGTAAAATACAGTTATAGATATTGTATCAAAATAAGTGTGGTGTATAGCACTTCATAATAAGACAGGTGTAAATGAAGCAAAAGCATTTGGAAAAGTAGGAATAATGCTTAAAATACAAACAAACTGAGCTGGCAAATTTAAAAAACAACATCGATGAAATAACTTTGCAGGACATACAACATAAGCCATTTTGTTACATCAAATACCATGAAATCAGGATTGGTGGAATGATTTAATCATATATTTACCCTTTTGATATTACCGATCTAAGGCATACAGTGGTACAGAACCATTTCCAGATGGCCAGGTTACTATGCTTTATGTCAGCTGCATTCCCCCCTCTGCTTTGGCAGAGATCTGAGGGCAGAGATCAGTAAACATGTTATGGCCATCCCCTTCCTCTCCTCAATGAACATAGTGAGTGAATGGTACTGTTCACTCCTGTATTCATACATAACTGAATCATAGTAAACTATTTTTATTGTGCTTTCAAAGTGCAAATGAACAGGAAGCCTCCCTACAAAGCGCTTCCATCATTCATTCATTCATTCATTCATTCATTCATTCAACTATGGCTGCAGAAAAGGAATTTGAGAACTCTGTGTCCTTAAAGTTATACTAAAGGCTCAGATCTTTTTTTTTTTAAAATAACAAACATGTTATATTTACCTGCTCTGTGCAAAAGTTTTGCACAGAGCAGCCCGATCCTCCTCTTCTCGTGTCCCCCACCAGCATTTCTGGCTCCTCCCTCCTGTTCAGTGCCCCCATAGCAAACCGCTTACTATGGGGGCACTGGTGTATGCTCACTACTGAGCCATTGCTCTGTGTGTCCATTCACACACAGATCGCAGCTTGCCCCTGCTCCCCTTTCTCTCTTCATTGTCTCACTGGCTGTGATTGACAGCAGTAGGAGCCAAAGAGGAGAGAGAGACCTGGCAGAACCACTGTTCTCATGCACATCGCTGGATAGAGAGGGTACTCAGGTAAGTATTAGGGGGGCTGTTGTAGGCAGAAGTTTTTTTTACCTTCAGGCATATAATGCATGAAAGTAAAACATGTTTGAGCCTCACAACCACTTTAATCTCTTTCTCTGTCTCAAAGGTGAAACATGAGGGGGTCTGTTTAAACCTGTAATATTTCACCAAAGCCCTCCAAAGGACTATAAAAAATGTAACAAATATATAAAAAAAATTGATATATATATTTTAAAGTTTTACTAAACCCACAACAGTAAAATCAGTCTGTATATGCAGTAAAGCATGCTTGTTATACTCATTGTGGAACCTAAGGGGTTAATCCTCTGCATTGTGTAAAAATGCTGTTTGATCCTTTCTTCTCTGTTCCTCCCCTTTTTCTAGCAACCACCACTTATCTCCTGACTGAATCCGTATGCAAATGTAGATGCTCATTTTGGTGTATATTGCTAGAGAGGTTTTTTTTTCTTGGGAGAGTGCATGTGATCAGCACAGGGCCAATCAGCACGGTCCACACTGAGGTCAGAGGTCCCACATCCTCCTAGAGCAGAAAGAAAACTCCTCCTACAAGCTTTAGCTAGTGCTCTGCTGGACACTGATAGAAGTCACAAGACTGCTCTAACTGCTGAGGAGAAAAGGTATTTAGCAGTTTATATTTACTAAAATAATTGCACTTCCATATTATGTGTACTGTGGGAGACCAGATATAATGAATGCAGGGTCCTGGGTTTAGTAACACTTTAAGGGTTTATTCACATGGGCAGTCTAGCTTAAGCAGTGTAAATAGTTTGTTTCTGTGGCTTGATCTGCATGTATGCAGCCTCTGTTACTCTATATGGATGCAGTGGCTGTATGGACAGTCTCAGCTGTATGGACACAGTCTCACCGAATGTGGCAGACAGGTGTGCAGGTGCGGATGAGTGGCCCGAATGCACAATGTTTGGGATTGGGACAGTGCCTAAAACACCCCCTCACACACATAAATTACACACATACAGTTGTTTTTTTCACAACTATCGTGGTACCAAACTTGTAGTATCATCTTTTTATTGTACCAATCCTATGCTTTTAGAAAACATGTTTTTTTTATTATTATGTTTATTTTTAGTCTGCTACATATTCTAAAAGCTTTAAGTGAAACATTTCAAAACTGCTCTGGCCATCTGGGATTTAAAGGGCAGCGAAAGGGTTAAAAAGTAAAATATGGTGTAAACTCTAAATCATAAGACATTCACATACATTGATATACAGTATCGTGCCCCATCATTGGTGTCAGTGGGAGGAATAGTGCCCCATCATTGGTGTCAGTGGGAAGAAACGTGCCCGATCATTGGTATCAGTGGGAGGAATAGTGTCCCATCATTAGTGTCAGTGAGAAGAATCGTGCCCCATCATTGGTGTCAGTGGGAAGAAATGTGCCCCATCATTGGTGTCAGTGGGAGGAATAGTGCCCCATCATTAGTGTCAGTGGGGGGAGGAATAGTGCCCCATTGTTGGTGTCAGTGGGGGGAGGACTAGTGCCCCATCGTAGGTGTCAGTGTGGGGGTGGGAATAGTGCCCCGTCATTGGTGTCAGTGGGGGAAGGGGATAGTGTCCCAACATTGGTGTCAGTGGGAGGAATAGTGTCCCATCATTGGTGTCAGTGGGAGGAATAGTGCCCCATCTTTGGTGTCAGTGGGAGGAATAGTACGTCATTGGTGTCATTGGGGGGAATAGTGCCCCGTCATTGGTGTCAGTGGGGGGGGGGACAGTGTCCCAACATTGGTGTCAGTGGGAGGAATGGTACCCATCATTGGTGTCAGTGAGGGAAGGAATAGTGTTCCATCGTTGGTGGCAGTGGGGGGTGGAATAGTGCCCCATGGTTGGTGTCAGTGGGGTGGAGGAAGAGTGCCCCATCGTTGGTGTCAGTGGGGGGAGGAATAGTGCCTCATCGTTGGTGTCAGTGGGGGGAGGAATAGTTCCACATGATTGGTGTCAGTGTGAGGAATAATGCCCCATCATTAGTATCAGTGATACCAATGATGGGGCACTATTCCTCCCACTGACACCAATGACACTTAACTTGCTGATCCCTGTTCCAGCATGGTGCTGCTGCAGCCAGCATACCTGGTTGCAGCAGCACCATCTGCACGGCACATTTATCTGTCAGCTGTCCTTCTTCAATCCGGCCTCTCCCTCACTCGATGTTTGCGGGGCCGCTCGGCTTCGCTTCCTCGCAGGTGATTGGCCGCCCATGTGCCTTTCCTGAGCAACAGTTCTGGCGCCCAATCACCAGTGAGGAGGCGGAGCCGAGCGGCAGCGCGAACATCGAGTGCGGGAGTGGCCGGAGTGAATGAAGGAGCAGCGCTTCCTGGACTGGATCGTCGTAGGACTGGGACACGGAGCCAGGTGAGATACAGCAGCCCCCTGCCTGCCCCTGTACTTAGTGTCCCTTCCTCGCGGCAAATACGCCCCTGCCGGCAGGCCTGGATAAAAGTCCTCGGCGGGCCGCATGTGGCCCGCGGGCCGTAGTTTGAGGACCCCTGCTCTACACAAAAATCTGTGAAAACATGGTGGATGAGGGTTCCATATATAAACTGATATATTTTATAGCCCTTAGCTCAGCTAATGATCATTCTATTAGACTAGGTTCACACCTAAACATTTTGGGGGTGCATTTTGTATTAAGCAGACATGCACTACAGTCCATTTAACATGATTTCCTATGGGTGAAGTTCACTTTCCAAAAATCACACCAGTTGAAAATGCAGAGTTTTCAACTGGTGAGATTTTTGGAAAATTTCAGAGACTTTTTAAAACGCAAAATGGTGTGTTTTGGTTCTATAGAGTTCAATGAAGATGCAGCAATGCATGTAGTGCATTTTTTAAGCATTTGTGATGCATTTTTAATCTGCTCAGCATCGAGCTGGCAAAACCCCCCCATAAAATTGCAAAATGCATCAAAAAAGTGTCAAAAACACATCAAAAACGTGCTCAAAAACGCAAATCAGACCGCAAAAAGCACTGCAGAAAAGGATCAAACCCAAACTGTATAGGTGTGAACTTAGCCTAACCAATAGCTCTTATAATTCATATTTGTGGCATATGAAACAAACTCAGGATCAATCAACATAAAAAAAAACATACAAACAATTTGTACAGTATACCCTCTGTCTTTTTCAGGTTTGCGAGCATAAGTTATGTTTATTACCGCTTTAGCTCCCTGATGGGAAACTATTGCAAAGAAATGGGTACTAAATAACTGAATGGATATCTGTTTGGTTATTTCCAAGCACCCTCAAATGGTCTCAATCAAATGTGATGTAATTGGAAAAGGTCATGCAAAAAAATGTAGTTAGGGAGAAGATTCATCAGACCGCAATCCAGGCAACAAATGCAGGCTAAAACCCTTCAGGAGACACTGTTGTGCCAATGAGAATTAAGTGAGTCTTAAGATTGAAAAGAGTAATCAAGATACATTAATATGTATTTGTGCATCCATTTCCCTTGACAAAAAAGGGAAATTTAGCAGTGGGTGGAGAATTGCATTAATGCTCTAGCAAAATTCATATTATCAGTAAAAATATCCCATCAGTAGCAAAGTAAATATACCAACATCAACACTACAGTAATTATAACAGTTATAATGAATTCCCAGATCTCATCTGATTTTCTTCAAATTTGTTTTCTACCAAACCTTCCTTCTCGTCTTGTTAATAGTCAAGTATAGCAATAGCTGTGTGTGAAAAGAAATGTAGACAAGATAGAAGAAAATCTCCTAGGCTAAAGTTCCTTAGCCACACCATTCAATTCAGAAGTCTAACAAATAACATTATACACAATCGCCTGGTGTGTTCACAGCATCTTGCAGAGAACTGGAAAAAAAGGCGCTGTGGAAAATGCTCTCAGACAAGCACCTTAGTGGAGGTGCATCTTTATTGGGTGAGAGTCTTGGTAACCCCACATATGCTCCCAGCTGAAGCCAACGCCGGACACTGCCTTCGTTTGCCATGGTGACACCACCCAGGACGCTGGTACGCTGACACCACGTGATTTGAAGCCGACAGGAGCATTCTTTGATCTCAGCTCCCCTCAGAGCGGACGGGCCGTCCATTGGAATCACACTGTCCACTTCAGGCTGGTTAATTTTATTATACTTGCTACTTTATCTCACCCAATAAAGATGCACTTCCACTAAGGTGCTTGTCTGAGAGCATTTTCCACAGCGCCTTTTTTTCCAGTTCTCTTCATCATGCATATGATTAACAAGGCAGCAGTGGTGAGCTCATGATTAACTGTTCACATGTTTCCACCTGGAGTGGCCTCTCTGCGCTCATTTGTATGAGTTTTCCTTTCACAGCATCTTGCACCTACTTTAGTTGGACTAAACAATACAAACAAATGTGTATAACATGCCAGTGACAACAAATACATAATGTATAAATATTTAAAATGACACCTATACTAATGGCTGGACTTTATAATTAGCATATTGTTGCTTTCGGGCACTATTGCATTGGCCTTTATGCAATCAGTTTTTGTTTTAGATACCTGTGGGTCTAGTTGTCTATTTGCTGTTTTCACCAGACTATCTTCATTTAAAGTGTTACTAAACCCACAACAGTAAAATCAGTCTGTATATGCAGTAAAACGTGCTTGTTATACTCATTGTAGAACCTTAGGGGTTAATCCTCTGCATTGTGTAAAACTGCTGTTTTATCCTGACTTCTCTGATTATTCTGACTCAACTACAGGACGATAAACGTTATCTCCAGCCATGTATACAGCTATACCACGTGGTGTTGAATTTATCCCTTGCATCGGGTCAGATAGTTTAACTCAATGAATAAACTCACATGTTGAGGAAATCAGATGAGGAAACCAATTTGAATGTTCCGTTTAATGGAGAATATCATAGATAGAAAAACTAATTAAACAAATTAAAGGTTCCCTTGGACTTATTTTTGTTAAGCTGGCAGGAATCCTGGGTGATGTCATTAACAGGGGAGAACTGACCATTTGGGCATTGCCTTGTCAGTAGGGGGCCCAGTGAGAAGCTCACTGGGTACAAGTCATTAAGTGGTATCTTACCACATCCGAGTATGCGGTAGGATACTGCATAGCATTTTTTTTTAAAAAGTTTGAATTCACCAAAAAACACTTCTAAAATACCGCATGAGTTATTTTATCAAGTCATGCGGTATTTTAGTAGTGAAAACCATGCGTTACTGTTTCAGCTGTCAGCAGGGTTCCCCAATGAAAGCTGAATGTAAAAGAAAAAATAGCCGGCAATTAAAAAACTAATTTAAAAAATGGTGTGAGGTCCCCCCTCCATCCATACCAAGCCCTTTGGGTCTGGTATGAATTTTGAGGGGAACCCCCACACTGAGCATGCAGACTGACAGGTCAGGAAGGGGGGTGAGCAAGTGTCCCCCCTCCTGATACATACCAGGGCATGTGCCCTCAACATAGGGGGGTGCTTGAGGGGGGTTCCCCCCAAAGCACCTTGTCCCATGTTGATGGGGACAAGGGCCTCTTCCCTAAGGAGGACCCCACAACATTTTTTTAATTTTGGCGTGGGGGTTCCCCTCAAAACCCATACCAGACCTGACGGTCTGGTATGAATGGGGGGGGGACCCCACCATGTTCTGTTATTTTTTTTTATTATTTTTAATGCCCTTTCTATGCAGCTGAGCTGCAATATGTAGGTAGGGTGTTGTGTGGGTGTGGCTTTGGCTCAAGTGTAGGCGGAGACACAGGGGGGCTCCATTATCTCTTATTGCCCCGGAGCCCCACAAGTCTTTAACAATATATGACTAATGATGTCACCCACAATTTTTGCTGGTTTGTGTAGAAACAAAAGCCAATGGGAATCTCTTATGTCATTTAACAACAGTAGTGATATCACTACTAAATGATAGACTGGTTATATTATGACAGCTCTGGTTACATTAACCAGAGCTTCATGGGGGTTGGTGAACTAGCCAAACATGGGCAGTCACTGAACTGCAAACAAGCTGGTTCATTCTTAGAGTTACATCCCTAAAATGAAATCAAAACATAAATTAATCATTCTTCATCTGTTACAACATCCCATGACTTAAAGCGATGTGAAAAATACACCTTCATAGTAGTTGCCTGCTTTGATTCCTCTTTTTTCAAGAACTAAAATGGACTGATTTAATCCCTCTATAGCTACCGTTTGTATTTCCAGAGGTGCTTCAATTTATCTTTTCAATCAATACATACAAACAAGTCCAATTATCTGAAGATTCTTTGCAAATTCAAATGTTAATTCCCATTTTGTTTGGACATCAAAAGTAATACTATTACCTTGTAAAAATCAATACATTTGCCCAGAAGAATGGAGATTATTATACCCATCTTCATTTCAAGTTGTTATTGGATTTATTTGTAAACTAATACATTTTCTGAGTACTTTTCCACTTAAGGTGATTGATGAGATTAAAAAAAAAAAGTTACAAAGCATTATGATCTTTTGACGATTCAACCTTGGATTAAAGACACATTAATTTTCAGTACATATATATATATATATATATATATATATATATACACACACACACACAATTGGACAGAAATAACTATTACACAAGTAACTTCTTTGTATACATAATAATGAGTTTTGGCTTACTTGCTACTAGTGGAATACATACATTTCATTTTATAATTCTTGGTGCCTTGTTATTTAAATGCAAAAAATTATGCTTCAGCAAGCTCACTGCTAACATGCTAAACATATAGTCCTATATATTAGGCTGAATAGATGCATGATCTGAAAGCCCAGTATTATTGACCACCTTTAATCCTTTAATCATCTTTTCATGAATATGCTGGACTAAAGCTTAGTTTTTTTTACTGACTTTAGCATTAGAAAACCACAAGCTTACTACTGTTACTCTAAACAGTTATATTCCCTTTTATATAAAGATAATTCAGCTGAAATAATGATATCTTTGTGAATTCCTAGGGAGTAAGACAAAGCATTGTTACTATTAAATGCTGGTATGGCAGCAGTGATACATTTTATTCTCTACTTAATGTCTAAGGATTATTCCAAAACCCCACAAGCAAACAAATCTAAACAATATTGACTAAAAAAAAAGGAATAAAATAAGAAAGTGTAAGCAACAAATAGAAGAACATAAGCTATACTGTATGTATTCTCATTAAAAAATCAACCTGTGCCATCTTTTGTTCTATCTTACACCAATCACCTGGGCACTAATAGGAACACAAAACACCAATATACTATATATTCATCAAAGGACCCTACTCTCTCACATAATGCCTGGATTAGGCTCAGATCAGCTCAGTTGCCTAGAAAGAGTGTGTAATTTTAACTGAACAGCTGTATAGCTACACACTATTTTCCCAACCTTCGAGCATTATATATTTCTATGGATGTACTGTATAATAATAATTAATAAACAACCATGGAGAAGTTCACTTCAGAAATATATACAACACACTTCTGACCTGGCAACATGTGCTGTCATCAAAACATTAAGGAGTGATTCACATTTTAGACATCTGTTATTATTATTATTATTATACAGGATTTATATAGCGCCAACAGTTTGCTGTGCAGTGTTACAGTGCATTAACGCATGTTACTTTGCCGTTTATGGGCTGCTTTGAGTTAAGGCAACCCATTCAATATAAATGGGCTGTAAACATACCACAGTGGATTAAAAAATGCACATGGCCCTTTTTTAGCAATATAGCGCACCACCATGCACATGTGTGAATAGGCCCTTTAATGGATGTTTTGATTAACTGTTGCAGTGGTAGAAGTAATAGATGTGACAGTTTTAAGGTATGTTATTGACTCAAAACTAGTTACAGTACATTGAAATATGAATGTTGTTGTCTATAGTAGTGCTTTTGGGAATTGAAGATACCACAAAAATGTTCAGGTTTTAATCCTACACTGATATTACTGAAATACTGATGACCTGTACTTCACTGCTGAAGATGTGGAAGCTGTTCCACAGAACACAGCATGTCAATTTAAATGTGTTAAGCAATGGTCTCTGCAAAGCAAGCAATTAATATTTACCTGTACCACTGTCTGCACAGAAAAACTCCTTTCAATTAAATAAAGAAGCTTGTTAAAACATCTGCTGCATTCGACACTTCTTGGAGTGTCAGATGTTGGAATCCCCCTTTGAGCTCTCTGATTTCCTCTGCTGGCCTCTACATCACTGCAGGACACAGGAGCTTGTGGAAGGAACCACAGTATAGAGCAGAGGACCAGGCATCTGACATACACCTACAAGTGTGCCAGATGTGGAAGGTATTCTGGAAAGCATCTTTCAACAGCATGGGCATCAAGATAAGTATCAAGGTAAGTATTAGGTTTGAGCTCAGTATTTTTACATTCAAACTGAACAGTGGCTGTTTGAACATCTATCCTCACTCTAAACGTCTAGGGTGTTCATCATGGATGAGTTGACAGCTTCCAGCTGTCAATGATTGCTAAGGATGCTGACTCCTTACCAATCACTGACATCATCTAGCCCATTCACTTACATCATTGCTTATATATGGCCACTTGGCCATATTTAGGCAATGATATCCTCACCCCTTTCCTTATATAGCTTTTATATGACCTCTCTGGTGCACTGTAATTCTTCTAATGGTACCATTAGATCGGTTGTGTGCGCTGGGTCATTGTTTTTTTGTTTTTGTTTTTTTTTCAGCAAGTCAACTAGCAGCAGGGATTATGGTTGACATTGGATTTGCGGCAAGGGACATTTTTTGTGAATTTGTATTAAAGGAATTGTCAAACATTTGAGTGTCTTTATTTCTAGGTTACACCTTTTTTTGTGTGAATGAGTAGGGGAACTATGTACCCTATACTCATTCAGATAAAATGGGTGGTATCTGGGGAACCCTTTAATTATTGAAAAAGTTTAAAGAAAAAAAGACACTAGTAATGCATTAACTGGCTGGACTGACATGCATTCAACATTGTTGCTAACCATGAAAGTTAACAATTAACCCCTCCTGCCACGTGTACACATTTATGTCACCTCACTGAAGTGGGTCTTTTTCTGTAGGGCCACATGCATGCATGTGTTTGTGCTGGGAGCCCACTGTGCAGTACACTCCCAGCATAGAGACCAGGCTCTCACTAAGAGTCCTAGGTCCAATATTAACAATTGGGAACTGGGAAGCCTGGTTCCCCATTACTTGATCGCTGTGATCGGCTATCACAGTGTTCAGTTACTGTGGACCCTGTCCCTGTGCTATTTTCTACTCTTGAATGGAGAAAAAGATACAATGTATCTTTTTCTCCTTGCTAGAGGAGAAAATGTAAATAAAAACAAAAGTGTGTTAAAAAAAAATTTAAAAGAAGAAAAAACAGCTAGATCAGAGTTTGATCTAGGTCAGTGTCAGCGTTAGGGTCAGGGTCAAAGGCCAGAATTAGTGCATTTTAGGTTGGATTAAAATAAATATTTTTAAAATTAGTATCTGTGTCAGTTAGTGTCATGGTCAGTATGTTTTAGGGAGGAAAAAAAAAGCAATATGTGTGCTATTTTTTCTGAGCCCTACTATGGGTACACATAACAAACAACATACACATACTGTATCACATCACTGTGTTCGTCAGGAGCAAGAATATTTCTTTTGGGTTGTTCTTTGGTGGTAGGTTATGGTAATACCAAGAAATCTATACAGCAAAATTTTAAAACATTATATTTTTTTTACTGTTTCGTACCAGTTTTCCTTTGCTAATAAAAAAAATCAGATATGAATTACCATTTACCACAAAATGAAAGGCCAATTTGTCTTGAAAAAACAAGGTATAATTCATCAGGATACACTAAGTAGTTGCGATGACACTTTCATATGTTGGAACAAAATAAAGAACACAATACCTGCAGGAAAAAAGGTAAGTAATATACCATCTGTGGTGCCTGGGCGAGGGTGGAGTCAATATACTGCAAGCAATGCAGAGAAGCCCAAATCTTGCAAGATATATTGTACTTGAAATTCCCTGGGAGATCTGACAAGGAGTTATGATATTAGTATTGTAACTACCTTTTTTCTCCCCCTCTGTTTTTTTTTTCTTGTAGGTGGCTTACTATGGGGAAGGGGGCCCTTAATCAAAACCTCTTGATATCTCATTAAAGAGAACCTGTTACCCCAAACAAATTGCATAGGGGACTTTTTGTCCCCTATGTTATGAAAATTTACACCCAAACACCTAAACTCCTTCCCCCTCCCAAAAAACAATAAATAATGTAAAGGCTGCCCACCCCATATATATATTCACATACAAACATAAATATATGAGATGGCATGCCTACAAATGAAAACGTTTATTGCAATACATGTTAAATATCACTGTGCACACTGGAGTGAAGAAAATAATTTTAGACCCATTATTCATGGGTAACTCTAAACTATTGACCTGTAATGGCTTTTGAAGTGTTGCCTATGAAATATATAGGGTAGTGAAGTTTAAACAAATGTGTATAAATCTCCTGCACTGCTCAGTCACCTTGCTAATTTCTTTTAACCGCCTCCTGCCTGCCATATAAGGAATTGATGGGCTCAAGGCGGTTCTCTCATTCTGGGAGGACATTATATGACGTCCTCCCATTCTAACCGCCCTGGAGGCACACAGCACAGCAGTTGGTGGTGTGCTGTATCCCTGGGACACAGCGGATCCCTGATCAATGGGAAGAGCCGATGATGTCGGCTCTGTCATGTGATCAGCTGTGTCCAATCACGGCTGATCACATGTAAGTAAGGAAATGTCGGTTATCGGCATTCCTCTCCTCCAGAGCTGTCACGCTGACAGAGGAGAGGAGAGCCGGTAATTGGTATTACTCAGCGGGGACATGTACACTGATCATCAGGGCACTGATGATCAGTGTGCCCTGATGATCAGTGTAGCCCCATCATTGCCACCTGTGAGAGTGTCCATCAATGCCACCTGTCAGTGCCCTTCAATGCCACCTGTCAGTGTCCATCAGTGCCACATCAATGCCACATATCAGTACTTACCAGTGCACATCAATGCCACATATCAGTGCCCATCTGAGCTGCCTTTCAGTGCCAGTCAGTGCCACCTATCAGTGCTGCCAATAAGTGCCACCTATCAGTGCCGTCGAACAGTGCCAGTCAGTGCCACCTAACAGTGCCAGTCAGTACCGCCTATAAATGCCAGTCAGTGCCACATATCAGTGCCACCTATTAGTGCGATATATGAGTGCTGCCTTTCAGTGCCCATCAGTGATGCCTGTCAATGCCCATCAGTGCCACCTACCATTGCCTCCTCAGCAGTGCTCATTAGTGCAGCATATCAGTGCCTATCACTGCAGCCTCATTAGCACACATCAGTGAAGGAGAAAAATCACTTATTAACAAAATGTTATAACAGAAACTAAGAAAAAACATTTTTTTTCAAAATTTTCAGTTGTTTTTGGTTTGTTTGGCAAAAAATAAAAAACCCAGAGGTGATTAAATACCACCAAAATAAAGCTCTGTCTCAAAAAAATCAATAAAAATTTCATATGACTACAATGTTGCATGACCGTGCAATTGTCATTCAAAATGCGACAGCGCTGAAAGCTGAAAATTGGCCTGGGCAGGAAGGGGGTATAAGTGCTGGGTAGGCAAGTGGTTAAGCAGCCTGCCAACACGAATATGTGATACACACTTTCTAAAATCTAAACTTAATCAGTGCAGCACTACTTGTTCCACTCATCAAAATTATTTTACATAAAGTACATTTAAATTAATGAAACCATTCTGTACAAACAATATCCCACAAAACCAAATAACCAAATTTATGTAGATAGAACATTTAAAGACTGTATATTGCAATAAATTCCTTACTTAACCAACTGTGTACAACATTACATTTAAATTTGATCCACTGTGCTGGAAAAGTAGTGTCTTTATAAACAGTCCATATTCATAATTCACTATGATCCGGTTCAAAACCTCTTTCCTTCACCATGTGCACACTCTTCACCCCAGATGTGTTCTCATCTTTAGGGTATGACCTATAAATTATAAAGGTCGCAATGAGCCTTTTCCTCTTCAGATGCTTTCAGTAGCACTCTCCACCTCTTTACTGTCACATTCCCTCCTCTTTCCATTTGAGAAGCTCCATCTCAGAAGTCCCAGTTCAGAGTAATACTGGCCGTACATTGTTAGAAAATTGTTTGAAAAAGTGTCTGATTATCGAAATGCAAAGTTTAATGGAAAAAACGAACTGTCATGTTAGATTTTTTAAATCTAAGCAATCGTTTTCTGAAAAATTAGTATTGGAATCGGTCTAAAAAAAAATGGAAAAATCTACAGTGTATGCACGTGTTAAAATTTAACCCCAGAAGTCAATTCAATAAGCAACGAAATGAAAGATCTTATTGCATACTTTTTGTTCACACAGGGAAATATTGCACACATTGACCAGTGTGACTTCCAATATGCTTTAAAAAAAAGAGTCAACACCTGGAAAATCTTATTTCTGCCATATTTGAAGACCAGACCTAAAAATCTGTGTAGACACAAGGATGTTTGTCAACGGCAATGACAAATGTGTCATGCACGGAAATTATGTATTATGTATTTTAGTGGGAGAATTCACAAAGGTAAAAAATCTTTACATTTCAGCTGATCATGTAATCAGTAGACGAAAAATGTAACGTTTGTTGTTTTGGATTGATAATATTTCGATTATTCGGTGACATCTATCGATACAATGATGGCGTTATAGCATGCACATTCAACAGATCTTTAGAAACCCGACCATTTTTTTTAACAATTTTCTAACCATGTATAGCCAGCATAAAACATACTGTAAAATTAGTGACTCATGGGGTAGATTTACTAAAACTGGTTCATACCGAATCTGGTGCAGCTGTACATGGTAGACAATCAGCTTCTAATCTCAGCTTGTTCAAATAAACTTTGGCAAGAAAACCTGGAAGCTGATTGGAGTGTGCAAAATCTGGTGCAGTGCTGCATAGAAGCCAGTTTTAGTAATTCAACCTCATAGTGCTTTCAATAAGAAAATTAATACATAAAAAAAATAAACAAACAGATTATACTGTGCACTATATCCAGTGCAAACAGGAATATTGATTTTGTGAAAAGAAACCCTAGGCATGAATACAATATTGACCAGCACCATTGTTCCTCTGTAAGTGCAATTTTATTTAAATAAAGTGGCTTACTGATTGCTACGCTATGAGACTACGCTTTGTTTATAAACTTCCCTGGAGGTATTTCAATGGTAACTGGGCAGCTGGAAGACAGGTCCAAGAAGGAGAAAGATTTATATTGAATGGTTGCCTAGACCCTATGCATTATACGAGCTGCTATACCTGGTAAGAGTCCATAACTATAGAAGGGGAACACAGTGGTGGATTTTGATGATGTGATGTCATATATGCCCTAGTGGTGTTCAAGTGGATTGGGTGTCATGTTTTTATGTTCATATGTGAGCACAACTCTACACTACCTTTTTATCTTTGAGGTGTTTGAGAATATTACACTATGGTTGTTTTCACTGTTTTTTGGCTCACTATTCTGTATGCCCACTAATACTGTATATATGCCTTTTAACCTCCCTAGTGGTATGATTATGTCCATAGTTCTGTACTGAAAGAGGTAACTTTTTTGCATGGAAATATGTAGTTTTTTTTATTGTAGGCCTGTAATTTTTAGGAATAACTCACTGAAATCTGCCCAAACAAGAGTCTAGTAAACATCCTGGGTATAATAAAACTTGAAACACAAAATCATAAATTATAATATAATAAATAAGCATAAAAATAATAATATAATACATTTAATTCAATAATACAATCAAATCAAAAACACTGAAATTTGAAATATAGCGCTGAGCTCAGTCGCAAAATTGTTTTCAGTGTCTGATGACGAATTTCCCCACAAATCATTATCACTCAATTCTGCAAGTGGTTCTGATTTACTATTGCTGTATTCTAGCTGGTCTAAAACCGCTTTTGACCTAAAGGGACGCTTTTTGGAAGCCATGGACTTTTCTCAGTTTCAAGGAAGAAAGAACAGTAAAAACGCAGGCAGGGCACAGGACAAAGCACTAGGGACAAAATGTATGTGAACTGGTTTGAAACAGTAATGTTTTACTATATTTTAGTATATTTTAGTATTTTAGTCATTTTAGTATATTTTTTGAATGTCACTTTTTAAAATTTTCAAATCTCCCGCCGGCCCCCGTACGTCCCGACGCTCGCAGGGACCGGAACCCGGAAGACGGTGTCATGGAAATTTTGTATTGTTGGTCGAACTTTAAATGTGTCATGTATTCGTGTTATTCATATGTCTCTCGTGTGGCTTAATTAAAGCTCTGAAGGCTGCAATTGGGCCATGCGCATGTACAATGTATGTATTACAGTACTCGGCTTGGTAATGGATGAGATGGCAGATCTGCGCTTATAGACCGGCGTGTATACCACCACGGCATTCCATGCGAATGCTGCTGTCAGTAGACCGTGGGCCTGTATCCACATATCAGCAGCATGGTACCACGTGGGCTTCATAACGCAATGCGCAAGCGGTGTGAACTCCACGTGTAGGCTTATGCATATCTTACAACCCATTACCAACTTGAAACTGTATCTTGGATGGATGTGTTTTAATAAAGATCGTATCGGGCCCATCCAGGTACAGACTGATATTTTTAGGGAGTGCTTGTGCAGAGAATTTTGCATACCAATAGAAGCTAGTAGGACAGGAAATATGACCTCAGATGGCTCATAGGGGGGAAGGGGAGGAAGTCTGCTGACCTCAGAAGACTCATGGGGGAGGACCAGTGATAGATAATAGCAAAGGCTATGCTCCAATTGGAATGTATATCCTCTGTATAGGCAATCCCCATTGTATTGTTCGGTGGGAGGGTTTGACTTTATTCATGTGGGGGGCATGTGTGTATTCTTAATAAAAACAGAGAGCTGAGCCTAAAGCCGGCCCTTATGTGAGTTGCAACCAGCCTTAGAGTGTCGTGTGATCATTCCAGGGTAACGGAGCTCCATCACCCACAAATTCAACAGAACCAAAGTATTTGGATGGGCAGGAATCGTGTAGTTTGGCTGCAGTCGTGGTAAGCGAGATTCGCACAGCTTTATGGGGGATTTCTGCGCATCCAACTGCGAGTACTCACGGTAAGGAGAAATTCGTTAAAGCGAATTTCCAAGACAGTTTGGCGAGCCTGGTGGATACTAACGCGTATTCTTGCGTAGCTAACCTAGAACGAGGGGGGAATGGCCATCATGAACTAGCAAAAAGTATGCCGGCACATTTCAGGTCTCTCTGCCATTAAGAGGATCGCTTTTTGCGTGTTCGTGTGGCTGATTTCGCTCTCTGTTAGCTAACAAGAAATACCGCTTAACAAGGACCTCGTTTTTTGTCCTAAACTCTTGATTTGTGGGTGAAAGACAAGGGTTTGTCTCTGCGGAACGCAGCAGAGGGGGGGGTTTTGGTTGGCTGGATTTGGTCAAGTTTAAAAAATCTTCCAACCAAAAATTAAACGGGTATATGTTTTAGTGGGTAAAAGTTGTTGCATAGTGTTAGGTAAGTATTTGCGGGTTGTAGGTACTGTGGTGATTGCTTTACCCCCCTCCACGTGAGGTAATTATTACAGTGCTGAAAGGCTTAGGTTAATTGTTAACTGTTGTAAGATCTGTGTTATGTGGTCTGTACAATGTTTTGTGGTACCACTGCTCCCAGCAAGCATGCAGCAGGGGGTCATTTTTGTTACATGTGCATGTTAGTGTGATATGTTGGTGTTTTATGTCCGTTCTGTGATTGTGCCCAAATTGTGTTGTATGTGTGCTTCATATTGTTGTGTAATTGTCCAGTGTATGTTCTGTCTAAAAGTCTGTTTTATGTAAGAGGCAATTTTGAGGCTAGAGTCTGCCGTGTGCTCCTCTGTGGGGGGTCATTCTAGTATCTGCCATGTGCTCCTCTGTGGGGGGTCATCTTCTTGACAAACCACATGGACTCCTTTTGTTTGGTGGCCATTTTGTTGGCTACCAAATGTGCAGTAATCTCTATGCAATGTGCATGAAGTTTCCTATATGCATTTGACCCATATTGTGTTTTTAATCCAAATTTTTTACAGTTTCATTTGTTTGCTTTTAGCTTTAAATTTGCGTATTGCCAGCCAATTTAAAGTGTATTAAGCGAGTTTTCCCTTCACGTGTTCCACATTTAATGAGCGCGGTGAAGTCTGGGTTTTTGCACATAGATTTCTTGTATAGTGATTATGTTTTTCTTGTGTTTTTCCTGTTAAAAGTAGTTCCTTATTGTAAAGCGGGTTTGTTTTAAGCTGCTGTGTCGCGTGTTTCACGTCCAGCAGACTTTTTGTGTAAACGGTTCTAGGTGGTTGCAGTAAAGATTGCGTGTATAACGTGGATCGTTTAGCGGTGCTGATAGGAGTGATTTTTGAGTCAGCAACAAGGTTACTTTTGGCGCAGTTTTTCGGTTTACCTCGGTGTAATTGTTTTACTGTGAAACGTCCCGTGTTTTTCATAAGGATCCACTTTGTCCTTTTTAACAGTTTTTCAGGTTGAAAAAGGGTTTTTCTGTGTGTATTAGGAAAGTTTTTTTCTTTTTACACAAATTTCCTAAAGGTCAGTTAGCAGGTTTCTGCCCAACCAGTGACCCCTAAGTAACATCCAAGAACCCCTCTTTTTGTTTTGACTTGTGTTAGCTACTGTGTGCAGGGAGAGAAAAGCCACTTTCATCATTGTGCGGTGTGGCCTGCCAAACACAGTGGGTGATGAGAACCACATAAATTACGCTGTGTGAGTGGGCGGTCCAGGGAAGTCCTGGTCACCACAAACACTTCGGGTGGTCAGGATCACACAAATTGCGCTGTGGGAGTGGGAGGTGTGCTCTCAGTCTGACCGCCACTTGATGCGCTTCGGGTGATCGAT
The DNA here is from genome assembly GCF_062004578.1 of Staurois parvus. Classification (NCBI taxonomy): domain Eukaryota; kingdom Metazoa; phylum Chordata; class Amphibia; order Anura; family Ranidae; genus Staurois; species Staurois parvus. The sequence continues at coordinate 8,049,138 of NW_028317852.1, forward strand.
AAGTATCACATAAATTACGCTGTGCTGGGAAAGTGGTGGAATCAGGCCTCTCGGTAGGATCCCACCGAGTGCTCCAGGGGGTAAACAGGTACCCGGACGCGGGATATATACCAGTGACTAGTCACGATGGGCAGTAGTCAGTCCATGAAGAGAGAGGGGGAACCAGCCCTCTTCAGGGTAAGGACAGCTGCACAACTGATGAAGGTGAGTTTGGGGGGGAAGTCTACAGAACCCCTCAAAAGGTGGAATAAATGGTCGAAGGGTACCAGATGGGAAATTCCCCGGGAAGGTACATTTGACGCATGGAGGTGGGAAAAATTCATCTCTGAATTTGAACCACGGATGCAGGCGTCAGAACTAGAGATCGCACAGCTATGGCTTCACAGGTCAATCCGATTAGGGAAGCAGGGCATACATAAACTGGTGTCTGTCCGGAAGAACCAGGTGATGTATACCTGGCCTCCAGAGGGAATAAAACAGGAGGATCCAGTGTCAGAGGTGGAGGAAGCTCTTTCAGGGCTGACTCTACTAAGGCAGGCAGGATCAGGGTCTACTGGGGTCCCCCAACAACCAACAGTGGCTGAGATAAGTATAACTGCACCTGTCTCTTCTGTTAGTGACGTCACTCTTGACATACCTTCTGTGTCTTCTGTCTCTATGCCTCAGCCTCTGCCTCTACCTCTCCCTTCTCCCTGCTTCACCCCAGCTCCTTCTGTTTCCAACTATGAAGCCTACTCAACAACCGATTTGCAGACTATCTGTGAATCAAGGGGAATAGACACCCGGTTAAAAAACAGGGCGGATTGCATCAAAGCGCTACGAACCACTGATCAGACCCCTGCCCCCCAGCTATACCCTGATCTGAGGGACCTCAAACCTGAAGGTGCAGTAAGCGAGGTGGTTAATCTAAGCCCACCGATGATGCTGGGTCAGCCCTTGCACTCTTCCCGGACCGAGGCCTATCCAGTCAGGGTGCAGCAATTTGAAGGTCCTCCCAATGCACGGGGGGAACGGACTTTAGGGGAACGGGTAGTTTGGCATGTCCCCTTCACCCCGGCAGAGATCCGCACTATTCTGGCTGAGCTCCCGGACTATCGAGTCAATCCGAGAGGATTTGCTCGAATGTTTGGACAAAACCAGTTCAGCTATGGTATGAGCGGGTCAGATTGTGCACAGATCCTACGGGCAAAGGTGGGCATGGAAGTGGCCAGTACAGTGATTGCAGGGTGCTCTATAACCACGCATGAGGAGATGACTTCAGGGGGCAAAGAGTTCTGTACACAGCTAAAGGCAAAGCTTCCAGAAATGTATGGTGCTACCTCTACTACGGACATGATGAAGCTCACCCAGGGTCCTAATGAGGAAAGCGCCTGCTTCTGGCGCCGTCTCAAGCAGACGGCACTGGATGCGGATCTGGAAGTTGGACCTGATGCTCCAACTGAAGGGGTAAAGGTGACCGCGACGCACATTCTGTTGCGGGCCAAATTTTTGGAAGGCATCGATACTAAAATTCGGGAAAGGCTGGTTCTGGCCCGACCCGAATATAATGAGATGTCTATCCCTGCTATCCTTTCCACTCTTGCGGCAATAGAGAGGGAAATGGATAGAAGAAAACAAGACAAGGCCAAAGTTCTTATGTCCCAGACCCCACACGAAAAACCAAGGGATCTGGGTCACAGGAAGGATAGGCCCCCACCCAGGTGCTTCCAGTGCCACCAAACGGGGCACATGAGGAGGAGCTGTCCCCAATTACCTAAAGGTCGGTGGCAGTTCATTCCTGATGAGTCCTCCGCCCCTATGACCACCATGGTAAGTAACTCCTATGAATTCTCATAGGAAGTTGACAAATCGGTGTCGGCCCAGATCCATCTTTTTCTAGAGGAATTAAAATATCCCCTCCCTTGCCTCACTGACACCGGTGCAGCAAGAACGGTCCTACGAAAACAGGACATCCAAGGCAAGGTACCCCTCTCAGGGGAAAGCCCTCCTAACCCCTACTAACCTCACTATCAAACGATGCACTATTCTTAACCCAGCTTCTCTTCTTCCTGTGTCGGAAGATGAGAAGGGGGGGGAGGACAGCAATGACAGTGCTGAATTTTGCAACACGACTAACAATACTAACACCTCTTCTGCTAACATGTCTTCTTTGTCCACTACTAATCTCTCTTCCAAAGGACACGACTGCATTTCTTTGGTGGAACTGGAGTCAGCGGCGACACACCCCATATCACCCCGAGAGTAGCGGTAAGGTTGAACGTCTTCCAATACCCAAAAACCTTGGCCTGAGTGTCTCCCCATTGCCCCCTATTCCATCCGGAATGCCCCTCGGCAACCACATGGGCTGTCACCCTACGAGGTGTTGTTTGGGGGACCTCCCAAAACAGGGTTGTACTTTCCTCAACAGTTGTCATCTTTGCATTCACAGCTTACAGGTTATGTGCAATCTCTGCAACGGGAGCTGCAGAAGATACACCATCGGGTTCGCGAATCGCTCCCCGATCCAAATACAATAACAGGTGTTCTTTCTATTGAGCCAGGTGATTGGGTCGTCCTAAAGAAACATCAAAGAACCGGACTCGAGCCACGGTTCACCGGACCATACCAAGTCCAGCTGACGACACCTACCTCACTCAAACTCGAGGGACGAGACAACTGGGTGCACGCAAGCCACTGCAAGAAGCTTTTCAGCTACACCAGAGAATGAGGGGTGTCATTTTCCTTTTTCTTTTTGTTTGTATGTCATACATGTGTGTGAACGGAGGAAAAGACGGCAGATACCCCAACCTTTTATTTAAAATGCACCTGCGTTTAGCCAGAACCGCCAACAAAACCAACTGTTGGGTATGCTCAAAGCCCCCACCCAGTCATCACATGTCCGCAATGGCCGCTGTTCATGCCCTATATGACATCCGCGTCGGCATGAAAAAGCAAGGGACCCCTGGTCAGCCCCCACGTAGACATTTGTCGGTAGAACTTAATGACACATTTTTAGCAGGTAACATCAGTTTCAGCACCAATATTAGCTCTAGCTCCTGTAGGGCCCTCACCAGTCCATTATGGGTAACTGGGCAGCTAGGCAGCCCTCAGGTGTGCTTTAACATCAGCTTTGGCACAGGTAACAAGTTTGTTGGGATTACCACCTGCGAGGGAGGTATAACTGTCAATCTGACTAACCAGACTTCCTTTCTGAGTAACCACACTGACCGACCAGACCACGTGTGTTGGAAGGACGGATGTGATGTGCAGACTGAGGGAGCAATCCCCCAGTCTGTGCAACTGTTGCTCAGTACCAGAGGCCGAACGAGGAACTCCTCCTGTTCTGCTCTGACAGGTCCATACTATTTTCTGTGTGGTTCGGCAGCCTATAGAACATTTCCCCAGAACGCGAAAGGTTCGTGTGCCCTCATAAAGCTAGTCCCCGCATCCTATGTAGTGATGGACCATGAAGAGTTGATGGTCCACAAGAAGGTAAGGATGGCAGGGAGAGTTCGCAGGGAGCTGTTCTCTGAGGGCGACCAGGCATGGGCTTGGTTCCCCTCATGGACAGGATGGGGAATAGAACTTATGAAGCGCCTGAACAATTTTTCTGTCATCGTGGATAGTATGTTTAACGAGACCGTAGAGGCTGTCAGAGAAATTGCCCAAGAACAACGGCAGATGGGAATTTTAGTGCTTCAGGAGAAGATGGCCCTCGATTATCTTTTAGCCGCCAAAGGGGGGTTCTGTGAGTTCATCGGAGAGGATTGTTGTACTTGGATAGAAGACACCGATGACAAGGTCCATGCCCATATGGACAAAGTTAGTGAACTACAGGGAAAAGCTAGAGCTATAGCTAGTGAGGGTTGGAACCCGTTCAAGGGTTTGGGAGGATTGGGAGATTTCCTGTTCTCCATCGGATCTTGGTTGAAGGAAGTGGGAGTGTATATCCTGATGCTTCTCTTTTTCATCTGCCTTTTATATGCCGCGGTGAGATGTTCCTGTTGCCTCATCGACCGTGTAAACCAAGCTCGGGCAGACGACCACATCTCCATGCCCGCTCCTGGGATCCCACTCCAACCACTGATCGGAGGAAGACCTCACCAACCATCCACCTTCTCTACAGATTACGTCCTGGCTTCCCTCTAATTTATCTCTCTGAAGACCACATTCTCCAAGACCTTCAAGCAAGCTTCAAGCCTCATCATGGTTTGTGTCTGCGATTTGGAAAACTGTCTGGGTCGAGACCAGCCTTGTGTGGCCCCGTCTGCAGGGGCAATTTGAGAATCTGTTGCTGGATCTCCCCAGACCACCGTGGGATCACAAGCTTTATTCATACCACAAGTCTGTTTGTGGTTTTTGCAAGAGCCTTCCTGTAGTGAAGGTTCCAACGCTCTTGAGGATCATCGCTTCAATCAAGCCTGTTTGCGTCGAGTCTGCGTCGGGTCTTGTTGTTTCAGGTACCCCGTGGAGCTTTATTCTCAGGGACAACTACAGGAACTCTTTGAAGTTTGAGACTACACCCATCAAGCTGAAGAAGATCAAGAAGGGACACGAGGAGAATATGATAAAACAGGAGGGAATGTCATGGAAATTTTGTATTGTTGGTCGAACTTTAAATGTGTCATGTATTCGTGTTATTCATATGTCTCTCGTGTGGCTTAATTAAAGCTCTGAAGGCTGCAATTGGGCCATGCGCATGTACAATGTATGTATTACAGTACTCGGCTTGGTAATGGATGAGATGGCAGATCTGCGCTTATAGACCGGCGTGTATACCACCACGGCATTCCATGCGAATGCTGCTGTCAGTAGACCGTGGGCCTGTATCCACATATCAGCAGCATGGTACCACGTGGGCTTCATAACGCAATGCGCAAGCGGTGTGAACTCCACGTGTAGGCTTATGCATATCTTACAACCCATTACCAACTTGAAACTGTATCTTGGATGGATGTGTTTTAATAAAGATCGTATCGGGCCCATCCAGGTACAGACTGATATTTTTAGGGAGTGCTTGTGCAGAGAATTTTGCATACCAATAGAAGCTAGTAGGACAGGAAATATGACCTCAGATGGCTCATAGGGGGGAAGGGGAGGAAGTCTGCTGACCTCAGAAGACTCATGGGGGAGGACCAGTGATAGATAATAGCAAAGGCTATGCTCCAATTGGAATGTATATCCTCTGTATAGGCAATCCCCATTGTATTGTTCGGTGGGAGGGTTTGACTTTATTCATGTGGGGGGCATGTGTGTATTCTTAATAAAAACAGAGAGCTGAGCCTAAAGCCGGCCCTTATGTGAGTTGCAACCAGCCTTAGAGTGTCGTGTGATCATTCCAGGGTAACGGAGCTCCATCACCCACAAATTCAACAGAACCAAAGTATTTGGATGGGCAGGAATCGTGTAGTTTGGCTGCAGTCGTGGTAAGCGAGATTCGCACAGCTTTATGGGGGATTTCTGCGCATCCAACTGCGAGTACTCACGGTAAGGAGAAATTCGTTAAAGCGAATTTCCAAGACAACGGATGTCAGCATCGGCCGGAGGAGATGGCTGGGGACGCTGCAGGGGACACATCGTGGGAGCGCAGGACAAGGTAAGTGCTGCAGGGAATCCCTCGGCAATGCTGCATGGTATTCCCGAGTGTAGCTCAGGGTTACTGCTTTTGGTACTGAAACTTTACCCCGAGCTACACTCGGAAATACCGCCAGGGAGGTTAAAACCCATTTACACTGGAGTGTCCAGTTATTCATTGGAGTGTATAGTGAAGATAAAAATATTTCACACTACTGTAGGCTTGCACATTTTGGATTGTTTATTTGTTTTTGGTATACTCTAAGTGCTGGGAGTAGAGTGTGATTTGATATTTTCCTTTTCCAGGGGGACAAGCTGACTCCAGCTACTGGGGGATAGTGATGGGCTTAACACCCCCCTGTTTGGTTCCTGGTCAAACATCCTAACATAATGAAAGTTTGACTGCAAACTTCAAACAGAGGGGACAGTTCACTAGATCCAACATCAATTATGATGCCCGCCGCAACCGCCGACACGAAAAAAGAAAAAAAAATGCTCCGCTCTCAACACTGGCTCCCAGCCGTCTGACAGCTGTGCTGCAATGACAGTTCTTAAATAGTGTGATGTCACAAGAGAGTGAGGTCACCCCACCCCCTTCCACCCCACCCCCTTGGCCAATCACAATGTACTGTCAGGGCACAGTGCATTGTGGGGCACAGCCTGCTGGACGCCCTAACGTTCAACTCAAACATACAGCCCATCCCTACTGGGGTATATTTGGTATAGGGTTCATTATTAATAATAATGTTATTATCATTAATATTATTATCACTTTTGTTTAATCAATTTATACAGATGCATCTCAATAAAGTAGAAAATCATCAAAACAGTTAATTTTAGTAATTCAATTCAAAAAGTTAAACTCATATTGTATATTATGTGCATTCAGTACACACAGAGTGATATATTTCAAGCATTTCTTTCTTTAAATCACTTTCCGCCTGGCCAATAGTAAAATGACGGCTGGGCGGGACTCTTGTCAATCCTGGAGGGCGTCATATGATGTCCTTCCTGGATCACGCCTTGCGCGTGTCCACAGTGCCACGCTGTGGCGAGATCTGTCACCGGCTGTGTACCTTGGACATGACCGATGACAGATCTGTGTACTGGCCCCTTTGCCAGTAACATGTGACCTGCTGTGACCAATCACAGCAGGTCACATGACAGTTGTAAACAATGGATGGCTTCCTTTCCTGCCATCCATTGTATACAAGTGTGTCTAGCTGTGAATGGTCACAGCGATCACATGCACAGGCTGGGCTATTCACAGACCATCTGTGTCATGTGATTAGCTGAGGCCAATCACAGCTAATCACAACAAAAAAACCTGAATGAATCGATTTCATTCATTTAAATGCTTGCTTATAGCAAAGAAATTCTTTGCTATAAGCAATCAAATTGTGTATATAAAAAAACAAAATACTGATCACTTCCCCAAAGTAGTACAATGTTACTATGGTAACATTATACTACGTTGGTCATAGTGTAATATGAAAAGAAAATCTTAAAAAAAGAGAAAAATAATTTAGTATAAAATAAAAAACATAATACAATTTTTAAATAATAATAATTTTTTTTTTTCGGACTGCCACCAGTCAGTGTCCCTGATCACCGCCACACCAGTTATATAATGTCGTTGTACTGCAATGGTAACAGTATGTAAAAAATATTTTGTGAACTTTTTTTAATTTCTTCATCTTCCAAAAAATTATGACAAGCAAAATTACAACTTCAAAAACTTGCCATGCTTCTTATGCAAAAATTAGTCATTTGGGGGATATCTGTACTGTTCTGACATTTTTGGGCCTCAAGAAATTAGATTGGCTGTCAGTACTTCAGGATTGATCAATTTTCAGATATATCCCATAGTTTGTGAACTTTATAACTTTCCTATAGACTAAATCATAAATACTAATTTGGGCTATTTTCATGAAAGAAATGTAGCAGAATACATCTTGCTCTAAATTTATGAAGAACAATTATTTATTTACAAACTTTTATAACAGAAACAAAGAAAAACTTTTTTTTTTCAAAATGTCCGGTCTTATTTAGCAAAAAATAAAAACCACAGTGGTGATTAAATACCACCAAAAGAAATCTCTGTGTGAACAAAATTATAAAAATTTAGTTTGGGTACAGTGTTGCATGACTCCGCAATTGTCATTCAAAATGTGAGAGCGCTGAAACCTGAAAATTGGCTTGGTCAGGAAGGGGGTAAAAGTGCCCGGTATTGAAGTGGTTAATTTTGATGATTATGGTTTACAGCTAGTGAAAACCCAAAATTCTGTATTTTTGAAAATCAGAATATTGTGAAAACACTCAATATTGTAGAGTCAGGGTGTCACACTCTAATCAGCTAATTAACTTAAAACACCTGTAAAGGTTTCCTGAGCCTTTAAATGGTCTCTCAGTCTGGTTCAGTAGGTTACACAATCATGGGGAAGACTACTGACTTGACAGTTGTCCAGAAGACAGTCATTGACACCCTCCACAAGGAGGGTACATCACAAAAGGTCATTGCTAAAGAAGCTGGCTGTTCACAGAGTGCTGTATTAATATAAGCCTATTAATGAAGAGTTGAGTGGAAAGAAAAAGTGTGGTAGAAAAAGGTACACAAGCAACAGGGATAACCGCAGCCTTGAGAGGCTTGTGAAGTAAAGGCCATTCAAGAATTTGGGGGAGATTCACAAGGAGTGGACTATGACTGGTTTCAGTGCTTCAAAAGCCACCACACACAGATGTATCCAATACATGGGCTACAACTGTTGCATTCCTTGTGTCAAGTCACTCCTGAACCAGAGACAACATTAGGAGAAAAAGGACTGGACCGTTGTTCAGTGGTCCAAAGTCCTCTTTTCAGACTAAAATAAAATTAAGGTCTCAGAGTCTGGAGGAAGAGTGAAGAAGCACAGAATTCAAGCTGCATGAGGTCCTGTGTGAAGTTTCCACAGTCAGTGATGATTTGGGGAGCCATGTCATCTGCTGGTGTTGTTCCACTGTGTTTTATCAAGTCCAAAATCAGCGCAGCCCTCTACCAGGAATTTCTAGAGTACTTAATGCTTCCCTCTGCTGACCAGCTTTATGGAGATGCTAATTTCATTTTCCAGCAGGACTAGGCACCTGCCCTCACTGCCATAAGTACCAATATCTGGTTTAATGATCATGGTATCACTGTGCTTGATTGACCAGCAAACTCGCCTGACCTAAATCCCATAGAAAATCTCTGGGGTATTGTCAAGAAGAAGATGAGAGACACCAGATCCAACAATGCAGGTGAGCTGAAGGCTGCTATCAAAGCAACCTGGGCTTCCATAACAGGCTGATCGCCTCCATGCCACACCGCATTAATGCAGTAATTCATGCAAAAGGAGCCAAGCACTGAGTGCAGTATTAATTGGTCTTGATACTGAACATTGGTCTGAGATACTGAATTTTGGGTTTTCACTAGCTGTAAGCCGTTATCATCAAAATTAAAATAAATACATTCTTGAAATATATCACTCTGTGTGTAATGGATCTTTACAATATACAAGTTTCACCTTTTGAACTGAATTACTGAAATAAATTAACTTTTTGATAATATTCTAATTTATTGAGATTCACCTATATTTTGCTGTTGCTTCTCTATTTGCCTAATCACTTCCTGGTTGAGCATGGTGACTACACCATAGCAGCACCCTATGCTGATCAGACCTTACAACCATGCCTCTCCTGTGGTAGCATATGCACCACATTCATAAAAACAGAAGCCTGCCACTGGAAAAACTACCACTGCTTTACACTTCTGTATTTCTACAGCTATTATGATGTGCTTCCCCTAGCACTACAGGAGGGAATGCCATCCTTTTCCCGAAGACCACAGATGTGCAGTGTGCACTCTCTCTCTCTTTATTGTCACATCCACTGGGTTCATCTGACAACAGTGGCAGTTTTCCAGCAGGCTGTTGTTATCACAAATATGGTCCACAGGTGTGTTGTCAGATGAAAGGCACAAATCTGATCGGCATAGGGTACTACTATGGTGCTGTTTTTTTAATGAAAAGGGTATTAAACCCCAAACCAAAAATATAGTGCAATGCAGCTTACCAATCATTAGATGTGCTGGTTGCATTATCATTTTTGGATTTTCTCTTCTGTGTTTCCCTGGGGATCTAGCCAATAAAATACCAACTGTAGTGCCTTTACTATGGAAGAAGGAGCACAGGGGGGCATCTTTGGACAGCAGCATTGTCAGTCTGGAGGGAGGGGAGTGTTAGCTGCCTTAGCAGACTGACAAATTAAATCTGACCTCCAGATAATACTTTATAAGCAGTTATAAAAACTGTTTTTATATACTTGATAGCTATATTTCTATTTACAGTAACTGTTGAGCATAATTACTAATGCCAGAAGCTAATTTTGTACATTATCAAAAATTCTCAAATATACGACAGCTTTCCTACATCATACCTCTATTTATAAGAAATGTACACTTTGTTTATTTTACCATATTTGAGTTTTCTATTTTTATTAAAACATGTTGAAGGTAATGTACTGCATACTGAAATAATTTTCTTGATGACAGTGCTAATGACTGTGAAACTGCTATGACAGTATATTTCCTAGCAGCTAAAAATGCTACAAGAAAGCTTTTAATCAGCATTGTATAACTATATATTTTTAAACATTGTGTCACTGGTATGGAACAGTTTGCACAAACCATTTTAACTCATACTCTGCTGATACATGGTAAAAGGTAAAAGGTTGCTCGCCTGCTTTCGGCATTCCAGAAGACTGTTCATAGTTAAAGGTCCATGGGTTAATATTCTATTACATATTTGTCAGCCCAAATGACGAACACTTGAATTGATACAGTCCTAAGCATATAAAATGACTGTCTTGGACTGATAATTCTCAATATTGGAGATTTGACAGTATTTAGTTGCCAATTCTAAGAATGCAAAACTACAGACCTTCCTTATGTTACATTTCCTTACACTTGTTCTTCACTTCACTAGCAGAAATTTTATTTTGAGGGTGTTTATACCAATGTTAACATCACCAAAGATTATTGTGGGTAAGTTCAATGAGAGAAGACAGGATGCAAAGTTGCCTGAACTGAAGGAAGTGAGCAGTATAGGGGGCAAAGAAAGACAAGCAGCAGCAAATATAAGTAGGAAGAGGTATTAAAGATGGAATGTACAAATGGAAAACTATAGGGTAGCTGTAAGAGCAAGAATACATTTTTTTCATTAAAGGGAAGAGGCAAGACCCATACCACCGCCAATCCTGATTTAAAGTTGTGGATAAATTTACTTTGAGTACTTTTAATGTACTTAGAGGGAATTAAATCTTTTTTGTGAAAGGGTAATGCAGCAATTGAGTTAAAATCATGTTTTTTGTCTAAAGATTTAGGCCTTCGTTATTGAAAAGAGGCAGGTTTAATATAACCACTTGCCTATCGCCTTCAGTAATTTTACAGTGGGTGGGAGGCTTTCACAGGCACAATCACGTTCCTGTACCTCAGCATCTTCTTCCAGCTTCAGAGTGCGCACAAGCTCCCCTCCCACCTCGGCTGACTTGCACTGTGATTGGGCACAGCAGGATTTTGTTAACAGGTTTCAGCCAATCATTCATGACTGAGACCTGCTAATTGGCTATATCCAAGTTCAGCCTAGAGCCCTGTGTTGACAAACACACAGGGCTCTGCACAGAGGGAACACTCTGTTTATTTATTCTCCCTGATAAGAAGGGAGAAGGAACAAACAGATATTTGGTAAAAAGCAACACACATTACACATTGTTGGGCACACAGTTAACCCTTTACTTGCTCCTAGATGTTACCCCTTTCCCAGATTGTGTTATTAGTATAGTGACAGTATATAGTAGTATCACTGACCACTATATTAGTGTCACTTGTGATGTCAGTTAGTATACTTTACCTCCCAGCCAGCATCAGTTAGTGTCAGATTGCCCCCAGCACAATCACAGTTCTGCTATAAGTCACTGATCACCGCCATTACTAGTATAAAATAAATGAATAAATAAAAATTCCTGTATACTGCATATACCACAGTTTGTAGACACTATAACTTTCACACAAACTAATCAATATACATTGTGGCCTAAATTTATGAAGAAATTACATTTTTTATTTTTATTATTGGATATGTTTTATAGCAGAATGTAAAAAATTGTTTTTTTTTTTTCAAAATGGTTGGTCTTTTTTCATTTGCATTATCAAAAATAAAAAACTTAGTGGTGATCAATGTTACCAAAAGAAAGCTCTATCTGTGTGAAAAAAATTATATAGATTTCATTTGGGTACAGCATTACATGACCGTTCATTTATCAGTTATAATAGCACAGTGCTAAATAACATAAAATGGCCTGGCCATGAAGGGGGTAAACCTTCCAGTGGTCAAGTGGTTAAAGAAATTGTATATTCAGTCAGGAGAAATGAATGATCCATGGACCAGAATTCACTGTTCTATATATCCACTGGACAACATAGTTGAGTCTTGCCCATTGTGCCTAAAGTGCCTAAAAGCAATATGAAGGTGCTTTGGATACAATGCATGTCGAGAAGCAAACAAGATATTAACATCTTATAAAGTATAATTTTAGTATTGTAAACAGTTGATGTTTATACACAGCTTACATAGCTTTACATGCCACCAGCATTGGATACAGATAGATCCAACATACGTGGAAAAAATACTTGTATATTTGCCATTTTGCTTTACTTTGTTTAATTGTATCATTTCTATTATTAATATGTAAAGAATGTGCTACTTTTCTGTATTCTGCTATTAATATACTGTAAGCTATCAGCCATAACAAATTGAAACTTCATGAATATAAAAATGAACTTAATATATTTTGTACAAATCAATTTCCAAAAAAATGTTGAAAGGATAAGTGATAATGTGCAAAATGCAGCAACAGATATTAAGAAATCAAATTATGTCTCACATCAGTTCCTTCAAATCAGCCTGTCTTCTTGAAAACAGCTCACAAAAAAGAAAGCAAATGGACTGGAGGCAAGAAACAGTGTTGCATGGTACACTTACAGTATATATTATGTTATGTTTTTGATCATAAAGGTCAAGTAGTTGACAAATTGATAAAGGACACCAACAATAGTCTTGATGTAAGATAGGGATATGGACACCAGCTCAGGCTCGACCAGAAGGTTGTCCAAAAGGAGTCTGTAATTTTTTGTCTTACTGGTTTTAACACCTGAAAGGATAAGAGAGGAGCATAGATAGGAGTGTAGCAGTTATAGCCAGACGTAACCAGAGTAAATAACTAGAGTGGGGAGCCAACACATATTTTTTGAATAACAGCAAGATCCAGGTGGGCAAAGTATCCAAACCTTTAGAAAGCATTTACAGTAGCTTTTAACAGCGTATTTTGTATTGGTAGCGACATCCCTATGTTTTTAGGTACAACCAAATAAGCTTAGGGACATTTAGGGTACCTAAATATATATAATACATATTACATTAATAAAAATGTCCTATTTTATTTATTGTACACATTCTTTAACCACTTCAATACCAGGCACATTCACCCGCTTCCTGCCTAGGCCAATTTTCAGCTTTCAGAGGTGTTGCACTTTGAATGACAATTGCGCAGTAATACATTACTGTACCCAAATTAAATGTTTATAGTTTTTTTCAGACAGATAGAGATTTCTTTTGGTGGTATTTAATCACATCTGTGTTTTTTATTTTTTGTTAGACAAACAAAAAAAGGCCACACATTTTGAAAAAAAAAAATGTTTTCTTAATTTCCGGTATCAAATTTAGCAAATATGTACTTTTTCTTCTTTACTGATGTGCTCTGATGAGGCTGCACTGATGGGCACTTATGGGAGTGCAGTGATGGGCACTGATGAGGCTGCACTGATAGGCACTGGCACTGATGATGCAACACTGATGTGCACTGATATACAGCACTTATGGGCACTGATATGTTACACTGATGGATACTGGTGGGGATGCACTGATCATCAGGGCACTGATGATCAGTGCCCTGATTATCAGTGTAAATGTCTCCTGTCACAGGAAAGCTGGTTATTGGCTTTCCTTTACTCAGATATTGACAGCATGGAGGAAAGGAAATGCAAATAGCTAGCATTTTACATGCGATCAGCTGTGATTGGACATAGATGATCACATGGAAAAGAGCCAGCATCATTGGCTCTTTACCCTGATCGGTATCCAAGGTACACAGCTCACTACCAATTGCCACGCTGGCTGTGAGGTAAAAATAGGAGGCCATCATATGATATCCTCCTAGAACAAGAGTGATTCTGCCCAGCCATCATTGTACAATAGGCCAGTCGGGAACCAGTTAAAAAAAAGAAACTGCATACGATCCAAGGTTGTATACAACATGTAATATGATTCCTCTATAAAGTACCCATGTAAGAGAAAAACTTTTATCCTACATTCCCTATTGACCTTTACAGTAAATATTAAATTGGTTTACCCTATATTAAATGTACTTGTGGCCTACATCAGCAATACAATCAGAGAAGAAAGGGTATGGTCTACCCTTTTTATAGCTGACATATTTACCGTTTTGCTTTGGAGGACGTGTGTGTGTATTGACCAAGAGTTAAATGCTCCTACTTCTAGCCAATTGGTTTATAACACCAATATTTTGATAATTGATGACAAGCTCCTTTAATAGACACCTTGAAAACAAAAATAAAATTAAACTCTATGATGTCTTGTAAAGTTATGTTGGCGAGAGCCTGCCCATATGCTAACAACCATATTTTGTTAACATCCATATTCTGGGATCTGTTTATAAAACTGCTTTGAGGTGTAAGAGAGACTGGGTTATTTCTCAACTGTCCCTTGAAGTCCCTCGTTTAAATGGCCTTATACAGCACTGGTGAAGTTATGGGATGTAATCTTTTCCAAAGGAACATACAGTACATAATACTGAAAAAAAACAGATATTACTTCTCTGAAACAAGTAGAACCTGTCCTTCTTTTCCTCACTGTATCACTAATGTAGAACGCTAAGAAATTTTGTACAAAATCAATAGATATAAAATTTACTGTAAAGGTCAATTGTAAATGTAGGGTATAGGCATTTATTTCTTAAAAATATATTAGGTATTAAAGATGAGCTGAAGGCTGTTTGAGTGTTATGATGAACACCCACGCTTTTGCCTGTGTGGCCCCCTGTTGCATGAAGTATACATTGGATCACATGCAATATTTTTATGTGTTTTGTTAAATTTTACAATGAAATAATAAAGTGTTATTAAACCCAGGAGCCTGCATTCACTATATCTGGTCTCCCACAGTACACACAACATGGAAATGCAATTATTTTAGTAAATATAAACAGCTAAATACCTTTTCTCATCAGCAGTTAGAGCAGTCTTGTGACTTCAGCAGAGCACTTGTTAAAGTTTGTAGGAGGAGTTTTCTTTCTACTCTAGGAGGATATAAATCCCCTTACCTTCTGTCTGGACAGTGCTGATTTGCCCTGTGTTGATCACATGCACTCTCCCAAGAACAAAAAAAAAACCTCTCTAGCAATACACACCAAACTGAGCAGGTGCACGTGACTGGATTCAGTCAGTATCAGTTGGTCATTTCAACAAGAGGATGGGCAGAGAAGAAAGGATCAAACAGCCTTTTTACACAATGCAGAGGATTAACCCCTTAGGTTCCACAGTGAGTATAACAAGCATGCTTTACTGCATATACAGACTGATTTTATTGTTGTGGGTTTTGAAACACTTTAAGTTTTAATAACATAAGTCAGCAATAAAGGTCAATAGATGGAACAGCAAAGAGTCACACATGCTTTTGTGATGGGAAAATAAGAAGGGAATAGATTTTCCAACTTTATGTCTGACATTGACTTGGATGATTTCCACTTACATGGCCAAACACACTACAGGTAATTCCCCATACTACCATTCCTGGAGGTATGAGTATCTGAACACTTCAAATTAGGTCTTTCTCGAAATTCTCAGTGGAATGTAGCTCTCCTGGCCTACACCCCTTCTAGTCAATTAAATAATCCACACACATAAAAGATGATTAAACAGGTACGATATTTTGCTATAACACTTTAAATAAAGAATTTAAAAAAGATGACTAAACCTAATATTTAATTTACTTCATATTCAAGTTCACTATTGGCCAAAATAGGAAAAGGAGGAGCCCCACAATTGTGGCCACTACTGAATTCTGGAAAGAAATTTAGAAAGTGTTCAGAATTATCAGAAATGGCAGAAAAGAAGTCCTGTATGTATGACCTGTTTTTGCTGTGGATACTCTAAGAGTTTTCAAATATTCTCTATTTATCTATTCCAATTTAGAATAGGAATAATGAAGTTTAATGCTTAATTCTGTGCCTGGAAGTCAAATTTAAAAAATTGGACCTTATTTGATGTTAGTAGTCTGCAAAGTACATCTGCTCTTAGGAAACATCAGTTAAAGATGATAATCATAGACTATAAATTACCACTCGATTTATCAAAAGCACGGTAATCAGAAGGTTGGAGCAAAAAAAACATTTAAAGATGCACTCCAATCTAAACTGAAAATGTATCCTTATAGTGCAGTGCTTCAATTTTTCATCCATGAATTTCTGTACTGCACATGCACCAGTCCTTTTGTCAGTAACCTAGTGAGTGTTGGACATGTGCTTCTGATGATGGAAAATGCACTACTATCTTCTTGCAACTTGATGTAAAAAAAGACAAAACAAAAACTAAGAATATTCTTACAGTAACCAATCACATTTAAACCAACTTTTTAAGTTTGAATGTAAATGGTGATGCAGAAAGTGAAAATAGTGAAAGTCAAACAGGCTGTAGGCAGCATACTCTAATTGCCTGTCTACTAACTCACTGGGGTTCCATCTGCAATATGGATGCATGTTATTGCACAAAACTCAGATCAAAGTAAACTGAGTGAACTTTGTAATTTTAACACTACTTCAGTGTTCACTTGATAGTAATAGATGCTCTCTAACAAACAGGCTTACCTAAAATTATTTTTAAATATTTTTTTTTTAACCTTCCCTCCCCCTCCCTTCCACTCAGCACCAATCCTCATCTTTTTTTTTTTAAATCCTAGGGTTTTCTATATACTTTCCATTAGTTTAACAAAACTCCTCCCACTTTTTCCACTTCTCACAAAAACTTTCCATTTTATCTTCATCTAAATGGTATAATTCCTCCATTTTATATGTCTGATCTACTCTCTTAATCCAATCCATTATATTTGGTACTCCCTTTTCCATCCAGAATTTAGGAATTAAACTTTTTGCTGCGTTCATATACTGCAATAACCCAGAGTGTCTATATTTTTCTACTATTAGCTCTATTGCATGTAACAGACATATCCCTGGATCCTTTATTATATTTATCCCCATTAATTCTTGTACCTGCTGGATTACTTCTTCCCAATATTCTTGGATTTTATAACACTCCCACTAAATGTGACCTACCGTGCCCTGTTCCCCACAACCCCTCCAAAATAAAGGTGATTTATCTCTATTTTGTTTGTGTACTATATTTGGTATCATATACCACCTCGCCAAACATTTATAGTTCATCTCTATATCCTTCATACTTACATTACCATGTGTTAACTTTTAAATCTTTTTTTGTTTATCTTCTTCTATCTTAACTCCTAATTCTCTTTCCCATTTCCCCATATATTCCAGTGCCGTGCTTGTTGTTAATTTAGTAAGAATTTTATATATTTTTGAAGTTCAGTGTTTCCCATCCACCCGTGTACTAAACAAAAGTTCAATGGGTTCCACTTTTCTTTCTTTCTTAAGGGCCTCGGGAGTTCTATAAAATGTTTCATTTGTAAATAACGTCACTCATCCACTCTGTTAAACAACTCCTTCTTTTTCATTTCCCCCAAGGAGCATATCTCCTCACCATTCATTAGATCTCTTAATTGTGCATCTCCTTTTTTTATCCATCTCCCTGCAATCTTTTCATTCCCTGGCGGGAAGAAATCTGTGTTTACAATAGGCATTAACATTGAGTTAAATTCCCACCCCATCAGTTTGTGCATTGTTTCCCAAACTCTCATAACCATTCTTGTGAGTATTCTTGTACTATCCTTCATTCCACGACCGTGAGGTGGTAACCATATTATCTTAACCAAATGTACTTTACTTAATATATTTTCAATATCTATCCAACTTTTCCCCTGTGCATCCAGTCAAAAATTTGTGCTATTAATACTGAGTTATAATATCTTTTAAAATCAGGAACACCTAATCCCCCATTTTCGTTATCTCTAGTTAGAACTTCATAACTTATTCTAGGTTTTCCATTCCTCCATATAAACTTTGTCATGATTGTTTTCAGTATCCTACAATACTGTTCTGCCAGCTTTATTGAAATCATCTGGAATTTATATAAAATTTTTGGAACAATTACCATTTTAATTAAATGTATTCTTCCTAACCAAGATATACCACCTATCCCAATTTTTTTAATTTCTTCTTTTATTTCATTTAATAATGGAATATAATTTGCCTTATATAAATTCTTTAGGGATGCTGTTAACTTTATTCCCAAATATTTTAGTTCTTTTTCCTTCCATGTGAAAGAAAATTCCTTTTGTAAAGCCTCTCTCTCCTTGGTAGATTTATATTCAAGATTTCCGTTTTAGTTGGATTGATTTTTAAATTCAACAGCTCCCCATATTCCTTCAGTGCCCTCATTAATTTGGGTAAAGTTATCCTTGGGTTATCTACATAGAACAGCAAATCATCAGCATATGCTGCTACTTTATGCTCTGTCTCTCCTACACAAATTCCCTTGATATCTATGTTTTTCCTTATTTTTGCCAAAAGGGATTCTAAGGATAGGACAAACAACAAAGGTGACAGTGGACATCTCTGCCGGGTCACATTATACATCTTAAAGTTCTCTGATATTTCCCCATTAACCTTTATTGCCACCGTTGGCTTACTATATAATTTCTCTATCCATGTTCTCATTATAGGAACTATTCCCAAAACTTTCAGTTTATCTAACATATAGGACCAGTTTAATCTGTCAAATGCTTTCTCAGCATCTATCGACATTAACAAAACAGAAAATGTTTCTCTTTTACTTTTTTGTATAAGGAACAACGATCTTAATCCATTGTCCCTACCCTCTCTCCCAGGGACAAACCCCACCTGATCCATATGAATCCACTCTGGCATTAAGTCTTTTAACCTATCTGCTAGTACTTTTGCATATAGTTTAGTATCTATATTTAACAGGGATATTGGTCTAGAACTAGAACATTGTGTACCAACTCTCCCTTCTTTTGGAATTATTGTTATGTGGGCCTGTAGGGATTCCTCTCTTATCTCCATCTCCACTCCTAGTGCGTTCATATATGCACTCAATTTAGGTATCAATTGATCTTTACATTTTTATAATATCTCACAGTGTACCCATCTGGTCCTGGACTTTTCCCTACTTTAGTGCTCTTCAATGCCCTTTGAATTTCTTCTTCCGATATTGGTCTCTCCAGGGAAGTTAACTGCTCTTCTTTCAATTTCGGTAACCCCGCTTCTTTTAGGTATGTCTGTCTTTTTTTTACTTCTCTCTTCCTCTTCTGTTATGGACCGTTGAGGATTGATATTATGTAATTTACTATAATACTCTTTAAACACTTCTGCTATATTTTTAGTAGAATATTTTAGTTCTCCTTTATTATCTCGTATTTTCTCTATATAATTCTTACCTTTTTTATTTGAGCTCTCATCAAATACTTCCCAGGTCTATCTCCCCACCGATATCTCTCACTAATCATCTTATTAAATACTCTCCTCTTTTCCTCTTCCATTAAATTATTTATTTCTTCTTGTTTTTCCATAACCTTCTGCTTGGTCTGTTTTGTTATTCTCTTTTTGTGCACCTGTTATAATTCAAATAATTCTCTAAGGAGCGTATTAATTCTTTCATGCCTTTCCTTTTTTTTTTTACCCCAATCGCTATTAAAATTTTTCTAATATAGGCCTTATGGGCTTCCCACACAGTCACCAGAGACACCTCCTCAGGCTCATTTCTTTCAAAATATTGTTCTATTTCTATTTTAATTCTCTCCTCTGTCTCATGATCCTGACAAAGTGTCTCATTTAATCTCCACGTGGTCATCTTTTTATGTTCTTTTCCCCATATCAAGCTCATTGTGACAGGTGCATGATCCAATAATGTTATAACTTCTATCTTTGCTTTCACCAAAGACTCTATGGGGTTTATTTACTAAAGCTGGAGAGTCCAAAATCAGACTCCCTTCTGCATAGAAACCAATCAGCTTCTAACCTCAGCTTGTTCAATGAAGCTTTGGCAATGAAACCTGGAAGCTGATTGGTTTCTATGCAGAAGGGAGTCTGATTTTGGACTCTCCAGCTTTAGTAAATAAACCCCTATGAGTCTGTGATCTAGCAATATATAATCCAATCTTGAATACGTCTCATGTGCATGAGAATAAAATGTATAGTCTCTATCATTCAAATTTTTAATTCTCCAACTATCTACCAACTGACACTGTTGTAATGTTTTCCTTAGTACTTTCAAATATTTATTCCCCTCTCTCAGCACATGTGACGTCATATCCATCTGCGGTTCCATGCAACAATTAAAATCTCCTGCCACAATTAATTTACCTTTCTTAAAATCCAATAGTTTCTGCAATATTTTCTTCTAACTAGACCTCCAGCTTTTTATTAGGGCTGTATATATTTGCCAATGTATATTCTACCTCTTGCAATTTTCCCTTTTAAAAATAAAAATCTCCCCTCCGGATCCTCCATTTTTTCTTCCAGACAGAACCTTATATTTTTTGCAAACCCAATTGCTACTCCTTTAGCACATTTAGTTGGGGAGTCTGCATAGTATCATACTGGATAATGTTTAGAATACAATTTCACGCTCGTTTCTTGCATTAAATGGGTTTCCTGTATAAACACTACCTCAATAAATCTTTTTTGTATCTCTCTAAGTATCTTAAATCCCTTCTCTGGGCAATTTAACCCCTTAACATTATACGTCATAAAGTTAACCTCCTCCATTACTATATATTTTTCCATTCTTTCTTTCCCTTGGATTCTTCCTGCATCCTCTATCTCCTTTCCTTATGCTGAGAATTACCTTTATCCCTCCCCCCACCCTTAGGCTATCTTTTCACCTACAAATCATTTGTGGTCCTAATCCCACTTTAGATTAAATTTTAGGGTGTTACTCCAAACATGGATGATTCACCAGCTGCCTACCCCTCTCCATATCCCCACACTCTCAAAAAAAAAAAAATTAACTCTCCAACAACCCGTCTAGTTGGACATATTTTAGGGGGATAGTAATATAAGGGGAGCAAAATAGGGAAGCAAAATATGGGGGAGAGGTGCATGGCAGAAAAAAAAAATTCTCCCATCTCCCTCTCCTCCCTACTCCCTAATTCTCCTTCCAACTACCTGCCATTCCTCCTTTCCAATATCCCCTATCTCTCCTTCCTCATCCTTCTACCCAGGTATCTGAGTTCTCTGCAGACCAAGTCTCTCACAAAAGTCTCTCATATCTTCAAAACTCTTAATCTTGCTGTTTTCCCATTTTTCCAACCGATTAAACACGCCGGGAATCCCCATCTGTACTGTACATTTTGCTTCCTCATCTGCTCCAACAACGATTTCAAAGATCTGCTTCTTATCAATGTCTCTGCAGACAAATCAGCAAAAACCTGGATATTTATTTCTCCGCAATTAATAATTGTTCTACCTTTGATCTTCTTCCATATCTCTTCTTTATCCTCATAATTATGGAATTTTACAATTACATCTCTCGGTTTTTCTTTACTCTTTTCAGCTTGGGGCCTTCCTATTCTATATACTCCATCCAAATTAAGAGTCTCTGATGCAGCTCTGTCCCTTATGGTATTCAAAATTTTACATATTATACCTGTTAGATCTTCTCTGTGTGAAATCTCTGGTATTCCCTGTATCCTTAGATTACTTCTCCTATCCCGATTTTCTTGATACTCCATTCTACACAGTAGCTTTTTTTGTTCTCTTCTCATTTCTATCATCCTTTTTTCTAACTTCGAGATGTTTTGGGTGTTTTTATTCACTTTCCCCTCCGTCTTTTCCATCCTAATAGCATTTGCCCCAAATCTTTTCTGTATTATTACTATCTCCATTTTTATTGATTTTTTCAAGACTTTTAAACATGTCTGCTATTTCTTTTTTATTTGGCATCTGTAGGTCATTTTCTTGTTCTCCTGTTGCCCTTCTTTCCTTTATCTGTTGACTGCTATTAGCATTCCCAGGGAATTCCAATACACTATTCCACTGATTTCCAATACACTTCTTTCACTAATTCCTTGTTGTCTTTCTGGGGTCAAATTCCCCTGTGAGAATATATATTTTTTAATTGTACCAGTTAGGGAACCCTTGGGGCCACATTATTTTTCATGTTGCTCGACAATATAGTTCTCTTATCCAAGTTCTGGGGAGGATGCGGGGTGGGTGGGGAATTTCTCTTCTTTTATTGTCCTGTTCGTCACTTTAAAATCCCCCTCTCTACCAGAGTCTATATCCCCCGGGTCTTATGCTATAGTACTTCTCTCCTCTTCTGCATTTAGGTCCCCTGGATGATCTCCCCCTTTACTTTCACATCACAATTCAGTTCTTTCAGTATAATGCAAAGAAAAATGCAAATAGCTTTCCAACGCTCAATCGCCCTCCTGATGTCTTCTCGCTTTTCCTTCTGGGGTCTGATTCCCCACAGCCCCTTTCTCAAGGTTCCACTGTTCTTTGCATGGTGATTGAGGAGGGAATGTGAGGGATTTAAGCAGAGATGGATATAGGGGGAGATTCCCCGCTCTGGGTCCGCTTCCTCCCTGGTCTTCTATGGCCAGGGGCACTTACACGAGTCCCGCTCTGTCTAGGAGAGAACCAGCATCCTCCTCCACCTAAAAATGCCGGCCGGCTTCTCCTCCTCCCAGAGCTCCTTTGCGGCTGGTCACGTGGTTACTTCTGCATCCTCCTGGCTCCAGGCCACCCGCCGCGCCTGACGGAACTCACCCCCGCCTCTTTGCAGCGTCCACCCGGAGCTCCATCCGGTCCCGCGACCTCCGTGCTCCACAACCCCCCCGGCCTCCTCCTCTCACAGGCAGGTAGTATCAATCACTTTCTCCCAGCTTTGACAGGTCTTCCCGAGGGATGGGGCAGCTGGCTTGATGGAGAGCTCTCACCTCGAGCTCTCCCTCCCCACCATGTTCAGCATTATTTTTAAATATAGTGCTAATATATTGACATGTCATGTGAAACATTTACAAACAGTAAATCTGCATTGTGAAGTTTTGGTGCACTAATGTACATCCCCAAGTCATAATATTTCAATTCATTCAAGTTTCACTGACTTTGTAAGGCATTCAAAATGTACCTGTGTATAAAATAATTACAAGTGCATAAAAGCCTTCTGTTTTAAAGAAAACAGAAGAAAAGTTTGTAAGCGCTGATCCAGTGAATCTTTATTTCCTGGTGTGTTGGAGATAAAAGGCACGTCCTTAAGTACAGTATATCTACTGAGTAAATAAGCTCTGGATAAAAATTGCTTCTTTGATGTAGCACTGGGAGCGGTAAAACAAAATGAGTAGTTTGCTGAACACTTTAACGAAAATGGAAACTTTAAGGTATAATATTCACATAATGGTTTGTCATATATAAAAGGTGCTTTCACTGTGCCTATGGTTTGCTGTTGTGCTTGGGTTTTAATTCTCACCTTTTTGCTCTTATACTCTGTGTTATAAAAGGAGCTGTCTAGCATTAGAGGTGCTGAAATTAAGAGCACTGTCAGGAGAAAATACATAAGCCACTCCTTGCAGATCTCAGCGACAGTTTGTTTAGTGGCATTGTTAGAGGAAATGCTATTTTCAACATTTATAAAGAGACAACCATTGCCTTTAAAGAGACTGCATTGACCAGCTCAACAAATAACTAACAAAATCATTTTTGGCATGAGGCTACCACTAGATCAACTAAAACTGTTCACAAAGCACAAAAAGAAGCTATAGCCCTGCCCAGAAAATGAAATACAATGTGATTAGGAAATTAATTTCTCCTGTACTTATATGTTGGGATGTTCTTCTCTATACACTGCAGTTGTTTACCTTGTTTCTACTGTAGATTTTTGCATTGCGTGATGCTTTCTGTTTTAGTTTGATAGTAAAAGAAAAAGAAGAGGAGGAAGAAGAAAAAGCTTTTATAATTTATCTATGAAATTCACTCACTTGCTTTCTCTTTTACATCCTAGCATCCTTACTTTGTCAATCACATTGTTTATTTGATTTTTTTATTCCTTGTGTTTCCTATCCTTTTCTTGTTCAAATATTTTATTGTTTTAAAGTACAACAACATAAGTTATAAGTAAGCAAATGGGATATTGGAGGTGTAGAGTAAATGAATAGGAAAGGATCCCATTTATACTAGTCAGGTAGCACTAACAAGAGTGAACAACAAATATCAAATAGAACCTAACATGAAGGGAAGGAGGAGGGGGGAGAGGAAGGGAAGGATAGGGTGTATGGCTCCAAGGAAGGGGATACTGAAAATAGCCAAATAACCGCAGTATCAACAAAGGATGGTTCCCGTAAAGCAGAAAACATAGATTATGGGTTGAGAAGGGACTCGTCAAAGTTGGGTGGGAGGAAATGGTTTCCTATCCTTTTATATGTGTTCTTGCTGTTTCAAATATCTTTTTATTAACCATTCTTAGCTGTTTTTATTTAATTCTTATAGACTTTTTTAAATTAGAAAAAATGGAGGATGAGTTCTTCCCAATAGCTGGTGTTGGTTGGCCGGGATGATTGGAACTGCCCTGGTTTCCATTTAAACATGGTTTGGTGAACTTTAAAGAAATTAGGATTATAAATCCAAACCCCATTGAAATCAATAGGAGCCAAATCTGTCAAATTCAATATGCCCATTTTCTGGGCAGTTTGGAAAAAAATAACTGGGAGTATATAGTACCTCTGATTACTCATTCAGTAAAACAAGTAAATAAACACACACACACACACATACACACACACACACACACAAAGGGGCACATATGGAGGTCCCTTTATTTTTAAGAGAGCTTCCTTATTCTGATAAGTCCCCCACGGCAGACTCACACAACCACTGGGCCAGGTCATTGTCCTAAATAACATGGGAACAAGGTGTTTTGCCAAGGAGTTCCCTCTCGCAAGATACTCTCCCCATGTTGAGGGCATGTGGCCTGATATGGTTCATTATGAGGGAGGGCACCTTATCATCCAGTCATCCAGAGTAATATGCTTATATGTTTACAGACCAAAAGCCCTTTTTCTTTGCCTCTGGAAGCACCTGTAAAAATAGGCCAACTTCAGAGAGAGTATGAGTCATAGAACACTGGGTCTCTGCCTGTACTGAGAGGAAAATGACACCATCTCTGAGCCTGTGCTTCAAAACTGCAAGAAATTGGTAGCTCTTGGTAGAATCTGAGGCAACTCACATATATGACCTTCGTGGCAGTGCTGTGCCCTGCCAGAGTGTAAAAAGTGTTTTTGACCCATGATTCTCATCCAGGCATGTTGAGGGGCTTCATGGGAGCTTTTGTCATTCAGAGGAAACTGGCTTTTCTGTTTCCTCATCATTTAGTAAAATCCATTTTCGGACCTGGAGCCTAGAGATTTCCTAGTGATTTGGGTGAGATGGATTTTTAAAACAACCAGCACACTGATAGTGCAAGTGTTTGCTGGGTTTTTAGGAGATTCTAGACTATTATTCTGGTCTTCACCCCGGCAGACAGAGGTCTCTGTCCAGGAGTACAGATGGGAGCCAGAGCAGCAAGGAGCTGCAAAGTGTATGGATCAAGCTTTTGGAAGAAGTACTGAGTTCTTTGGATGCCTTCAAAAAGTAGAAAAGTGAGTAGCTTTATCCTTAAAATCTATACCATTTAGGAGGCGCATGTGTGGCGATCCAAGATAGCGGATGTGCGAGAGCTGAGCTCTGCCATCACTCGGTTCTTACAGCCCTCCCGCTCACCCTTTGCAGCTGTCACAAATCCAGGAGTGCACTCCCATACATCGGGACACTACCAGGCACCCATATGGGTAAAAGTGGGCTTGGAAGCCGCCCACTCCGCCTCCTCCGGACCCCCGGCCCTCTAAGCTGGATCGATTTTTCACTAGGTCTGCATCCCCGGCCTCAAGTAGTTGGGGTGGCATGACTGAGTGCTCCAAAGGGTCCTCAGACATGGAGGGGACTGACACAAACTCCTGCTGCCCTGCTTTCTACTCTGGTAGTCCCTTCTTTGGTGGATATCCTGGAGGACAAATTGCAAGTATTTTCACACAATATCATCCGCACTATATCTGCTGAAATTGGGAAGTTGGCTCAGGACCTTAGGGGGGAGATTACCCAATTGAGAGACTGCACAGACCACCTTGAGTCTAAGTTTGATGAATTATTATTATACAGTATTTATAAAGCGCCAGTAGTTCACTCAGCGCTGTACATTACAAAGGGGACAGAACATGTGACAGAACAACAACAATACAATGCAAAACATGAGGGAATTCGAGCTTACAATCTAGGAGGGAGGGGATGGTAACACAGGAGGAGATAGCTGTGGGGGATGGGGTGGTAGGAAGAGTGGAGGAGGTTGGCAAGTTAGCAGGGGGTGGGGTATGCTTCCCTGAAGAGGTGGGTTTTCAGGGTGTGCCTAAAGGAGAGGAGAGTAGGTGATAATCTGATGGGTTGGGGCAGGGAGTTCCAGAGGATGGGTGACACCCTGGAGAAGTCCTGGATGTGGTCATGGTGCAATATGTCCATGTCCTGGAAGAAGATAATGTGACTCTACAATATTCCGTGTCTCTGCTCCAGCTCCAGCAGGAAGACTTGGAAAACAGGGAGTGCTGCCAGAATATACATGTTCGTGGCATCTCTGAAACAGTCCCTGACTCCCACCTTCAGCATTACCTACTGTCTCTGTTTACCACTCTGGCCTCCAAAGTACCAGATGTTGATTGGTGCATGGATCGGGCCCATAGGTCATGGGCCCGAAGCCTCCTGAGGGTACTAGGCCCAGAGATGTTATAATTCATTTTCACTACTTTTACAGCAAGGAAGCCTTGGTGTCTTCCGTCCGTAATAAAGTCCTCCCTGGAATTTAAAGGAGACAGACTTAAAGTTTTTAGTGATATATCCCCCATCACCTTGGCAAAAAAGCGTGCCTTGAAGCCGGTCACCACTCAAGCTAGTTGTCTCTAAAGACAATGCCCAAGTCATACTCCGTGATCTGCATGAAGTAGACTCCTTCTTTAAACAGTTGGGACTCCCTCCCCTGCCAGAGGAGACCATTCTGCAACCTCCTTCTCCATCCAGGACCTCTACTATTCCACGCAAGACATCTACTAAACCTGGGAAGAAGAGATTTCCACGCACTCCTCATCGTCCCCGTCTTCCTGGTTCAATGGGCCCCATCACCTGACTCTCTTATATACCAGGTCCGTCATCCTGTTAATTGAGTTTATGAGTCCCCATGTGTGCCTTAGCAATTTTCTTAAATGCTATGTCCTGCTTATAGCTATTTTATGAACCACTGATGTAGGCACTTGCCGTTTTGTGTCAGCTGCCATGTTTTTAGACCTGACGGCTCAGGATATCTCCAATATACCGGGTATATATCTTTGACGATATCTTTGTTTCTGGCCATAATCCCTACGGCTTCTGTTTTGAGTGATATATTTGTTTGTACTAGGCCTGTTGCCTTGCTAATCACCTGGTTTTCTATTTCTGTTATTCTCTATTTTGCCTCATCGAAGACCATTTTACTGTATGCTCAGGTTTTACAGCTGCTATACTCATTACTGTTTTATGATGGCTTTACGGCTGTTGTCATATATTGTCAAAGGACTTAATTCAGTTCAGAAACGGTGGATGGCTCTGAAGGAGTTTAGATCCTCAGGGGCAGATGTCATATTCATTCAGGAATCCCATTTCAAACAGTATGGCTCTTTTCGCTTTGCCTCCAAGAGCTTTCCACAGTCCTACTCAGCTTTTGATCCCTCTGGGAAACTTGGAGTAGCTATTTTGATCCAGAAAAACTGCTCCCTAAAGGTCTCCTCCTCTCGAGTTGACCCACTAGGTCATTATGTCTTGCTGGAATGTATGTACGAAGGCTCTCCACTTGTGCTTTTGAATTTGTATGCACTTAATTCTGGTCAGCTGTTATTTCTCTCTCAAACCCTGAATAAACTGTGTTCTCTATCTACTCCATGCATGATTGTTGGGGAGGGTTTTAATATGGTTATGTCCCCTCACAAAGATAGGAATGTGGTTTTTGCGCCCACCCCATCGAAGAGATTATGCTCCTCTTTCACGGCTTTTTGTAAATTGATTAGGGAGCATCGCCTCTTTGATGCCTCGCGAATCAAACATCCTCTCCATAGGCAATTCAGGTTTTATTCTACTCCACATCATATGTTCTCTAGACTGGATCACTTTCTGTCACTGCCCCCCTGATACCTTTGTTGGCTTCCTTAGAGATCAACTTAATGACCTGGTTAGATCATGCCTCACTGTCTCCTGCTCTCCTTCTCCCGACCTCCTCCCCTAAAGTTTGTCATTGGCATCTCAATGAAAGTTTTCTGTGCTCAGAACAACTTTGAGAGGAGCTCTCTTGAGGTTTGGATGATCATTTCCAACTTAATCCTGGTTTGGTATCATCATCCTCAACCCTCTGGGAGGCCCATAAGGCCGTTTTCAGAGGCCTCTGTATCTCTATGGGTTCCCGTTTGAAGAAGGCCTCTGTTTGTGCTAGACAATCCCTCCTACATCAATTATCCTTGGCCGAGCTTTGATTATTAGACAATCCGTCTATACCTTGGCTTCACAAAGTTTCCCTTATACAGGATGAAATTAAGGCTCTTGATCTGCATAAATCTGCTCAATCCCTTGCCTGGGTTATTTTATGAGTTCTCTAATAAACTGCATCGTATGCTTGTAAATAGACTTAAATCCCAAGTATCCCCCTCATTGCCGGGCCATCTCCTCCAGTCTGATGGCAAACCCACATATGAACCACATGTTATGGCTACGCTATTTGGGGAATACTATGAGAAACTTTATAATGGCCTAACCCACGATAATCACCCCCCCATTCAGATGGCTGCTTTTGACGATTTTTTTTAGCTCCTTCCAATTTCCATGTTTGTCACCTTCCGATGTTACAATCCTCAATGCAGACATCTCTACTGAAGAACTATTGGATGTTGTCAAGCACCTCCTCTCTCACACATCTCCAGTGCCAGATGGTCTTACTTACTTATATTACAAGTCCTTTATCGGCATCTTGGCCCCCCCATCTCCTGACCTTGTTCCGGGATCTCCTGAAAGAGGTGCATCCACACAATGATTTTACCCACACATACATTTCTGTGATCCCCAAGCCAAATGAGGATCATTCCCTTCCGGATAACTATCGCCCTATAGCCTTATTAAATTCTGACTACAAGATTTTTACGAAAATACTAGCTAACAGATTGGCCAAATGTATCTAAAAGCTTATACACAGAGACCAGGTGGGATTTGTCCCAGATAGACATGCCGCAGATTATACCAGGAGGATCAATGACCCGATTGATCCAGTCAATAAGTCTCCGAACCCCTACTCTCTTGTTGAGCATGGATGACCAAAAAGCATTTGATAGACTAAGTTGGCCATACATATTTCTAGTCCTGGAGAGATTTGGGTTTAGTCTTCCGTTTGTAGCTGTCTTAAAAGCCCTTTATTCAGCTCCCTCTTCCCAAGTGAAATTAGCATTGTTTCTATCCCCTTCCTTTTGAGTGTCCAATGGAACTCGCCAGGGATGCCCACTTTCCACCCTGTTATTTATCCTCTGTTTGGAGCCCCTGGCTATAGCTATGAGAGCCAAACTGGATAACCATGGGATTTGCACCCACGATAGGGCTTTAAACTGTCTTTGTTTGCTGATGATATCTTGCTGACGTTGATGGAACCCCACATTACCCTGCCGGGCTTACACCTTACTCTACAGCTTTTTGGCGCACTGTTGGGTTATAAGGTCAACTTATCTAAGACTGAAGCATTACCGCTCCATATACCATCTACACTTTTATCCCACCCTTCAGTTAAATTATCCCTATCAGTGGTGCCCCCACGCTTTGAAATATTTAGGTGTCAATCTTACTGACTCATATCACTCCCTTCTGTTTCATGCAATCTCTCAATCTTTAAAATCTTGGGATAATCTTGCAATCTCCTTCCTTGGCCAGATTAATGTGCTAAAAATGACCATACTGCCCAAACTTCTGTACTTGTTTGAGATGCTTCCTGTTCCTGTTCCCATGACCAAGCTGTGCTCCCTTCAGAAATCCTTCCTCCATTTCATTTGGCATAATAAATCACACCGCATTTCCCGTACTGTCCTCCTCTCCCTTTGGTCTAGGGGGGGTCTGGGGCTCCAGTCATTGTGTCATATTATTTGGCTACTCACCTTTGTGCCCTGGTCTTGTGGTCTTCCCAACACCCCCTTAATAAATGGGCCAAGATTGAGTGGCTACAGATAAGTCCAACACACCCCTGCTCTCTACTCTGGTCCTCGACCAACACTGCGACCTCCTTTTATAAAAATCTACTTGGGCCCATGCATTTCATGTTATCTATATGAAGGCAGTATAGGGTTAGATATGCTCTGGCTTCTCAATGTCACCCCCTGACCAATGTTATACTTAATCCCAGTCTCCCAGATAGCTTGGTATTGGCTTGCATGTGTCCCAGGGTCGAGGCCAATCTATTTCAGTTGCGACACTTGGTCCACTCAGTTGCCTGCAAATTTAAATCTTTTTCTGAGATCCAAAAAACTACCCATCTGTCATCTCACCAGTATTATGTTTATCTACAGATACATCACTTTTTTTCCTCTAAAGCCTCCTCTCTGACCCTTGAGAAACCTACTCTCTTTGCACACATCTGCATTCAGGATCCATACCAATAGGGTAATATTTCCTCTACTTATAAACTGCTTCAAGACTCCTGCCCCCTTACTACTGATATGCACCTCTATATGCGCAATTGGCCCGAATCCTCCAACTTGATATTGCCTTGGATCAGTGGAATAGGATTTGGGAGGCTGCTTCCAGGTCTTCTATATGTGTAGTATAGAAAGAAAACTCTTATAAAATACTGATGTTTTGGTATAGGGCTCCTGAGGTTCTCCATGCTCGCAATCTGAACGCTTCTCCTGCCTGCTGACAATGTGGTGAGGAAAGTGGCTATCAAAGTTTTTGGACTTGCCAACACATTGCAACCTTTTTGGAGAGAGGTTTTTAACCTTTTGCAACTCCTCATAAAGGGGCCTGTCGTATTTGAGCCCATCCACATTTTATTGGGCCTACCTTTTTCAGGCCTCTCCAAATTTGGCAGGAAACTATCCTCCCATGTTTTAACAATGGCCAGGAGAACCATTCCCATGCATTGGCTTTCTACTATGCCCCCCACATGATCAGAATTAGTGAAGGTTATAACAGGGATTAGACGAATGGAACATCTCACTGCTTTGTCTCTACCTTTTAAAGCAGTTTGGGAACCGTTGAATCTATTCATTTCTGATAAACCTACTCAATTGTCTTCAAATGATAGCTAATTCATTGTTATGTACTGACATTGTATGTACCTTTTATATCTCTCATCGATGAGCCTCTGTCTTTCTTTGTTCTTTATTGCTTATTTCACAATTTATGCAACTCTGTTTATTGTAAATGTTTTGAAAATCAATAAAAAGTAAATTATATAAAAAAATTCCATCATGTGTAGCAAGTTCTCACATCTTGTCTTTTCTATGGTGTCAGCTGGTCTAGTGCTGCCTTCAATAACATTTCAGTTGCATCATTAGAAAATATACACCTTTTGACATGGTGGTGCAGCTTTAAGCATCAGATCTGTTTTTAGCTAAAATTGCTGATAAAATCATTACTGTTATCAAGACTAGTTGATGTGTTAGCTATTAAAGTGGTTCTAAAGGTAAAAGGGTTTTCTTTTACCGTAATGCATTTTCTGCATTACTGTAACATCCTTTTAATAGTAGCTTCCACCAGATCCCCTTTAACCAGTTCCCGTCTGGCATATTGTCAGATGACTTCCTGGGGAACGTCATACGATGTCCTCTCTGGAACGCACCTTGTGCACCCCATGGAAAGTGCTGTGGAGCAATCTGTCACCTGCTGTGTGCACCAGACACAGCGGATGGCTGATCACACCAGATCACATGACAATTTTACACAATGGATGGTGCTCATTCATGCCATCAATTGTGTACTATTCTGTCGATGTCTATGATTGGTCACAGTGATCGCAAGGTAGAGACAGGGCCAATTATAGCCCATCTGTGCCATATGATTATCTGTGGCCAATCACAGCTAACAATAGTAGATACTGAATTAGTCCATTTCATTCAGTAAAAATGGTTGTTTATATCAGTGAAATCCACTGGTATAATCAATCATAGCATGTAGATAAAAAAATAAAAATCCTGTTCACATCCCCAGAGTAGTACAGTGCTACTTTGGTAACATCGTATTGCTCTAGACACAGTATGTTAAAAAAAGGAAATTAAATGTAAAAAAATTATTTCAAATGTGGTTTTTTTCTGCATACTGTCATCAATCAGTATCCCTGATTACCTCCACACGAGTTATCAGTAGTATGATTATGCTGTACTGCACTGGTGAATGTTTAAAAAAAAATGGGAAAAACAATTTTAAAATGTCTTCATTTTCCAAAAAAATAGTGACAAAAAATGACAACTTCAAAAAACTCACTTTGCCTCTGATCTTTGTACTGCCCTGACGTTTTTGGGCCTCAAGAAATGAGATAAGCCAGTACATCAGGATTGATCGATTTTCAGACACTGTTTATATAACATAGATTGTGGACTCTATAACTTTCCTACAGACTAAATATTATACAATAATTTGGGTTATTTTCACCAAAGAAATGTAGCAGAATACATGTTAATTTACCTCTCCACCCCTCGCCTCACCCCTTCAGTCTCTGCCCGTATCACCCACCTACTGAACGACATATCAGACGGGATGTCGCTCCATTTCCTCAAATTGAACCTTTCCAAAACCGAGCTCCTGATTTTCCCCCTAGCCCGTGCCCCTCCCCCCACCTTCTCCATCACGACCAACAACGCCACCATCAGTCCCACCCCACAAGCCAAAGTCCTAGGTGTCACTCTAGACTCAAACCTGTCCTTCCAACCCCATGTCCAATCGTTGGCAAACTCATGCAGGGTCCACCTCCGCAACATCTCCAAAGTACGTTTGTTCCTAACCCCAGACACTACTAAACAACTCGTTCACTCCCTTATTATCTCACGTCTGAACTACTGCAACTCCCTTCTCACCGGCCTACCTCATCGCAGACTATCCCCGCTTCAGTCTATCCTGAACTCAGCGGCCAGACTCATCCACCTTACCAACCGCTCCGCTTCTGCCACCCCCCACTGTCATTCCCTCCACTGGCTCCCGATTGCCCAACGCATTAAATTCAAACTACTAACACAGACATACAAAGCCATTCATAATGCTGCCCCAAACTACCTCACCGACCTGATACCCAAATACCACCCTACCCGTAATCTTCGCTCCTCACAAGACCTCCTACTTTCTAGCTCCCTGGTCTCCACCTCCCACGCCCGACTGCAATTTTACAAATTTACAATTTAATAAATTATCTCCTTTTTTGACCCCCCCCCCAACTGCACCACAGGCATTAATCTGCAAAGCAGAATTTGGGTTACTAGCGTACACATATATGTGCAACACATGGATAATTCTGCAAAATGCTTCCTTTGTGGAGCAAACTATCTACATAATTTAGGTGAAATTATCAATAAACGACTGGCAATTATTGCAAAATGTACCAACTGAACAAACGATACCACAAAATGTTAAGCGCTTTTGTTGAATATAATTCTTGAAAACATAATTAGTTCCCCTTATATAATACACTACACAGAACAGATAAAAACTGTATACTAAGCTATACTAGTTGCACTACATTTCACACCACTCTATCTTATCAAATGCTGAGGAGGAATGAGAGGGATGATTTTAGAAATTATAGATGGTTTTTTAGAAAAAAATGTATGGCCAGCTTAACGATAAGGGCCTGTTCACACCAGCGGCTGGGCTAGAAAACTACCACTGGTGTGCTGTAGAATGACAGCAGTATTGATGTGCCAATCACAGGGCATTGCATTGTTTACTTTTTTTAACAACATTTATTGAAATGACACAATGGAATGTCTTGCCAACAGTATTTAAAGGAAAGATATTTCTTTTTTTTTTTTGCTTCTTGTTCTTCTGGGGTTACATTTTAACACTCCCATGTGCTATAGATTTTTTAAAATGGTTTTCGATCAATTCCACTGCGAATGTTTAAATCAATAGCTTTGGCTAAAAAAACCTGACATGATAGTTGATTTTTCTGCCATAAAACTTTGCATTTCGATAATCCAAATGAGCCCACTAATGTTTTGAAAGTTGAATGATCACGTGTATCAGATGCTTTTTCGAATGATTTAGTAACTGTGTATGGCCAGCATTACTTTGGCCTGTGATCATCTGGATATAATATTATTGCAAGTCACAAAGTAAAAGTCTGCAGCGGAGGGGTGATCTTTGTGAGACATGAGTACCCACAGTGTCCGGGATGTGGGTGTGACCAGAAGTGTGTGGACTGACACAGGGAAACATAGGCTTCAGATATAGTAAATAATATAATTTATTGAGACTAACAATACAAATATAAACGCAGTGCACCAAACCCCAAGCTAACACAAATACATACAACAAGGTGAAACAAACCCAAACCTAAACTGATATAGATACACAGGTACATACACATATAGAGCACAACGTAGTCAGGCAGGCCGGGTCGATAACTATCGGGCAGGTAGGTACAGGAGGAGCAGGCGGAGAGAATGGTCAGGGTCACAAGCCAGGGATCAAACAGGAGAAGTCAGCAGAGGTCAGGATCAGGCAGGGTCGGCAACAAGTCAGGCAGAAACAGGAACAGGAATGCAGGTTACAAGATACAGGGGCCCATGGAAAAACACACACCAAGGCCCTGACTGTGAGTCTGGCCATTCCTTAAATACAACCCCTGCAATCAGCTTCAGGTGTTTTAGCTGACTGCAGGGGTGAGTCTCTGATTGCTGAGAGCACCCGCTGGCCAGCCCTGGTACTGCAGCCCGCAAGGCAGGTGAGTCCCACCGTTATTGGCAAGTCCATTCCTGACACACAGCCAAGTATAGAGACTACTGCATATATTTTAGGATTTACATAATTCTGTTATTTGAAGGAAGGATTTTAGCTCTGAAAGTAGTTACTGACATGAATGATGCCTGAACAAAGATTAACTCAATGTTTTGGGGAGAAAGGAACATATGGGCAAGGTCTAAGCCTATCCAACCATACTTTATTGGACTGGTACTTTTATCAGATCTAGTCAGAGCTAGACCCTCTGTGACAGCAGTTTTTAACTCACTGTGTGCTGTATGTTGCTTTGTTTTGAGCACTGCACCCTATGCTATGTTGTATTTTACCACTAACCTCTATACACACTGGGGAATTCAGTAAAAAAAAGTGTAAATTTTTTGTAAAGAAATGGAAATCTACAGATCAGACCAGGTAGAAGTTAAACATCTGAATATGTCTGATTATAATAAAGAGTTTCAAAGAAAAGTGTGGGGTTTGCAAAAAATAAACATATATACTGTGTTACAGCATTGGTGTGATGCTGCTAGTGTCCTCTGTTGGCTCTAAGTCTGAGAACAGAGTGATCACATGACTGCTGATTGCTCAGTTACTTTTCTGTTTTGAGTGGAGAGCAGCCACTCTCAGTCACCGCTCCCCACTCTGCTTTTCCAGCACTCACTGGAAAAAAGATGTACAAGCACTCACTGGGCAGGGAAGGGGGCAGACGCAGCTGGCTCCAGCTCTCAGCCATGTGCTGAGAGGTGTAGCCAGCTGTCAATCAGGCAACTGGGTGAATCCTGACAAAATGGTCTGGATCTTTCCAGAGCCCGGAGTGACTTTTCCATGCCAGCTGATAGCAGGATTTAGCCTGCTGTCTGCTTATTCTGGGTCACAGGAGTGCAAAAGTAAGTGCACTCCTGTGTGCCTCAAGTGAAGTTTGGCCAAAAAAGCTTTGGTCATACTTAGTATTTAAGGGTTTATTCTATTATTATTATCATTATTATTATTATTATTAATAATACTATTTGATTAAGGGTTGTGTCCATAATGAGAATTGACTGCGGTCATGCTGAGACGTTTTAACAAATGGATATGGCACTTCTCCTGGGAGCACAAATATAGATACCGTGCACACATTTAGGATTCAGTGTCAAAAACCAAACATCAGACTGGTTAGTGGTAAATAAGCCCAATATATTATCACAGGTAGCAGCAAATAGCAACATACACATAAATGAGTAAGTAAACAATTGTGATAATATCAAATAATAAAATAGGAGGTACTCGCTTAGCATAAAAAGTGTCAAAAAAGGTGTACAATAAAAAATCCAATACAGTGTGTGAGCAAAGGAAAGTCCTAAAAAGAGGATGCTGGATAGTGCCTGGTTTTCCTCACCAATCGTCTGCACCACTGGTGTTAGGTGATTGAGTTCCAAACTCCAGAAAACATCTAAGTGTAGTAAATATTAAAATGCTTGGTACCAGACGACATACAGTATAGTAAAATGACACTCACTAAAACTCCAGGCACCAGTTAATACAGCCTTTAGGTTAATGGAGATGTCAGCGCATCTCCTAAGCTAGCAGGCGTAAGTGTTGATCTGATGTGACATCATAGGACCCAGAAATGACGGTCCATGCTTCTACGTACGTTTCACCTGACAGCGTCTTGAGGAAATGGGAAATGTACGTAGAAGCATGGACTGTCATTTCCAGGTCATATGACTTCACATCCGGTCCATCAGATCAAGGCTTGGAGGGTGCGCCTACTAGCTTAGGAGATGCGCTGACATGTCCATTAACCTAAAGGCTGTATTATCTGGTGGCGGGATTTTTAGGCACCTGATCATGTAAGTGTCATTTTACTATATGTTGTCTGGTACCAAGCATTTTAATAAATACTACACTTAGATGTTTTCTATGGATATCTGTCATTTCATTGAGCCCGATTGCTAGATATTGTTGGTTGAAGGATAGTCTGGAGACCTACCCCGTATGAAAGGACAGGCCTGGAGAACCTAGCACTGTTTGACCAACCCTAATTGGGGGGTCAAACTTTTCTGCTGAGTTTGGAACTCAATCACCTAACACCAGTGGTATAGAACATTGGCGTGGAAAACCAGGCACTATCCAGCATCCTCTTTTTAGGATTTTCCTCGGCTCTTATGGTGCGGGCTCATGCACTGTATTGGACTCCTAATTGTACATCTTTTTTAACACTTTTTGGGCTAAGCGAGCGCCTCCTACTTTATGATTTCATATTATCAGATTTGTGTGTATGCACCTATTAATGGCAGCTGCTATTATGTATATTAGCTTATGTCATTAGTTGGTTAAGAACAGTTATTATTATCATTTTTATGATTTGCCATTAGGAGGTGCCACAATATTGCATATTTACTATATTCAAGTAAACAATTGTGTCAATCACAGTTCAATAGACAATATGTTCACCAGGCTACAGCAGCATAGAATGGAGTTCTATGCAGCTACATTAGAGTAAATCAGGTAACCCACAAAATCAGCGATACGTATTGGTATTGGAAAACAGTAACAGCAATGATAATCAATACTGCAATAACTCCTCTGTAAACAGTTGTCTATATTCATTTTAGAGTGCACTCTATATGAATGGAAACAATAAAAAGGTACCAATTACTATTGCTAATAAGCAAAATTATTATGAAGCAGTCTTTAGCCCTAGTTCTGTTTAGAGAACAGTCCCAGTAAAGTCTGCATGCAGTAAATACTGTAATGCTGCTAGTTAGATGGTCAATCCCTATTTGCCCAGTCTCTGCTAGCAGCAACAGGTTAATGTCAGCAGTGTCCTTTCACCAGTCCCACAACACAGCACAAGGAGTCCCAATCCCCACAAAACAGCAAAAGGGGTCTGTTCAGATGTCAGCTCACTTCTGGATCTTCCTGGAGCAACTCCAGTCCTGAGTGTATGACTGCAGGGTTGTAGCAGGTTGATGTGTGTGCAGGAGCAGCAATGTGTACACCTTAGTCTCCTCACAGCAAAGAGGAAACATCTCAGTATTCAGTCTGTGAAAATAAAGTACACTCTCTCTGTATACCCATTCACATTGAGAGTTGCAGTTCTATAGTTCAGTGACTCCTGTAGCATGATCCTTCCTCTGCACTTAATCTCCCATGTTTCAATGATGCCCATCATCAAGTCTCTTGAGCTCCTTCTGCTTGTCAGCTCCTCCTGGTGGATGGAGGCAAGGTAGGGCTAACCCATTCAGATGAAGTCCATTGGGAGCACAGAAAGCATTACAGCACAGTGTCCTAAATTGCTCTGTTCACAGCCCATCTCTGCCCTTGCTTTGGTTTTTGTTAGTTTGGTCTTGGTTAAAGAATGATTCTTTCTTTTTTTCTACATTGGTCTGGTTACTTTTATTATATGCACTGCACGCCTCTCACCTCCCCTGTCTGTCACACTGTTTATATCTGTGCAGTGAGGTGGCCTGATATCAAGAGTTGCAATGGTAATGGCAACCCTACCACCAGGCATTCTCCCATTGCATGGTTATTGTCAGCTGAGCTGCGCACTGATTGGATGGGAGCAGGGTCACCTAGCAACAGCGACCCTGGGTCCCCACTACTTGTGAGCAGTTGGCAGATGTGCCATATTGTTTCCCAATATCAATATGGGAATACTGTTTTACATTTATGACATGCCCCCATGATCCCTCCCATCATTACATGAGTACCTGAGCATAACACTAGTGTTGAATGAACACACGAACGGTAAGCGAGTTCAGTGGACTGTTACCTGCAACGCCTGGAATGCACTGCTCCCTGAAAGTGCATTGTGATTGGCCAAAACAATGCACCTGATCACAGGTAAGGTGGAATGCTTTGGCCAATCACAGCACATGATGACATCATAAGGGGGCAGGGGTGAAACTGTCCCCTTGTTACATCATCACAGTATTTAAGAACTGTCATCCCGGTGTAACTGTCAGATGCCGAAAGCCAGTATCGAGAACAGAGCAGTTTTCTTTTGGGTCGGTGGTGGCAGTGGGCATCGTAATTGACCTTTGATCTACTTTGGGGGACGTTTTTTAAATTTTTGCTTTTAATAAAGGACTTTATTAATACTTTCACCTGTCATTTTTCCACAGCACTTTTTTTTGTGAATGGGTAGCGGTACCATGTACTCCATACTCATTTACATGGGGAGGGAAGGATATGGGGGCTCAGTTGTTAAAGGGGTCTTCAATATTCCAATATGCTCCCCAGTCACAGACCCCCCACAACCACCAGCCATGATTGTGGGGAAGAGGCCCTTGTCCCCATCAACATGGGACTAGGTGTTTTGGGGGGGAGCCCCCCCGCCTCAAAGCAACCCCCATGTTGAGGGCATGTGGCCTGGTATGGTTCAGGAGGGGGGCGCTCGCTAACTCCCCCCTTTCCTGACCTGCTGGGCTGCATGCTCGGATACAGGTCTTGTATCGATTTTGGGGGGGTCCCCAAGCGATTTTTAAAGATATTTTGGCATGGGGATTCCCCTCAAAATCCATACCAACTTCCGGTTCTGGCGCCACATGGAGAGGAGGGGAGCTGTCCCATCCCTTCCAGAAGTCCTCAAAAACCGCCTCATAACGCGTGTGATTTGGTCGGGCTGAAGACCGCTATATTACTCACTGAATTGCATCACCAGGGTCTAAGTAATGGTTATTATTGTTTTTATATGTTCTCTCAGGGACAATTATCTTCTTTCCTTTAGTAACTACTCTATGGTCCTTGTTTTTTGTTATCCGCATTCCTTGTAGCGAATCGCTTTGCTAGCATATCCCCCCGTGTAGGCGAAGAGGGCTCTCATGTTTCCTCCCCCTTTTGCTCCCCCTCCCCTATCCCTCCCCTTCTCCCCCATTTTTTTTCTCTACCACCGTCATATGCTAATTTCTTTTTTCAGTAGTGGAGTGTCTAGTGTGGGAGCTTTGCTGAGTTGCTCTATGCGGTAAAAAGTGAAGTTCCTGCTTTACTTGGAGATCGTCTCCCTATTTGTTAAAAAAGTTCAGCTTTTATTGGTCTGGCTTAATGTATTTCCTTGTTGCATTTCCTTAGGTACTGTTAATTTTCATGCTGAACTGG
This sequence comes from Staurois parvus, assembly GCF_062004578.1. Lineage (NCBI taxonomy): Eukaryota > Metazoa > Chordata > Amphibia > Anura > Ranidae > Staurois > Staurois parvus. The sequence continues at coordinate 8,089,092 of NW_028317852.1, forward strand.
AACTCATTGGGGCAGTGCCTGGCGTAGTTCTGCCTTGCTGTGGGCCTTATTTTAATTCTTTTTTTTTTTAAACAATTGATGTTTATTCATAGAAAACAGAACATATAAACATCAATGAACTACAAAAAAGTTTTGCTTGTTATGAAGTCATGTAGTATTCGGTAACAAATGTTGGCTTCTGGAAAAACGCGATAGTACAATCAGATCAGTGGTCTAAGTTGCAGGTACAAACATCAAATCTGACATAAGAAAGTGCATGAACAGAAGAAAGAGATTTAGTAGAGAAAGAAAGAGAACAGCAGTCGTAAGAACAGATCCAATTCCGCAAGCGGTGTCAAGTATCCACCAGCATGATACGCACATTGAAAAGTAAAAAAGTGTTAATCGTCCATAAGCCCTCTATTCGTTTCTGAGAAAGTGAAAGCATACCAACTGGACCATAATTTATGGAATCTGGCGACCGTGTCATCAGTCATAGTCAATGTCTTTTTCAATTCCTGAATGACGTTAGCCTCTCTTATCCAATCTTGAATCGAGGTGGCATGAGTGGTCTTCCAATGCCTGGGGATTAGGGACTTGGCCGCATTCAAAAGGTGCCAAACCAAGGATTGCTTGTACGACTTCAAAGAGCTCTTAGAGATATGGAGGAGACAACATTCGAGGATTAAGGGTAATGCAGTCTCAGTAATAGAGTATGTCAACTCACAAACTTTGTCCCAAAATGGCATAAGTCTTGGGCATTGCCACCAAATATGTAACAGGGAGCCCTCGGCTGATTCACAACACCAACATAAGCCTGATGGCTGGGGAAACCACCTCTTTAACCTATCCAGTGCAGCATACCATCTTGTTAACAATTTGTAGGAGGTTTCTAGAGTCCTAGTGCTGAGGGAGCATTTGTGAGCGAAAATGCAGGCTTTTCTCTAGCAATTATCAGAGAACTCTACCTGAAGGGCTGATTGCCAACCTGTCCGAAAATTATCAGGGGGTTCAGAAGGAGTGTTTTGAAGCCATGAATAGGCCAAAGAGGTGGTTTTTCGACGGGTTTCCCCTTTAAACAAAGCGTTTCTAGAGTTGTGAGGGGCCTGGAAAAAGCTGCCTTCCATCTCTGGTTAGTCAAATAATTGTGTATTTGAATTTTTAATTCTATACTGCAACAGCCATGGCTCCATCGGACGATGGGGATCACCTAAAGGTAGTCTCATGGAATGTTAAGGGGCTATGAACACCAAATAAGTGTATGCAAGTTCTACATCACTTAAAACGTTTGGAGGCAGATGTGGCTCTTTTGCAGGAAATGCATCTCTCTGCAAATGATCTTTCACGCTTTGCAAAACTTTGGGTGGGTCAGGTGTATGGTTTTCCTGCCATAGGTTGTAAAGCAGGGGTTCAATACACAGTGATTATAACTTCACTCCATGCTGCAAATGTGCTCTTCGTGCAGCATGGAGTGAAGTTATAATCACTGTGTATTGAACACTTATTATTATTTTGCACAGTGTGGCATCAGAAGTTTTTTTGAACTGTTTTATTTCATGTAATTGGATATATCTATCACTTTGCACAGATAAAGTGTTATCAGTTAACTATCACGGTTTACCACTAGGGGGCTTATAATTTGTGTGTGGGAATCTTGCACTAGTTATCTGTATAGGTTGTTAGAATTTAATAGGGAATTAAGTATTTATATATTTTGGTAATTTCACAATATTATTGATGTAAGAAGGAATTTTACACACTATATAAGTTGAGCGCTATATCACAATATATATATTTTGTTTGCACATATCTTAAGGTATAAAGAATAGGTGATAGCAGCTGACTTTAGGTTAAAGGTTCTGTGGAGCGCAGGGGGATCCTTTCTATATTTATTTCTGTAAAGCAGGGGTGGCTATACTACTCCACAAACATTTATGTTACAATGTTCGCTCTGTTAATTCTAATTCTGAGGGTCACAAACTTACCATCCATATTACTATCACCTCTCGTGACATTGCTATCTCCAATTTATATGCTCTCAGTTCTTCTTTGAATAACACCATGGTAGTGACCCCATTGGGGGTAATGGAAAGTGTAGTAGGGTATTTACACTTATGCGGATTATTATTTCTCAGTGCTTCGGTGATGGTCGTCAGGTTGCAATGTCGCTGGAGGGTATGCCTGGACAGATCTGGTAGCAATTGAACAGTTGAGTATTGATCAGGTAGATGCTCAGCTCTCATAAAGGACATCCGTAGTAGTCCCTTTATATGATAAAAGTGTACCCATGGGAGAACATCTCGGGGCACTTCAGCGCCTAAGAAGGAGGGTTTAGGTATCCTGTGTATTCTGTCGATTGTGAGGTCTTGTGGAGATAGAATGGGTGCCAGGGAGGAAAACAAGGCCTGGACAAATTGCTACAGATTCAGGAATGCCTATAATTTTAATGTTGTTTCTCCTTGATCTGCCTTCTAGATCAGCAATCTTATCTTTGACCCAATTTATTTCCTCATTGTGTGCATTGTAGGCATCCACTAGTGTGTTGAATTAGGTGGAGTAGTCACCCATGGCGTGTTCTACACGATCTATTCTGTCTCCTAGTGTGTGCACCTCTGCCTGGCATTTCTTCACACTGGATACTAGATCAGAGTGACATCATCATTTCTTTCAGCATGGTGTCTGATATTGGTTGCCCTGTGGTAGGGGATATGACTATGAGATCCACATTACTTGATGAATTGTCAGCTCTAGATGTCTGAGGCCCACTCACCTCCATGTCTGGGTCCCACTGTTCGCTATGTGGGGAGTTCCTTTGGGGGTTTAGATTTCACTGAACACACTGGAGGAAGAGCCGCTATGCTCCGCAGTGTGTGCAGTACTTTTATGGGGCGAATTGCGGCCTGGTGCTGGTGAATCGACCTTATCGTTCTGTTGTGTGGAGCCGGCGCCACCACCATTTTGGTGGCTACCTCGTGGGATAGAGGGGAAGAATCCCAGCATCTTCTGTAGTTATTGCAATTCTTTTCTGCGCTGAGGCATAGCTGGGTCTCTCCGAGGCTGCAGGCACTGTGTCGGATAATCTGGCTGGTGAGAAGGCTCCCATATAAGCAGATTCTCCCGGTGGCTGAGTGGAGCTCCTGGATCAGGCATCCATCATGGAGCTCAGTCACCCCCGCAAGCTTTGGATGACATTTGATGATGTGCTAGAGAATATGTGCATTGATCTGTGATGAGTTCAGTTTCCAGCAGGTAGTTGCTGCAGCACCTGCTACTATTGAGCACATTTCCAGAGATTTTCCCAGAAAACAGCTTGATAAAAGTGGCCTGCACCCCACCAGAATATTGGGTTAAATAAACAGCATTCATGATGCGGCATGCATTTTGCAGCACACTGCCATGAAATGCCTAGTTGATTGAGTTTGCCGCAGACAAAAATAGTCAGAGGGAGTACTGTAATCACTGTGAGCCTCAACTAATACCTGAAAATGTTACATTTACACATTTAGAAAGTGTAGCACTCTTCTAGTTTTCTAGTTTGTATTAGGTAAATTTAGCTGGCTTTTCTGTAGGTAGGGGAGCAGGGGTTGATTGATTAGGGCTGCTCAATGGTATACAGGCTGCTGCTCTGCTACTTCCATTGTGTTATCTAGGGCCTTCTAGAACATAGTGGGTGGGAGGGCAGAGATTGCAGGTTGAATCTTTATGGGACTTCTACCAATCCCTGGGGAGTCAGTGCCCAGTAGGTGGGGGAAGGCCATTTAAGTAGTCTGAGCTTGAGCAGCAAGGGGAGTCTGCAAGTATTCGAGTGTAAGGAAGAATTCCAGGGTCCAGCCAGGAGGAGACCCCTGTTGAGGGGGCTTTCCTTCCTGGGCAAAAGCCAACAAAGGAGCCAGGAAAGGAGCCAGCAAGAGGAAAAGAGGTTCGCAGTTAGACTTAGCTGAGGGACCTGAGTAAGCAGAGTTCACATGAATTTAGGAGTCCAAGAGAGCTCACAGGATAAAAGCAAGAAAATAAGCTGAGGAGAGAGCCCAAGTTATTCTGAAGGCTGAGTGAGCCTGCGTCTCCCTCACAAGGAAAAGGCCCAGTAGATATCAGAAGGAGGCAACAGACTATCCTGTGCCTGAGTGAGCGCAAAACCCCAGTGCTGCAAGAACGGTTGTTTGGTGTTCTAGTTCTGAGAAGAAGACAAGATCACAGGTAGCATAGAGATTCTTTGAGACATATTGCTAAAGTAAATTACAGACTGGAGTGTGCCAGTACAGCCAAGCAGGAGTGCAATACTGTTTGGGTGTTGTACGGGTACAGCTGAAGGAGTACACATTCTTTTTGATGCTTTTTGTAAATAAGTGGACAAGCACAGCCGGAAAGCTGGCAGTCCTCAACCTGTTCAAGCTTCTTCAATTAGGGGTATCCCATGCTCTCATCCCTATCCATGTTCATCGTCCCCTAAATAAAAACGCCAAAAACAAAACCCCTAGACTTATTATTGAGCGTGTGAAGAGTGTGTAAAATACCATCTGCCTAGCTGTGGGTGCTATAAAAGGGGTAATAAGGCCCAGCAGCTCCTGCAGGGGTAGCGCCAGGGGTGGACTCATGGGGCCCCCAGGCTATAGGGGATCATGGGGCCCCTGTGTCCTTGCCCAAACTCAAAAAAGCCTATGAAAAAGGTACCAGGGGCATCTTATGGGGCCGCCTACAGACCCCGGGCCCTCGGGCAGTGCCCGAGTTTCCAAATGGTCAGTCCGCCCCTGGGTAGCGCTACACATGTATGCTCCTAATTCTTTTGTTGTTGCAAAAATGCTATTATAATATTTTCTTTTTAAATCCACGTGTGTTATCATTCTTGAGTTTCTGAAAAGTGTAACTGAAAGTTCAACAGAAGAAAGTGATTGTTTAATTATGCATGTAGCATGAGTTCTGTTTTTTTGTATATTAATATAGTTGCATGTTAATATACTTTTTAAAACACCTGTTTGGAAATTGCACAAAAGCATAGTAAGCGATCGGTTCTCGTGGATTTTAAACCTGGCCTGTTACAGTTTTCTTTTCACAAGTATAAGTTAAAATATTTTCTTGAGCTAAAAATAGTTCAAGTCCCCATGGGTTCTTTTTTTTAATCTTCCTTTTTTCTGTTCTTTTTCATTGAACTTTTTATTAACAACACTGGTAGAAACCCAGATTTAACCAGCACGGTTGCCATGGAGGAAGCAGTGCGTGAAGCTCTGAGTTCTGCCCTTATCTGGATATTTTAACCCTGCATGCTGAGCTGAGATTCAACAATGGGATGGGAGAAGCATTAGCAGCTCATTAATGTCACTTAAGGGTGCTGTATAATTGGCTGAAGCGGGGGCTTTTAAAGCAAATTCACTTAGCTAGGCATGCAGCCTGTCTTTGTGCTCCTGCATGCCACAAATGGAAGGATGTAAAGACATTCCACACATTAACTTTTGTACTTTATGAAAGTATTTCATGTGAAAAAGCACAAACTATAATGTTTTATTAATTGTCACTGAACCTAAATAAAAATGTAGATATAATTTCCGTATGTGCTCCAGTGCACATTTAAATCTGGTAGCCATGGTTGCTTCTGTATCAATAAAGAATGATTTTGAAAAGCAGACCATTGCACTTTTTAATGAGAATGGCTATGCTATCCTTACTGTAGGAAAACATTGCCACCCTTCTTGGCACATTCCTTTTGTAGACCGCTATATTATGTCCCAGCGGCAGCCACTGCCAGCACATATTAACTCTTCCAACTAGTAAGCCAGCCAGGGCACATATTTATTGCTGAATGCTGGTACAAGTGATCTTAAAATGTGTTTTCTGAGGCAAACAGTGCAGGTGACCATGAAAATATGCACACTACTGGAACCACAGATTGGATGTTTGAGACTACCTTTGAGAAGTGAGGGAGTAGAGCCAAAAAACTTAAAAAAAAAAAAAAAAAACAACTCTGTCATGCTCCCAATATTAATATTATTATTATTATACAGTATTTATAAAGCGCCAATAGTTCGCTCAGCGCTGTACATTACAAAGGGGGACTAAACATGTGACAGAACAATACCAATACAATGCAAAACATGAGGGGATTGAGGGCCCTGCTCTTTCGAGCTTACAATCTAGAATATACTACAAATATCAATCAAATCAAAATGAACAATAAAACAAATATATCAAAAATAACTAGATAATAACATCTTGATTAAATTATAACAATAATATATAAAAAACGTGAATCTCAAAATAATCCCCAGAAAGAAATGTGTTATTAGACAAAAACGTCCCTTTGATCATACAAAAAATCCAAGAAAAAATTATATATATAAAAAAAGTCCCAAAAAAAGTGATTCGTGATCCAAAATGCAATAATTGTGACTTTTTGTGAATCCTTGTAATGGTAAAGATGTACGCTCACCTCCTTACAAGCCTAACATATAGGCTTTTTGCACTTTTTGTTCACATAAATGGAACCTGCTATGATTTGCTGCAGCATAACATAAGTGATGGGTGTCTCCTAAGTGCTCAGCAGCACTTGCCTCCTTGTCTGCTCATCCCTGCAGGGATCTCTCCCTCCTTCAGCTGCTATGGATCTCCTCCTTAATCTTATCCAAGTTAAAAATCTCCATAATCAAGTTATTAACTTGGATAACAAACCCCTGATGAAGCCACGTGTCCTGTGGAGCAACGCGTAGGGGAGGGGCTACGACATCACTCGACACCAGAGGATAATGGCGAGTACACATGCTGTGAGGCACACACAGACAAAGATATTGATTTTACAAAGTGATGTTTGTTTTTACACCATGTGAGTGCATTATTTGGGCACCTTAGTAAAGGTTTACTTATAAAGGATAAAGCACTGTGTCCATATTTCTTTTTTGCTCTATGACATTGAGGAATATCTAGGAGAGGATTAAGGAGGAGATTCATAGCAGCTGAAGGAGGGAGAGATCCCTGCAGGGATAACGAGCAGACAAGGAGGCAAGTGCTGCAGAGCACTTAAGAGACACCCAACACCTATGTTATGCTGCAGCAAATCATAGCAGGTTCCATTTTTGTGAACAAAAAGTGCAATAAGCCTATCTGTTATGCTTGTAAGGAGGTGAGCGCACATCTTTACCATTACAAGGATTCACAAAAAGTCACAATTATTGCATTTTGGATCACGCAATCACTATTTTTGGGACTTTTTTTTATATATATAATTTTTTTTTGTATTTTTTTGTATGATCAAAGGGAAGTTTTGGTCTAATAACACATTTCTTTCTGGGGATTTTTTTGAAATTCACGTTTTTTATATATTATTGTTATAATTTAATCAAGGTGTTATTATTTAGTTATTTTTGATATACCGTATTTGTTTTATTGTTCATTTTGATTTGATTGATATTTGTAGTATATTGGGAGCGCGACATGTAGAGTTTTTTTTATGTTTTATATACACAGTATGAATGTGATATTGTCAGCGATCCTTTTACAACTCTTATTAGTGGCTCGCAAGTAATTTTATTGAGCGCCAAAAAACTACTGATACATAATCTATTTTAAAAGCTTGATCAAAACAACACATCATTGGGTGGGGATTTAAATATTACATTTAACTGGCAAATTCTTTTTTCTAAGGATTTATTGATACTTTAGGCTTCAATTATGTGGTTGCATAAACTAGTACTTCAATGTATTGAATATTGTATAGCCAGAATGTCAAAATCAATGAAAGCTTAAGGGATGCAGCTGCTGTAAGGATCTTTCTGCACTTGGCAATGTCTACACCTGTTCAGGGACGAACACACAGCTCTGAAAGCAAATACGAGGACAGCATTTGGGAGTTTTGGCTTATTTTGCATGTATATTGTTTTTAATTTTATGTTGATTGGGCCTGTATTTTAGGTCAAACTGTTTTGTGTTTTGTAGAAAGGCTTCCCTTAAAAAAGCGAGCTTTTGTTTTGGGGGTATTATTTGGGGATTTTCATTTATCTTGAGGATATATTGATCCTTATTATAGGTTAATATAATGTTTTTGCCTTTTTTTGTCTCGTCTTCTTTTTTTCAGAGGTGATATTTTAACGTTTTCACTTATTTGGGGGTTCTTAATTATTGTTATGTTTGTGTAGCCCAGTCTGCAATTCCAGTAGGACAAAGAGACTTTGTAACTGTGTTGCGTCATGAGATCCTCATACCACTACAGCTATAAGGGCTACTGTCTCATAATACAGAGCAGCTGGTATTAACCTGGTATTGACCGTGCTATAGCTGAAAGTCCATGGAAATCCTCCCACGTGCTTGCCTCCTTTGGACACAGCTGATAGATCACATTAAAACGCCAATCATAGTGTCCCTTTACCATGCAATCAGCTGTGTCCAATCACAGCTGGTCTCATGTAAACAGACTTGCTGGTTATCAGTATCTCTTTCCTCATATGTTGTCTCTGTGTGAGGAAAGGAGAGCCGATAACTGGCACGTCTGACAACACAAAGTGAGTACATTGTTTACACTGATAACCAGGGCACTGATCATCAATGCCCTGGTTATCAGTGCAGCCCCATCAGTGCCAACCAGTGAAACTTATCAGTTCAGGTTATCAGTGCAGACTCATCAGTGCCCATCAGTGCTGCCTCATCAGTGCACATCAGTGAAGAAAAAAAATATTTATGTGCAAAATTAAATTTTAAATTTTTTTCTCAAAATATTCGGTCTTTTTTGTTAGCAAAAAATAAAAAACAAACCAGTGGTGATTAAATACCACCAAAAGGAAGCTCTGTCTAAAACAAATTATAAATATTTCATTTGGGTACAGTATTGCAAGACCGTGCAAATTGTCATTCAAAGTGTGAGAGAGCTGACAGCTGAAAATTGGCCTGGGCATGAAGGGAGGATCGTGAGGAGCGTAGTTCTCTGAAGAGACTCATTACTGCAGGTTTGCTCTAGACTACATTTCAGAGATATTGAAGAGGAGTTGTAGTGGTTTTCCTAGGCTTAGAGAGGATGAGGTCTCTCTTTCATTCAGGAGAAAGGGACTGGGACAGACTGCAACCTATCTGAGAGAAATGGAAGCAGGGAGTGTGAGATTTCCACCTGAAAGCAGTGAAGGCGGTTTCTACTTTGGGGACCCTGCTGTAAATTAAAGAGTCGGATGGATGTATGATCTATAATCCCATATGCCCACGCTGTCACATCCATCTGGGTTCCTATTTTCATATATTTTGGGACTGCCCTGAGATCAGTGCTTTTTGGTTTAGTTTTTAACTCATTAACCTTAGGCTACAATTGTCCATTCCTATGTTCCCAGTGCTGGCCTTGTTAAGGGTCCATGAGGATGCCCAGTGACCTTATCATACTGCAACTGCTGATTTCCCATGTGTTGTATTATGCTAAAAAGGAAATTCGTGTGGACTTCCACTGTCCTCCCTGCTGTGTCATCCTGGGATTAATTCTGCCTTGCCTCAACAAATTGACCTATATTAATTGTGGTTGCCCTTGGAAGCATGATAAAGTTTGGCTGCCATGGATATCTTAGTAGGGGATTGTATTGTGCATGCCTCTTTATGTCACGTATATGTGCAGAAAGGTAACATGTTGGTTATTCCCCCTTACCTACTCCTAGCAACCCCTTGTCTTATCCTCCTTGTTCCTTCCCTCCTATCTCTCTTGCCCCATCCCTCTTTTCTCCTCCTTATCCCCCCCCTTTTATCACCCCTTATGTTCCTTCTCCACTTTCCTCTCCTGCTTTTCCTCTTTATTTGTTTTCGGAGGGGCAGTGACTGTCTAAGTTAGATCGGGGAACCCTCTCTTGTCTTATGCTACATTGGAATTTCTTTTCATGTTCTAAAGGCAATTTTTACAATGCCGCTACTTTGCCTTGTTGGATTATATCTTTCGATGTGATCTTTACCTTTTTTAATTTGCATTTTACCATGTCAAATTGTTTTCTGCTACACCATGCACTGCTTTTACTACTTCAGCAAACAAATACTGTTTAAAGAGTCAGATGCAGAAGACACTAGAGAGAGAAAGAGAGAGAGAAAGGGACCCCTTTGCCTATCGGGTGGGAGGAAAACCTTGACCTGAACAGGACTGGTGAGCAGCCACTGGCCAACCATACACTACCTTTTCCCAGCAGAAAGACAGAATTTCTGGCTAAGAACACTGTGTCATTGCATGCATAAACCTTTAAAGGGACACAACCCTAAGTGCTCCAATGCAAGGATTTGGGCCCCAATGAGCTGTCTAGCCAAAAGTCTAGAGATCCGTGTACCACTAATTGTTGACTCTAACTATGGTAAACATCTACAGGTTCTCTCCCTAGTTAGTGTTACCCAGTGCAGGCTTAAGAAAGAGGTGAACTGTTGAATTTTCACTGGTTGCAGCCTGTTAACTATATCATTCAAATATTGCAGTACTACAACTTGCCCCCACACCCTCATAGTGATGCCACTGCTTGCTCATGTTTGGTTGTTTAACTACTTTGGATGGTATTTCTTCTCTGGTAGCCACTTTTTGTTTGAAAAACAACACTGCATCTACTCTTGTTCAACCAAAGTTAATGGAAATTAACAGTTACACCAAACATAAGGCATACACCAAACAGGGTAATAATACAGGATCAAAGAAAGGAAAAAATGGGAATTTTGACTTATCTGTAAATTTCTTGCCTTGTAGTACAGTACAGGACACAGAGCTTGGTGACTGGACACTAGCAAAAACATTTGTTAGACACTTGCTAGGGCTTCCCACATTTGAGCACTTACAGTTTAGTCCATATATATTTGGACACAGGCTCAATTTTAGTTTTTTTCAGGTATTTACCAAAACATATTCAAGCTATATTATATAATGGATATGAGTACCCCGCACTATATGTCACTTTACAAAAACAGCGTGGCCGTGTGGGGCTTCGCCCACACAGCCACATCATTCTGTCACAGTCCTTTGTGAATGAATGGACTACAGGTCCCGACAGCCTTTGTGGCCTTAATGAACCAGCATGGCGCTGTGGCAGTTCATTAATTCTTCCTGTGAGAAGTATTGACTTGCTCATACGGGATGTACGAGAAAACAGACACATGGCATCTGCGATCTGCTGATCATTGGTGCAATGCTTTAGAGTCTCCTACCAGAAAAAATAATAAATGCACATTTTTTTTCTGCATTTATTGTTTTTTGTGGAAAGGTGAACTTATCCTTTAATATGTATGTATTACTGTTTGTACTTTCCCCAATAGGTGGAGTCACTACTGGGTTTCATGCTGCCTTTTTCTACCCTTTGCATGCAGGCCGTCCACCGCAGATGGCAGCGGTGACCTTCCTTTAGATGTCACCACTGGATTATTGGCCTTGGGCAAGAGGTGCTGCCTTCCATGCACCTGCGGCGACGTGGCGGTTGACATCATCCCGCCCTTGGGGCGTCTGCCCGGGGTGTGTTCCAGTGAGCTAGGATTGGTCTATCATTCAATTTCAGATCATGTGGGCTCTTGATTGGCTGTATTTCGATCCCCTCTGGGCTCTTGATCAGCTGCATTTCAATCAACTCTGAGCTCTTGCTCTTGATTGGCTGCTGTTTGATCCCCTTTGGGCTTTAAAAGGCTGGTTGTTTCTGCCTTCATTGCCTTGCTGTGCATGGATGCACCATGCTGCCCTTTCAGGTATACCATCTAGAAAAGGTATGTTATTACTAATTCAACCATCCTTCACTGCCTGCTTGGGACTGAGTTGGGTGTTAGCAACATGTTACTTTGATAGCTGTTGCCATATTATATGTTTTTTTTTTCTTTTTAGACCCTTACGGCTCTGTTTGGCTTGAAGGTTAATATTGAAGCCATTTTTTCTTAACCATCTTATGTGCATCGAGCCTCTCCATCTTGTATATTCAAGTCACTCCACAATAACTTTCCATCTATTGACTGGACCTAATGGGTCCACTTATACTCTTCTAAGATCCTTGATATAATCTTCACACCAAGTCACTGCTTTTTAATGTAAGTCATCTTTCCTTCAAATGTATTTGGTATAATAATGCCTTAGGTGGATAAACTGTGTATATACTAAGATACTAATACATTCCAACAATATTGGTGAAGTTTCCGTCCTTGGTTCTTTATGGTGACCTCAGTGGCATTGGCAGATATTGATGTATCCAGGTGATACTCTCAACAGAAGCATTCAACATTCTTGTATTACTCTTGATTTTAAAGTACACATGTGGTCATATCAAACAAGTTTGAACTTAAAGGTCAGTATGATGCTCTTTAGTAATGGCTGATTTTATTATGTTTCCAGAAATTCAGTACAAAGATGTTAATATGCATTGTTCGTATATTATAGAATATATTGATAGTAATTTTTTGCAAACCTGAAGAAGAGAGGTTTCAATATCAAAACGTGTTGGATGTCTGACTATTAGATCGATCATATGTAACTCTGTGTATGCAATCTTAAGTAATTATGACTGCTAAAATTGTCAGCAGAACTGCTTTTTTCATGAATTATGTATAAATAAATCTTTTGGCTTTTAAATCTGTTGTTTGTTGTTTTGGCTCATTGACCAGTTCTGCCCTAAAAGCCCCATTATCATGGGAAGAAAATCTTTTTCTGTATAAGGTTTGAGGGATGATGGCAGCCATAAGTTCCCACCACCACAATACTATAATTTATTCATAAACCATAAACTTTCCCAAGCAATAAACTGAGAGGAGGTAACAACATAGCAAACAGAATTGACAACAGTAGTACAAAAACCAAGGGTTAAGAGTAAGACCTGAATAAGGGTGTAGGCCCTGAAAATAAGCTGTCAGATCCACCTGGCAAAGATCGAATGGGAAGCAGGATGATCTCTCTGAGGACTTACAGGCAAAACAAAGAGGGAAGAGGTTTTGCGAACAGAGGTCATGGCTGCTAGGTATGCCCTGACCATATCCAAGCAGTGTCAGGCAATTTCCTTGGCATGTTTGGGGGGAGGATAATGAAGTGGAAGGAAAGAACAATACCCTCATTAAAATACCACCACTTTAAGTAAAAGGTGGGGACTCTGAAGTACAGAGAGCACCAGGTTAAGATCCCAAGGTAACACAGGAGGTTTAATTTGGAGAGTTATATGAGCAACTCCCTGAAAAGTTGTGATTAGGGATTATCAGGCAGAAACCTTTCTCTTATCGGTGCCAAATGCTGGTCAAGATCAGACTGAAGAAAGGTCAAAATATTAGTGTTTTAATTTCCCCTGAGACTTAGCTTGCTGTTCTTACATCAGGTAAATAATCTTTCTATATGCGATTATAAATCTTGTGGGATTTGGATTCTCTTATTTTGAGTATGTTGGGAATAACAGTTAAAAAATACCCCCATCCTTAAGACTTGGGTTTCAAAAGCATTATGGAATAGGAAGCCTTGAGCAAATAAGTTTGGTCTGTTTGGAAGAGGCCAAATTCTGTCCGCTGGAAGTCTGTGTATGGTTTGTGTATGTCTGTGTACCACATCTTTCTGGGTCAGTTAGGTGTGATTAGAATCACTGGAATGCCTTCCTCCTCAATCTTGCACAACAGTCAAAATAGAATCTTCATTGGAGCTGTAGTGCTACCCTCATGAGGGCCACTGTGTTGAAGGTATCCCTAAGCCTCTTTTCGAACAGCTAGGCAACAGGTATTTTTCACACCAACTTGCATCCATAGACAATGACCAGTCTATGGGCTTGGTTTTATTTTAATAGGGGAAATCAACTTGGATAGGGAAATAGGGATTATGGGATGCCCAGTTTGACCTGAATCAATGGAAGGGGGACACTTCTCTCCTATGTACAAAAGCAGATCCTGGACTGTTCTTTCCCTGAAAGCCATCAGTCGTTGCAGATCAGTAGCAGCTGCACTTTACGGGAAAGAAACTAACAGCCCCTCAAAAATCACTTTACTTCCTGTAGTCACATGAAGAAACATCTCCTATCCCCCTATGGAGCTATTCCCAGCTCCATAGCCTGAAAGCACTACCAGCCTTCTCGGAAGATCTCCCGGGACAATGATTAAGGATTTAGCCCAGTGCTGTCCTTAGAAAGCTTGCTATGTGTGTCAGTCTTATCCCTTGTAGATCCCAGAGAGAGCTGCTGTAGTCACACAGTCTTTTTTGCTTCCTGCTGCTCCATGTCTTGATCCCATTTGTGCCTCTCTGCTGAATGTATCTTCCTGGGCCTGCCCAAGCCCAGCCTGGATGTCTACAGATATCTGAAATACCACTTGTCTGAGAAAAGCAAAGACAGATCTTGTTGATTCCATCTAGAATTTTAGTACACAACAAAATATATTTAGAGATTTTAAGTCCATTATTTGGTAGATAGCACCAATTGGTTTTTGAACTGTGAATAGGTTTGAATAGGAACCCTGAAACCATTCTACTTATCACTGAAGTTGGTGCAATGCGGTCTATAAAGTGAAACTTCACTCTTGTAATCAGCATTGACAATTTTTAATCCTAATTCTGCTAATATTAGTAAATAGATTGTAAGGTATATTATATTTACTTGTTTTAAACTTCTTTTTTTTTACATTTCTTCAGTTGCTTCCTGGTTTTCAGGCCTAGGAAAATGCTATACATACCAGGAGTTTTCAGGAGGGGAGGACACCCTCCTACCGGCAGTGCAGTTGGTTTCCAGGAAATCAATGCTGCATGATCAATCTGTCCTTACTGAAGATGGTCATGGTCATAAATGCTAGGGATTGTTTTTCAAAGTAATTACTCAGAACAATAAAGCGTGGAGACATTGATGGATGGGAGAGTTTGTTTTGAAGATTAAAAATGAATTAAATCAAAGTTTGGTTTGTGGTGAAATGTGGTTCTGCTTGCTTTTGATCTAAAGTATCGGGGGGGGGGATAGATTTTGTATCCCTTTGAAATTATACATTGGACCCAGAGGTCCAGGATGTCCCTGATCCAAATATCCCCCACTCTGAGGGCATTCATTAATTTTGAAGAGGGCTTCTGAGCAAGTTTGGTGTTTTTAGGAGTCCATGGCTTGCAGTGAATTGATAATCCTTGGTTTTGAGATTGATGCCTAGAGAGAGTTAAGACCCCTTGGGCTGAGTAGAGGTAGTAACTATAGGAGTAGGAGACTTTGTTTTTTTCTTGTGGGGTAACAGCAGCTTTTCCCTAATGACTTCTGTGATGAAGTCATTAAGTGATTCCCCTATAGAGGTAAGCTTAAAGTGACACTAAAGGCTTATTTATTTTTTTCTATAACAAACATGTTATACTTACCAGTTCTGTGCAATGGTTTGTACAGAGCATCTCCTCCTCTTCTCAGTCCCCAGCTGTTGCTATGGGCTCCTCCCCCTTGCCCCCATAGCAATCTGTTTGCTATGAGGGCACTTGTGCATGCTCGCTCCTGAGCCCCACTCTGTGTGTCCATAAGACACAGAACAGGGCTCAGCCCTGCCCCATCCTCACTAGCTGTGATTGACAGCAGTGGGTCACTGAGCCAATGAGGAGGCAGAGAGCTGGGACAGCAGCAGCTCTTGTGCACATTGGTGGATCAGGATCAAGTAAGTATTGGGGGAGCTGCATAATTAAATATCAATGAAGTGTTGCATTTTAATGTTTCACTGTGAGCATAATCACATTTATGCTTCCCACCAAACTGAATTTCTAAAAAATCTTTTTTGCTTTGGTACATGTCTTCCAGGGCAGTGACTCACACCACATATAATTTGTTTGTCAATTTCTTGCTTCATAGCCTGAAAAATTTCTAAAACTGAAATTTAACATTTATCTCCCGTTGACTTCACTGGGGCATGTATTAATCACCTGAGCTTTAGCCGTATTTGTTAAACCCTGCTCAAACGGAACCAAGGTGCTTTTTGGATCATCACGATTCCCCAAATAGGTGTTCGCCATCAAAGGCAAATGTAGAAGATGCTTCTTACAAGCAGGTTCAGTGGACCAAGCATTTATGAACACAATTCTGCACATGTGCAGAGAGATAAAGGTAATTCTAGAGACTTAGTGAACTGCATTCTCTAGAATGTCAACACAAAAGAATTAGGGTGAGGGCATCAACTATAATTGTTCTAAAGCTGGCCATACGTGGGTTGAAATCCAGCCAGTTCAGCAGGGATCGGCTAAGATTTGATCCATGTATGGACAGGCTGATTGCACCCAAGTCACCCCATCTATTGATGGTAGCATTCATTGTGTTCTGTTGGCTATTTGTGTTCTGAGCCCCCCGCTGGCAGAACACAAATAGCACTGCGGGAGGCGTTCCCCCTTCAACACAGTCAGTGTTGATGGGGAATCAAGTGATTTTCTTTCCTTCCTCCACAGAAAATCAAATAATCTATGGGCTACCTAAGAGAGCAGTGTCCTCAAAGGCAAATGACGCCTTTAAGAGGGCTTCAAAATGCCTATCAACAAAATCATTAAAAGATGGAACATCATCAGCAGGAACTGAATTGGCAGAATCTACTACAGGAGCAGCCTATTTTTCTTAAAATGATTGTAAAGATAGAAGGTTTTTACCTTAATGCATTCTCTGCATTAAGGTAAAAAGACCTTCTATGTGTAGCCCTCCCCTGCCCCCCTTATATTTACTTTAGTCCGATCTCAATCCAGTGCTTTGCCTGAGAGCAGATGATATCTCCCTGCACTCCCTCTCCTCATTGGACATGGAGGCAGCAGCAGGAGCCATTGGCTCCCGCTGTTGTCAATCACTGCCAGTGAACAGATGGGGGGTGGGGCTGAGCTGCGCTGCACTCTGTATGTCAATGTACACACAGAGCACAGCTTGGGATCAAACCAACATGGGGGAGGTGCTAGGAGTACCAGCAGGGGACCCCAGAGGAGGAGGATTGGGGCTGCTCTGTGAAAAACTATTGCACACAGCAGTTAAGTATGCAATGTTTGTTTACAAATATTTTTTAAAATAACATTTTAAATTCCATTTTCATCGGATAAATGTCAGCAAAAAGTTTGATAGGAGTGTATATAACTTCAAGGTAAGGCCAAACCTCAGGTAGTGTACAATCTATTTGGGAAAAGTTTTAAAGCAAAATATTAATGTGAATAATTTTCAATTCATCTGCCTAAAAAACAGCGTGTAAAATGTGTGCTAAGCACTACAGGATGTCTTATTAAAAGCTAGGAACTTGTGCTAACATACAGGGAAACCCTGTCTTACCCTAATTCATGACTCTGGGCTGACCAATGGTCCAGGCTTCACCTGTCACTGTGGGCATACCCCACTTATGGTTCATCAGGGTTTGGGGACTATAGAAATGAACTATGGTCATGGACCTGTATAGTTCACCGTGGCTAACTTAATGCCAAGATGAGTGCTAAACTCAGGTTCCAGTTCCTAAAGCAAACATTACAGGGAACACAGTGGGGTCTGAGTACAGTCCATAAGGTAACACAGACTGATACTGATACTGAAAAGTGCAAGATAGACCAAGGCAATAAGCAATCAAATCTTGAGAGAAGTGTCTGAAGAAAAAAATTAAATGGTTTAAAAAAGAAGAACAGTTCTCCAGAAAAGAACATGTCATCACCTAAGCACACTAATAAAAAAACTAAAGTTTATAGTGGGTGGGATTACATGAGTGGGCCAGCCCTAACATATTTTTAGCAGTGTCCAGTCAGCTCATGGAAGCCTGCATATAACCCATTTTGTTAAGTTGCAGCCTGATACTACAGTTGTTTAAATTATTTTTTTTCTCATTAATCTACACTCAGTACCCCATAATGACTTAAATGATAACGATAAAATGACATAATCATTTATAATTATTTCACAGGAGGTCTAGTGCTAGAATTAATGTCTTTGATCTGATGTTTGCAGTGTTACCTCACATGCATGGTGCAATTGCTGCTTACATACTGACACAGAGCTGACGCGTGCGTTCACCTTTTCACAACGGGTGGGTCTGCTTTATTTATTTTAAAATATTTTTTTAACACTTTCCCATAGTATCATAGTTGGTAAGATTGAATAAAGACGAGTGCGCATGCGCGGCCGGCGGGACGGACATGCTGCGATAGAGCTCCGTCTCCCCGTCGGGTGACAGGACAGTCTATCGGCGGATCCCGGCCGGCATGTCAGTTCGGGAGACACCCGTCCCCGAGGCAACCCCGCCCTGACCCGTTCCGGCTCGATCAGAGGCCGGTAAGACGGCTGCAGGGAGCTGCAGACCCGTCTCCATTGCAGACAGGGCGGAGGCCCGCCCACCATCCTCGGATCTGAGCCCGCATGAGACGCAGGAAACACAGGGCAATATAAGAGGGCTCTGCTCCCAGTAGCAACCCACCCCCTGTCAGGATAAATATGGTTAGAGGGGCACCCCGCCACCAGGCTCCACCGCAAGGCAAAACAATAAAGGAGGCACTGGCAAAGGCCTCCTCCAAGATGGCCACCGCTCCAACATGTAGCAATAAACAGAATGCAAATTCCTTTGAGGCCCTGCGGGACACGCAGCCCAGCCATCCCGGAGCATCGGAGGGAGGGTGAGTGTGAGTCTGACATTGACCCAGACACTCCCGATTACGCTTCGGCACCAGACCTTACGCCCCCCAACCTCTTAACACGTTTTGAGAGGATGCTACATAAAGCTCTGAAGCAGACCTCTGACCGTATCACTGCCGCACTGTCCAGAGAAATACGCGAACTGGGACGACGTACTGCCGACCTAGAACAGAGAGTAGATGATCTTGACGCCTCAATTCAGACACACACCAACGACCTTGACCTCCTGTGCGACGAAAACGCAACGCTACTAACACGCCTAGAAGACTTTGAAAATCAGGCAAGGCGCTCAAACTTACGAATCCGTGGCCTTCCAGAATCGATTATTGATGTCCAATCGACTGTCACGGCGCTATTCCAGGAGCTCGCCCCAGCTATTCCAATTGAACGACTGGAAATGGACAGGGTACATAGGGCATTAGCCCCACGGCGCCCTGACGGTCCACCGAGTGACATCATAGCCAAACTGCACTTCTTCCGCACTAAAGAGCAACTCCTACAAGCGGCCCGCAACGTGGAATCCCTACTATTTCAAGGTCACACCTACCAACTGTTTCAAGACCTCTGCCCTACAACCATCGCCAAACGCAGTGCTATGAAGCCTCTCCTGCAAACGCTTCAACAACATGCAATTTCATAGAAATGGGGCTTCCCTTTCGCCATGCGCTTCCGATATCAATCCCGAGACTATACTTGCAAAACCCATGATGACCTTCTGGACACCCTGCGGAACCTCTGGCTACACTCTTCTACTATACCATCAGAGAGTTCCAAACGGAGATCTACATCCTACTCGCCACAGAAATCCCACCCTCCACGCTCCACCGATGGTCAGCTCAGTATCCACAAACGAGGGTGTTTTTCATCACCTTGCCCATCCCCACAAGATACCATGGACTAAACCATGTCTCCTAACTTCCACCTTGCCAAGTACACCAGCCTGCGTATCACTTAACCAGCGCTGAAGTTGCCATCTATGGAACCTACTTTTCCTGCTCATGCTCTAAAGCAGTCGCTTTATACCACTATGCAAGCCCCTTGGAAGTTGATGATTACCTTAATTTTCTATCTCTCCTGTACTTCCGAGAGCCTTTTGAACCATGCTTATGGAACTATGTTTACTGTGTTTGGCGTTGTCTTGCCTAGGTTGTTCCTCGGGCTATAGTTGGAGGCCTCAGCTCCGGCGGCATAGGATACTGCTTCTCCATATTTTTATTGGTTCACCTTCGCAACCGATGCCGCCTGAGCTCAGGCCCTCTCGAACCGTTTGAGAATGTATTTATCCATTCTTTTCTGGGATCCTAATATCGTACATTTATTTAAACGCTGTCATCCCTACAGCCCGCGTACCTGTGCACTCTCTATTAGCCCCTGTGCTACTGTTTACTTTTTAGCACTCGGGCTATTACTGCTCCCCGGACCGCCCTGAATTTGGGTACCTCCGGGGACCACCAGGCCTAGAATGGCCACTTCTACCCCTTTCCTGGCACCCTTCCTCAATTATACCCCCCCTCCCTTCCCTGCATATGGCTCCATGACCCCACCCAACCCCCTATGCATTCAGATCACCCTACACAGTGACTACCAGACTCTCTCTCAGCTGACAATTCTCTATTATTCAACGCACCATACACCCTCTTTATGGGCTTGTTAAATTTTCTTACCCTGAATGTTCAGGGACTCAACATACCGCAGAAACGTAACAAAGTCTTTCGCTCTTTTGCATCACTTAACGCCCATGTAGTATGCTTGCAAGAAACGCACTACACTCCACACTCTACACCCAAGTTCTTCGGCCCCCGTTATCCACAGGTCTACACGGCCTCAGCTACAACCAAGTGTAGAGGGGTCCTAATCGCTTTCCATCGCACAACACCCTTTACACTATGTCATGAAATCAAAGACCCAGAGGGTCGCTATCTTTTGCTAATAGGACAACTTTTAGATGTAGACGTCACCATAGCCACATATTATGCCCCAAACCAAAGCCCCTTACCATTCTTATCCCACCTGTTATCAGTTATAGATCACCACAAGCGAGGTACTCTGTTTGTATGCGGAGACTCAAACTGTACCTTATATCCCTTCCTTGACAAATCTCCCCAATCTTTCCCCCTTCCTATCTCTAAGCAAACCCTCCAAGCTATACTACAGCGTCACTCCCTGATAGACACATGGAGGGAACTTAACCCAACTAAGCGCCAATACACTTTCTACTCTCACATCCATAAGACCTTCTCCAGGATAGATCACATTCTTATAACCGCCAGCTCCTCTTCCCGGCTCTTGACCTCTGAAATCCTCCCAATCCCTTGGTCAGATCATAGTGCTGTAGTCGCCTCCATGGCCTCCCTGGCCCCATCCCCCGCTAATGCCTTCTGGATCATTAATGACAACTTACTAGCAAACCCAACTCACTGCTCAGAAATTGAAGCCGCCCTCAAAGAGTACTTATCGCTAAACCAAATGCCTGATATTTCTCCTCTCCTTCTCTGGGAAGCGCATAAACCAGTTCTACGAGGCTTCTGTATTAGCAAAGCGTCCTTTGTAAACAAAGTGAAAAGACAGCAGTGTCTCTCTCTAGAACGAACTTACAATCAATCCCATCAAGCCTTCCAAGCAACCCCTACGCCGGCCAACCGCGAAGCCCTAGAGCGAGCTCGATTAGCTCTGGATCTTTTTCTCACGGACCAGGCGGAGTTTTCACTTCACAGAGCCCGGCATAAATACTACACAAAAGCGAATAAACCCAATTCTTTTTTAGCTCTATCGCTTCGCAGGCTTGATCTGATTACTAAACCTATCCGATTACGCACCTGCTCTGGCAACCTCACTAGTAACCCGGAACGCATCCTTCAAACCTTTCACAAACACCTCTCACGACTTTACTCTCACTCCACACCTTTTGACCCCATCCAAGCTGACACTCTCCTGGCCTCCATCACCTTCCCGACACTGTCCGAACAGCACCTGGCAACATTAGAAACATCACCCCAACCGAAACCATAAATGCAATTACAAATTTAAAGCTTCGTAAGCGCCCAGGACCAGATTGGTTTTCCGCCACTTATTACAAAAAATTTGCCCATCTTTTAACGCCCATCCTCACTAATGCTTTTAATGCCATACTATCGGGCCATACCTTCAACCCAGAAACAGTCCAAGCCAACATCTCAATGATCCCAAAACCCAGCTCGGATGACACACAATGGTCCAATTACAGGCCGATTTCTCTCCTCAACTTTGACATTAAAATACTAGCCAAAATCCTTTCCACATGCCTGAACATGTGTATAGGTTCTCTAATTCATAATGATCAAGTGGGCTTTATTCCAACTCGACAAGCCGGTGATAACATCAGACGCGCAACTCTATTGGCACACATTGCTAAGTCCCGCAACATTCCTGCCTGTTTCCTGTCCTTAGACATCCGGAAGGCATTCGACACGGTATCATGGCCATATCTACACTACATCTTGGGCCGCTGGGGTTTCGGACCTCACTTTTTAACCTGGATCTTCTCACTATATCGAGAACCCTCAGCCAGAGTTAGATACCTAGGACACGGATCGGCCCGCTTCCCAATTTCCCGCGGCACGAGACAGGGCTGCCCTCCTTCCCCCTTACTCTTCGCTTTGGCCATAGAACCGCTAGCCCTCCTACTCAGAGCTAATCCAGATGTCTGGGGACTTGAATTAGGTGGCTCACACCACAAACTGTGCCTCTTTGCTGATGACGTTCTACTTTTTCTCACTTCTCCCTTGACTTCCTCTCCCTCCCTCCTCCGACTTCTCGAGAGGTTTGGCTCACTCTCTGGCCTTGTAATAAATTCCCACAAATCTACGGCACTTAATATTTCCCTTCCCCCTGAAGAGTTAGCACACTTGAAACAGATTCTCCCATTATCTTGGTCGCAGCATCATATTCCTTTTCTGGGAATCAAATTGACCCCTAATATATCGGACCTTTATGCAGCTAACTATACTCCTATGCTAACTCGCCTAACTGCTCTTATGACAAAGTGGTCCTCCTTACCACTCGCGTGGCTGGGTAGAATAGCAGTCATAAAGATGTCAATCCTTCCAAAAATCTTATATTTATTCAGAGTTCTCCCAATCCCAGTACCATCCCACTACCTCCGCATACTACAACGTCGTTTTTTCTCCTACGCGTGGGACACAGTACGCCCCCGCGTACCCAGTTCCACCCTATACCGTTCCAAGCTCAATGGCGGTCTTGGTCTTCCCGATATCAGTAAATATTACCAGGCGGCACATTTAGCACAGTTGCCAAAATATCATGTGACCTATGAAATTCCACAATGGGTTATCCTTGAATCTATAGAATGTGACCCCCTGTCCACAGCCAATTTACTTTGGCTGAGACCAACTGACCGCCGCTCAATAACAAATCCCGTCACCTCTCACTTTCTATAATTGTGGGACAGACTGAAGACTCGCTATCTCCTTCAGTCACTACATAACCCCTTACTCTCATATTTCAAGAACCCAGCTTTTCCCCCAGCATGGTCGTCGCCAATCTCATTCAAAGAATGGACCACTGCACATCTCCTCCGCACCCATCATTTCCTACAGAGGAACAAATTCAAATCCTTTGCCTCACTACAAGACACATATAACCTTCCTGCATCTGAAATATTCAGATATTTACAATTAAAACACTTGTACAGCCCCTATACTATAGCATCTAGCCAAACTAATACCATGTCTCCCTTCGAGCGGGCCTGCTATAAAGACCCCCATAGACGTGGTCTCATCTCCTATCTATATTCCCTTCTCACAACCTCGGCTGCCACATCCCCCCCCTCGTATACCCAAAGGTGGGAAACAGATCTAAACAGACAATTAGACACATCTGACTGGGACCACATTTGGGCCAATACGAAATCATCTTCACAGAATGTTGTAGCTTTGGAAACTAACTATAAAGTCCTAACTCGTTGGTACTTGGTTCCAGCAAAAATCGCAAAATACACCCCTAACTACCCCCCTAATTGCTTTAGAGGCTGTGCTGACCTGGGAACACACTATCACATATGGTGGGACTGCTCAATAGCCCAAACTTTCTGGACAGAAGTCTTTAGAATGGTATCCAAATTTTGCGCAAACCCGCTTCAACCTACCCCGACAACGGCTCTTCTTAACCTACGCCCCCCCGGCGTAACCACTCCGCAATTCAAACTCATCCTGAAAATAACCACAGCGGCCAAACAGGTTATAGCAAAATCTTGGAAATCCCCCACTTTAAGCATAGCCGCAGTTAACACTAGGGTAACTCAAGCTACGATACACGCAAAGGTGAAAGCCACTATCCTTGATACAATCCCCAAGTTCCTGAGTGTTTGGAACCCTTGGGTAGAACATTTCCTCCCGCAAAATTTTGACGAATCACTCCTCCTTCCCTAATATGCAAAGTGTGAAAGTGCGCATTTTCAGCACTAACCTGGTACCACTCTTAACCGAATACACAAAGGATTATGTCCTCCCCTGTTATCCATGGAGTCATCTCTATCACCCTTCCCCCCCCCCCTCGGTCTATCCTTAGCTCCACATGCAGCACTGGAGAGTCATTACTCACGCTGATTGAACTCATTATGGTTTGTTGTTGTTTCTTTCTACTACTAATCTTTATTTACTTAATACCATAAGTTATGCTGCACTGTTTCTTTGAGCCTCTCTCTCTCCCTCTATATAAGAACATTGAAACTGTGCATTTTTTTTACCCCTGTATTTTGCTGTCAATGTACTGTCCAATGCCTACTGTTAATGTCCCCCTCCCCATGTTATAATACCAATAAAAAGTTTGAACAAGAATAAAGACACCAGTCCTTCCAGTTCAACCTGTGTGTGTGGGTGTGTGAGTGTGTGCTCATGTCGAAAACTTGTATCCCATAGCCCTGTATATTGTGTTCACTAAGATGCCCATCCAAGAGTTTTTTTTTGAAACTATCTATACTTCTTGCTGACACTACCAATTGTGGAAGGGAGTTCCACATCCTTACCGTGCTGACTGTGAAAAAACCCCTATGCAGTTTAAGGCTAAACCACTTTTCCTCCAATTTCATTGAGTAGCCCCGTGTCTTATACTCCCTGAGACTGAATAGTTTATTACTTATGCTAGAGTCACCACTGAGGTATTGATATCATTATATCCTCTCAAGCTTCTCTTCTCCAGTGAAAATAAGTTTAATGTTTGTAGTCTTTCCTCGTAACTGAGTGTGACAATTGTGAGCCATAGAGGCATGGACACTGTATGTAACAGCCATCTTGTTAGGTCTCAGCCATGTTCTCTCCTGTCCTACCTCTTCCATTTTCAATTGAATGCATAGCTATAAGTTGAACGGAGCTCAAGAGGATCTCTTATCCTAAATAAAACTCCAATAGATAAGCTTCAGGGCTGTAAACCTGCTAATTAGTCTGGTTCCAGGGGCTCTTCTTGAAAACCACTTTCCTCTGCCCAATCGTAAAACAATAACTCAGTCAGTCATGACCTGTTAGGCCATTAGGGCTAGAGTGTGCCATAAAACGTACATTCCACATGAGGCATTTTTTCATACAATTCATAAACTTCAGCAGGAACTGAACACATTAATATGAAGTATATATTCATATAGATCATTTTAATATGAGTCGCACAAGACCTTACATCACTATATTAGTACCTACAAGAGAGAAGAAGCAGTCTCTTTTATCCTGAGTGACAAGGGTACGCTATGTTTGGTGTCATTGCTCTCTTTATATTTTTGTTACACCTTTTTCTGTAAATATTTTAATTGCACCATTTTGACCTTTTGAATAATTAATCCTATTTTCTGAAAAGTGTTGAATTGTCTCTAAAGCTTTTAATGAAACTAAAGAATCCCTGTCTCTTGAAAAGTGCTACTGCATGTAATAATCCTCTGAATATATCTGTCTGTGGTGGCAGTGTGTATTACAGACACTTATACTAATATCATAGTGCTACTGCTAAGATTTGTGAGTTTCCTCCTTCTCTGTAAAAAGGTGGTGGTGGCGGTGTGAAGGGTTAATTGTGTAATTAACCTGACCCAGTAACAATCATTCTCAGGCTGCTGGCACATAGATTGTAGTCCCACAAGCTGAAAAATATTTGTGCAGGGCGCAGCTGAGAGTGGCATGGTTACACAAGTGACAGTGTGGTGTGAGATCGGCTGGTCCTTCGGTCACGAGTTGGTGAAAAGGGCTGGGGTCAGATGCCGCGTTCCATCACACTGAGGTCCCCCAGGCCCCTTATTAAATGTGTTGCCCTTCTCTGGACTCTCTCCAGTTCTGGCTTATCCTTTCTGAGGACTGAACAGAAATGGATGGCATACTCCAGATGTGGCCGAACCAAAAATGATAAGAATATTGTTTTATCTCTTGAGCAAATACCCTTTTTTATGCATGCTAAAATTCTACCAGCTTTACCTGCTGTAGCTTGGCATTGCATGCAACTGCTGAGTCTGTCATCCACTAAGACCTCCAGATCTTTTTCCATCTTGGATTCCCCCAGAGGTTCTTCCCCTAGAGAGTAACTTGCATTAGTATTTTTAGCCCCCAAGGGCATTACTTTACATTTTTCAATATTAAACCTCATTCGCCATGTATTTGCCCACTTCTTTGTTTTATTGAGGTCTCCTTGTAAAGTTTCTATATCCTGCTGTGAAGTTATTGCCCTATTTAGCTTTGTATCATCAACAAAAACTGAGATTAAGATTTATACCAACCTCTATATCATTTATGAATAAATTAAATAGAATCAGTCCCAGGACAGAGCCATGGGGTACCCCAGTTACCACTCCAGACCAGTCTAAATTCATGGTATTTATCTCCAACCTTTGGACGCACCCCTGTAACCAGTTTTCTATCCATGAACAACCCATATGGTCCATGCCAACAGTCCTCAGTTTGCAAATTAAGCATTGATTAGGAACTGTATTAAATGCATTAGCAAAATCCAGATAAACCACATCCACAGGCCTTCCTTTATCTAGATACCAGCTTACATCCTCATAAAATATTAACAGATTGGTTTGGCAGGAACATTTCATAAAGCCATGCTGATCACTACTAACCACTTCCAGACCGGACACTTTTAGATTGTAGTACACTCACCATTAGAATCTACCACCCTGCATTCACCCATTTCTAATGTTGGGCATACTGTACATGGAATGTTCTTGTTTTTGTTCAGCCCAAAGCATAGGAGCTACCACCCACTGACCACCCCATGCTTCTAATGCTGGGCATAAATGAATGAAAAAATAACCGATTCCTCCATTTCTCAAAAGTGAAAAAATTATATGCTGAAATATAGGAGCGATCCGCCCACTGACCACCCTATGAGAAATCTCCTCCTGCAGTGCTGAAAGTACTGACGTTCATATTCTGAGAGCAACACCCTGCTTCTGTCAGAATAAACAGATCAGTGCTGCAGCTGACTGACTTTCCTGCAAAGCAAACAACAACGGTTAACAATAAAACACAGTAACAATATCACTCAATAAAATACTTTTATTTTTACTTTTTTTTTATTCTTTTAAATTTTTTTTGTAACCTATTAGAACCGTAATTGGGTTTGGGATTTGGGCCACAGCACCTTCTGGATATAAAAGGGCCGTGATGATCGCTTCCTAAACCCTAGAAAGGATCCACTTCTTCTAGTTGCTTTGTAAAGCACAAAACACTGTACAGAGCCAATTAATATTAATATACAAACACCTTTTTGTACCAGCATCTGGTTTTGCCACAAACTAAGTACAACTTAGTTTGGTCGCTGAGTCATGGACACAGAGAGGCTTCTTAACAACACCAGATGCCATTCAAAATTGTCCTACCACTTCTCTGCAATAATTTCTCCATTGCGCAAGCAGGCTTTCTCCTCTTTCTATGTCAGGTGTTTACAAGCTGTTGGGGGAGGCCCCAGTAATAGGATGATATGGTACCACAGCAGCCAATTCCACAGTCTAAATAGTGGTATGCTTGTATAGCAGTTGTCCACATACAAGTAGTATCCCATAAGGAAAAAGGGTCACATCAAGTCCCATGCTATCTTGCCACTGCTCCCCATGTAGTCTGGGCATTTAGGGGTCTCCACATGACTGTCCTTCCTCTGGTAAATTCCAAAAGAACGTCCTCTCACAGAGCTTATACTTTTTGACCCCAGGTCTGGCACGCTTGCCAGGGTGATACTGCTTGATTGCAAGGTGGCCAGAAAACTGAATGAGGGACTCATCTTCTCAGATGTTTAGTTAGAGGTATACACATCTGCTATTTTCTTGAACAGGTAATTAATAGGGGGCCGAACTTTGTGGAGTCAGTCATAGCCAGGGTCACCCCAAGGGCGACAGAGTGTAATGTCAGCCCAAAGCATAGGAGCATGAAACGGGAGTGTGCATGCACAGGCGGCCAGATTGGATATCCTACTGACCGCTCTGCACAATCCCAGCACTTCAGGGGCAAAAATAAGTGGTTCCAACTCACCTGCACCTCAGGCATGTATTCGAGCCCCTTGCTGAGATGTAGGGGCCCTCTCCATGCCCACCCGACCAGCCGGAATGTCTGCAGGTGGATCCCGCGCTTCAGTTAGAGGGACGGGCAAGGGATGCAAGATGGCGCCCCGAGCTGGCTCCAAGGCTTCCTCGGCTGCTGAGGGATCACAGCGTTGCTCACAAGGGACTGCACCTCCTCAATATGACCCTGGACATTGAGATGATTACTGGTCTGCAGCCATGGCTCATGTGAGTTATCTCCCTGCACCTCCTGGCACCTTCTCTATTCCTCCCGGGTCTCCCTCACAGGCCACAAGCCTCTCTCTAGGCCACAAACGTCCTCCCTACTGGACAGGGAAATGGCAGATATTTTTATTAGTCAATCGAGCAGCCAGGAATCCACACATGATGGTCCAGTGGATTATTCTGCCTTTCCTCCTGTACCCTCACATTATTCCGGGGATTCCATACTTATTGCACGATTTGCTGATTTATTGCAGCAGGAATCAGATCAAGCTACCACTAAGTTGGCTTCTGACCTGAAACAGGATTTTTGGGAATTGGGAGATCACCTTGAGAAGATTGAATCTAAAGTTGATGATACAGTTCACAGAGTGACTCAAAATTCTAGCATGATTGCTGACAAGACCGCTTAGATGAGGCTTACAATAAAATAGATGATCTTGAGAATCATGCTAGGTGGGGCAATTTTTGAATTAGAGGACTCCCTGAAACAGTAAAAGATATTAAACCCATTGCCCATTCCCTCCTCCATGCAGCAGTACCGATGATTGATGTAATTCATTTGGAAATAGGTCGTATCCACAGGGCTTTGGTCCCTTTGTGGTCGTATGGCACTCTTCGGAACATAATAGTGAAGCCTCACTTTTTCAGGGTCAAAGAGTCAGTGATGTGTTATGCTAGGGAACGTCCAGATCTAGACGTTGATGGATACCGGATTCAAGTCTTCGCAGACATCTGTCAGGCTACTATACAAAAGAGAAGGGCCTTCAAGCCGCTACTCTCGCCGTTGACCCAGAGGGATATTCGTTACGGAAAGGATCTGTTTCATCTACAATTTCTTTATATTGACAAAACCTACTCCTTCTCTACATTTCCTGAGTGGGAACGACTGAGCTGAACTTGGGTTTTATCTCCCTTAGTCCTTCCTCCTGGAACCAGCCTAAAAATAATGGACCCCCAATCTCACCTCTGTGGTCTCCGGCCTCCAGGAAGAAATCTGCAACTGCAACAGCATATAGGGTGCCTTGAAGTCTGTTAAATTCTAACTGAGGCCTCTCAGTGGCCCCATTGCGGCCCATTGGCCTCTGAGTGTGCAAGCTGGTTTATGGTTCTGTTTATTATATTTTGGTAAAATGCTCTGTCTTATTGATGTTACATGTGGACCCCGGGGTGTCGGGAAAAGTCTATGAGCTCTCCCTAATTAAAAGACTTTCCCCATTGTTTGACTTTGTGGAGACTCTTTCAGTACTTGAAATAGCGTCTAGAATATTGATATCTTACTATCTTACGTTGTCTATTATCAGTTAGCCTGTAGGTGGATTCAGGCCATTCTTTGGCCTTGGTGTCCTTGGTTTCTCTTTTTTTACTTTCTTCCTTTTTCTAACCCTTTCCACTTTTTCTGTTTCTTTTATCTAAGGTGGAACACGCCTGGCTGGAGCTTAACCTCTGCCTCACCGCAAAGGCGGAAAAACAACTACGCTGGATGAATCAGATTTTTTACATGGTGCAATAGACCAGTTTTTCTTCTCATGTGTAAGCTTACCCCCAGATTTACTCACTCAGCACTGCCCAAGCTCCGGCTAATGGGGGGTACTGTCATGCAGGATCCTTTGGGAATTTCATGATTTTTATGCTTCTCTATATGGTTCACCGCGGCCAGCACAACCCTCTTCCATTTGATCCTTCCTGAAGCCCATAAAGAGCTGGAACAACCCATTACTTCTGAGGAGCTCAAAAAAGTTATTAAATTACTACCATTCCATAAATACCCGGGTCCCAATGGCCTTCCCAACAAACACTACAAAACCTTTTATGATCATTTACTTCCTCATATGACACTATACTTTAATTCATTGTGAGAGAAGGGTATGATCCCTTTAGATGAGAATAAGGCATATATTAGTGTCATACCTAAACCCAATAAAGATTCCACTGAAGTCCATAATTATCGCCTTATTGCATTAATTAATTGCGACCTGAAAATTTTATTGAAACTTCTGGTCATACGCCTTAACTGCATTCTGACACAATATATTCATAAAGACCAGTCGGGATTCATATCGGGTTGCCAAACATTGGACCAGATTCGTAGATCTGCTACCCAGATATCAGCTGCCCGTTCCAATTCTGATGCTCCTCTTTTTAGGGCACTCATACTCCTTTCTCTTGATCTTCATAAGACCTTTGATAGTTTGATATTTATTTACTACCCTGCAGGCCTTTGGATTTGGACCTACATTTCTTGCTTTGTTGCACTTGATATATAATAATCCCATGATCCAGGTCTCCATTAACCTCCCTAGCAGTCTGATTATGTCAATATTTCTGTGCTCAAAGCGGTACTTTTTTTTTTGCATGGAAATATGTAGTTTTTTTATTGTAGGTCTGTAATTTTTAGGAATAACTCACTGAAATCTGTCCAAACAAGAGTCTAATAAACATCCCGGGTATGACAGAATTTTAAACATGAAATCATAAATTATAATATAATAAATAATCATAAAAAATAATAATACATTTAATTCAATAATATAATCAAACCAAAAACACTGAAATTTGAAATAGAGTGCCAAGTTCGCACATCACTGAGCTTAGTCGCAATCGTTTTCAGTGTCTCATGACAAATTTCCCCACAAATCATTATCACTCAATTCTGCAAGTGGTTCTAATTTACTATCGCTGTTCTCTAGCTGGTCTAAAACCGCTTTTGACCAAAAGGGACGCTTTTTGGACGCCGTGGACATTTCTCAGTTTCCAGGCAGAAAGAACAGTAAAAATGCAGGCAGGGCACAGGACAAAGCACTAGGGACAAAATGTATGTGAAATGGTTTAATACAGTAATTTTATACTATGTGATTTTAGTGTATTTAGTGAATGTCACTTTTTAATATTTTTAAATTTCCCGCCGACTCCGTCCCCCGTACGTCCCGTACGTCCTGATGCTCGCAGGGAATGGAACCCAGAAGACGGATGCCGGCATTGGCCGGAGGAGATGGCCCGGGGATGCTGTAGGGGGGACATTGCGGGAGCGAAGGACAAGGTAAGTGCAAGAGGGATTCCAGAGCAAAGCTGCAGGGTAATCCCGAGTGTAGCTGGGGGTTAATGCTTTTGGTACTGAAAGTTAACCCCAAGCTACACTCAGGAATACCGCCAGGGAGGTTAAAGGCTACAAATCCTCCATGTTCCCAATTCACAGAGGTACTAGACAGGGCTGTCCACTTTCTCCACTGCCTTTTGCGCTTGCAGTTGAACCCTTGGCTATGGCAATTCGGCCTCATCCCCAAATCCATAGCATCCATTGCAGACAACAAGAACATAAATGTGCCCTGTTTGCCGATGACTTTCTTATGTGTATTACTTCCCCTTTGATAACTATCCCTAATTTGCTGTCATTATTACTCCAATTTTCTGCTCTTTCCGGGCTTTCCCTTAATTTCCAATAACAAGAGCCTTTAATGTTTCCTTACCCATATCTGAAGAACATCAACTTAGAACTTCCTACGATTTACAGTGGGCGAATAAATTGTTACCCTACTTAGGAATACACCTCACTGCCTACATCAAGATGCTTTATCAGGCTAATTACCCTACCCTCCTTAAAGCACTCAAGAACATTCTCCATCGTTGGGCTGACTATTCCTTGTCCTGGTTTGGAGTCAACTCGATCAAAATTAAATTTTTGCCCCGATTACTATACTACTTCCAGACCTTACCGATAGCGATCCTGAGATGAGACTTACAGCTTCTACAAGCTGAGGTTCTCTGTTTTGTCTGGAATAATAGATGGCCTCGAATGAACCAGAAGACATTTTGTTTTTTTTAATTTAAATATTTTATTGTTTTCAAATCACCATATTAAATGTACAAAAGCTAATAAAACAGACAGTATACATTACACATTTCTGTCACAACGCTCCCCAGAAAAAACCTTAATCTCAGTGACCTTTTACCCCTCCCCTTACCTATTCCCCCCACCCTTTGATTATGCATTTTTAACTTCATTCTAGAAATCCTGAACATTAGCTATTACTGGTATTATACTGTACTATATTTATCCCCTTTCTCTTCTTTTCCTTATTTCACATATTCTAGGTATACCTCTGAATTTATAAACTGTACCCACTTTTCCCAACTTGTACGGAATACCTCCATTTTATCTTCATCTATATGGTAAAGTTCCTCCATTCTATATATATTCTCTACTCTTTCTATCCAATCCTTTATTTTCGGTGCCTGTTGTTTCTTCTAAAACCTGGGTATCAGTCCCTTCGCTGCATTTAAATAATACAATAATCCATTTTTTAAAATATTTTTTAACCGAAAACTCGGTACCAAAAAGAAGGCAAATCTCAGGGTCCTTAGGAATATTTACCTCTGTTATTTTCTGAATTATACTCACTATGCCCTCCCCGTATTCTTGAATTTTGTGACACTCCCACCATAAGTGTATCATTGTACCTCTCTCTCCACATCCCTGCCAACATAAAGGTGAGTTGTCTCAACTTATTCTATGCGCTACATTCGGTGTAATATACCATCTTACTAAACACTTATAATTCATTTTCATTTCCTTCATATTTACATTCCCGTGAATTAAACTATATATGTTCTTTTGTTTTCCCTCATCAATTATTACTTCTAAATCCCTTTCCCACTTCTTTATAAATAATGGCCTTGTAGCCTTGATTAAACCTGTGAGAATTTTATATATTTTAGTGATCCCGTGCTTCCCATCTCCTCTTTTATCTAATAAGTGCTCAAAGGGGTTCCAATCTTCTTTTTTTCTTAATGGCATTGGGAGACTACCTACAAAATGTTTTAGTTGACCATACCGCCATTCATCCATTCTCGTAAATATATCCCTCTTACTTTCCAGTTCACTCAGTGGACACAATTCTTCTCCCACCATTATATCTTTTAATTGAACATCTTTCTTCTTTATCCAATTCCCTGTAATACTCTCTTTACCTGGAGGAAAAAACTCTGTAGATCCTAGGGGCATTAACAATGAATTAAATTCCCAACCCCTTTGTTTGTGTAAAGTGTCCCAAACTCTCAAAACATTACGTGTAAAACAAACTTATGCTATCTTTTAATCCTCTAAATTGAGGAGGTAACCAGATGATTCTACTTAAATTTGTGTGACTTAATGTATTTTCTATGTTTACCCAACTTTTCCCCTGTGCATTATGTGTCCAATCAAAAATTCTTGCCAATGTTACTAAATTATAGTACCTCTTCATATCTGGCACCCCTAGTCTGTCTTTTCTTTTATCTCTACTTAAGATTTCATAGCTTATTCTGGGCTTCTTATTTCTCCATATAAATGATGTTATAATGTTTTTAATTATTCTAAAATATGCCTCTGGGAGCTTAATTGGTATCATTTGAAATTTATATAGAATTTTGGGAACGATTACCATTTTTATCAAGTTTATCCGACCAATCCATGATTGAAATCCTCTTCCTAGTTTCTTTATTTCGTCCTTAATCTCGTTTAATAGTGGGATATAATTGAATATATATAAATTCTTTAAAGATACTGTAAGTTTTATACCCAAATATTTTAGATCTCTTTCTCTCCAAATAAAAGGGAATTCCTCCTGTAACATTTTTTTCTCTCTATTTGTAGGGTTAATATTTAAGATCTCTGTTTTAGTTGGGTTAATTTTTAAGTTTGACATCTCTCCATATTCTTTTAAAGATTTCATTAAGTTTGGTAATGTTATCCTTGGATTTCCTACATAGAACATGTCATCTGCATAAGCTGTCACCTTATGCTCAATTTCTCCTACCCAAATTCCTTTTATATCTACATTATTCCTGATGGTAGCCAAAAGATATTCCAAAGACAGAACATATAACAATGGGGACAAAGGGCATCCCTGTCTTGTTCCATTCTGCATCCCAATGTACTCGGATAATTCTCCATTTACCATTATTGTTGTCGAGGGTTGGCTATATAATTTCCTAATCCATTCTCTCATTCTAGATCCCATGCCTATTACTTCTAAGGTGTCTAACATATATCCCCAATTTACTCTATCAAATGCTTTTTCAGCGTCAATCGCAAGTGCCAACGCCTGAGTTCTTTCTTTCCTACTTTTTTGTATAAGGAACAAAGATCTTAAACTGTTGTCTCTGCCCTCTCTCCTTGGGACAAACCCCACTTGATCTATACAGAACCAGAAGACATATGCTTCAAGACCACTGGGTGGTATTGACATTCCTAATCTCCACGCGTACTTCCAAGCTGCACAGCTCACCCAATCGGCTTACACCACAGCTGGGGGACATACTCCCCTTTGTGTTTCTATCAAAGCTCTTTCCTGTCACCCTCCAGCTGTTGGGGCGTTACTTTGGCTTCCTAATCAATTGCGCCCCCCTATATTGTGCCCCACTCTGTTGTTCTCTTTGGTGGTTTGGGATGGGGTACACCATTGCAAGTCATTGGCATCCCCACATACACCTATTGCTCAGTTTTTTTTTTCAACCCTGAATTTGTGCCTGGATCAACACTGGCCCCTTTTCAATGGTGGATCAATAAAGGCTTGCTGCAGATAGGAGACTATCTTGACAGTGCTTATACAGTATACATTCTCTGCAATATTTTACTGACAAGCTGCATATGCCTACCACTGATACCTACTTCAGATATAACCAGATTGTCTAATTTCTCTGTTCGAAACTTGCTTTACTGGATGAGTCACCTTTGCTCACAGCCTTTGAACTCTCCTGCCGGAACAGGGATTCCCCAAGAGGCTGTGTCTCTACAATATATGCTGTCCTTACTGATCCAAATTGTAAACTCCCTTATATGGAACATTGGGAAAGAGATTTAGCTGTTAATTATGAATTATCGGATTGGCAGGACATCGCCTTGGCACTGTCCAAACTTTCTATCAATACTACTTTAATTGAAGCAAATTATAAAACTTTGTTGAGATAGTATTTGGTTCCTACCCAGATTGCAAGGATGCATCTGTCTGCTTCTGCGATGTGTTTGCAGCGTTGTGGCCAGGTGGGGTCTATGCATCACATTTGGTGGCAATGTCTGCTTGTAACTAGATTTTGGATTCTCATGTTCAATTTGGTAAATTTGGTGATGAGAATAAATATTCACAGATCCCCGGAGATGGCATTCTTTCACAAATTTCCAAATAATGTTCCCAAGAAATCCCATAAATTGATCTCCTATATATTTCTGGCAGCGAGAATTACTATAGCTAGACACTGGAGGCAATCGGTCATTCCAATTGATTATGTTAAAAAGAAAGTTAACTGGATTTTGATTAATGACAAAATTATCTGTATCATGCACAATAATTCAAAAAAATTCAATAACACATGGAACCCGTGGATTCAATACCTCTCTGTGCCTTAATGACCCTCCTCTTGATTTTCCTTTCTACTCTTTCCTTTGTCCTCTTTATTCTTCTTTTTGCTATTCTGCATTGTATTTTCTATGTTGGTTAGGCGAGATACACTTAACCTCGAACTGGCTGTAATTTATGTCTTGCCTTAACTGTAAATTGTTGTGGCAGAATTTGTCGTTATTGGTGTTTTATATCTGTATATATGATGGAACATTGTTCATTAATACTTTTTTTGTAAAATTATTCAATAAAAACCATTGGAAACTAAAATACATTATATTATCATATCTATTCTTGGCCATTGCAGTAGAGAACACAGGATTATGATAAATTGAGTTTGTGGACCAATATGACCGCAATTCGTTCTTTTCTGTAATGCCGATGTTGAGGGTTAAGCCCAAAAAAATTTAAAACTTGAAAACCATGATATGTTTCCTTTCTTTGGACATTTTAGCTACTAAATATACAGGTACCAATGCGACTCATGGGAAAATAAGCTCCTGGCTGTCAGGGACTGCTTGAACTGCTACAAATAGAAACGTACCTGCTAGTGCTAGCAGAGTTCAGGCCTGATGTTGCTAATGCTGCAGTTTTATGTACTGTGTATTATATGTGTATCATATGTGGCAGTGATCTACTGACACTGCACTTATTGGGTGGGGTGGGGTTAAATTCAAGTGCTGTCAGCAAACAGGGCTGATCCTGCTAACACTGTGTTTTTGGGGACACTAGTATAGCTTGGATCAGATCAAAGATACTGTCCTTTTCAGATACTTTACTAGTAATAGTTATAGTGTTTCTGTGGTAGTGTTGCTTACAATCAAGGGGTAAAATGTGGATGGTGATAATGTGGGAGCAATCTGACGCTATCTGGGAAGGATGTGAATGCTATCTGAAGTCGCCATTGATACTAATACAATGGTCACTGAAAAAATCTGTACACTGTACTAATGACACTGGTGACAGGGCAGTGAAAGGATTAACTGGGGGCGATCAAGGGGTTAAATATGCCTAAGTATTTGGACATGTAGGCGTGTTGCTTTGATTCAGGTGGATGTGTTACCTTCTCTTTCTGGATCCAAAAGGCTGCCCTGTGATTTGGTACAGCCGATCAGCAGGTGCAAACCAAAAATAATTGGCCTGGATCTGATGATTGATTTGTGCTGTACTGAATGCCAGCACAGCTGGGGCAGGCGAGCATGGGTGCCCCCTACCCAGATATGCAAATCACGTAAGTATGCCTGATTCTTCACAGCCGAGCTGCCCTGTAGCAGTAAAGTTTAAGGCCTATACAGATAAAACTGCTCCGATGTATGTGTGTTAGCTTTGTGATGAGCTATTTCTCTGAAGTTGCTGGCTCACTATTACTGTTTATGAATGACATACATGACTGAGGGACATGCAGAATATCGAGGCTAGTACTTACCACCTAAACCATAAAACAACCACCCCCCTTCAACCTCCCCCACCAAAATAAACATGCAACGCTCTTTTTTGGTGTAAAACTGGCCATAGCAGCCAATTTATTTAACATAACTCTTACATAACACTTCTTTTGGTACAATCAAATAATAACTGACAGTAATAATCCCAACTGGGTCCAAGGTCTTCGAAGGCACTGTTACTTGCATCAATAACTCGACTGTATCTGACACACAACGAAAAGGCCCCCAGCTGCTACTACACCGCCTTGGGGACAATACTACAGTTACGTTACGTAGTCCCAGATACAGCCAATGACCTCCCACCTTACCAACATGACCTTATAATTGGGAAGGGACACCCATACCTAAGATGGGCCCAACCCATAATCCACCAACTTGTCACTCCAGCAGCGCCTTCAAAGACCCAGCTACCCCTGCTGGCTGCCATGACAAAACAGAAAACCAGACAACACCACAGGACATCAAATGGCGATCAGGAAAAGAAACAAAGCAAGGAACCCACACAAAAACAACACAACAAACACAAAAAGGACAAAACCAATAGACAAAGCAAACAAAACAGCAAAACAAACAACTAAACAGCTCCAGGAAGGGAGGGCGGGAGAAACCTCACCTATGCTGGCACAAGCTCCAACTGACCTCAGACAAGTCCCAACCCCTCTGCAAGACCACCCTCAAGCCCGATTGCTCCAATCAGGTGAGTAACCACCTCCCATCTGCCTATACTCCCACCCAAATCCAGTCTCCACCTCATCTGCCCCAGCCATGCTGGCCCTCCCTTTTAGCTTCGCTCAGTCCAGGCCCTGACTGAAAATAGCTTTTTTCATCTGTGATGTAGTGCCTACAAAAACATTTTCACTGAAATCTCTTTTATCCTAAAATAAATCTCTGTCATATGAGAGGGATTCTTCTTCAACAGAGCATTTCATAAAGGAATGATTTGTAGATTTATCCTGCTGAAGATCCTATGGGATTGGCAGATTTACACAGAGCCAGGAAATATCACAGCACTTACGTTTATTACCATCTTCAGTGTAAATTAGTGATTTTGCTAATTATTTTTCTTATTCTTTTTACATTTGTTTTGATGAGAGAATGGTCATGCAGCTGCATAATTGTGACGCAGTACATTTACGCTTCAGTAAAGTGTGTGGATGTTAAAAGAAAAGCATCAGAAAAGGATACAGAGTTGTTTATGGCTGTGCATCAGTAATAGCAAATTCCTATTATACTAAATTACATTGATAACCAAGCAAGAAAACATCAGTAAATAGCTGGTCTTGTTAAATGCAACATGTCAGTGAAAATGCATTGTTTTCATTGTCATGTTTTGATCAGTAAAAGTAATATTAGACAAATGTTATATATGACTGGTAAAAAGAATGATCATGAAAAACAGAGTAAATTTGGAGAAAAAGAGCAGAAAACAATAGAAGGGCATTTAAATAGCGAACAAGAACAGTTGCAATGACAGCAAGATAGAGAAATATTAGAATTAAATTGTCTGAGACAGGACAGAAAAAACGATCAGTAAAAGGAATAATTTAAACAAAGAACCAATACAGTATTATGCAGAAATATGACTAAAATGAAGAGAGCACCATGTTACCATAATTTATTTTGACATTAATAACATATTAATGGAATAATAACCTACGGACACTAATATGTTTAAAATATCACCCACTAAATAGAGCTACTATATTAGAATATAATGGTAAGGGCCACATCATAGCTGACGTAATGACTTCTGCCAGCTTTGTAAAGACCATATGTGGGTGGAAAAAATATTATCATTAAAATACTGTATCCTTTAAGCTCAGCAATGCACTAAGACAGAAGCTTGTGCACTATATTGCCAAAAGCATCGGGGTGTCTTCCTTTACGCACATATGAAATTTAACGGCATCACAGTCTTAGTCCACTCTTTGAAGGTATAACTCTTCAACTCTTCTGGGAAGGCTGTCCATAAGGTTTAGGAATGTGTCTATGGGAATGTTTGACCATTCTTCCAGAAGTGCATTTGTAAGGTCAGGTACTGATGTCAGACAAGAAGGCCTGGCTCGCAGTCTCTGCTCTAGTTCATCCCTAAGGTATTCTTTTGGATTGAGGTCAGGATTCTGTGCAGGCCAGTCAAGTTCCTCCACCCCAACCTCAATCATTCATGTTTTTATGGACCTTGCTTTGAGCACTGGTGTGCAGTCACTGTGGAACAGGAAGGGGCAACCACCAAACAAAGTTGGGAGCATGAAATTGTCCAAAATGCCTTGGTATGCTGATGCTTTAAGAGTTCCCTTCACTGGAACTAAGGAGCCAAGCCCAAACCCTGAAAAACAAACCCACACCATAATCCCCCCCCCCCCCCACCAAACTTTACACTTGGCACAATGCAGTCAGGCAAGTACTGTTCTCCTGGCAACCGCTAAACCCAGACATGTCTATCAGATTTCCAAACAGAGAAGCAGATTTCACCAAGGGAATTCGTCTCCACTGTTCTAAAGTCAAGTGGTGGCATGCTTTACACCACTGAATTTTATGCTTTGCATTGCACTTGGTGATGTAAGGCTTGGATGCAGCTGCTCAACCATGGAAACCTATTCCATGAAGCTCTCTATGCTCTGTTGTGCTAATCCGAAGGCCACATGAAGTTTGGAGGTCTTTAGCTATTGACTCTGCAGACAGCTGGCGACGTTTGCGTGCTGTGCGCTTCAGCATGCGCTGACCCCACTCTATCATTTTATGTGGCCTACCACTTCGTGGCTGAGTTACTGTTGTTCCCAGTTGCTTCCACTTTGTTATAATACCACTAGCAGTTGAGCATAAAATATTTAGTAGCAAGGCAATGTCACGGATGCACTTATTGCACAGGTGGCAACCTATCATGGTACCACACTTGAATTCACTGAGCTTCTGAGAGCAACCCATTCTTTCACAAATGTTTGTAGAAGCAGTCTGCATGCCTAGGTTTTTGATTTTATACACCTGTGGCCATGGAGATGATTGGAGCACCTGAATCCAATGATTTGAAAGGGTGACCCAATACTTTTGGCAATATAGTGTATGTCCAAATTACTCAACACCCAAACACAAGAAAAGTAAAATGCAGTTAAGTGTAATGAAGGATGCAAAAACCAGTACACTGCGAGACAACGCTTTAAGGATAGTAAGGTGCACATTTTGAAAACACAGAACAACTGATACACATGAGGTGTTAAATAGATCATCTATGTCACGGTCATCTATACCAAGCTGGAATATTCATCCCTTAACAAAAGGTGGATGCCTTCTACGCTACCACCATCAACATATAATGCTGTTTTTAGCATTTTTAACTCATAGATAGGGAGGAGAATTGGTCTTGACAGAGGAAATGCTCTGGGGCCTTTCAATTACAAAAAATCTTTCCAATCTACCCTCCTATGTATATGATGCCACTTTTAACTTTTTTTCACTCGTCTCACCAAATGATATATGTTTCTGTGCCACCCACAATCCCAACCTGTCATGAAAGAAACATGGAGGTTATAACTGGTAAATGCTGTTTTTGGAAATGGTAAATGCCTGGCTGATATGCTGACCCTCTTGCTACAATATTTAGAGCCACTGAACCAGAACAGTTATGCAGGCAAGAACTTCTGGCTTTTCTCTGACTTTCCTGAGGTCAGTAACTCAGAAAGTATTCTAACAAATGGCTCAGAAAAACACTGAGGCAACTAGCAATTTCAGAAGTAAGTTAGCCATGGCAGTCTTATATTTCAGTCATGAAAGGTTTAATTTAATTAAATAGTAATAGGTTTGTTTTACCACAACTCCCCAATTCTTTTCATTCTCACATTTACATATTTATACAAAGTGTCTTTCCTTACTTCATCCCTACTCAACAGTCCTCTGGTTAGATCTAATTCCATGAGGGCTGCAACAAAGCCCACACATGTAAGTCTGAAGATCTCTGATCTTTCTATCTATGCTGTGGATGTGTTATTCAATATAAAAAGTTGCACTACCTTTTACCTATCAACAAATCATCTTAGCAATTGACAATATTCACCCACATACCATATGTGTAACACATGTGCATATGTAACAGTGTAACACTGTCTTGTGAGTATCTACTTGTGAGTTTAACTAGTGACATCCTCTACTTTAAAGCAATGTCAAGGACCTAGAGAAGATAATAAAAAGAGACATTAGTTTTCTAGCAAAAACCTACCCAGTGGTGCACAGGACAGTTTGTCAGCAGAATAAAGACACCAGTGGAGCCATTCCACAGATGCCTATATTTTCCCAGTGTAGAAAAGGTAAACATGTGTACAAAAGAACCCTTGAAATGATTTTAAGATCTTTGAAAACCCCTTAAAATATAGTTTATAGTCACAGCTTACATCAGAGGAAGGAAGGGCCCTTAACTTTGTGCTCATTGGAGAAACCCCCCCTTATTATTATACAGGATTTATATAGCACCAACAATTTGCGCAGCGCTTTACAATATAAAGGGAGACAGTACAATTACAATACATTGCAGTACAGAAGGAATAGGAGGGCCCTGCTCGTGGAGCTTACAATTTAAAAGGTTTACTTACACTTACACTGTTAATCAGTAGAGAAACCTCTTACATTTGTGGTTAGTGTAGAAGAGCCCCCTTACATGTTTTGCCCTCTTCAGTGGCATGGATGCCCATTTCAGTGGTGAGGATGCCTTTTTAAAGATAGTTAAATACAAGATAGGAGAGACGAGGCCAGAAGCCTCTAGAGGATCACATGAGGAAAGACAGAGGGAGGTGGATAGAGGGTTACTGAAAATAATATGCCACATTTTGGGCCATGAAAAACCCAAGGAGTTTGGAGAGAGTGGGTTTGGCTTATCCAAAGTGACCATGGGTCAATAGGCAGGGTTAAATCAGTACAAGGTAGTCATTATTAGCATGTCAATACAGAGCCAAGGTTATATTAACATTATGATAGACAAAATAATTTCTCAGGCATGGCAATAAAGATAGAATATAACTATCTGCAAACTGTACAACCTGTATACTTTATAATGACAATAAATTATGTGTGTGTGTGTGTCTGTGTGTGGTACATAGCATGGTGGGGTTATTTGCAAATTAAAGACTTATTTTAATTTTGTTAATCACAAAGAAACTGTTGAAGAGCCCTGCATATTACACCAGGAGAACAACTCTCTCAGTGTAGCCTGCAGGGTACCGCAGTTAGTATAACAGCTAATTCCCTGATCCATGTATAAGGAGTCCCTGTCATTTCTCCTGAAACACATAGCTTCTGAAAGATGAGAGTTGTCATATAGTAGGAAGAGCAGAGATGGGGCATCAGTGAATGCAGAGTCTGCAGCCAGTTCAGAATCTCCTTTTTGGCTCCCATATCTTCATCATAGAGTGGGGCATGACTGTCAGTTCCAGCTCATTTCTGCACGCATAACTGTCAGACTGGAAGATTTAGGAAGCAAAGAGAGCGGAGCCAACACCCAGTCTAGCAAATGTCTTGGCCAGCTCCTGTGCTCCCAATAGGATATTTTTCACACTGGTGTTCTCATCTGTGCCAGTGAACAGTGTGGTGTATGCTCCTGTGCTCCCCTTCCCAAAACCTGGTTTCTAAGACATTGGTTGTAGGAGCAGAGGGAGCATTAAGTTAGCATTATGTAAATGCATTAATCTGAAAGATATGATGTTCTGCAGAGCTTTGTTTGTTTTTGGCACCAATTTATTTTTTACATACGACCTAGTGAAAAAACAAAATGTAGCACACTATACTTTTTTGTCATTAGGGTAAAAGAAAAGAAAAACAAACTTTACTCTGTCATAGAAAAGCCATCTCACTGCTCTTATTAAGTAAGGGGAAGCTGAATGCCAATGGCTTTAAGTTGCGATGAAGCTGGCTTCTTATTGGCCACTGTTGGCTAATATAAATTTATTTTTGGAGGGTACTGCAAAAGACCTCCTGCTATGTCACCTTTTCAGTGTGTTACAAACTTCCAAGGCATTTGGGTAG
The DNA here is from genome assembly GCF_062004578.1 of Staurois parvus. Taxonomy (NCBI): domain Eukaryota; kingdom Metazoa; phylum Chordata; class Amphibia; order Anura; family Ranidae; genus Staurois; species Staurois parvus. The sequence goes on from NW_028317852.1 coordinate 8,132,146, forward strand.
TTTTCACAAACCTGTGAAGATAAGAAAAAATGCTCAGAGAACAATATCCCAATCAAAAATTGGATGGTTGTTAAGAAATTTGGCTATTATATGTGTTTAAACCATAATCAAATGAATAATGAAGAATCTGTTCCATTGCCAAATCACCCAATAGGTTTGATTTACTAAAGGCAAATAGACTCTGCACTGTTGTTGCTGCACTCATTTTCCCCTGAGCTTAGTGAATGCAGTGATGCGGATTCCCATCATCCAATCATGTGCAAGCAAAAATGCTGTTTTTTCTTCCTTGCACTTGGGTACTCTTTGCAAAGTGAAGCTTCACCACGTTTACTAAGCTCTGGGGAAAATGAGTGCAACTGCAGTTGCAAAGTGCTCAGTCTATTTGCCTTTAGCAAATCAACCCCTATCTCTTGTGATCGCCGTAATATCACAGTTCAGTAGTTTTATGTTTAACCAGTTCCCAATCACGCTATAGCCAAAAGACGACTATAGCCCGGTCAGCTATTTCTGGGAGGGCATTCTCGGATGTGTTCCCAGAACCACACCCCCCCCCCCCCACACCCCCTGGGGCATGCACCATGTGTGATATGTGATTGCTGTGTCCTTTGGACATAGCTGATCACCTGTTCAGGTAAAGGGCCAATCAGAGCTACCTTTTACCATGCTATGTAATGTAAAATAACCTGGACCCAACCCTTGTCCCTGTTGATTATTTATCTTAAATTATAGGAAATGCAGCAATAAATGCTGGGACATACAAATGTGCATGTAAACAGAAGCAACGCTGGGAACTGTGCCAAGGAGATTTCACTGTATATACAGTGGAGACAATAACTATTTGCTCCCCTGCTGATTTTGTAAGTTTGCCCACTTACAAAGAAATGAAAGGTCTGTAATTTTTATCATAGGTGTATTATAAATGATAGAGACAGAACATCAACCAAAAATCCAGAAAAAACACATGGTACAAATGTTATAAATTGAGTTGCAGTTCAGTGAGTAAAACAAGTATTTGATCCCCAAGCAAAACATGATTTAGTACTTGGTGGAGAAACCCTTGTTGGCAGGCACAGAGGTAAGACGTTTCTTGTAGTTGGTTACCAGGTTTGCACACATCTCAGGAGGGATTTTGGTCCACTCTTCTTTACAGATCTCTAAATTCTCTTAAGGTTTCTTGGTTGTCATTTGACAACTCGAGGTTTTAGCTCCCTCCATAAATTTTCTATTGGATTAAGGTCTGTTGACTGCTAGGCCACCCCATGAAAATAATGTGCTTCTTCTTGAGCCACTCCTTTGTTGCCTTGGCAGTATGTTTTAGGTCATTGTCATGCTGGAAGACCTATATGTGACGAACACGATGCCCGACCCCTGCCCTTCTAGCCAGCTCATGACAAAGGATCAGCCAATCTCACACCGCACTTGCGTAACAATACCACCCTTAGCTGCACCCTGCACAAAGATTTTTCAGCTCGCAGGACCACAATCCATGTGCCAGCAGCCTGAGAGTGATTGTAACTGGGTTAATTAATTACACAATTAACCCTTGAAACTCCAAACTGCTACCAGATAGCTTTGGGACTATCAACCCTTCATAATGTTGGTAATAACAAATGTGAACAATAAATATAACACACACTGTCACCACAGACAGGTATATTTAAAGGATTATTATATACAGTAGCACTCTTCAAGAGACAGTGATACTTTAGTTTGCATTAAAAGCCTTAGAGATAATTTTAACACTTTTCAAAATAGGGTTTATTAATGAAAAGCTCAAATGGTGCAATTAAAATATTTACAGAAAGAGATGTTGCAAAGAAATAGAGAACAATAATGCAACAGAGAAAGAAAAGAAAAGAAAGGCGTTAAGAAGGCAGAATACTTGCAAAGTCCTTGGTTTTAGCAGAGCCCAATTGCCCAAGCAAAAATGTTGCTATGGCTCTCAAGTCCGTTTAAGATGTTCCCTGGTTGATGTTAAACAAGAACTCCTTACTGGATCCCGTCAGTCCATTTTCTTGAATATCAAAGGGGTGTCACCAGAGACCAACTGACTAATAATCCAGTTTAAGGGATGGATGCTAAGAGGTCACCAAATTTATGAGCAAGTCCCAACTACAGTTGTGCACTATTTTTAATAACCTCCAATGCGTGCAGGAGATATTCTAGCAACTGGCAGATTAATCTCTTGGCGCCGGCCGAACGCAAATGTGCGGCCTCTCGGCATCTGGGCCTAGACACCGAGCCCTGCGCGCTCCCAGCACACACGTTCAGTACTCACGGAAAGGTCCCGATCTCCTCTTTCGATCGGGACCTTTCCTGATCATGTGACAGCGAATCGCGGCGGTCACATGGCCCTAAAACCCTGTCCCGCCCCCCGGCTTCTGGCACCCTTAACGGGCCAGGAGGCGCCGGCGCCAAGGGGTTAATATTCAGAATTATATTTTAAACCCAGGGATACCAAACACAGTGTATCTTGTCACCCAGGAAGCAGGAGACAGCTTTCTACCCTTTTGTATGTGCTAACCATTCCAGCCTTGTGCAGGTCTACAATCTTGTCCCTGACATCCTTTGACAGCTCTTTGGTCTTGCCCATGAGGTTTGAAAGGAAGAAAGATATTCTGTTGACAGGTGTCTTTTATACACATAAAAAGTTGTCGTTAGGAGCACCTTCTTAAATTACCAGGACTAATCTGTGTACCACATGAGCACATAGACATTCTGTGGGAGCCAGAATTATTGTTGGTTGGTAATGGATCAAATACTTATTTTACTCACTGAACTGCAACTTAATTTATAACATTTGAATCATGTTTTTTTTCTGGATTTTTGGTTGATATTCTGTCGCTATCATTTTTTAATACACCTATTATAAAAATTATACACCCTTCATTTCTTTGTAAGTGTGCAAACTTACAAAATCTGCAGGGGATCGAATATATATTTTCCCTACTGTAAGAACCCAGGTGTCTCTAAGACTAAAACATCACATATCGGGAACTTTAAAGCGAAGACTGGCTCTTCTTTAGGTCAGTGAGTTAAAAAGTCCCCAGGGTACCACACTAGCAATATTTGCATATACTTTCTAGCTTTTGTTTTTTTAGTTCTCCTAGAGAATAGCTTTTATATTTCACTAATTAGTAATTAACATGCTTAAAATGCTACACCTAATCAAGGTAATTTATGTAAAATAATATTCTGACCGGCAGATGACACTTTCTGGTTGCATATACAGCTGAAGTATGAGTAGTAAGAGGACAATTAAAGTGTAATTCTAGCTTAACCCTAACTACTCTTAAACCTGTCCTCTTCCTTCTCCTAACGCCTATGTTAACTCAGCTATGTAAGAGTAACCTTAATAATACTTGTTATTTTCAGGCCCTTTTTGGTCCATTCATGTGATCTGGATCCTCTATGTCAAGCAGCATGACTTCAAGGAAGATAAGAACAGCAACAATGGATGGATCATTGAAGCTTATGGGTGGCGTCACCACTCCTGGTTTTACTAACCGTGTTGGAGCGCTCGTTCCTCTCCCTTGAAGCCACTGATGACTGACACAGGGTAGATTATGGAACGAGACTGGAGCTAGATGAAGATAGGTAAGTATATGTATCTTTCTTACACAGGTTAGTAAGCATAGATGTTAGAAGGAGGAAGGGGACAGTTTTAAAAGTAGTTAGCACTAAGCTGGAATTTCACTTTAACAATCAAAAAGATGACCATTTCTTAGTTTTGTTAAATGCCCATGCTAAGATGTAGTATAACAAACTTTTTACGAGGAAAATAAAGTAATTTTCTTGTTCTTTCTAATAGGCTTAAAAGTTGCCCTGAGAGGAATATAAAGATCCTCTGTACAGATATCTCTTGGCTTGGAGCTTTGAAAATCATTAAACTGTAACAGGAGACTTTTAAGTTTTTACCTCGGGTAGTAATTTGTAATAACCTTTTCACTGCCAAATGGCCTAATAATGATGGTTTTAAACTTTAGCTGCAAGCAGGTTAATGAGGTCAGTGCATAACAAAAAAAAATTCATACAGTTCTCAGTGCTCAGTCAATTATACAAATATAATGCTAGTGACATGAATGAAAAACAAAATCATGCTCAGAAGTCTCCATCTAGTGGATTAATAGATTCTTTTCTTCTTACTGTTACATAATTTCTTGCATTCCTTTTTTGTCACTGCCTCAACCTTTGCGTCCCTTCTTTGTATTCATCTTTTTTTTTTTCAATGGCAAAGTATAATATAATAAATTACGAGACTTTAAGTACTATGAGAGTAAGATACTGCCATTCATAGCTATTTCTGCTGTGGATCTAGCACAGATTTTATTTTTTGATGCACATTCTCTGTCTGTTGCCTTTATAATATAATAGGATTAAACTGTAAAAAAAGCCAAATCCTTTTTTAATATTTTTGGATAAGAAGCCTATTTTTTGTTTTTTTGGTGTTTTTTTGCTGTCTGTATAAAGGAGAGATTTCTCTTCACTTCCTGGCCTAGAGATACTGGAGGAAATAATAGGAGCCATTTTCAAAGCAATACAATATCCACTCTTAGACAGTTGTCACCAGAACAAATTTCCTTATTGGAAGATTTCCCCCCAACTCCTGTTCCTGTGACATTTATAAAAAAAATGTTTGATTTCCCATCATTGTGTGTACTAGAGACAATAGTAAGGGCCAATCTACCCAGTGGAAACATAGATAGCAAAAAAAAACTTGTTAGAGCTTCTAACTAGTGATGAGTAAATGTGCTTAGATTTGATTCACAGGCATGTTTGGCAAACAAGTAAAAAATTATGTAAATTGTGAGGTTATGCAATCCCTATTGAAGTCAATGAGAGCTGAATAAGGAAAAATAATTCTATAATCTTTCTAATTCTACAGGCTAATAGGCAAAGCATTGTAAAACAAAGGCCATTAACAGTTGAGAACTGCTCAGGGGGACCAGTGCAGAAAAATGTTTAGAAATACTCTCTTAAGCTCTTTTTAACCCCTTCCTGCCACCGCTTCCTGGTCCTTTAAGAGGTTCTAAATTCTGGGAGGTGGAGACTGGCATTCCGTTCATGTGACCACTGCGATTGCCAATCACAGCGGTCACATGATCAGAAAGCTTCCAATAACAATAGGCACCAGGAGCTTTCCGGTACCCTTAAGTAACTGTGTTGGAGGTGCTCAGGGAGTGTACTCTCAGCACAGATATGTTTACATTTGAGGCGCATATATGTGGCCATTCTGCGTTAATGTCCACCCACCGAGAGGCTGTGTATATGTGTATGGCCACCGGGAACAGATTAATGAAGCTTACAGTAAAACATTAAAAACATAAATATCCTTTAAAGTGGTAGTAAAGTCTTTATCTTGACTTGTACCTACAGGTAAGTTTACAGTCAGGCTTACCTGTAGGTACAATAAATATCTCCTAAACATGCATCGGTTAGGAGATATTCACATCTGCAATAGCCAATGACATCAGCTACACATGCGCAGTCACGATCTCCTTTCAGGGCACACAGCATGCCATGGAATTCAAAGTGCCATTCTAACCAGAACCCTCAAACCTGGAAAGAGAACCAAATGAAGATGGAAGAGCCGTCACAGCACTGTGTTAGAAGGCTCCATTTGCATGTCATAATATGGTAGCATGCAGTGCCTACTAGCACATTATTGGATAAACCGGCAGGGGGCCCAAGCACAAGGGACATAACTTACAGTAAGAAGGATGTGTCCCTTGTGCTGATTGCTTTTCTGTTAAAGAAAATCTTCCTCTGTCCTGCCCCCCGCCATCCCCAATAGAACTATGGAGCTGTCACAGGTTCTCTTCATGAGATCCAGAATAGGCCATCCTTTCCACCCAAGCTTCTCCATTTATAGAAGCCATACTACAGATTCTATGAATGGAACAACATCAGTGAATGGAGATAGTATTATTGGAAATATACTTATTTCCAACAATGCTCTATAGCTTACTTTTTTTTTTTCAAAGGTATACTGAGTCATAGTGAGAATACAAAATGAAATCTTGTGATGCATGCAGTAAATGGTGATGCAGGAAGCAGATCGGGAGAGAAGAAAAGTTACTCAGCACAGACTTAATCATATTCTGGGTGGGTCGAATATCTGTCCCCCCCAGCTGAACACAGTGGTTCCTCCTATCAACCCCAGAATTCTGAAGTGTAGTGTATTTACACAGCTCGAAGTATGGAATACTTGCAAGCCCCTTGAAGGCAAGCCCAGTAAAGGTGCTACATTTCAAGACATGGAATGACAGAAAAGTCAGTTTAAAAGGACCTCTTTACAGAACTGCCTTTTTTATAGTGACCCTGCGGTGACAGAATCACTTTAATGTAAATTGAGTAAACTTTTTTTAATGTAGCACAACTACTGTGTTTGCTAGATGGTGCTGACAGCTTACTTAATGTGCTTACTTGTTGCCTGGAATTAAATAAGTACACCTTTGGAATATATTACATGTTTCACCAGTATTTAGGGTGTTACATGTAACATGTTCCAGCTCCTGTGTCCAACCCCCCTGTTCCTCCCTCCTTGTGACAGTGGGTGGGGGATCTTCTCCGTGCATCCTCTGTCACAATTTTTACAACAGTATGGCCATACATGGCTTCATTCACTCACAGAGTTCTGGGAATGCATGAACTATAACCACCATTTACTTCTGCTTCCAGGGGCGGACTGACAACTCATGGGGCCCCCGGGCAATAGGGGGATTATGGGGCCCCTGTGTCCTCACCCACACCCAAAAAAGCCTATAAAAAAGCCAATGAAAGGTACCAGGGGCATCTCATGGGGCCCCCTACTGACCACGGGCCCTCGGGCAGTGCCCGAGCGCTCCAATGGTCAGTCTGCCCCTGTTTGCATCCGACGGCTTTTAGTACTCAATGAGCTGCAAAGGCGCTGGTGAGCACTCTTGTAATCCACTGATTCTTCCTACCATTTAGTAACTCTCTGCCCATATGAGCTATGGACAGAACTTACTGAGTGTCTGCAAGATCCAGGCATTGCACCAGAAATCTGCTGATCACAGGTACAAAGCATTTCAAACTGCAGTGTAAAAGGAAAAAAAATACACTTTTTTTTTACCTGAAAAAATCTGTGCATTTATTTTATTTTTTTTGTAAAAAGGTGAACTTAGCCTTTAAAAACTTGTTAACAACTTGTCCACCAAGGTACATAGCTGCAGCTGTAAGCTTGGTATTGATTTTTTCAGCTGACTCACGGCTGTCACGTAACAGTCACCTTTACAATACAAGGAACCACCTTGCAGTGTTCCTAGGACTTTCTCGTTCCTCTGGGAAGTCCAGAGCCAGTGTAAATGTTTTCAAGGTGTCAAGCAGGAGGAGATCAGGGAACATTCATTCCCCTTTTTCCTCTATGATGAATGAACCCAGAAGATATGCAGATTTTGTTGCTTTCTGATTCAGGACTGTTATTCCCCTGGCTACTGTAGCTGAAGAAACAGCTACTTAAGCACAATGTGTGCTTGATTCACTTCAGTGGAGGGCAGGAGAGACATTGGGGGTCTAATAAATTTCAAATGTCTCCATAAAAAGGACCTGCCCAATGATATCACAGAGGCGGCTTGTTGGTTCCCTTGTAGTAGAGATAAAGTCACCATAATTCATTGTCAACTCACATTTGATAACCTGTAAAGATTTACAAAGTGTTACTTATGGAGAATTTTAAAGTACTATAGTTGTTTGCCATTTTAACCACTTGCCCTCCTGAGGATTTCCCCCCCCCTTCATGACCAGACCATTTTTTGTGTTACGATGCTGTGGTAATTTAACTGATAATTGCGTGGTCATGCAACGATACACCCAAATAAAATTTACGTCCTATTTTTCCCACAAATTGAGCTTTCTTTTGGTGGTATTTGATCACCTGTGTGGTTTTTATTTTTTGCGCTGTAAGCAAAAAAACCCAACAATTTTAAGAAAAAACTATATTTTGTACTTTTTGCTATAAAACATGTCCAGTAAAAAATTTTTAAAAATCAAATTTCGTCATAAATTTAGGCCAAAATGTCTTTGCTAAAAATAAATCCCAATACGTGAAAATTAATTGGTTTCCGTGAACGTTATAGCGTTTACAAATGATGGTATAGATAATGGGACTAGTAATGGCGGCGATCAGCAACTTTTAGTGGGACTGCGGCAGACATTCTGACACTAGGGGGAAACTAACTTGGTGTCTCTGACACCCCAGGGACACCAATACAGTGATCAGTGCTAAACAAAAAGCAATGACACTGTACTAATATTACTGGGCAGGAAGGGGTTAATGTGAGGGGCAATCAAAGGGTTAACTGTGTGCTGGAAGTGTTTTACTAGGGTGCGGAGGGAGTGTTCTTCACTGTAAGCACACTGATCGGGATGGCTGTACTGTGCACAGCCATCCAGAGCAGTGTACTCAAGCTGGCAGGGAGGAAGATTGTCTGTAAACAAAACAATCTGACATCCGCAGCCGTGAACTGCGGCACGTGTAAGAAGCGTGCACCCCCTACCCGGAAATGCAAAATCATGTATATATATATATATATATATATGTGATTCTGCGCACAGGTGCCGACCTGTAGCAGTATATCTGCTATAGGACGGTCCTTAAACGGTTAAAGGCATGCACAATTTTAAGGCTTGACATGTTTGCTAACTATCTACTCGATGCCGCCAAATTTTTCTCTCCGAGATTCTATTTTTTGCCAAAAAATTAGGTATTATGTTGTGTTTGGTGTATTTTTTCCTGAAAATATGTGCTTGATAAACAGTAGTGCAACAATGGCAACATTCACTATTTTGCTTTTTTTGTTTTGTTTTGCTTTACTATAAATATTTCCTGAGTTTTAACAGAGACAAAACAAATTACACCATCATTATACAAAATAAAGAAGTGTAGTCATGAAATTGTTGATTAAAACAAAGTTAAATTGTCATGAAATAAGGCCATACAGTACTGTATATCAAAAGAAACTTCCACTATTTTATTCTCCAGGACATACTGTACTGTATAATATCTGAAAATATGCAATTGGAGTTTTTAAGTAATTTTCTAGCGAAAAACAAAATGTAGAGTTTACAGCGGTAGTAAACCCAAAACCAAAAATGTAATATAATGCAGCTTACCAATAATTAGATGTGGTGGCTGCTTTAATTTTCCTTTTTTAGGCTTTTTCCCTTTGTTTTAATCTGGTGATCTGGCCACTAACATACCTCCCATGTTAGAGGGCTCCCACTGTGGATGAGGGAATATAGGGGGTACAGCAATCATCAACATTGTTAGTCTGAGGGAGGAGGGGAGTGTTAGATGTGCTAGCAAATTTAAATATACTAGCAAATTGAAGACAAACTTATAATAAGTTACAGCAACAGTTTTTTTTTCTTTTTGGGATAAATACTTTACATAAATACATTGATCATTGCAAGCAGTGGTAAATGGTTTGTCTCATTCCTGTAAACTGATCCATCTGCAGGAAAGCTCGTACTGTTGAAAACAACAGACTTACTGGCAAGATCACCAGATGAAAATAAAAGAAAGAAAGCCTAAATAGAAAAACTAATGCAGCCATCACACCTAGGAATTGGTAAACTGCAATATAATAAAATGTTTGCTTTTGGGTTTAATACTACTTTAAAATGTATGCTAGAAATTAAAGAATTGCCCTGATAGATAAGTGGTTAAAGTGTATATATAGCCAAATTGTTTTTTTCCTTTTTTTTTTTTTTTCTAGAGTTGGGGTTATATCAGTGGATTTATATCAACAGGGTTATGTCAATTCTTAAGTGTTGCTTTTAACCTTCAAATGTGTTTTTCACCCTATTTGCTCTGGCGACTATTGTCACTACAAACGAAAGTGACAGGAAATGCAACATTTTACAGCTGTCACTAGAACTAGAGGTGAGGGGAAATCTTCAACTGGAGATGCCAGTTGCAGTGACAAAAAAGAGGAATTCCCTAACCTTTGCACGCACTGTATTCCTCTTGAGTTGTATTTTCAGGACAGATAGCAAAGGATGTATTTTCCCAGTGGTACAGAACAGAAAATAAACTGGAACTGTTTTATTCCTCCTCTATTCAGTATGAATTTAAAAAAAGGATACATTTGGACTATAAATCGATTTTTATTTGTGCACCATTCCCTTAAAGGATAAGTTCACCTTTTGGACACAAATAATAAATGCATTTTTATTTGCAGGTAAAAAAATGTGCATTTATTATTTTTGTCCAAAAGGAGTCTGGAAAGTATTGCAGCAATGATCAGTAGATGGCTGATGCCATGCAGGCCTCCTGCAGACCTGTCAGAATATTTGCTTGCCATACGGGATGTAGGAGCAAGCAGATATTCTGACAGGAAGCTTCAATGAACTACCACAGTGCTCCACAGCACCATGGTAGTTCATTGAAAACAACAAGCTGACAGCCGCTAAGCCTGTCGGGACTTGCAATTCATTCATTCACTAAAGTCTGTGAATGAATGACATGTCCATGAGGGCGGAGCCCCGCACAGGCACACTGTTTTCAAATCTGACAGATAGATAGTACGGGGAGAAGTTTCCCCGTACTATCTGTCAGAGGGAGGAGGGTGGTGGGGGAGGCTGCAGCAATGGGAACATGTTACATGTTCCACCCTAAAAATGGGTGGAACATGCAACATGTTCCCAAAGGTGAACTTGTCCTTTAAACTCCTATTCAAGACAGCTGTCTTTTCATTCTCCAAATGGCCAGATTTAATTTAGGGAACCAGATGGTGCTGAGTTTGTAGATCCAGCAGTAAGTGAGCGGATATATCAGTCACTAAAAGTGCCTTGTCAGTTGTTAACCACTTGAGCTCCAGAGGATTTACCCCCCTTAATGACCAGGCCTCTTTTTGCTACTCGGTGCTGCACTAATTCAACTGATAATTGCGCGGTCATGAAATGCTGCACCCAAACGAAATTTACGTCCTTTTTTTCACACAAATAGAGCTTTCTTTCTGTGTAATTTGATCACCTGTGCGCTTTTTATTTTTCACGCTATAAACAAAAAAAGGCCAAACATTTTGAAGAAAAACAATATTTTTTACTTTCAGCTATAAAAAATATATAGTAAACTCAAAGTTGGTTATAAATTTAAGCCAAAATGTATTCTGCTACATGTTTTTGGTAAAAAAAATCCCAATAAGTGTATATTGATTGCTTTGTGTGGAAGTTATAGCGTCTACAAACTATGGTATAAATACTGCAATTTACGCCATTTTTCTGCTATACAGTGCTGCGCTAGTTTAACGGACAATTGCGCGGTCATGCAATACGGTACATAAATGAAATTTACATCCTTTTTTTCCACACAAATTGAGCTTTCTTTCGGTGGTATTTGATCGCCTGTGCGGTTTTTATTTTTTGCGCTATAAAAAAAAAGGCTGACAATTTTGAGGAGAAAAAAAACAATATTTTGGACTTTATGCTATAAAACATGTCCAGTAAAAAAAAAAATGCAAAAATCAAATTTAGTCATAAATTTCTGCCAAAATGCATTCTGCGACATGTCTTTGCTAAAAAAAAATCCCAATACGTGTAAATTAATTGGTTTACGTGAAAGTTATAGCGTTTACAAATGGCGGGAAAGATACTGGGATTTTTAGGGGTTTTTTTTATACTAATAATGGCGGCCATCAGCGAATTATGGCTGCGATCAGCGAATTATGGCGGCGATCAGGGACTTATGGCGGGACTGCGGCGGACATTCTGACATTGGGGGGTACTGACTTGGGGTCACTGACATCCCCAAAAACACTAATACAGTGATCAGTGCAAAAAAAAAAACACTGACACTGTACTAATGGCAATGGGGAGGAAGGGGTTAACTTTAATTTTGCAGTGAAGGCTTATAGGAGTGAGGGGGAGTGTTTTACTAGGGGGCGGGGGTGTGTACTGGACGGGACAAGGCTGATCGAGAAAGAGAAACTGTTCTTTCTCGATCAGCTCATCCTCGAGCTGACAGGGAAGTGACAGACAGCACAGCTACTGCAGCTGTGCTGTCTGTCACTGTTTGCCGCCGATCGCCGGGAAACAGCCGCTAAGGACCGGCTGTGACCCGGCGACTCACATCTGCGGCGGTGATCGGCGGGACAGATAGGGCGGCGGCGCGCTTCGCGCGTGCCCCATTTGTTTACAAAACACACGTTTTAAAACGTGGTTTTGCCTGCGAGTGCCGCCCTGCCGCCGTATATCTACAGTGGCTGGGCTGCAAGTGGTTAAAATATGTTAGGGGAAGAAATGTAAGACAACACTGAAACAGTTGAAAGACAGCAGAGAGGAAGACAGGAGAGCAGGTAGCTTTAAAGGGTATTTACACATTTGTAGTCAAACTGGGATTGCACCTACTTTATATTTGTTACTTGTCTCTATTCACCTAGCTTAAAAAAAAAATTTTAAATTGCAGCCTACTTATTTTCGGTGCTACTTTCTGGAACTTCCAGCAGGGAACAATTCTACTTTGTTCTGTTTGCTGTTAGAGAGACTGGAAAGCTGTGTGTGCCACAATTCACCCTGTGTGTAATGTACAGGCAGATGTCATCTATTCACCTTGTCTGTCTTAAAGTGTTTGTACAGACTGAAGGTTCCCATATGGAAGAACAATATATTTGAAATATATCTTAAAAATATTCTTATCAAATATATTGCCATATATTTGAAATGCTACAATTTTGGCCATATTCTATATATATATATATATATACACACACACACACACACACACACACACACACACACACACACACACACACATATACATACTGCATGTTGAAATGCGTTTTTATTACAAAATATATGAAAAATATTTTTAAAAGTACATTTCAAGTATACTGTAAGTCTTTAAAAATACATATCTGCATTTTTGGAATGCATTTACAGATATATGTAAAAATATATGTTAAAATGACTTTTTTATATGTTAAAAAAATCTGAAGAATATATTTAAAAAATATATATTTTTAAAAAGTCTGTCTAACAGAATATATTTTTCTTTCATGTGGGTTTTTTTTACTTTCAGGCATTCTATTCATGAAGGTAACAAACTTCTGTGTGCTGCTCCCCCAACAGCCCCCTTAATACTCACCTGAGCCCCCTCTCAATCCAGTGCACGGGAGCATTAGCTGTCCTGGGTCTCTTTTTCCTCATTGGCTGACATTGGAGACACTGAACACTTACCAATGACTCCCTCTGCTATCAATTACAGCCAATGAGCCAATGCGAAGAGAGTGGGGGGAGTGAGGCTGAGATGTAGCTCTATGTGTCTTATGAAGACATGGAGCAAGGCTCAGGAGTGAGCACGCATCAGTGCCCCCATCGCATGTGGCTTGCAATTGAGGGCACTGGTAAAGGGGGAGGAGTCAAGAGCGCTGACCTGAGAAGAAGATCTGGGCTGCTATATGCAAACCTTTGCACAGAGCAGTATGACATGTTTGTTATATTTTTTAAAAAATTAAGTTTTAATATCGCTTTAATAAAGGGTTAAACCTTTAGGGGTTTGGCTTCTCCATTGTTTGTTATTGAGAACTGGACTGAGACAATCCCAGTTATTACGACTGATCATGCTGAGCTACTTGAGAAATTCTTGCAGTTAGTCATTTGAAAGGTAATGTATACTGTAACATAAAGTGAGGTTTCTGAAATTTTACTTCAAAAGTTGAAATACGCTTTAAAGTAAAAAGGTGCATAGAAAGTACAAAGGATTTAAAGCAGTATTAAACCCAAAATAAAAAATGTATTATATTGCAGCTTACCAAGCATTAGGTGTGGTGGCTGCATCCGTTTTCTTTTCTTTGGCTTGTTTACCTCTCTTTTCACTTGGTGATCTGGCCAGTAACACACCTCTGGAGGAATAAGTACAGGACACATCAGACAGCAGCATTAGCAGTGGTAAATGTATTAGCAGATTTAAATATGTTAACAAATTTAAATCATACTCCAGCTCACACTTTAAAATCAGTTACAGCAAACAGTGATTTTCCTTTTGGGATAAAGGTTTTACATGAAATAATAACCACTCTTGACAGTGTTAAATTGTCTGTCTCATTCATGTAAACTGATACACCCTGCTGGAGAGCTTGAGCTTTTAAAAAACTACAGACTTGCTGGCTGGATAATCAGATGAAAATAAAAGAAAAAAGCCTAAAAAAGGACCAATGCAACCACCACATATAAGAATTGGTAAGCTGCAATATAATAAATGTTTGTTTTTAAGTTTAATGCCATTTTAAAAATAAAGAGCTAAGGAAAATGGGTTCGAGCAATTAAGAGCAGGAAAGAGAGAGTCAGAATTGCAAGAGAAAGGGAATGAGAGACGTAAAGAGAAAGAACTGCAAATGAGGAAAGAAGAAATTAACAATTAAGGAGAAACCACCAAAAGGAAAAGCTTAAAAGTTTCACTTGCACCTTGTGCAGTGAGCATGTGATTAGCAAGCATGGCAGGTCCTCCATTGGTAGCCATAGGGGACAACTCTCTAACACCTGGCCTGAATTGGCAAACACGTAGGCAGACAAATGTTCTGTATTGATACAAACTTGTGAGCTGAATGTTCGATGAGCAGCATTTCAAATATATCTCAGGATATATTCTGAAAACTGTTTAGTAATAGTTTTTTTTACACTTCTGGTTCTGTCAAAATGTAGTCCTTCGGCTAGATGAGCATTGTGACCAAAGTAATGTTTCAGTGGTGTTGTAACTGATGCTGTTCGTTATAACCGGAGAATGTTACACTTTGGAGTGGAATTCAAGGCAGGTAATATAAAATTATAACTGCATGTAGCCAGGTGCTTGGCTAGAGAGAGAGAAAGAGCAAATCTAGGATATTGTGCTGCATTTGCTTTCTGTATGCTCTCCTCAGATTGTCATGGTGAATGGACTAGCACTATGTCCTCTCCACCCACCAAGGGCAGCTGGCAAGTTAAAGGAGCTCAAGAGACTTGTATGCTAGCCGCATTGGACTGTGGGATTTGAAGTTCCCAAGAGGTCATGCTGTGGAAGCCTATGGACCATTGGACTACAGTTCCCAAAATGGGACAGTGATAAGGGGGGAAAAGTGTTTGTATTTTTCCAAGCTTCAGCCCGAGGGACTTCTTCTTGAAGTGCGGGAGGAACATTCAGCTTTCTGTGTGCACACCATTCAGCCTAAAGCCAGTGGCCTTAGCCAGAGATTGAGGTCTTGAAATGTTGGGGATCAGAGAGGACGGACCTGTGGGGAGGGCACTGCTGCCTGAGACTGAGTGGTGGAGACTGAACACATAGGGACTAGACTAGCCACCTTTTACCACTGTATGCAGACTTCACTGGGACTATACTTATTTGCACCACCATAAAGACTGAGTCCCAATGCTAGCAGACTGAAGAACTAGGACAAAGTACTATCTCTTTAGATAAGTGCTCTGCAAGTATTTCACTTGCTGCCTATGGAAGGGGGTATCTCTGCAGTAGGACCTTGGTCTTAGCAGTCATTCTTAGAGTGCACACTAGCAGTACAGAACACAGGTTGCAGGAAAGTTATTACAGCACCATTTACCATTCTCGCTAACGTTATCAATGTCATTACTTTATGCTGATTTGAAGGTTACCAGGTATAGATCAGTTCAACTATACAGAGTTCCACACCAAACTGCTGCAAACTAGTGATCAGATTATCTAGCTAACTAGCTAAATTGTGAATTTTTGTATTGTTTAGTGTACGTCCCTAACCATGTCACCTAATTTATCCAATGTATTTTTAAATGAAATTGTTACAAATACCAACATTTGTCAGCACATTTGTTGAGAAAAACAACAAAACCTTCTGTGCCATCTATGTACCTTGCAGGAATTTTAACACACCTTGATGCAGATTTATATATTTTTGTATTCTGAAGAAAAAGCTATTTGTTTCACAATGTCCTTGCAAGTCTTATTCCTGAATCAGAGAGTCTGGTTCATTGTAATCAACTGATTCACTTTCAGTGTCTATCTCTTTGAAAGTATCTCACCAAAAACAAAACTCCTATTGCAGAGGATGCCTAAAAAGTTACTTGTGTTTTAATGCAGACATTGGGGCAAATCAGTAAGCCAAGTGCACAATGACATTTCCGGAGCTGTTCTGTACACCAATTTTGAACAAACTGCCTCTAGATTGCATATTGCATTGAATTTAAAATTTTTCTGAATATAAAGCCTTTTTAGTTTTAATATTTTGGCTGTACATTTACTGCTAACAAACCGTTCTAAACTTTCCTATGCATGCTATAAACTAAAATAGCAATGATGATATAGTCATAAATCAGTTAACATTTGATGTAAAAGGGAATTACATTTTACTCATAAGTGTAAAAGGAAGCTACAAATGAAAAAAATGATAAAATAAAACAAAAATATTAATTTATTATCATCTCTGCTTAATGAGAATATGAAGTCTGCAGTAAATGTCAAGGGTCTCATCAACTAATTGGATGAATTTGCTGCATGCCTTGAAGAGTTTTTAGATTTATTTTTAGCTAAAATACATGTATCATTTTCATATAATAATATGATCTACTTCTATCAGCAGGGAACAATTTGTTATATGTATTAAAAAGCCAGTACAATTACGTATTTAATTCCGTTGAAACCACTAAAAGATACATAAAATATATTGAGGGCAATTTTCTTGATCAATTTCGTGAGGGTCTTGCATATTTAATATTCTCTTCAAAATATTCTCTTGACATTGCATCTAGTAAACAGGGCCAGGACAGGGAGCAGAAGGGTCACCTTCCCTGGGTGCTGGCTGTATGTGTAGTTAGAGAGGTGGGGTGCGCTGAGAGTTCCCTTCTTACTGCCTCTCCATGACAGTAATGACTGTAGTGCAGTGCTGGGGGGGGGGGGTAAGCTCTACGTACTGGGGGCTTAGAGAAAATGATGTGCTGTGAGGTCACCCTCCTTCTGCATAAGTCCTGCAGTTGCAGGGGAAGCAATGGACTAGGAAAGTGGGGTGTGCTGAAGAAGTCTCTGGACTAGGAGGGGGGTGCAAAGGATTCCATGTGCTAGCAGAGGGGAATGTGCAGAAGAGGCCCTTGGACTAGGAGAGGTGTGGAGAGGAGTTCCTGAACTAAGGGATTGAGAGCCTGGAGGCCCTGGACTAAGAAAGGGGGAGCATGGAGGCCTTGCAGTAGGAAATCGGGTGCCTGGAGGCCTTGGATTAGGTCAAGGGGTACTTGGAGGATGCACAGACACAGCCGCTGCTCGCAATCTGAAATGTATGCAGGTGCACACACCCAAATGCATCCAGTGTTTGACCACACCCACAGTTTGGACACACCCACAATTTGGCGTAGTATGCTTCATGTGCTGATATATATATTTCCTTCTACCTTTTTTTTTTGGAGGGGTAGGGAAAAAAATTACGGCCCTGGGTGCCAAATGTGTAAGGTATGCCCCTGATGGAGGATGAACTTACTAGTGGTGTTTCTTCCAGCTACACCACCATAAGCAGGAGCAATTTTTTCCTTTCATTGATAGCACCAACATTTTGCAAATAGCTAATTTTTCTTCATAAATTTAGGCCAAAATGTATCCTACTACATTTTTGGAGTAAAAATAACCCAAAACAGTGTATATTATTTAGTCTGCATGAAAGCTATAGAGTCTACAAACTATGAGATATACTGTATATTTTAAAATTGATCAGCTGAGATCCTAAAATGCCAGATGCTGGTATGACTTATGACAGTGATCAGGATGCAGGTATGGCGGTGATCAGGACGCATGTATGGAGTGATCAGAACGTTGGTATGGGGTGATCAGGGTGCTGGTATGCGGTATGGCAGTGATCTGGATGCTGGTATGCGGTATGGCAGTGATCTGGATGCTGGTATGAGGTATGGTGGTGATCAAAACATTGGTATGGGGCATGGCAGTGATTGGAACATTGGTATGGAGTATAGTGGTGATCAGGATGCTGATATGGGGTACGGCGGTGATCAGGATGCTGCTATGAGGTATGGCAGTGATCAGGACACTGGTATGGAATATGGTGTGATCAGGATGCTTGTATGGGGCATGGAAGAGATCAGGATACTGGTATGGCGTTTGGGGTGATCAAGGTGCTGGTATGGCGGTGATCAGGGCGCTGGTATGGTGTATGGCGTTGATCAGGATGCCAGAATGGGGTATGGTGGTGATCAGAGCACTGGTGTGACATATGGCAGTGATCAGGATGCTTGTATGCCATATGGCGGTGATCAGGATGCTGGAATGGGATATGGGGATGATCAGGATGCTGGTATGGCATATGGCGGTGATCAGGGCATTGCTTTGAGGTATAGTGGTGACCAGGGCATTGGTATGGAGTATGGCGGTGATCAGGACACTGGCATGGCATATGGCGGTGATCAGGGCATTGGTTTGTGGTATGGTGGTGATTAGGACACTGGTATGGCAGTGATCAGGATATTGGTATGGTGTATGGCTGTGTTATTTTGAGCACTGGGACGGGTGACAGGGGCTTGCTGCATGTTTATTATTGACTAAAAAGGGTAACCCAATCTTTACTTTCAGGTTACTATGATTGGTCACAGCAATCACATGGTAAAACGCCATGTGATCGCCCAGAGACAGTGGTAATGTGATCCGCGCAGGAGCCACTGATGCGGACTGACGTACATGTATGTTAGCCCACATTGGCAAAGCTTACAGGCTGCCGTCTATAGGCAATGGTCAGGCGGGAAGTGGTTAAACTTTCACTGGTACTAATGAATTTCATGCCACAAACCAAACATTTGCCTCTCACCACTATTGGCCCTTTCATCACCTTCTCCATGCAATGAAGGGGATGGGGGGGGGGAGGAAGGCACAGTTTTCCCATCTTTGCCCAGGGAACTGGCTGACCTTGTCCTGGCAATACTGGTAAGTATATACAGAGTAAAATCAAAATTATTTGAGCCAATAGACGTAAAAGTTGAAAAGAGTAATTATAAATAAACCAAAAGGTTCATGTTTCAGCAGCTACTGCTTATAAATCAAAGTGGTCCTGTTAAACTAAGCTTACATTAAGGATTTATAATACTTATAATAACCTGCAGTGGTAATTCAGAAAAAAAATTGCCATTGTGGCATAAGTGGATATAAAAATACTTTGTAATCCATCTTTAGACAGGAGAAATATAATATGTTTGGGGAGTTAGTTTTTTTTTTACATTTTGGAGCTGAAATGGTATAAATCTCTTTATTAGTAAATTCTCCAACCAAGTATCCTATGTTCTTTATGTCATAATGCTGGAATATATCAATTCTTTAAAAGAATACTAAGGGGCTTACTGATGAAATGACAGTAAATCAATGCACATTCACTGATATGATCTCATTCCTAACAAATGGAAATTTCATATGAAGAACCCCTCCCTTGTCAAACGCACACAATCACACATAATTACTAATATACATTAACACATACCGAGGCCCAAACATTGTAAAAAAACTTCAGCAGTAAATTAAAATAAGGACCACATAGCATGTCAAAGTACTGTATGTTATCATGTCAAATGTGCTAATAATGTTTGTGCAAAAAAAACAAAAACATACTTAGGCAACCATAAGAAACTGTACCAGAATATGGTTAATATCTTTCTGATATCTTACCATTTTTTTAATACACTCTAATTATGAAGCTTATGCCATCTAGAGTATAAAATCATGCCAGTATGTCTTTTGCTAAACTACTTCAAGCCATTTCTATCCAATTATCCACAACATAGCATAATCATTCTGTATTCCCAATATAAACAATAGCAGGGTTAATTAGAGTTCTTGAGATAACACTGGAAGTGTGCACAAGACACAGGACTCTGGATTTCTGACATACTGGAATGCAACATTTTTTCTTTTATTTATGGAACAGAAATAATAAAGCTCTTTTATCTGTATATTTAACAGAATAAATGGTAGCAAATAAAATAAGTTCATTGTTAGGGTTTACATGCACTTTAAGGTTTATTGCATGTTTTAAGTACTGTATATTCTTTAAATCTAAAGTCTACAATTTCAGAAACATAATAAATGCATATTCATGATATAAAAAAGTAGGACTTTCAGTTACAGACATTTTCAAACAAACTACTTAGCAAGCTCAGTGTACATGCTTGCCAAATTTGAAAGAAGCAATAATAGCTGACAAGTCCAGAAAAACCATGCTTTGACTTGCACTATTTTGAATACAGAGAATCTCTCTGGACCTCTTACTCATGCCTCATATACCTTCATTGGCAGCTAGAATGCCTTATATATAGAAAAGTCAGTGAATACACATTTACAGGCTGCTACTGTGAAGAGAGGCTGGTCAGTGCTACCTTCTCCCTGGTCATACATGTTCACTCATGCAGGTTTCTAGAACCCTACTTGTGTGTCCCATGTATTAAATACTGCTCAGATATTTAATGTTGCATGTGTGATCTTACATGAAAACAAAACTGTTGTTAATAAATACCCTCCCGTTGGTTGTAGGCAGAAACGTAGTATTTTTTAGGTGGGTCCATTAGATTTTTACAAGCTAAGAATCTCCCACATCTCTTAAAGCCCTTTTCTTTAAATAAATTAATTTTTTAATAGTTAGGCTGAGCAATTACATTAGGAGCCACCCTTAATCTTAAATGATATGTTCACCTTTTACTAAAAAATAATAAATGCACATTTTTTGCAGGTAAAAAAAATGTGCATTTATTATTTGTTGTTGCAGGAGCCTGTAAACCATTGCACCAGTGATGCAGACCTGTCAGCATATCTGCTTGCCTGTACGGGATGTACAGGCAAGCCAGGGGTGGACTGACAACTCATGGGGCCCACGGGTAATAAGAGATAATGGGGCCACGTGTCCCCGCCTGCACTCAATCCACACCCACACAATGCCCCACCTACATCTTGCAGCTCAGATGCATAGAAGGGCCATTTAAATATTTACTTCATCAAAGACTGCATGAATGTTTCCAGCTTCTCTCCAGGAGAGGAGTGTGGAGGGTATGACAGTGGGTAGTATGTACAGGGAGAGGAATGCGGAGTGTATGGCGGTGGGTAGTATGTACAGGGAGATGAATGCATAGTGTATGGCATGGGGTAGTATGTGCAGGATGGAGTCAGTAGTTCTTTATTTTTATTTTACAATTTTGTGATTTTTTTTTTTACAGTTTAATGTTTTGTTATTTTTATGATTTTTTCAAAATGCTTTTGGGTGGCCAGTGGATGGTGTCAGTAGAGCAATGGCGTGGGTGTCAGAATTTGTAAATTGTTATTTATTTTTTTATTAATTTTTTTTATTATTTTTTTTTCACGATGAAGGAAATGAAGGAAGAAAGAAAAGGGAGGGAGGGAATGGATGGAGGAAGGAAGGAAAGGAAGGGAAAAAAATGGAGACAGGGAATGGATGGATGGAGGAAGGAAGGAAGGAAGGAAGGAAGGAAGGAAGGAAGGGAGGAAGGAAGGAAGGGAGGAAGAAAAGGGAGAGAGGGCATAGATGGAGGAAGGAAGGAAGGGATGGAGGGAGGCAGGGTTGGAGGGAGGAAGGAAGAGAGGGTGGAAGGAAGGAAATGGATGGAGGAAGGAATGAAAGAAGTGGTGGGAAGGAAGGAGGAAAAGGGAGGGGATGGAGGGAGGAAGGAAGGGGAGGGAGGAAAGAAAGAATGAAGGAAACGAAAAGAAGGGATGGAGGAAAAAATTAAGGGTATTAAGGAAGGGAATGGATGGAGGAAGGAATGAAGGAAGCCTGGAAGGAAGGAAAGGGAGGGAGGAAGGAAGTAAGAAAAGGGAGGGAGGGAATGTATGGAGGAAGGAAGGGAAGGAGTAAGGAAGGAAGAAAGGGAGGGAAGGAAGGAAGGGGAGAGGGGAGAGATGAAAGAATGTCCCCACCTACACTCAATCCACACCCACACAATGCCCCACCTACATATTGCAGCTCAGATGCATAGAGTGGGGTATTTAAATATTTACTGCAGCAAATACTGCATGAATGTTTCCGGCTTCCTTCCGTAGAAGCCACTGGGCATTTCCAGGTTTAAGATGGCTGCCATGTGGGAGACGTGAGAGAGAGAGGGGAGTGAGATAGAGAGGGGTTGAGAGAGGAGGGGTGAGAGAGAGAGAGGAGGAGGTGGAGTGAGAGAGAGAGGAAGGGGTGAGTGAGGAGGGGGTGAGGGGGCGGGGGAGTGAGAGAGAAACAGGGTGTTTTAAATTGCACTAACAATTGAGCATGGCTTAAAAGGGTGTGTGGTTAAATAGTGTCTGAGATTACTTACATAGTGCAGAATGTGGTAATGACCCCAACACCTCCACTAGGAGTTTCTCACGCTCCTGCACATCCCGCTCCCATGCCACCTTTCTCACCCTTCTCCTCCTCCTAGCCGCGGGGGACATCTCCCCGAATCCTGGTCCTCCTCCTCCCTCACCCGCTCAACACCCTCCCACCTCCACGTCCTACTGCAACCCCCACAACTTAGTATCTGTCCCCCTGCTCCCTAAAATCTCCCCCCCGTTTTCATGTGCACTCCTGAATGCCCGTTCGGTGTGCAACAAGCTTACCGCCATCCACGACCTCTTTGTTTCCCGCTCCCTCAACCTCCTAGCGATCACAGAAACCTGGATCCAGCCCACTGATTCTACCTCCCCTGCTGCACTCTCCTATGGAGGTCTCACCTGGACCCACTCACCCAGGCCTAACGGTCGTAAAGGTGGTGGGGTTGGTCTGCTCCTGTCACCGCAGAGCACCTTCCGAGTCCTCTCAAACCCCCCCTCCCTATCCTTCTCCTCCTTTGAGGCCCACTGCCTCCGACTATTCTCCCCAACCCCCCTGAAGATTGCTGTGATATACCGGCCTCTTGGATCCATACCCCGCTTCCTGGATGACTTCTCCTCCTGGCTACCCTTCTTCCTCTCCTCTAAGCTACCCACCATAATTCTTGGGGATTTCAACATCCCTGTCAACCTCGACAACCCGGACACAGCCCGTCTCCTCCACCTAACCTCCTCCTTTGCACTTGCACAGTGCATACAATCCACCACCCACTCCGACGGAAATATCCTGGACCTTGTCTTCTCCAACCGCTGCGCTCCCCACAACCTCACTAACACCCCCTTCCCTCTCTCTGACCACAACCTGATCACCTTCTCTATCTCCTCGTCCTCCAACGCCTACCCCTCCAAATGTCACACTACTACCAGCCGGAACCTCCGCAACCTTAACCCTGTCTCCCTCCACTCTGCAGCTGATCAACTCCACGACCGCATCCTCCCCCTGTCCTGCCCCGACTTGGCTTTGACCGCCTACAACAATGCGCTCTCAACAGCCCATGACTCACTAGCGCCTTTAACCACATGCAACATCAGACCCCGACCGCTCCAGCCCTGGCAGACTGATCACACCAAAACCCTCAAACGACAAAGTCGTGCCCTGGAGCGACTATGGCGCAAAACCAAATCCCAACAAGCCTTCACCCGCTATAAATCTGCCTTCCGCACCTACACCTCCTCCCTCCATGCTGCCAAACAGGCCTACTTCTTGACCCTCATCAAGGCCCTCTCCTCCAATCCTCGCCGACTCTCTCTGCCTTCAACTCTCTACTCTCTCCACCCCCACCTCCACCCAGCACCTCACTCACTGCCCTTGAGATTGCCAATCACTTCAAAAACAAAATTGACACAATTCGCAAGGACATTGCCGCAACTCACATGCCCTCTCAACCCGTCCCCTCTCACACAGCTACCCCCTTATCCCCCCTCCCCCTCGACATAACCCGCAGGGACTTCGTCGCTGCTCAAACTCTCTCCAACCCCCTTCACCCTCACTCAGCTACCCCCTCATCACCCCTCTCCCACGGCCCCACCACTGCTCTGACCTCCTCTTCCACCCCACCCTACATCCCTCATACTGAAGCTCCCCCAACACTCCACACCTTTGACCTTACTACCATCGAGGAAGTCTCCAAGATCCTCTCTGATGCCCGCCTCACCACCTGCCCCCTCGACCCTATCCCCTCACAACTCCTATGACCTTCCTCCTCCTCCATCCTATGCTCCCTCACCCACATCTTCAATCTCTCCCTCTCCTCAGGCACTTTCCCCTCCCCTCTGAAACATGCACACATCACCCCCATACTTAAAAAGCCCTCCCTGGACCCCAATGACCCGAACAACCTCAGACCCATCTCCCTGCTCCCATTTACATCTAAACTCCTCGAGCACCTAGGCTACACCCGCCTATGCTCTCACCTCAACGACAACAACCTCCTCGATCCCCTACAGTCCGGCTTCCGTCCCCTACACTCCACCGAAACTGCCTTACTCAAACTATCCAACGACCTGCTAACCGCCAAAGCTAATGGCCATTATTCAGTGCTCCTACTCCTTGACCTCTCTGCGGCCTTCGACACAGTCGACCACCCCCTCCTCCTCAAAAAACTACACTCCCTCGGCCTCAGAGATTCTGCTCTCTCCTGGCTCTCATCCTACCTGTCACAACGCTCCTTCAGCGTTACCTATAATGCTACCACCTCCCCCTCACTCCCCCTCTCTGTTGGGGTCCCTCAAGGCTCTGTCCTCGGACCCCTTCTCTTCTCCATCTATACCTCCTCCCTTGGCCAACTCATACACTCTCATGGCTTCAACTACCACCTCTATGCCGACGACACACAAATCTATCTCTCAACCCCCCACCTCACCCCCTTGGTCTCAGCCCGAATCACACACCTACTGAGCGACATATCAGACTGGATGTCGCTCCACTTCCTTAAATTGAACCTCTCCAAAACCGAGTTTCTTGTCTTCCCCCCAGCCCGGACACCACCCCCCATTGATTTCTCCGTCACATCCAACAACGCTACCATCAAACCCGCCCTGCAGGCCAGAGTACTGGGTGTCATTCTGGACTCCAACCTATCCTTCCAGCCCCAAGTCCAATCTTTAACAAACTCGTGCAGACTCCACCTCCGCAACATCGCCAAAATCCGCACGTTCCTAACCCCAGAAACCACTAAACAGCTCATCCACTCCCTCATCATATCACGACTCGACTACTGCAACTCCCTCCTCACTGGCCTGCCTCGCCGCTGGCTATCCCCACTTCAGTCGATCCTGAATACGGCTGCCAGACTCATTCACCTTTCCAACCGCTCTGTCTCCGCCACCCCCCTCTGCCAATCCCTCCACTGGCTTCCGATTGCGCAACGGATCAAATTCAAAATCCTAACGCTGACGTACAAAGCTGTCCACCATACTGCCCCGTACTACATCTCTGACCTAATATCCAAGTACCGCCCAGCACGCACACTCCGCTCCTCACAAGACCTCCTTCTCTCTAGTTCCCTGGTCTCCTCCTCCCATGCCCGCCTCCAGGACTTCTGCAGGGTGTCACCCATCCTCTGGAACTCCCTGCCCCAACCCATCAGATTATCACCTACTCTGCTCTCCTTTAGGCGCACCCTGAAAACCCATCTCTTCAGGGAAGCCTACCCCACCTATAAAAGATAGTTATTAAGAGGTTGTAAAATGATTTATCATGTCACCCAATATTTGGTCTCCATTCAGTAGCCAAAAGAGGCATTCAAAAAAAGGGGGATTTGTGAAAAGAAATTCACAGAGAAAGCGGCTACATTATGAACAGAACGTGACACTCAGAAAAAATTTCCAAAAATTATGCTTTATTACACATATATAAATATGACATATGGGCGTTCGCCCTGGTTTACCATCACCTCAGTATGAGACAATACACACAGACCTAAAACCATATAAAATGACATCAAGACCGGTCTAAATGCATGTGCAACAGAAAAAATGACTGCAGGAGTCTAATGTCCCTGTAGCACAAACACATAGGTGAACACTTCCCAAAAGAGGTGTATCCAAAAATTATACGATAGGCATACCATAATGTTAATTATTATATGTAGAACAATACCATTATGGTGAATCCCAATCAGGGAATCCAAAAATTGTACTATGGAAAAATATCACATATATACAATGCAGCAAGCACAATAGGCGTCAAGAAGAGAACAACAAGCCTCAGGCCTGTATGGGGGGAGACATAAATGTCAAATATATGATGCAATTCATTCCTGTGCCGGCACAAGTGGTTGGGGCCCATTCATCTGTAATATAAACAGCTGTATCCTAGAGCTCTTGAATGAAATAATGCCCCATTTATTCCCAGGGTGGAAGAAAAGATGCAAAAAGCAGCACTCTGCTAGAAATGGTATCTTCACCACTATATGTGGACTACACACCACCTTTCGTAGGGAAAACAGGACATATCCCAAAAGATCTTCTGCCCGTTGAGATATATATGGTATATCCTGTATCCTATACAAAGCACCATGATGTCCCCATCCTGTAGTGAGATAAATGATATGTGGGAAGTCACTGACAGAGTATACACTCATTAAGATATATAGGTCATATAGATCACAGAGGACCATATATCTAATGTCCTGTAACAGTCCACTCACCACCAGTGCTGTGGGTATTAGGAATGAAAAAGATGTCCTTCATGGGTACTGCCATACACGGCCACAGAGGCCTAGGAACCACCGCTGACATCCGCCGATATACCGCGGGTTCCAGCCCCTTCTTGGCGCTTGTGCTGCTCACACTTGCCTCATGGCATATGAAGATGGCTTCCTCCTTATGGGTCAGCGTGCGTTCCACCTAATGCGCATGACCGGAAGTGACGTATCTGACGTATGACGTCAACGCGTTTCGCCGATGGGCGTATCTCACTCAGCTTCGTCAGGACCAAACTTTTGGGAAGTGTTCACCTATGTGTTTGTGCTACAGGGACATTAGACTCCTGCAGTCATTTTTTCTGTTGCACATGCATTTAGACCGGTCTTGATGTCATTTTATATGGTTTTAGGTCTGTGTGTATTGTCTCATACTGAGGTGATGGTAAACCAGGGCGAACGCCCATATGTCATATTTATATATGTGTAATAAAGCATAATTTTTGGAAATTTTTTCTGAGTGTCACGTTCTGTTCATAATGTAGCCGCTTTCTCTGTGAATTTCTTTTCACAAATCCCCCTTTTTTTGAAAGCCTACCCCACCCCCTGCTAACTTGCCGACCTCCTCCACTCTTCCTACCACTCCATCCCCCACAGCTATCTCCTCCTGTGCCACCATCCCCTCCCTCCTAGATTGTAAGCTCGAAAGAGCAGGGCCCTCGATCCCCTCATGTATCGCATTGTATTGGTATTGTTCTGTCACATGTTCTGTCTCCCTTTGTAATGTACAGCGCTGAGCGAACTATTGGCGCTTTATAAATACTGTATAATAATAATAATAATAATAATAGGGAATGTACAGTGTGGAGTGTATGACAGTGGGTAATATGTACAGGGAGAGGAATGTGGAGTGTATGGCAGTGGGTAGTATGTACAGGATGATGTAAGTAGTTCTTTATTTTTATGCTTTTGGGTGGCCAGTGGATGGTGTCAGTAGAGCAATGATGTGGGTGTCAGACTTTTTTATTTTGTATTATTTAATTTTTTAATAATTTTTTCCAATTAATTTTTGTATTATTTTTTTCACAATGATTTTGTGGGGGCAATGAACAGTGTCAATAGGTAGTGAACAGGGAGCACTAGTATATGTTGGGCTGTCATTAGATTGGGATGAATAAAACAGAACCTGTACCCTCTTATATCAGAACGAAGGAAATGGATGGAGGAAGATATGAAGGAAGGAAGGAAATGGATGGAGAAAGATATGAAGGAAGGAAGGAAAGAAATGAAATGAAAAGAGGGGAGGGAGGAAGTAAGTGGTGGGAGAAGAGAGAAAGTAAGGAAGGAAAAAAAAAGGGAGAGAGGGCATGAAGGAAGGAATGAAGGAAGTGGTGGGAAAGGAGGAAATGGGAGGGAGGGAATGGATAGAGGGAGGAAGGAAGGGGAGGGAGGAAGGAAAGAAGGGGAGGGAGGAAAGAAGGAAGGAAGAAAATGAAAAGAGGGGATGGAGGAAGGAAGGGAAGGAAGAAAAGGGAGGAAATGTAGAAAGGGAATGGATGGAGGAAGGAATGAAGGAAGGGGAGGGAAGGAAGAATGGAAGGAAGGAAGAAAAAGGAAGCAAGGAAGGGAGGGAAGGAATGAAGGACAGAGGGGATAGAGAGGAAAGAATGAAGGGAGGAAGCAAGGGAAGGAAGGAAGAAAATGGAGGGAGGAAGGAAGGAAGGGAGAGAGGGAGAGAGGAAATGGATGAATGAATGAAGGATGGAGGAAGGGAGGCAGGGATGGAGGGAAGGAAGCAAATGAAAGGAGGAGATGAGGGAAGGAAGGGGAGGAAGAAAGGAAAGGAAGGAAATGGATGGAGGAAGATATAAAGGGGAGGGAGAGAGGAAGGGAATGGGTGGAAGAAGATATGAAGGGGAGGGAAGGAGAGAGGAAGAAATGAAAATAGGTGAGGGAGTAATGAATGAAGGAAGTGGTAGGCAAAGAGAGAAAGGGAGGGAAGGAGGAAAGGAAGGAAGGAAAAAAGGGAGAGAGGGAATGGGTGAAGGAAGGAAGAAAGGAAGGAAGGAAGAAAGGGGAGGAAGGCAGGGATGGAGGGAGGAAAGGAAGAGAGGGAGGAAGGAAGGAAATGCATGGAGAAAGGAATGAAGGAAGTGGTGGGAAAGAAGGAGGAAAAGGGAGGGAGGGAATGGAGGGAGGGAGGGAGGGAGGAAGGAAGGAAATTAAGGGAAGGAAGGAAATGGAGGAAAATATGAAGGAAGGAAGGAAATGGATGGAGGAAGATAGGAAAGAAGGAAGGAAGGAAAGAAATGAAATGAAATGAAAAGAGGGGAGGGATGAAGGAAGTGGGATAAGAGAGAAAGGGAGGAAGGGAAGGAAGGAAAAAAAGGGAGAGAGGGCATGGAGGAAGGAATGAAGGAAGTGGTGGGAAAGAAGGATGAAATGGGAGGGAGGGAATGGATAGAAGGAGGAAGGAAGGGGAGGGAGAAAGGAAAGAAGGGTAGGGAGGAATGAAGGAAGGAAGAAAATGAAAAGAGGTGATGGAGGAAAAAATGAAGGGGGGGGGGGATGGAGGAAGGAAAGTAAGGAAGAAAAGGGAGGGGATGTAGAAAGGGAATGGATAGAGGAAGGAATGAAGAAAAGGGGAGGGAAGGAAGAATGCAAGGAAGGAAGGAGCAAGGAAGGGAAGGAATGAAGGACAGAGGGGAGAGAGAGGAAGAATGAAGGGAGGGGATGGAGAAAAAGGAAGAAAGGAAGGAAGGAAGGAAGGGGATAGAGGGAATGGATGGATGAAGGAAGCGAGGCAGGGACGGAGGGAGGTAATGAAGGAAATGAAAGGAGGAGAGGGAGGAAAGAATGAAGGGAGGAGATGGAGGAAGGGAAGGAAGAGAAGGAAGAGAAGGGAGGGGAGGGAGGGAGGAAGGAAATGGATGGAGGAAGATATGAAGGGGAGGGAGGGAGGGAGAGAGGAAGGAAATGGATGGAGGAAGATATGAAGGGGAGGGAGGGAGGGAGAGAGGAAGGAAATGGATGGAGGAAGATATGAAGGGGAGCGAGGGAGGGAGAGAGGAAGGAAATGGATGGAGGAAGATATGAAGGGGAGGGAGGGAGGGAGGGAGAGAGGAAGGAAATGGATGGAGGAAGATATGAAGGGGAGGGAGGGATGGAGAGAGGAAGGAAATGGATGAAGGAAGATATGAAGGGGAGGGAGGGAGGGAGGGAGGGAGAGAGGAAGGAAATAATGAGAGGGAGTAAGGAAAGAAGGAAGGAAGAAATGAAAATAGGGGAGGGAGTAATGAATGAAGGAAGTGGTAGGCAAAGAGATAGGGAGGGAAGGAGGAGAGGAAGGAAAGAAAAAAGGGAGAGAGGGAATGGATGAAGGAAGGAAGGATGGAAGGCAGGGATGGAGGGAGGAAAGGAAGGAAGGAAGGAAGGAAGGAAAGAAGGAAGGAAGGAAGGAAGGAAGGAAATGCATGCAGGAAGGAATGAAGGAAGTGGTGGGAAGGAAGGAGGAAAAGGGAGGGAGGAAGGAAAGAAGGAAGGAAATAAATTAAAAGAGGGGATGGAGGAAACAAATGAAGGGAGGGGATGGAGGAAGGAAGGAAAGGAAGAAAAGGGAGGGAATGTAGGAAGGAATGAAGGGGAGGGAAGGAAGAATGGAAGGAAGGAAGAAAAGGGAGGCATGGAATGTATGGAGGAAGGAAGGAAGGACAGAGGGGAGAGAGAGGAAAGAATGAAGGGAGGGGATGGAGGGAGCAAGTGAAGGAGAAAAGGAGAAAAAGGAAGGGAGGGAGGGAGAAATGGATGGAGGAAGGAAAGGAGGGAGGGAGGGAGGGAGAGAGAGGAAAAGAAGGAAGGGTGAAAAGGGAAAGAGGGAATGGATGGATGAATGAAGGAAGGAGGGAGGGGGGCAGGGACAGAGGGAGGGAAGGAAGGAAATGAAAGGAGGAGAGGGAAGAACAAATGAAGGGAGGGGATGGAGGAAGGAAAGGAAGGAAGAGAAGGGAGGGAGGGAATAGATGGAGGAAGGAAGGAAGGAAGGAAGGAAATGGAGGAAGGAATGAAGGAAGTGAAGGAAAGGAAGGAAGGAAGAAATGGGAGGGAGGGAATGGATTGAGAGAGGAAGGAAGGGGAGGGAGGGAGGAAGGAAATGAAAAGAAGGGAGGGAAGAATGAAGGGAATGAAGAAAAAAGGAGGGAGGGAATGATTGGTGGAAGGAAGAAAGGAAGGAAGGAAATGGATGGAAGAAGGAATGAAGGAAGTGGAGGAAAAGAAAGAAGGAAGGAGGAAAAGGGAGCGAGGGAATGGATGGAGAGAGGAAGGATGGAAAGAAGGGGAGGGAGGGAAAGAGGAAGGAAGGGGAGGAAGGAAGGAATGAAGGAAGGGGACAGAAGGAAGAGAGAGAGAGAGGAGGCAGGGAAATGAAAGGAGGGGAGGGAGGAAAGAATAAAAGAAGGAGATTCAGAAAGGAAAAAAAGGGAGGAAGGGAATGAAGGAAAGGAATGGATTGAGTAAGGAATGAAGAAAGAGGAGGGAAGGAAGTATGGAAGAAAGGAGAGGGAGGAAAGGAAGGACATAGGGGAGAAAGGAAATAATGAAGGAAGGGAAAGAAGAAAAGGGAGGGAATGGATGGAGGAAAAAAGTAAGGCAGGCAGGGAGGAAGGAAGGAGGGGAGGGAGGGAAAGGTTGGAGGATGGAAGGGGAGGGGAGGAAGGAAAGGAGGAGAGGGAGAAAAGGAAGGAAGGAAGGAAGGAAGGAAGGAAGGAAGGAAGGAAGGAAGGAAGGAAATGGATGGAGAAAGGAATGAAGAAAGGGGAGGGAAGGAAGTATGGAAGAAAGGAGAGGAGGGAGGAAAGGAAGGACATAGGGGAGAAAGGAAATAATGAAGGAAGGGAAAGAAGAAAAGGGAAGAAGGGAATTGATGGAGGAAAAAAGGAAGGGAGGAAGGAAGGAAGGAGGGGAGGGAGGAAGGAAGAAAGAAAAAGGGAGGGAATGGATGGAGGAAGGAAGGAAAGGAAGGAAGGAAGAAAGGGAGGGAGGGAGGGAGGGAGGGAGGAAATGAAAGGAGGAGAAGGAGGAAAAAATGAAGGGAGGTGAGGGAGGGAGGGAATAGTTGGAGGAAGGGAGGAAGGAAAGAAGGAAATTAAAAGAGGGGAGGGAGAAAAGAATAAAGGGAAAGGATGAAGGAAGGAACGATATGGATGGAGGAAGGAATGGAGGTAGGGAAGGAAGTAAGCAGGGGCGGAAGGAATAAAAGGGAGGGAAGGAATGGATGGAGCAAGGAACTAAGGAAGGGAGGAAGGAAGGAAAGAAAGGAAGTAAGAAAATGGAGCCAGGGAATGGATGGAGGAAAGAAGGAAGGAATGAAGGAAGAGGAGGGAGGAAGGAAGGAAGGAATGAAGGAAGTGGAGAAAGGGAGGGAATATATGGAGTAAGGCAGGGACGAAGGAAGGGAGGGAAGGGAGAGAAGGAAGAAAGAAAGGGAGGGAGGAAGGAAATGAAAGGAGGAGAAAGAGGAAAAAAAAAGAAGGGAGGGGAGGGAGGGAATAGTTGGAGAAAGGGATGAAGGAAATAAGGGAAGGAAGGAAATTAAAAGAGGGGAGGGAGGAAAGAATAAAGGGAATGGATGAAGGAAGAAAGGAAATGGATGGAGGAAGGAATGAAGGAAGGGAGGGAGGAAAGGAAGGAAGGAGAGGAGGGAGGAAGGAAGAAAAAAAAAGGGAGGGAGGGAATGGATGGAGGAAGGAGGGAAAGGAAGGAAGGAAGAAAGGAAATGTATGGAAGAGGGAATGAAGGTAGGGAAGGGAACAGGAGGAAGGAAGGAAGAAAGTGGAGGGAGGGAATATATGGAGGAAGGAAGGGAAGGAAGGAAAGGAAGGAAGGAAATGAAAGGAGGAGAGAGAAGAAAGAATGAAGGGATGGGATGGGGGAAGGATGGAAAGGAAGAAAAGGGAGGGAGGGAATGGGTGGAGGAAGGAAGGAAGGGGAATGGATGGAGGAAGGAATGTAGGAAGGGGAGGGAAGGAAAGAAGAAAAGGGAGGAGGGAATAAAGAAACTAAATGAGGGAAAGAAGACGGATAGAAGAAAGGAGGGGAGGGAAGAAGGAAGTAAGAAAATGGAGGGAGGGAGGGAATGTATGGAGGCTGTAAGAATAAAATCTACGCAGTCCCAAGAGTAAAGTTAGTAAACACACTTAACCAATTATGGGCCTACCTAGGGATGTGTTATACTTCTGTGTACCTTAGGCAAATAGTAAATCCCTAAAATTCTTTTAAAAGGAGAGCATAATTGAATAAAACCTACTGAATAAAACCCCACTGTTATGTCATTTACAAATAGATTCATCATTTCCTTTCTATCTTTATTGGTTGAATTTGTTTTTAAAACTGTATATGCAGATGTGTTTGATAACAAACAGTTCATGTCTATATGATAATCATCTTTATTGAGGACCACAGCCCCTTCACCTTTATCAGCTTGGGGTATCACAATATCTTTTCTCTTGGACAACTTTTCTATTCCAAGTTTCATAATATTATCATATTTTTTGGTTGATTTGATGTTCTTAATGTCATCCAAGAAGCATTGTGTAAAGGTTTCAATAAAATATTTATTATTAATATTATAATATTATTAATGGGACAAATAAATACAGAACAGTTAGGCCTCATGCACACTAGATGCCTAGAAGCTTTAAAGACCTCCAAAGTAAAATCTCTGGCACCTCCACATGCTAGTGGAGCCACAAGTGAATAGATGTACAAAGCCCTGAATGTGTGTACGGAGATATGCTGTGCATGCATGTAATTCCTTTTTAAGAATTAATCATTTTAAAACTAAGCAGATATAAAAATGACAGACTTATCTTTTATGTTTTCTGTTTAATTTTCCTAGCTTTTTAGCATATGTTATTATTTCTGCAGTCTCCTGGTTTTTGGGTGGAGCACGCCTGTAGTCAGGTGCCTACTTTATGTAATGGGTATTTGTATTAAACCTTGCTAGTGTTCTGTCATTTCAAGTTTTGGCTGATGCATGCAGTGGTTGGGTCATTATTTGACCCAGATTCCTCTGCATGTGTGTTCCTTTCCCTTGTGAAGGGCATATATACAGAGGAACTGACTCTGTGAAAGAAGTCCAATGTGGGAAGCATACAGTGAAGATCTGTGCTATCATGTAAGCTCTTCTTTAGGCTGCAACCTACTCCAACGGAACCAATTCTTAGGGTGACCACTCGTATTGGACTTTGTTGCTTTGGACTACTGCACCTTAAAGTATGGGCGGCACCACTCACCTAATGCATCATTATTCCTAAGCTCCACTAGGGACACCACAGTTGACCTTTTATGGTTATGATGTGAAGTAGTAGCAGCCAGCAGAAGCAGGTGGTGGTGGCAGCTGACTGAGGCCCTGCTGGTGAAGGAATGAGTGTATTTCATGTACCTCACCTAGTTGCTTGGTCTCCATCATGGAGTCTGCTGTGGTACAGAGCTTGCCTAGGGACCTAGCCTGGGGTCACAAGTGTAAGGCCTTGTGAACCTACAGTATGGTGCCTTCCCTGTGTGCCCAAAAGGCAGAATCAAATAAAATTGAGAGTGTGAATGAAAAGATCACAGTGTTAAGTAGAGATGTGAGAAGGCTGGTAGAGTTTAGGACTTGCTCAGCATTGCTTGCTGTCCATTTGTTGGGGCAGTCAGAAACAGAGCTATCCACTGGCTGAGGTGGGGAGGTGATCCTTCAGTATGTGTGTGGGGTGAAGGTATAAAATTGGCCTCCAGCCTGAAGTTTGCTAATGCCATGCCTGCACAGAGCAGAGAATCAGAGTGCTACTTTAATGGTTCGTAGGCTGTGTGGCGTCAAAGCTGCAATATGTTAGAACTTCCCAGCACATCTGTCCCTTTAACAGAGCAGACCAGTCTCCTGGATGGGTGTGATCTGTTAGAACCTCCCAACACACCTGCCCCTTCTACAGTGGCTATACCAAGTTTGTCAATCCCTCCGCTGGCTTCCCATTGCCCAACGGATAAAATTCAAAACACTAACACTGACATATAAAGCCGTTCATAACACTGCCCCAAATTACATCACCGATCTTGTCTCTAAATATCACCCAAACCGTACTCTCCGCTCCTTGCAAGACCTCCTGCTCTCTAGCTCTCTTGTCTCCTCCTGCCATGCTCGTCTCCAGGACTTCTCCTGAGCTTCCCCCATCCTCTGAAACTCCCTACCCCGATCTATCAGACTATTGCCTACTCTGCTCACTTTTAGGCACACTCTGAAAACCTCTCTCTTCAGGGAAGCCTACCCCGCACTCAGCTAATACTGGAATCCTCTACTCTTCCAGCCACCCCATCCCCCACAGTCATTACCTTTTGTACCACTATCCCCTCCCTCCTAGATTGTAAGCTCCAAGGAGCAGGGCCCTCAAATCCCTCTTGTATTGAACTGTATTGTTACTGTACTGTCTCCCACCATAATGTAAAGCGCTGAGCAAACTGTCGGCGCTATATAAATCCTGTATAATAATAATCTGTATATCACAGATGTTTTCTCCGCTACTCACACTGTCCTATGAGTGTGCCATCATAGCTGTCCTAGACAACCTCTGGCTCCATCACTGAGCTCCTTGGAGGTTCCCAGGAACATTTCTAATGCCTTACCCATCATTGCTAGGGGAGAATACATTTCTATAATCATAGCATTTAATCTGTATATCACAGATGTTTTCCTCGCAGGGTCTGTATATCACAGATGTTTTCCTCGCTGCAGTCATTTTTATGGTAATGTATTTATCACCAGCATTTTGATCTCTAATGGACTACCCTCGCCCATTACCAATTTATGCTGGTGATACATTTAATACACAGTTGATCACCTTGCAAGATGCAGTCTTGCCCAAAAGAGCAGTTCCACAGTTGTCCTGCGAAACTTCAAACCTCCGAAACTGTGGGCTTCTGAGAGGTTTCCAGGCACACCTCTGTTGCAACTAATGCTGATACTAGAAAATAGCACACATACCTCAGTGGTCTACCCTATTATATCTGTCCCAGTATTCTGTGGGACTAGTTCAGGAATATGCAGATAAAGATTTCAAAATTAGAACTTAGCATCGCTGTAGGTTTAGCTTTAACCCTTGCCTTTTTTATTGTACAGGGCACTGCACAGTGGCAAGTCAAGCCAGGTTGGTCCAACTGTTCTGCTTCTCGGTGACTGGCCACTTCCCCTAAGTGGCCACATGGTGAAATAGGCTTCCTGTGCCCTACAGGCACAGTGGGTTTTTCCTCTCCAAGGGCAACAGCAAACACCTTTGCACAACCACCAAGGCAGGTAATCTAGACCTCTAACCCTTCCAGTTACCTGGTACAGCATAATACAGAGAACACTTGGGAACAACACACTCACACTCACTGCCACAGCTTTGGCCTTACAGGGAGGCACTTTCTCCAGTTGCTAGGAGAGATAGCTTTCCTTTAGCATAGGCTTGCCAGCATCCACAGTCATGCTCCAACGTCCAAGTAGAATCTTTACTTTTCACTTATATTCATCCCAGCTTTGTCCCATTAGACTGTAAGTTACTCTTAGCAAAATGGGTTGCAATAGTTCTGACAAGCAATTTCTAGGCCAGGCCTTCCATGCAGCAACTCTATCAAATTTGTCCAGTAAGTTATCAACATTATCCAAAGGCCGCATAGGTAGTATGAAGTCAGCTGCACAGATTGCACCCTCATTGTCACTAGCAACAGTCTCCTGCATCTTGACCATTGGCTCTTGCTCTGAACAGTCTGCTGGCTTTGCTTTCTCTGGAGCTGAGGTCACCTCTTATTTGGCTGTGAAGTGGTGCCAAAGCCTGCTGGCAAACATTGGAGAACTCTCATGCTTGGCCAATACATGTGGAGACATCCTCTCTAGTCACACATAATTTACACAGTTTGATGGTTTGAGTGGGGACCTGGAAGATCTCAGCACTGCTGCCCTCATCAGAACAACACTATTCATATAGGGGAAATCTAACTCAATAGCAGTAGCATTTTCCAGTGAGTCCACAAAAGCCAGCACTGTGTTTCAGGGCTTGTCAGCCCACTTTTATTTTACATTAGCATTTCCACACAGATGTTTAAGCTTCAAACAACATTAAAAACAAAAACAGAAAATGGATAAAACATCAAAGCTCCTAGCTCCTTCTCTTTGCATGGTCACTGCTCAGGCCTTTTGCCTTGGTCCTTCAGCCTAATTATTATTAAAATTAGAGTTGGGCTTGATGTTCAAGTCGAAAGTAAGTTCAGATTGAACATCGGCGAACACAAAACAGTAAGGGTGTTCAGCTGATTATTCGCCCACCGTGTTCCACAATGCACTGTGCCCTGACAGCACATTGTGATTGGCCAAAGCAATGCACCTTACCACAGGTCAGGTGCAATGCTTTGGCTAATCACAGCACATTATGATGTCACAAGGGAGTGGGGTCACCCGGTTTATGTCACTGGGTGAACCCGTCCCCTAGATATTTTAGAACTGTCAGGCCGGCGCAGCTGTCAGATGGCGGGAGACAGCATTTTTTTTTCTTTTTTCGGGTCGGCGGTGGCAGTGAGCATTGTGATTGACGTTGGATCTACTTCAGGGGACTTTAAATTTTTGTTTTTAATAAATTACTTATTAAAAACTGTCTTCTGTCATTTTTTACACTACACTTTTTTTTTGTGAATGAGTAGTGGTACCATATACCCCATACTTATTCACATGGGGGGAGGGATCTGGGGGTCCCCTTGTTAAAGGGGCTTCCAGATTCCAATAAGCCCCCTGCTCGCAGACCCCCACAACCACTGTGGGGAAGAATCCTCCCTGCCCCAAAGCACCCCACCATGCTCTGAAAAGGGTCTGGTATGGATTTTGGGGGACCCCCATGCCATTTTTTTTATTTTGGCTTGGTATAGATGTGGGGGACCCCATGACATTTTTTTGTTAATTTTTTAATTGCCGGCAAGCCTTTTTACATTCAGTGGTCAGCGGGAAACCCTACTGACAGTTTAAATATTAAATAATGTTTTTATTACTAAAATACTGCATGAGTTAATAATATAACTCATGCAGTATTTTAGTAGCTGTGCGATACCTTACTGCATACTCAGATGTGGTAAGATACTGCTTCGTGAATTGTCCCAGTTTGAAGCTCGTGGGCAAACTTTCATAAAGTTTGAATGTTCGACCACAAACCAAACAGGCGGGTGTTTGGCCCATCACTGGCGTTCATTTTGTATGGGCTCAGATCATACTGGAAACGTATCGGCGAGTACTTGAGCACGGTACTCACTGGTAAAAAATGGGTATCAGTGCATCCCTAATATATATATATTTCCAAAAGTATTGGGACACCCCTCAAAATCATTGGATTCAGGTGTTCCAATCACCTCCATGGCCACAGGTGTAAAAAAAACAAGCACCTAGGCATGCAGACTGCTTCTACAAACATTTGTGAAAGAATGGGTTCTCTCAGGAGCGCAGTGAATTCAAGAGTGGTACTGTGATAGGTTGCCTCCTGTGCAATAAGTACACCCGCAAAATTTCCTTGCTACTAAATATTCCACGGTCAACTGTTAGTGGTATTATAACAGAGTGGAAGCAACTGAGAAAAATAGTAACTCTTAAAAGCCATGTAAAATGAAAGAGCGGGGTCAGCACATGCTGAAGCACACAGTGCACAGAAGTCACCAGTTGCCTGCAAAGTCAATAGTTAAAGACCTCCAAACTTCATGTGGCCTTCAGATTAGCACAACAACAGTGCATAGAGAGCTTAATGTAACGGGTTTCCATGGCCGAGCAGCTGCATCCAAGCCTTACATCACCAAGTGCAATGCAAAGCGTCAGATGCAGTGGTATAAAGCATGCCACCACTAGATGCTTCTCTGTCTGGCAATCAGATGGACGTGTATGGGTTTGGTAGTTGCCAGGAGAATGGTACTTGCCTGACTGCATTGTGCCAAGTGTAAAGTTTGGTGTTGGATTGTTTTTCAGGGCTTCGCCCCTTAGTTCCAGTGAAGGGAACACTTAAGGCGTCAGCATACCAGGACATTTTGGACAATTTCATGCTCTCAACTTTGTGGGAACAGTTTGGGGATGGCCCCTTCTTGTTCCAACATGACTGCGTACCGGTGCACAAATCAAGGTCCATAAAGACATGGATGAGGAAGTTTGGGGTGGAGGAACTTGACTGGCCTGTACAGAGTCCTGACCTCAACCCGATAGAACACCTTTAGGATGAATTAGAGCAGAGACTGCGAGCCAGGCCTTCTCGTCTGACATCGGTACCTGACCTCACAAACGCGCTTCTGGAAGAATGGTAAAACATTCCCATAGACACTCCTAAACCTTGTCGACAGCCTTCCCTGAAGAGTTGAAGCTGTTATAGCTGTAAAGGGTGGGCCAACTCAATATTGAACCCTACTTACTAAGACTCCAATAAAGTTAATGTGCGTGTAAAGGCAGGCGTCCCAATACTTTTGGCAATATAGTGTATATGCACATGTGTACATTTACACTCCTACATATATATTTATGTTGGGACTGCTAACTTCCATACAAACTGTATGATTCACTTAAGAGTTTAATGGTTGTATTAAACTCGACACTGATTTCCTTTGCTATTGTTTTTTCAGTACATGGATATGTAATGGATGGAGTTATCTGCCTGTAATTTGGTTTGACATTTGTTTCATGTCATTTTTGAACTTGTTTTGTTCTGTACCCAGTACTAGCACATTTGAAATGTAATAGTTCATTTTCTCTTTTAAGGATGAATGTTAAACAATGCTTGAGTTGAATTCTAAAGTTGTGCCATGAATTATTCATTTTTTTTTTTTATACTGTGGATTTCACAGCCAAAAATGAGAAAAGGTTATGCATCAACACCATAACTTCTTATTTCTCTAACTTTATAAAAAAATAGTTTGAGGCATAATAGATATTTTTTCAATTATTTTGACGTTGACAGCATTATGACTTTACTGGATGGTTTTCACTAAAAGGAAAATTCTCTTAAAGGAAAACTGTAGTAGGCTTTGATCAATTTTTATTTTACATTTAAAAAGTAATAATTGGATCTTTTTATTATACAATTTTATTCGCTAATAAACTTTAATATAAGAATTATTTTGTTGTGTGTAAGCACGTGGGGATTTGAAATACGATTCCAACACTAGTTCTGCCCTTGAAGACTAAAGGTTTAGATCAGGGGTGTCAAACTAAATTTCTTCATAGGCCGCATCAGCATTATGGTTGCCCTCAAAGGGCCATTTATATCTCTAAGACTATATAAATGTATCTACTCTTTATCATATTAAAGGATAAGTTCACCTTTCATAACATGTTACATGTTACACCCATATTCAGGCTTGTAGTTCTCAATGAACTTGCAGTTCTCAATGAGCGCTGTGAGTACTGTGATAGTTCATTGAATCTTCCTGTCAGTTAGTATTGGCTTCCTCATATGAGGTACAAGGAAGCAGATACACTGACAGGTCTGCAGGAGACCTGCAGGGCATCAGCAATCTGCTGATCACTGGTGCAATGCTTTACAGGCTCCCAAAACAAAAAATAATCAATGCAATTTTTTTTTACCTGCAAAAAATATGCTTTCATACTTTGTTGAAATCTGAACTTATCCTTTAAATAATTGCTTCTGCATTCGATTATGACTGGTTTTAGTAATAACTTAAGACTTAAGCTGTGAAGCTCAGGTGTAGACTGGCACATTGGCCACTCACACTCCTGTAGCAAATGATGCAAGTTTGAAAAGGAGGGTCATCCCCCTGGTATCATCCACAAGAAAGTTTATTGGAGACCAGGGGCGGACTGACAACTCATGGGTCCCCCGGGCAATAGGGGCCCCTGTGTCCTTGCCCAAAAAAGCCTATGAAAAAAGGTACCAGGGGCATCTCATGGGGCCCCCTACTGACCCCGGGCCCTTGGGCAGTGCCCGAGTTTCCAAATGGTCAGTCCGCCCCTGTTGGAGACTGCTCATGCAAAACACAGTTCTACCAGTGTTGTACGTCCTCATTTGCAGCTGGCATAGAATTGTATTCTTCTCATAATAATTATAAGCAGATGTCTGGAGCACCCCCCCCCCCCTTACATCAGATCTTAAGAGCCCTCTCCCCATCAAAAGTCAAGAAACCCCCATTACATCACAGTGCATGCTCCTTACCTTGTGCTGCTACCAGGAAGAATCTGGGGGCATAGCTGGGAAGCAGAAAGTGCACCAGAGGAGGGCTGGAGTTGGCTACCTGAGTCTGCTGAATGCTGAGACCAGGGGAGGCAGAGACCAGGGGATTCTGAGGCTGAATAGAGGTGCAGGATCTGTAGGAGGAGTTCTGTCCTTCTCTCTACTGCCGACTTATCAGACAAGGGGGGGGGGCAGAGACTAGCCTCTCCATGGCTGCTGAGACAAGATGTGGACAGGTGGAGACAGGGCGGTGCAGGAAAAGCTGGGAGGGCCACATGAAATGGCCTGGTGGGTCAGATTCAGTCTGTGGGCCTTGTGTTTGATACATGTGATATAGTTGGTACCATCTGAGAAAGAAGGGAAAGCATCCCTTCACTTAGTCATTCAGATGACTCATTCAGTTTGCTGATTTGTAATATGTGATTCTGATATTCTGGTTAGAGATGAGCGAATTATTCAAAAATTCGATTCGGCTGATTCGCCGAATTTGCGGAATAAATTTGATTCGATGCGAATTTATTCGCTGCGAATTTAACTTATTAAAAGGGTTTCTAGGCTTCAGAGAGCCTCTATATTAGTGCAGAACACTGTACCTTTAATTTAAATGCCCTTGGAGTCTGCTGGGGAAGAGAAATAATACTGTCAGTCAGTATGACATGCAGATGAGTGCCGTCGATCTTAGAATCACCGCACACTTCACTCATTTGGGCAGTCACGGGGCACGACGAAGAAGATGAAGAAGAAGATGAGGATGAGGATGAGGAAGAAGAAGAGGATGAGGATGAAGAAGAAGAAGGAGAAGAAGAAGAAGGAGAAGAAGAAGAAGAAGATGAGGATGAAGAAGAAGAGGATGAGGATGAAGAAGAAGATGAAGAAGAAGAAGAGGATGAGGATGAAGAAGAAAAGGATGAGGATGAATAATAATAAGAAGAAGATGATGAGGATGAGGAGGATGAAGAAGAAGAAGAGGATGAGGATGAAGAAGAGGATGAGGATGAAGAAGAAGAAGAGGATGAGGATGAAGATGATGAAGAAGAAGAAGAAGAAGAGGAGGATGAGGATGAAGAAGAAGAAGAAGAAGAGGATGAGGATGATGAAGAAGAAGAAGAGGATGAGGATGATGAAGAAGAAGAGGATGAAGAAGAAGAGGATGAAGAAGAAGAGAATGAGGATGAAGAAGAGGATGAGGATGAAGAAGAAGAGGAAGAGGATGAGGATGAGGAAGAAGAAGAAGAAGAAGAAGAAGAGGATGAGGATGAAGAAAAAGAAGAAGAGGATGAGGATGAGGATGAAGAAGAAGAAGAAGAAGAAGAAGTAGGATGAAAATAAGAAGAATTCCAGTACAGCAAAAAGTGTATCTGCAGAGAGCTCCGCTATTTCTGACAGTTCTCTGACAGTTCCTTCACATTTACAGCGGTTGAAACATTGTATCTATTTGTTTCCGAATAAAAACATCTGTATCCTAAATGGAAACAAATAGATACAATGTTTCAACCGCTGTACATGTGAAGGAACTGTCAGAGAACTGTCAGAAATAGCGGAGCTCTCTGCAGGGACACTTTTTGCTGGCTGTAGAAGGGATGAAAATCGGCCGATCGGGAAAAATTCGATTCGTGCATCCGAAGTTTGCTAATTTTCGGATTCGACGCGAATCGAATTTTTCCTAATATTCAAAACGAATTCCACTTCGCCAAGTTCGATTCGCTCATCTCTAATTCTGGTCAATACTCTCAGCACAGTACTAAATCCAGAAATTTGACACCCTGCAGTGCCATGCTTACATTTTTAACCTGCCAGCTGGAAGAGCAAATATGAAATATTTATATACAGCTGTTCAAATTTACCTAACTAAAAATGTCTTACTTGCAAAGATTATTCCTGGAAGATCCTGCCACCCTCCCCCATGTGAATGAGTATGCAGTACATGGTATCGCTACCAATTCACAATAAAAAAACCTGTAGTGTAAAAAAGGCAGGAGACAGTCTTTGACAAGTCCTTTATTAAAAGAAGAAAAATTTTAAAAATGTCCCCCGCTGCCGCCAAAAAAGAAAAAAAGTCTCTGCTCTCGACACTGGCTCCCAGTGTCTGACTGCCTCCGCTGGCTTGACAGTTCTTAAATATACAAGGGGTGTGGCCACCCAGTGACATCACGTGAGTGACTCTGCCCCTTGTGACATCAACCAGGGCACGCTGGGTCAATGATGTCACACGGGGTGGGGTCAGATATGTGATGTCACCAGGTGGCCCCGTCCCTTGCATATTTAAGAACTGTCAAGCCAGCAGAGCAGTCAGACGTTGGGAGCCAGCATTGAGAGCGGAGACTTTTTTCTTTTTTGGCGGAGGCGGTGAGCATCGTGATTGACGTTGGATCTACTTTGGGGGACTTTTTTAATTTTTCTTCTTTTAATAAAGTACTTGTCAAAGACTGTCTCCTGTCTTTTTTACACTACACTTGTACTGCATACTCATTCACAAGGGAGGGTGGGATCTTCC
Source organism: Staurois parvus (assembly GCF_062004578.1). NCBI lineage: Eukaryota > Metazoa > Chordata > Amphibia > Anura > Ranidae > Staurois > Staurois parvus. The sequence goes on from NW_028317852.1 coordinate 8,175,322, forward strand.
AGATTCCGATAAGCCCCCCGCCCGCAGACCCCCATAACCACCGTCCAGGGTTGTGGGATGAGGTCCTTGTCTCTGTCAACATAGGGACAAGGTGCTTTGCCCCAAAGTACCCCCCCATATTGAGGCATGTGACCTGGTATGGTTCAGGAGATGGGGGGGCGCTCGCTCGCCCCCCCCCCCTTTCCTGACCTGCATGCTCAGATAAGGGTTTGGTATTGGATTTTGTTTCATTTTGGCATGGGGTTTACCCTCAAAACCCATACCAGACTCAAAAGGCTTGGTATGGATGGATGGGGGACCCCACGCTGGTTTTTAATTATTTTTTAATTGCAGGCAATTTTTAATTTTTTTTGCCCGATGACAGCTGATGATTCATAGGTTGTTAAGAACTTGGCGGCCACCCACTCCTTAACAACCCATGGCAGTACTGACAGATACCGGTACATACAGCACATACCACTACTTAATTACCACATGCATTTAATTATTTATTTAATTTTGTGAATTGACTTACGATCTTTTTTACAGAGTGTTTTAGAAATTTTCGGTAAATACCGCATGCTAGCAATTGTGATTTGACATTTTCAGTATCGCATTCGATATGTGGTCATGTGACTGACTTAATTCATGTGATAAGCTTTAGTCAATTGTGCCCTTTGTGTTATGGTTTATGAAGATCATAAAACAGTCAACAAAAAGGTAGTGACACTGATTAATGCATGCTTTCCTGAGGGTTGTCTTTGACCAGTATTACTCTCTGGTAGTATTTTTGCTCACATCTGTTCAGCAGTGCTGCACTATTATGGTCACATTTACATCTTGTTTTATCATCTACACACAATTCAACTCTGAATTGTGTAAGAGCACAAGTCTTGGATACAAACTTTCTCTCTTTCCCTGCCACCTACCAGCCTTCTTTCTATCATCCTTTAATCCTTTTTAATTTAGAATTTGTACACTCATGTTTGTAAACCAACCATTAATTTATGATCCATTTGTCCTTCATTCAAATCTAAGACATCCTAAACAGAGTCCATTCCACACTCAGTATGTACAGTTAGTCTGAGTTCACACTTGTGTGGTTCGGCATGTCACATGTGATTCGCCCAGGAACCGCACTGCATTCCTATGGAAATAACATGCAAATTCTGTGCGGTGCGATTGGAGACATACATTTTGTATGGTTCAAATCGCACAGCATCTGCTCCAAAAAAGGTGCAGGACCCTTTTTTTGGTCCGCACTAGAATTGCACCGCAGATCGCACCGCGTTTTGTGGACCGATTTGTTGTTGAGTTGTTAACTTAATATACACACAGGCAGCGGTTTGCATGAACGGGGTGCGATTGTGATGCAGTACGGAATTCGCACAGAAACCACTGCAAATTCCGCACCGCATCAGTGTGAACTAAATCAAATCTCAGAAATTGGTACTGGGAGCATTTGGAAAAAGGGATAGTTGTAATGACAAGATCAAGGGGAACTAGAAGACCTAACATTTATTTTTGACTTTTAGTATGCTTTAAGATTTTCAAAAATGTTTGACATTATATTTTTAACCCAGGATTGTAAAGCAAAATCAGTGGCATACAATAATGAAGACTTTCTATCAATCTGAATGTTGTACAAATGCTGTTCTATTTTTTTTTATTATTCTCTATACTTCACTGAAGGTTGCTTTGTATTATTATTTAGAGTACTGCTTTTTGCATTGTTCAGATTGATTCTCTCAATCGCTGTATCTTTCCTTCTTGAACATGGTACTTGTGGATTAGCTGGAAAATGCATTTTTCAGCTAGTGGAAAAGGGATAAGAACATTGATTAAAACAAAGAGTACTTTTTCTTTGAAGTCCTGAGAGCTCTGCAAAATTTCTTCTTCACCATGATGAAATTTCTTCACAGCCTAATTTCACATCAGTGCCATTTGTTATAAAAAGCTTTGTAATACAATATCAAAAGCGTATAGTAAACTGATGGTATTGTTAAAGCTAAATCTTACCTTACACGTCTTTGTGAAGTACGTGCTTCATCGGATAATATAATGTATCTTTAGATAGCTCCTTGATTTCCTACATGTGGGGAGTGTCACAGATCAACTGTAAAGCTAATTTGTTTCCTTCATAGTCCTACAGCCTGGTGGACTGCCCTTAACTTGCTTTGGCTGCAAAGTTGAACTACCTGTGGTCCCATAGATTGATGGTCTGTTCTCATCTGACTCATGTAATGGTCTGGCAGCTGTTCAGTTCCCCTTTCTATCTGTTATAGGACCAGTCTGGTTATCATTGACTCTACTTAAGCTATGGTCAGATAAGCCATCATTGCAAGAGCAATGTCTGTCCACGTGTCATCAATGCCCTGTCTCTTGAAGTTACATTGTGCACTCTGCTCACCTGTTCCTACACATTTTGTATGCTGAGTAGTAAACTGCCCCTGGAAGTTCCTCTGTGCACATTTACTTGTCCCTGGATATCATCAATCCCCTGGGACCCCTGCATGCTGTGCTATACTCAGTCCCTCATAGCCTGTGTGTGGTACTGAACCCATATCACTCACCTTGTCTTGGCTGGTTTTAACTGGGATAGTGACCTGGATCTTGAAGCAACAAGCCCCCTCCAAATTAGTCTGGGTGGGCTCCCTCCAGCACTGGTTGTCATGTCTGTGATAGAGAGCATTTGAGCTTAGCTAATAAGTCATCACTCTGATAATGTGAAAACTACAGTAACTATAGCTGCTTGCCAACTTCCCTATAGCATTTTTACTGTTACAGGGCTGCCACTCTGTGCAGAAATATATATGTATATATATATATGATTCTATACTGCTGGGTAGGGGACACGACACTTCTGCTGTTACAGCAGAAGCCAATCAACTGGTGCCAGCCAATGAATGACCACCACCACGGCGAGAAGACACCCAGGATGGAGCTCCGTCCTGTCAGTTGGGATATGCTGGATTTTGTTTCCCTGCAAAACATCGAAATGTAAAGACAAACACTGGTTAGGCACACAGTTAACCTTTTGATCACCCTAGATGTTTAACCCCTTCATAGCCAGTGTCATTAGTACAGTGACAGTGTATATTTTTATCCCTGATCACAGTATTGGTGTCACTGGTTCCCACAAAATGTCAGTTGGTGTCAGATTGTCCACCACAATATAGCAGTTCTGCTATAGGTTGCTGATTTCTGCCATTACTAGCTTAAAAAAAATAAATGGGCGTGGCCGGCGTGCAGAAGACATGGCCGCTTGATTGCAGAACTCTGCATGTGGGAAGCCTGCTGTGGCATTTTACAGTGACACAGAGCCTCAGTGAGTGGCTGTTTTCTACTCTAGAGCACCGGGCAACATCAGCAATCAGGTCCAGGAAGAGAAAAGACAAAGGAAGACCGCGATGGCTCACAAACTCCTTCACACAGCTGCTCCATCCTCACAGCCAAGATGGCGGCGGCAGTCCCTCATTTCTGCAACACAGACATGCTTCGCGGAAAGATGAGAAAAGATACAGCGCTAGAGGTTCAAACCCTAAGCAGCCACATCATAGTACACCTACTTCCCAGGCTTCATCTAACACCACAAGCCCAGTCAAAGCAAGACAGGGGATGTCTCCTACATCTGCTCCAACCGAGGTGAGTGCCTCAGACCTTTCATTGGAAGAAATAAGGGAACTAGTAGACTCCATACTTGCTTTTCCTACCACCAAGACATGCTAGTATCACTGAAAAGCACTATCCACACTAATAACCTTAGTTCAACAATTCAAATCCGATATTAATGAGGTGAACGATAGAGTGATACATATTGAAAATAAAATGGGGGAATTCTCAGACATCTTTAATGATTTGATAGATGCGCACAACAAACAAGAAGATGACATCACCTGGATCAAAACCAAGTTAGCAGATTTGAAAGACCATTCCAGAAGAAACAGTCTAAAAAAAAAAATCAGAGGAATCCCAGAATCTGTTAAACATCATGAGCTGAATGCTTACTTTTACAAGATACTCCGGGAAGCATTACCAGATTTCCCTATTGAGGAGCTTGTTATAGATCGTATCCTAGATTGTAAGCTCCAAGGAGCAGGGCCCTCCTTTCCCTCTTGCATTGAACTGTATTGTTGCTGTATTGTCTCCCGTTATATTGTAAAGCACTGAGCAAACTGTTGGCGCCATATAATCCTGTATAATAATAATATTCATTGGCTTCCTAAACCCAAGTATATACCTGATTGTCTCCCTAGGGGCACCATAGTTTGCATCCACTTCTACCAAACCAAAGAAAAAATGCTGACACTCACGAGAAAACTGGAGTGCATGCAAGGCATCTCTCTCTATGCAGATTTTTCGCAGTACACTTTGCAGTGCAGGAGGAATTTAGCTACGGTAACTAACCACTGTCACGGTCTGGGTCAGGTTTAGAGACCAGTTGCTACAGTAGTTGTATGGCTTACCTGAAACCAGCAGGATTGGTACACCAGCGGCCCACCCTAGGAATGACGCAGGCTCACCTGAGGTGCGGGGTCTAAGCATCCACCGGTCTTCCCCAGAGCTCCTAATGGTGGAGATGGATTTGGCTGCGTGTGAATGCCAGGTCGCAGATCTCAGGATCACCCCACCAGGGAATGAATAGGCTGAAAACCAAAAGCGGATCAAACAGTTCAGGGATCAAACAGAAGCGGAGTCAGTCACAAGCCAAGGGTCGGTCACCAATGGTAGTAGATAGGGTGAGGCAGAATCGTAGTCAGTAGCAAGCCAAAGGTCGGTGACATAGACGGCAGCAGGAACAGTAAGCGGGATATTGGCTGGGAAGGCACAATAATCTGGCAAAGGGGAACTGCAGAGGCATGGCTTATATAGGAAGTTCATGGGAGGAGCAAGGAGTTCAAGGTTCAAGAGAAAACAGGGACAAGGCAGGATCATCCAAAGAGTTGTCAAAGGAGCTGTCCAGCATTCCAGGTGGCTCAGTTAGAAGAAACATTGTCTCTCACTGCAGAAGGCCCAGGTTCGATCCCAGGCTCTGACAGTACTCCCCTCCTCCCAGGACGTCCCCTGGACGTCTTAGGACCAGGCTTGTGTGGAAACCTCTGGTGGAATTCTCTTGTTAGTCTAGGAGCATGAACCTTTTCCTCAGGCTCCCAAGAATTTTCCTCTTGCCCATATCCTTCCCATTGGACAAGATATTGCAACTTTCCTCTAAACATCCTAGAATCAAGAATCTTCTCCACCACATATTCTTCTTCTCCCTGTACCTCAACAGGTGGAGGAGGTGGAAGAATTCTTCCAGAGAAAGGATTTTCATGAAATGGTTTGAAAAGCAATACATGAAAAACCGAGTGAATCTTCATACTGTCAGGAAGTTGTAAGCGAAAGGTGACTGGGTTGATCTGAGCAGAAATCTGAAAAGGACCCACAAACATTTGACCCAACTTAGCAGATGGCACATGCACCTTCAAATTCTTTGTTGATAACCAAACTTTGTCACCCACATGAAACGTAGGAAGTGCTCTCCGGTGTCGGTCAGCCATCTTTTTGTAATATTCCTGAGCTTCCCTCAAAGTCTCAATCAGTTTCTCCTGAATCTCCTGCAATGTAGTTAGTCTGTTGGTAACAGAGTTGGAGTTGTGATAGGGAGATCAAGAATAAAAACTGGATGATAACCGGTGTTTAAGTAAAAGGGACTTTGAGAGGTGGAACTATGTTTAGAATTGTTGTATGCAAACTCTGCAGTGGGAAGACAGTCCACCCAGTCATCCTGAAGATAAGTGACAAAGCATCGAAGATACTGTTCCATAGTTTGATTAGTTCTCTCAGTCTGACCATTAGACTGGGGATGAAAAGCAGAGGACAGATTGATTGTAACACCCAAGGCTGAGCAAAAGCTTTTCCAAAATTTCGAAGTAAACTGCACACCTCTCTCAGACACCACATCAGCAGGGATTCCATGCAGTTTAAATACTTCTCGAACCATCAGTTCTGCAGTCTGTTCAGCAGTGGGCACCCCCTTCACTGGAACAAAATGTGCCATTTTTGTGAGACGGTCAACCACCACCAAAATGGTGGTCATTCCTTTTGAGGGAGGTAAATCCACCACAAAATCCATAGAAATAGACCCCCATGGTCTTGATGGAACAGGGAGTGGCTGAAGCAACCCCAAAGGAGAGGCTCGGGGAATTTTATTGCGTGCACAGCTCAAGCATGAGGCCACATAGCGTTTGACATCCTTCTTGTACCCTGGCCACCAAAAGGAACGTGACAACAGTTCTTCGGTCTTAGTAACTCCAAAATGTCCAGCAAGTTTGGAATCATAAACCAACCTGAGAGCTTCCACCCGAACAGACTCAGGTACATAAAGATGATGTCCTTGAATCCAAAAGCCATTCTTGTACACCAGGTTCACGTCCTTAGGAGGATCATTGGGAAGTGGGTCATTCTCATACCCCTCTTTGAGAAGACTCAAGAATGTCTTTGCACTTGTGGCCCCTAGGAAGTTATTTTGTGTTAGGATTGAACATTCAGAGTTGCCCTGCAGGGGAGGCTGGGACAGCATCCTTGATAAGGCATCGGCCTTACCATTCCTCAATCCCGGTCGATATGATATAATAAAATTAAATCTGGAAAAGAATAGAGACCAGCGAGCTTGTCTAGAAGACAATCTCTTGGCCGAATGAATAAATTCCAGATTTTTATGGTCAGTGAGAACAGTTACAGGATGATTAGCCCCTTCTAGCAGATGCCTCCATTCAGAAAAGGCTTCCTTAATTGCCAGTAGCTCTTTATTCCCAATGTCGTAATTTCTTTCGGCTGAGGATATCAAACGGGAAAAGAAGGCACAAGGATGAAGCTGCATCTTTTCACCATTTCACTAAGACAGGATCGCTCCCACAGCAGAATTGGAGGCATCCACTTCCACTATAAAGGGTAGTTCAGGATCCGGATGTACCAAAATTGGTGCAGAAGTGAAAAGAGTTTTCAGTTTTTCAAACGCAGCTTGTGCCTCAGAGGTCCACACGAAGGGTACCCCTTTCTTTGTAAGCTGTGTGATTAGAGCTATCACTCTAGAAAAGTTTCTTATAAATTTTCTGTAAAAGTTGGCAAACCCGACGAAACGTTGAATTTCCTTAACATTTCCAGGTGCTGACCAATCTACCACTGCTTTGATTTTCTTGGGATCCATGCTCACGCCCTCTGGAGAAATGATATAGCCTAAGAACTGGATCTGGGTTTGTTCAAACTCACATTTCTTCAATTTAATGTAAAGTCTATTGTTCCTTAATCTTTCAAAAACTGTGCAAACATGTTTGCGGTGCTCCTCCCAATAATTGGAAAAGATTAGGATATCATCCAGATAGGCAATCACAAATTGGTCCAACAGATCACGAAAAAGTTCGTTGATAAAATGCTGAAACATTGCAGGGGCATTGCAAAGTCCAAACGGCATCACTAAGGATTCGAAATGCCCATACCTAGTTCTGAAGGCAGTCTTCCATTCGTCTCCTTGACAAATGCGGACAAGGTTATATGCCCCTCGTAGATCAAGCTTGGTAAAGATCTTGGCAGAATGAAGTCTTTCCAACATTTCGGAGATCAAGGGTAATGGATAGTGGTTCTTAATAGCGATTTTATTCATGTCTCTGTAGTCAATGCATGGACGCAAGGTGGAGTCTTTTTCAACGAAGAACAGGGCTGCCCCGCCGGAGAAGTTGTGTCTAATAAAGCCCTTCTCCAAATTCTCATCGATCCACACCCTGAGTACTTTTAATTCAGGTTCCAACAGATTGAAAAGGCGGCCAAAAGGTATTTCTGCTCCTGGGAGCAGCTCAATGGGGCAATCATATGGGCGATGAGGGGGTAATAGATCCGCATTCTTCTTGTCACAGACGTCCCGGAACTCATGGTAATGTGTGGGCAAATTGTCATATGACTGGATAGCTGCTATATCACTTTGCGCTTCCTTGGTCGGTAATGAACTTGGTCGGCAAGCTTTTTTGCAATTTTTTTCACAGTGGGGGGACGTAAAATCTATAGTCTGTGCTCCCCAGTTGATGGAAGGATTATGAGTGGAGAACCAAGGAATGCCCAGGATGATGGGAAACTTGGGTGACGTAATCAGCTGAAAGCTGGTGGTCTCATAATGGTCAACCTCAAACAATAGTTTCAGGGGAACCATTTTATGGGTAACAGGTCCTGAAGATAAGGGTGACCCATAAACTGTCTCCATATCAATAGGGGTAAATGTATTTCTGGCTTGAATATTATGGTTGTAAGCAAACTCTATATCCATAAAGTTCCCCCCAGCCCCGGAGTCCAGCATAGCTGAACAGGAAATTTCACGGCCCTCAGATACCAGTTTAATGGGGATAACAAAATGAGAAAGCAGGGGGTTCACTTTATTCTCTTCAGGAATCAGTGGGGAGACAGACTGGCTTATAGAGTTTATTTGTTCAGGCACAATCACACCAGTCACAGCAATTGTTATTCTAACCTTGTTAGGACAATTAATTGCATAATGACCAGAATCCCCACAATATAGACATAAGTTCTCTGAACATCTTCTCTCTTTCTCCTGAATGGAAATAGATCTCTTGATAGCATCAACCTGCATAGGCTCAGGAGTGTTAGAACCCAGAGAGACTCTTGAATCCTGCTGAACAAATGGACTAGCAGAGAGATGCATACCCCTATTACCTCCAAACATTCCCAACCTCTCCTTCCTCCTTTCTGTAAGCCTTTGATCGATTCGGATATGCAATTGGATAAATTCCTCAAGATCATTAGGAATATCTACTCTGGCAAGCTCATCCTTTACCTGTTCAGAAAGCCCTTGGCGGAACTGGCTCTTTTGTGCTGCAGGGTTCCAAGTGGTATCTGCCATCCAACTTCTGAATTCAGTGACCGAGCGTCTACCCTGCCGCAGACTATGCAATTTTGCTTCGGCAGTAGCACAACGGTTGGGATCATCAAAAACCTGATTCATTGCGGTCAAAAAGGTATCAAAATTATTCAGAATGCTATGGTTCTGCTCTATATAAGGGGAGGCCCAAGCTAGAGCTTCCCCAGTCAGAAGCCCAATAATAAACATTACCTTCTTTTTCTCTGAAGGAAACGCAGCAGGGTACATTTGGAAATATACACGACATTGATTAAGGAAACCCCTGTAGTGGCGGCGGTCTCCATTAAACTTAGATGGTTGGGGCTGGGGCATATGTGAACTAGAATCATCACGGTTCAGCAGTTGTCTCTGCAGAGACTGAATCTCTCCCTGTTGCCTCTCTACTACACCTTTCAGTTCAGAAAATTTATTTTGGTAGGTAACACCAAACTCTTGCAGCTCTGAAATTTGCTGCCTGACAGGAGCCATGGCATTTGCTATAGCGGCCTCCATGTTTTGGGCCAGATTATTCTGTCCTGGTCTGGGTCAGGTTCAGAGACCAGTTGCTACAGCAGTTGTACGGCTTACCTGAAACCAGCAGGATTGGTACACCAGCGGCCCACCCTGGGAATGACGCAGGCTCACCTGAGGTGCGGGGTCTAAGCATCCACCGGCCTTCCCCAGAGCTCCTAATGGTGGAGATGGATTTGGCTGCGTGTGAATGCCAGGTCGAAGATCTCAGGATCACCCCACCAGGGAATGAATAGGCTGGAAACCAAAAGCAGATCAAACAGTTCAGGGATCAAACAGAAGCGGAGTCAGTCACAAGCCAAGGATTAGTCACCAATGGTAGTAGATAGGATGAGGCAGAATCGTAGTCAGTAGCAAGCCAAAGGTCGGTAACGTAGATGTAGACGGCAGCAGGAACAGTAAGTGGGATATTGGCTGGGAAGGCACAATAACCTGGCAATGGGGAAGTGCAGAGGCATGGCTTATATAGGAAGTTCATGGGAGGAGCAAGGAGTTTAAGGTTCAAGAGAAAACAGGGCCAAGGCAGGATCATCCAAAGGGTTGTCAAAGGAGCTGTCAAGCATTCCAGGTGGCTCAGTGAGAAGAAACATTGTCTTTCACTGCACAAGGCCCAGGTTCGATCCCAGGCTCTGACAGCCACTTTGCAATTTAGCTAGATAATTCCACCTGTAGGTGATATTATGGTTGCAAATTACTCATGAGGGAAAGATGTTTTCCATCACAACAGTTGAGGAAGGCCTTAAATTGCTACATGATTGGCATATCCTAGATCCTGAAAGCAACACACCCAAGGATCTCTGCACTTCACAACCGCAACCCACTATCTGGCAAGATGTTGATGCTGGTTAATATGCTCTTTCTATGCAATTCTCATATTCACAAGTATAGCTCCAACAGGCCCACATAAAGAGATACATAGTTGGGTTTTTTTTATAACCCTTCAAATTGAAGCAGATACATATCTGCTCATATTCGTTAAAGGATCTTTAAGGTGCAGCAACTTATATCTACTCATCCTTCAGAGGTCCAATACAGGTGGATCTCAAGCAACTGTCTACCCATAAGGTACTGTCCACATTCTCTCTTACCTTGAAGAAGCTAATTAAATAAACTACATAAATATAACCCTCTACATCTATTGATCAAGATGCAGTTCAAACTATCATCACTAAATGTCAAAGGCTTAAATAGCCCATTTAAGTGGAATATGGTATGGAAAGAAGCTCAGTCTCTCCAATGTGTTGTTTTGTGTCTCCAGGAGACACACTTCAGCACTCGAAAATCAATCACATTCTCCCACAGACATTTTCCACATATTTATCAGTCCAACACCTCTTCAAAAAAAGGGGTGTACTAGTAGCAATTAGAGATACAGTTGCTTTTAAGCTCATTTCTGAAACCACAGATGATCAAGGTCGCTATATCATTCTAGTCCATGAAATCAATAATACTTTGTATACCTTAATCAACATATACCTACCTAATGAGAAACCTCTCCATTACTTGAAATAAATTTGGAAAAAAGTAGAGACTATAAGCCAAGGACATATCACTATGTGGGGACTTCAATGCTATTCATGACCGTACCTTTGACATGTCAGATCCTGGATGCAAATGCTCCTGCAGAGCAACTTTGGCTAATTTTCTGCTGTCTTCACAACTCTTTGATGTGAGGAGATGTCAGCACTCCAATGAAAGGACTATACGTTCTTCTCTCATGTACACTTAACTTACTTGATTTCTTTTTAGTCAACAAATTACTGCTTCAATCGTTGATTAGTTCAGAAAATCACCTGGTCGGATCATGCTTCTGTGTCTATCAGAGTTTGAGGGGGGTGTATGGAAACCAAAGCCAATAGATGGAGAAATTTTGTTTTCCACATGACCTTACCGAAAAACAAAAGCAAAATGGCTCAACACATTAAGACATTTTTTCACATAAATGAAAATTCTGTTTCTGACCCCTTCACACTGTGGAACATAAAGCATATATGCAAGGTATTCTGTTGAAAATGAGCAGTGTAACTAAAAGACATAGGACACGGTTGCTAGATAGCCTTCTTACAAAGAATCAAACCCAAGAACAGTCTGATAAAACTAAGCCCTCAGCTTTTACATGCTCAAAGCTCTCTCAAGCCAGACCAGAACTTAGGATACTTTTACTATCTCAACATAATTATGTTTTTTTAGAAAAAAAAAAAATTTTATTAGAAGAAAGAAGGCATAACAGTGCATATACAGTTATGAATCACAATCTGAGCAAAAACACAGCATGTAGCCTCCCGATTCACAGATGGGTCACGGCTTAAAAAGCAATACAGATCATAACGGAGTAAGACAATATAACAATAGAAAATTGCAATTTAGCAGATATACAGAGTATAAGAGATAGCAATATAATAGATTGTCTTCTGACCTGTGAGCTGGTTGCTATGTCAGGGGAGTGGGAAGTGTGAAGTGTTGGGTAAGGGTAGGACATGATGCTGTGTATGTTAAGGTTTGTGTGTTCATGGATTTGGTATGTGAGTTATGTGAAGTATGGCACATCTGTATAAAGGTCAATGCTCTGTATTTTTGGTGGTATACAAGTGGTAAGAGCTGAATACAGGTGTGATCTAGAGATAAAATAAAATAAAAAAGGGGGGGTAGTTAGAAAAGGGTATGTAGGGTAGTACAGTGTGATAGGAGTATATAGGGGGTAAGAGGGAATAAGGAAGAGACCAAAAAAAAAAGGGGAGGGGGGGAGGGCTCTGGGTAAGAAAATGCGGGGAAGTGGGGAGTATAATTACGGAAAAATATCTCACTTCATGTTGTATGAGTCGCACTAGAAAAATAGGCCTATAGCTTAAGATGTAGTGTGTATCCAAACAGTCAACCGGACAGAGCCTGGATTAGAAATCCAGGAGGACATGCCATAGTGGTACCCCAAAACACATCCAGACGTGCAGCAGGTGGTATCTCGGAAAACAAGGTGCTCCCCAGTACCACAGCATGTTCAATCATTCAGACAGAGGATATATGTAAGGAGAAGCCTGTCGAGGTGTCTTTTAGGGGATTCAGTGCTACAATGAAGTCGCCTCCAAGAATCAAGATACCCGATTGGAAAGTGGCAAGAGTTCTGGAGATTATACGAAAAAAGCTCACTCGTGCTGTGTTGGGACTGTATACGTTGGCTAGAGTGATCGGTTTGTTGTATAAGTTGTATAAGGTGCCTTTAAAGAAGAGAAACCTTCTCTCTGGATTCTCGAGAGATGCAGAGATTGTAAGTGGGAGTGTTCTGGAGACCAAAATGGACACACCCTTTGCCTTTACCTCTGTGTTGACCGAATGGTACACTGTTGGGCAATTGACATTGGAATATTTAGGAATAGGAGCAGTACGAAAGTGAGTTTTTTTAGATAAAGTGTGATTAGTAGACATTGTTATGTATGGGGGGAAAGTGTATTGCTTTAACCATTAGCCACCCGGCCAATGGCCGTTTGGCGGCTTCAGATGTGCCTCTTCATTCCGGGTGCACGCCATTTGGCGTGCTCCCGCACATGCGCCGTTTGCGGTAATGCAGAGCGGCGCAGCAGCGGGATCTGTCACGGGCCGTGCACCTCGGACACGGCCGATGACAGATCCGAGTACCGGCTGGTACCATGTGACCTGCTGTGACCAATCACAGCAGGTCACATGACAGTTGTATACAATGGATGGCTTCATTCATGATGCCATCCATTGTATACTAGTGCCTAGCTGTGAATGGTCACAGCTAATCACATGCTGCATATATATATATATATATACAGTGGGGATCAAAAGTTTGGGCACCCCAGCTAAAAACTTGTATTAATGTGCATAAAGAAGCCAAGGAAAGATGGAATAATCTCCAAAAGGCATCAAATTACAGATTAGACATTCTTATAATATGTCAACAAAAGTTAGATTTTATTTCCATCATTTACACTTTCAAAATAACAGAAAACAAAAAAATGGCGTCTGCAAAAGTTTGGGCACCCTGCAGAGTTAATATCTTGTACTGCCCCCTTTGGCAAGTATCACAGCTTGTAAACGCTTTTTGTAGCCAGCCAAGAGTCTTTCAATTCTTGTTTGAGGTATCTTTGCCCATTCTTCCTTACAAAAGTCTTCCAGTTCTTTGAGATTTCTGGGCTGTCTGTCACGCACTGCTCTTTTAAGGTCTATCCATAGATTTTCAATTATGTTGAGGTCAGGAGATTGTGAAGGCCATGGCAAAACCTTCAGTTTACGCCTCTTGATGTAATCCCCCCTGGATTTCGAGGTGTGTTTAGGATCATTATCCATTTGTAGAAGCCATCCTCTCTTTAACTTCAGCTTTTTCACAGATGGCATCAAGTTACCATCCAAAATTTGCTGAAATTTTATTGAATCCATTTTTTGAATCTACTCGTGAGATGTTCCCTGTGCCACTGGTTGCAACACAACCCCAAAGCATGATTGATCCAACCCCATGCTTAACAGTTGGACAGAGGTTCTTTTCATTAAATTCTGTGCCCCTTCTTCTCCAAACGTACCTTTGCTCATTCTGGCCAAAAAGTTCAATTTTAACCTCATCGGTCCACAGAACTTGTTTCCAAAATGCATCAGGCTTGTCTATATGTTCATTTACAAAGTTCAAACGATGATTTTTGTGGTGAGGACGTAGAAGAGGTTTTCTTCTGATGACTCTTCCATGAATACCACATTTGTACAAGTATTTCTTTATAGTGGAATAGTGTACCACAACTCCAGTGTCTGCCAGATCTTTCTGGAGGGATCGTGCAGTCAAACGTGGGTTTTGAATTGTTTTTCTCACAATCCTGCAAGCTGTTCTGTCTGATATTTTTCTTGGTCTTCCAGATCTTGCTTTAACTTCCACTGTTCCTGATGACTGCCATTTCTTAATTACATTCCGAACAGAGGATATTGACATCTGAAACCGCTTTGCTATCTTCTTATAGCCTTCTCCAGCTTTGTGAGCGTCAACTATTTTCAGTTTCAGTTTTCTAGACAACTGCTTAGAAGAACCCATGGTGCTGATTGTTGGGGCAAGGTCAGATGAGTCTGGGCATTTAAAACCTTTGAGATTGACATCACCTGGTCTTCCTAGACAATGATTGAGAACAATCCATGACACTGGCAGGTCTCAGCTTGGCAAAGGGGGCAGTGCATGCTATAAATTCTGCAGGGTGCCCAAACTTTTGCAGACGCCATTTTTTTGTTTTCTGTTATTTTGAAAGTGTAAATGATGGAAATAAAATCTAACTTTTGTTGACATATTATAAGAATGTCTAATCTGTAATTTGATGCCTTTTGGAGATTTTTCCATCTTTCCTTGGCTTCTTTATGCACATTAATACAAATTTTTAGCTGGGGTGCCCAAACTTTCGATCCCCACTGTATATATATATAGTGTGATCAGGATTCTAACATAGGTTATCACAGATTGCCTGGCTCAATTATAGCACCTCCAGTTGGAATAATCGTTCTACTCTATACTTAGTTGACATTATGTTGAAATGCTTTATGTCTTGCTGAACAAACCATCACATTTGGTTATTAATATATAAATGGTATTCTATTATTCCATATTTGTCCTTTGTGCATTGGCACTGTTTTGTATTGTTTTTTGAAATTTTTATATAAAAATTATTGTTAATATAAAAAATGTTTTCCACTTTGTTGTCCCCCCACCTTCAGAGGATGTATAATGCAGCCGTATCCTCTGCCTCATTTCCATCCTAGATGTTAACCGCCACTATAGTGACAATTCCTAAACCAGGGAAAGAGCTAAATTCTCTTCAAAATTTTAGACCAATCTCATTTAAATGTTGATCTTAAAATCTATGCCAAGCTTATTGCAAACAGACTAGCATGTCTCCTACTTTCATTAATTAAATAAGACCAATTGGACTTTATCTTCGGGCGACAAGCTCCAGAGGCCACAAAACATATTCTAAACCGTATGCATTGGGTGGAAGAATTGGATGAGCTCTCTCTGTTTCTCACACTGGACGCAGAGAAGGCCTTTGACAGGATCCACTGTGGCTATTTATTGTTGTGTAAGTTTGGTCTAACTGAAGAAATACATGCAGCCATTTTGGCGGTATACACACACCCTACAGTCTTTGTATTAACTGAAGGTCTATTCTCTAAAAGCTTTTCTATTACAAATGGAACAAGCAGGGATGCCCCCTCTCCTCCTTAAATTTTGCGCTTCTTATGGAACCACTTGCAGAAAAGCTCCATACACACTCGCAAATTTCAGGAATAAAAGTCCTTGACAAATCACACACTATAACATTATTTGCAGATGACTTAATTTTGACAATGAATCCGGCTCTCTCACTGTCTAAAGCTCACAAGATACTGAAGCTATTTAATGAAGTGTCATACTATAAGGTCAATGAAACTAAATCTAGTATTTTAGGTATCAATATGAATATAGAGCTGCAATCTTCTTTGCAATCTATGTTTTCTTTCCCATGGAAAAAGGGATATTTTCCCTATCTGGGCATCTCTCTTACTTCCCCTCTTTGTGTTCTCTACAAAGCAAACTATGTACACCTTACTGAGTCAGTATGTCGAGATTTAGAGAAATAAAGGAACACTATCTATTGTGGTCAGACAGATTAGAGGCTTTTAAGATGCTAGTTAATTAAAAAATTCTGTATTAGTTTAGAACATTACCCATCTGTGTTCCTAATAGGGTCTATCAAACTTTTCAAACTAAAATATCTAAATATATTTGGTTAAACAAAAAATCTAGATGTTCCTTTACCATGCTCACAAAACGTAGATCAGCAGCAGGCATGGGGGTACCTATCTTAAAAGACTACCATGTGGCTGCCATCCTAGACCAACTGAAATTCTGGAGTCTACCCCTTAAGCTTAAACTTTGGTGCCAGATAGAACAAGCTTATATTCCTTCAGCTAACCTATGCTCCTTATTGCTGCTGTCCCAGCGTATCAGATAAAAAAAAAAAAACCATACGCATCCCACCATAAAAGCAGCATTTAAAGCATGGACTTCCTAACTGAGGGTAGCAAATCCCATAACACCACACATACCGCTGGAATCTCTTCAATTCCTCCTTCAGGAGGTATCATTTAAGCATTGGGAAGCTAAAGGGGGTCAAAAATATTTCTGACATCTTAAAAAAAGGGAAATTGGTTTCATTTCATGAACTTACTTTAAAATTTTCCATACCCCAGAGATACTTTTTACTATATGCCAAAGTTTCAGCATGTCTTAATCAACACACAATCTTGGACCCAATCCTCCAAAATTCAGCTTGGTCCTTCTGGAATTCCTACCCATCAGAGAAAATGGATATATCCCTTTTTTACAATCTACTCCAATCCAAAATAGTATTCACTAAATCTACCCCCTTGGCAAAAAGCAATCAAGTATAACTATTCATTCTCCAAATGTTCTAACTACTGGGAACTGGCACAAAAAATCCATCTTAGATGGTACTTGATTCCCTACATGTTGGCTAAATTCTCTAAAGGAAGCCCCAATGTTTGTTGGAGGGGATGTGGTCAGGTTGGGACATTGGTCCACATGCTTTGGACTTCTCCTCACATCAGAAGTTATTGGAACAAAGTTGCCAGATTGCTAACAGAATTAACAGGTATCTTTAACAATGTCAGTGTAGAACAGGCTCTCTTGAGTGTGAACATGGATAAATATCCTCCCTTGGTAAAACCTATATCATTAAAATTTTATCTACAGCACGCTTCCTTATTGTTAGAAAATGGAAATCAGAATCTAGATATAATTATTGGATATGAACGAGTAATGGCATACAAAGAAGGCACAGCAGATAACTTTCACCAAAGATAGAATTCTTGGCAACAAGTGGTTTCCCACTGGGTGAACTTGGCCTGTCTTAACTCACTTTCATATCAGTTTGCACCTTTAACACACACTATACCTATAATTCTGGACCACATAGTTGGTATTCCTGTGATCTCTGGTTTATTAACTAAGAAAAATTAGCTGGCTCACTGTTTGAAGGCTTTTATTATTTATCATTTGTTACTGGGTTATCTTACAATTAATTACATGTTTATGGACACATGTTTATGGACACAATGACTTATGATAATTGAGACCATATAGACACAATCTGGTGTGATCTCTTTATGTGATACCAATCTATATTTGTGAATTTTCAACTCTCTTACTACATGTCTCATACTGGAAAAATGTATTCTGTCAAGGATGTTCACTTATGTTTATATTACTTTTTATTGAAAATTCATTAAAAATGCATTAGAAAAATAAATAAATAAAAATTCCAGTATATATCCAATAGTTTGTAGACGCTATAATGTTTCCCCAAACCAATCAATATGCACTTATTGGGATTTGTTTTACCAAAAATATGTATAGAATACATACTGGTCTAAATGTTTGAAGAAATTATATTTTTTACATTTTTTATTGGATATGTTTTATAGCATAAAGTAAAAAATATTGTGTTTTTTTTCAAAACTGGTGTGCTTTTTTTGTTTATAGCGCAAATAAAAAAATTGTTCCATTATGTGTGTTAGGGGCATTGTGTCACGGTCTGGGTCAGGTTCAGAGACCAGTTAATACAGCAGTTGTAAGGCTTACCTGAAACCAGCAGAATTGGTACACCAGCGGGTCACCCTGGGAATGACGCAGGCTCACCTGAGGTGCGGGGTCTAAGTATCCACCGGTCTTCCCCAGAGCTCCTAATGATGGAGATGGATTTGGCTGCATGTGAATACCAGGTCACAGTCTCAGGATCACCCCAGGGAAAGGGCAAGCTGGAAACCAAGAGCGAATCAAACAGTTTAGGGATAAGACAAAAGCGAAGTCAGTCACAAGCCAAAAGTCGGTCACAAACGATATAGACGGCAGCAGTACAGATGAGCGGGATATTGGCTGGAAGGCACAATAATCTGGCAAGGAGGAAATGCCTGGACATGACTTTTATAGGAAGATCATGGGAGGGCAAGGAGTTCAAGGTTCAAGAGAAGACAAGGCACAAGGCAGGATTATCCAATAAATCAGGCACAGTATAGTCCAGCATGCCAGGTAGCTCAGTGAGAAGAAACATTGCCTCTCATCCCAGAAGGCCCAGGTTTGATCCCAGGCTCTGACACATTGCTTGATTGTGAAAGACCTGGGGAACCCTTGGGCATTCTGAGGAAGGTAATGATGTGGCATGTGTAGTGAATGGTTGGTATGGCCTAATTTCACCAAAAGTGGGAGAGGTCTAAAGGGGTATGGTTAATTAACATCTGAGCCTACTCACTGTATACAGGTCATGCATATACCACAGATCTACAGTACTAACAAAATATGTTTTTAATTTTCTTGTACCATAATCAAGAGTCTCACAGACATAACACTAACCTCAGCCCAATCCTTTTTAAAAAATGAAAGAGCTGATGAAGGAGCCGAAGATCACTCACAAGCCCTGCAGCTTTTAATAGACAGCCCATATGAAGGTACAGGCTCAAATGTGCAGGGCTTGTCTGTAAAAGCCTGACATTACACCACTGATCCACTGTTCACAGGTGCAATTCTTTCCAAGAAAAAATCTTATCCTTTAAATACACAGTTTTTATATATCAAGTACCTTTTAATCATGTCTTTAATAAAATATGATGTTTTAAACTACACAAATGATGATGCTGTTGTATAATAAGGAGAACTAGAAAAGCTACAATTTCTGGGGAAATTGTGTGAAGTGTTTTTGCCTCCACCAGCAAACAAATGGTCATATTCTGAAAACTATCAGGACTATGGCTTTTTAGTGGCAGCAGGGATAGCTGAATGTTTTGATATAAGATTTGTGTAGGTGGCCTTGAAAATCAGGGAGTGATGGCAGTTTAGAAATCATGTCTTGATTTTTCAGCTCACACTCTAGCTTTTGTCAGCTCCCACTCTAGTTTTGAACATTCCGCCATTCATTCCTATGGGACCAATTTCACCACAAAAAATGCCAATATTTCGTGAACCATTCTGCGAAACGTTCCACAAAGTAATAGCACACCAATCGGGAACAATCCGCACGTTTCGATATATTACTGTCTATGTAGTGTAAAAACTGTAGGAGGAGTTAGGGTGGTAAATTTGGCTATAATAATAAGAATATATATGTGAGATAACAGTAAGTGGTCTTGCCATGCAAAAACACTTAAATAGTCCAACAAATGTTTTTATTTTCTAATCCATTTAAAATTAAGGGATCTAGGTTTTTTAGTAAAAATAAAGGTGATGGGACAGTCTTTTTGAAGATAATGTAAATGAGTATAACAAAATACAGCTTAGATTGTGATTTTAGTAATATTCAAATCTTTTCAGCAGCCTTTTGATCACATAAAATTAACTGAGATTTGAATATAAATAGTTTCAAAATTCCCTCCTATAAATTTAGGTGTGATTGTCACAGTAGTGATACAGTATTGCTACTGCTACCTCTACCTCCAAACAAGAACATTCTTTACATGCTGGACAGATTTTATATTCATTTTGTGGAGGAAATAGTTGACCGCATTTGACCAGATCATCTGCAGAATGTAGTTTCCATTGCTCACTCACCTTTTATCATGTGCATACAAGTGTTCCAGAACAATGGTACTCTAGTTTAAAGAACTCTGTACTGAAAAAGCATGCTGCCTTTGTTTGGTTTTTCTTTTTAAAATACTTGTTTCCAGGGTAACATCATGATCTTAAGTACTCTCTTACCAAAACCAGTAATCAGACTAGAAGTTCTGACTTTTCTATAAATTTCCTGATTTTCATATTTTTTCCCCAAAATCCATACACAAGACTGATGACAAATAATACAAGTTTAATTGTTAGTGCCCCATTATCAAAGTGCACCTTTATTATTATATTTTCATCTGCATCCCTTTGGCATCACCTGTGCAAGCCCAAAAGGGGAGTGGAATTTGTTATTAATGAGGGAGGATTTTTCCTGCTTTTCCTCCAGTAAGCTGTAGCAAATCCAAACTATCCCTCAATTCTTTTGTAATTGTAGAGCTGAAAACATGTGTTATGTTGGTTCACAAGGATCGGAGTAAGAGAAAGGTCAGTAGCAGAATGTAGTAGGCATTTAATATACCTGCTGAAATACAAACATCCCCAGAAAGTTGAACATTACAGACAGAAACGAGGCATAATAGCTAAAATGGAAAAATATCAGAAGGATAAAGAACTGTTGAAGCTAACATTCTGCAAAGGAAATCAGGAGGTAATAAGACATTGAGCTGGTGTAAAGAAAATATTGAAAGCAATAAAACATTTACAAATCTCAAAAGCAGCATGGTAAAAATGCCTACAAGCATTTTCTAGTAAACCTGTACTACTTTGCCTATTAATTCCCATACTTCAATGTATGTTGCGGGGAGAACTGTTGCAGGGGAGAACTGGGCTGAAGGGCAGGGGGGCATGTGTTCCCTGGGGCATTACTAATAAGATACGTTGAAATGGTTACTCTGCAGAGATACTTTACCATTTAAACATAAATCATAGTGGAACTTGTAGTCAGAGGTATTATATAGCAGATGTTCCTCATTCAGACCTGCTATCACAGCATCTGAAAGAGGAAAGGCTTCTAGCACCAATTTAATTTGTAGTTCTGAAACGTTATGAGACCAAATGCAATGAGCTGCAATAGAAGCTGAAAGATGTGTAAAGATTTGTGGCAATAAACTATCCCAGTTTTCACATGACAGACTTGTTTGCAGTCTTCCTCTGGGTTGTTGTGTGTGCTCTCTTTGCACTTTGTTTTTTTTGATGGTTTGTGTTTTAATACAGTGTGCTTGAAAGGTTGCAAATATACTGCTGTTATATCGATATTGATCTGAGAACTTTATTGTAAGAGGACTGTAGCATTTTTGAAGATCCTTTATGCCAGAGGTCTCCAAACTTTTCAAACATAGGGCCAGTTTACTGTCCTTCAGACTTTCAGGGGGCCGGATTGGGCCAGCAGGGGTAGAAAATGGCCCTGACCCAGCATCAATAAGAATAAACATTACCTTAGGGTTGGTGGTCAGTAGGAGGAGGAGTAATGCCCATTGTTGGTATTAGTGGCATAAATAATGCCCAATCATTGGTATCAGTTGAAGATCTAGTGCCGCATTGTTGGAGCCAGTGGGAGGAATACTGCCCAATTGTTGGTTTCAGTGGGAGGAATACTGTTGCATCATTAATATTAGTGGGAGGAATAGTGTCCCATCATTTGTGTTGGTGGCAGGATTTATGCCCCATTGTTGATGGAAGAATAGTCCCCAAGGGCCGTATAAACACAAACAAAGGGCCGCATCTGGCCCTCAAGCCATAGTTTGGACACCACTGCTTTATGCAATGAATGTTACTTTAAAGTCCATGTTAAATACCATGTGTTATGTTACATCCATATTTAGGATGTAACATGAAATATGGTATAAAACACCATACCAAAACCAAACCCTTCTTTTATCTGAATCATGGAGTGCATCGTCAATCACAATCTTTTTTATTTATTTATTTTATCATTAAGCATAATGACCTGCAAAGCCACACCATCCAGGACCAGGACTGTTTGTTAACAATGACTGCTTGTTCCATGAAACATCAGCAGAAGGACTATGCAGAGCACACAGGGATCCCTCCTCCCATTCTCCACTTTGTAGTGCAAGTTGCATTTTATGCCTCAAGTTAGTACTTTCATACAGAACCGAAGCTGGGGGAAACGTTTGCAAGAGCCTGTTTTGCTCTGTAGACTTCAATGCAAAAAATAATAAATGCACATTGATCATAAGATCAATGATGCTGCATCTACCCCTTTTTTCTAATAAAAAGGTAAAAGGTAGCATTAGCCTTTAAAATAATGCAGTAAAAATCATTACTTTCAGTGATAGAATCACATATTGGAATTTTCAGTTAAAGAAATTGCAGCCATGAAAAGATCCAATCTGGCTGTGCCCTAAGTTTAATTTAATGTCTTATTCAGTAAGGCTGTGCAAAAGCAATGAATCATGATAATATGCAAGCTATAATAGAATAAAGCAATCTATCATAAATAATCTCTGAGGTGATTACACTAACATTACTACCCTGTGTCCTGAATTCTTGATTGAGGAATACACTGCTGGAGAAAAATTGGATTGAATGCTGCATTGTAGCCCATGCACTTGTCAACTTCCTGCCTACAACATCAAACGTTGGCCTAATATATGCACTGGTATCAGTGGCACAGGCTCAATGAATATACAGGGCTTTTTCACCAATTAACTATCCAGGCTTTAGATCTTTTTCATTTATTTCCTATTGCACTTCCTCTCATGATCCCAGTGGTGCCTTATGTTAGTCTTGTATAATGCTCAAGCTGCCTCTTTTTAAAGTAAATGCTGAGCTAAACAGGCAACAGAAATCAATTGTGATTACCTATAATGATGACAAATATCTTTTATAGATTGATCAATGGAACAATATAGATCAGGTGATTTATCTGAATGGGGTCTAGGGAAGATCTAACAATTATAAGCCATTATATCAGTTTAACTAGCTCAGATTTTCAGTTCATCTTCATATTTCATGTTTTTATGCACATAAATTAAAGTGTATGTGAATGAACACAGCAGGGTGAAATTTTCTGCTCATTCTGTAACTCAAGATTTGCAATAGTAGGGGAAAACAATGTATAATGTATAACAACACATAAAGTGTATTGTCTAACTTGTCTAATTAGTGCTACTGTTGAGATGTGTCCGTGTATTTATGTGTGAGTGTGTATAAAGGTACTCATGGGAAAATCATTTAAAGTATGATCTTCAATCAATTAAAATACATTTCTGTAAATATATAAAATATTCAAACTCTTTGTTTTGCCTCAGTGATTGTGAACAGTTCAATCCTTCTCATGGGTTTTCCAAGCCAGGATCCCTGCCAAGTGCCAAAATGAGACAAATGGCCACATTGGAGATGTAGGGGGTAGGGCATTTTAGCACTGCAGTATGAATACTATCTCTCCAGCATTTGGATCAAACCAGTTTTTTGTTCGTTGATTAGGCTTTAAGCTTTTTAACTAGGTGTTGTTCGCACTGAACCTAGTATCTGCACACCTGATCTTATTAGTTGACCATAAAGAGACCATAGTTGACCATCACTGTATTTTCACAGCAGTCTATTTTGTTGTTTGTCATTTATTGTGTTTGGAGGCTTTTGATCATAATGTATTTTCATCTACAAGAAAACCCTAGAAAAACATCCTATATATTGCAGAGTTAGATTAAAGTGGTTATAAAGGCTGAAGGTTTTTTACCTTCCTGCATTCTATGCGTGAAGTTAAAAACCCCTCAGTGTGCTTCTTCCCCCCCCCCCAATACTCAGCCCTCTTGATCCAGAGATGTGCACAGGAGCCCCAGCTGTCCTGGGTCTCTCTCTCTCTCCTGATAGGCTGAGTCACAGCAGCAGCAGGAGCCGCATTAGTTCCCACTGCTGTCAATCACAGCCAGTGAGTGACTTGCTAGTGGTAACTTCTACGTAGGCACTTACAACTCAAGTTTTTATCAAGTCCTCTCTAAGGGTTGCCAGGTCTCAGAATTAGGAAGAAAGACAAAAGCAACCTATTTGAAGCATAGGAAAATGAACACTTAATTCCAACTTCTTTTTTTTGGACTAACTCTTTATTGCAGAAGACCAGGCAAAAAGCTAAATGTACTTTGAAGAACATATATGTTAACAGTTTTACTCATTAAAGGATTTGTAATTTGTCCATTCAGTCTTAAGATTGACATCCTACCAGGTTGGTGACTTAACTCTTCCCTGATGCAGTTAAGCAATAGTCTGGTCTATCTAACTGCATGCAGATTATGACGGGACAGTGAAAGAGCATCAGAATCCTGATAAATCATACCTGTGCCTCTTTTCTTCTGCACATATGCTGCTTTAGAACTCTGCACCTGGGAGTGATAGTTTGTCATGTACCTGGTCGGAGGCTGAAGAGACAAGAGGGCTCCTCTTGCGGCTAAGTGCAGAGCACCTCTGAAAATGGAGACAGGGAGTGCTGCACCCAAAGAAGTTACCTGAAGATCATAGTGGATGAGATACCATAGGGAGATTTGACCATGCAGCAAAATCAACAAGGCAGATGACATTTTATAGGTGTAGGTGAAGTCTTGAGCATGCAGATATCAGCGGAGAAGGTGACACTCTAGCTGTACAGGAGGCTCTTGACAGATGAGTGGAACAGGAAGCGGAGTCAGGAGCCAGCACCGGGTTCATACACCGGAGGTCAACCAGGAACAGAAGCATTGTCAAGATCAAGCCGGGGTCATACACATTAAGAAGGAAGCAAGCGAAGTCCATGTGAACAAGCCAAGATCGGAGCCAGGAGAGGAGCCAAGAAAATGTATAAGGGCAAGCCAGGTCAGCAACTGGAAATCCTAGAATACAGCAAGACAGAAGAACAATATATAGGGGACTGGCAATCATCCAGCAACTTGTGGGCCAACCTGCTCTCTTTAACCCCTCCTGTCTTTAACCCCCTATTATCCTGGGAGGATGTCATATGATATCTTTCCAGGATCCCACCTTGCGTTCGCCCCCCAGGCTGGGCTTCAGCGTGATCTGTAACCTGTGTCCTGATGAGCTCGGTGATTGGTCACAGTGATCATATGGTACAGACAGTACCAATCACAGCCCATTTGTGCCATGTGACTAGCTGTGGCCAACCAAAGCTGATCACAAACAGTAAATCAGTAAACACTGAATAAATAGTTTTCATTCAAAAAAATTGGTTGCTTCTAACTGTGAAATTCAGTTAGAAACCTTCTATGGTAAGACTGTATTGCTCTTGTCAATGTACGTAAAAAAAATACGTAATAAAAAAGAAAAAAAAATTTAAAATTGAAATTTTTTTTTTGTACTGTCCTGGCATTTCCAGGCCTCAAGAAATGTGACAGGCCTTCAGTATATCAGATTTGATCGATTTTCAGATATACAGTACTGTATATGCTATAGTTTGTGGAGTCCATATCTTTCCTCTCTATAACAGACTAAATAATATACACTGATTTGGGTGTAATGTAGCCGTTTATATTTTGGCCTAAATTTATGAAGAACAATTCTTTATTTGCAGAGTGTTATAAAAGAAATAAAAAAAACCTGCTTTTTTTAAAAATGTTCAATAATTTTTCATGTATTTAGCAAAAATGTTTTAAAAAACACAGTGATTAAATACCACCAAAAGAAATCTCTCTTTGTGTGAAAAAAACCTACAAAAATGTAATATGGGTACAGTGTTGCATGACCGCGGAAATGTCAGTTAACCAGTTGCCGCCCGGCCTATAGCCAGATGGTTAGCAGCTCGCCCCTCCGGGTGGACGCCATATGGCGTCCTTTCAGGCATGCTCAGTTACCTTCCCGCAGGGCCGCTCTGCAGCGTTATCTGTCACCGGCCGTGTCCGATGACAGATCTGTGTACCGGCCCCGTTTCCAGTACCATGTGACCTGCTGTGACCAATCACAGCAGGTCACATGACAGTTGTATACAATGGATGGCTTCCTTTCATGCCATCCATTGTATACAAGTGTGTCTAGATGTGAATGGTCACAGCGATCACATGCACAAGCTGGGCCAATCACAGCCCAGCTGTGTCATGTGATTAGCTGTGACCAAATCACCGCTAAGCACAAAAAAAAAACCTGAATGAATCGCTGTCATTCAGGTAAATGCTTGCTTATAGCAAAGTAATTCTTTGCTATAAGCAAATTGTGTAAAAAAAATACTGATCACTTCCCCAAAGTAGTACAGTGTTACTATGGTAACATTATACTACTTTTTTCATAGTGAAATGTAAAAAAATCTTAAAAAAAGAGAAAAAAAAGTAATAAAAAATGAAAACTAATTAAGAAATTAAAAAAAAATAAAAAAAATTATCAATTTTTTTTTTTCGTACTGCCACCAGTCAGTGCCCCTGATCACCACCAAGCCAGTTATATCATGACGCTGTACTGCACTGGTGACAGTATGTAAAAAAAAAAATTGTGAAAAACATTTTTTTTTCATTTTCCGAAAAATTACAAAAAAATTACAACTTCAAAAAACTCGCCATGCCTTTTATGAAATACGTTGGACTGTCTACTTTGCAAAAAGGGGTCATTTGGGGGATATCTGTACTGTTCTGACATTCTTGGACCTCAAGAAATTAGATTGCCCGTTAGTACTTCAGGATTGATCAATTTTCAGATATATACCATATTTTGTGAACTCTATTACTTTCCTACAAACTAAATAATACATCCTAATTTGGGTTATTTTCACCAAAGAAATGTAGTAGAATACATCTTGGCCTAAATTTATGAAGAACAATTATTTATTTGCAAACTTTTATAACAGAAACAAAGAGAAACCTGTTTTTTTTTCAAAATTTTCAGTTTTTTGTTAATTTAGCAAAAAATAAAAACCCCAGTATTCATTAAATACAACCAAAAAAAAAGCTTTAGTTGTGTGAAGAAAATTATAAAATTTTAGTTTGGGTACAATGTTGTATGACCGCGCAATTGTCATTCAAAGTATGAGAGCGCTGAAACCTGAAAAATGGCCTGGGCAGGAAGGGGGTAAAAGTGCCCAGTATGGAAATGGTTAAAGTGCAATAGCGCTGAAAGCTGAAAATTTTCCTGGGCAGGAAGGGGGTAAAAGTGCCCGGTATTGGAGCGGTTAAATAGGCCACTGGGCACAGGAATCTGTCATGATTTGCGCAGGCACCCGTACACCACATCTGCATGCATTTTCGTGCACATTAGTGTGACCATGTTGAGTGTTGGCAGATATGCCAGTTCCTCCATGATTCATCCTCTGACATAGTTGTTTGCAATGGCTGGCTGCAGCCATATGCTGGTAACCGCATATCCAAGCTTTTACTTGCATACAGGAATGAATGAAAGGTCCTGGACAAAAACTGTTTTCATCAAGGGTCCCACATCTGTCCATGTATGCAAATAAATGCTCAGGAGTGTGGATAACAGGGTACAGCTGCAGCCTGTCAATGATCTTTACAGGCACCTGTATGAAAACACCTGTCACCCCTGGACGCAGAGATAAGCTCCTTTTTCATGGTAGATGGAGCTCTGTGCTTGTGTGAATGAGCCCTTGCAAAGAATTTTAGGAGGCTGATGCCATGTGGTGCCAATGGTTTTGCACACAGCAGTCTTGATCCTCCTCTTTTTGGGTTCCCTGCCAACTCTCCTGGTACTTCTGCCCTGCTGAGTGTCCCCTATGGCAAGCCTCTTGCTATGGGGGCACTCAAGCAGTCTTTTTCCCGAGCTGCACTCCTGAGAATGGGCACTGTCTATCGACACACAGAACACGGCTCAACCCTGCCCCCTGCTCTCTCCTCATTGGCTCACTGGCTGTGATTAAAAAAGAGAAAAGAAAAAGAAAAGGAGGCACCAGCTAAGTGCAGTGGTTATATGCTGCGTTTATTGACATAGGCTAAAAAACACTCACAGGAAATAAGAAAATAAAAAGCTCACCTGTAGAAGGATATGAAGCCACTCCTTATCATCCTGCAGATACTGCCAGTCATTCATCTAGGGTGCCATGGGTATGAGTTGGAATGGTAGAAAGCTCTGTAGGCTGGTCAAGGTCCTTAGACACCAGATGAGGCTGAGCTGGTTGAAAGCTGTCTGGCCCAGGAGGCTCCAAGTGCATAGCCTGTGTTACTCTGTGTCCTACATCTGGCTGTACAACTCTTCCGGAGACAGAATTTCCGCCGATGCATTCCACACTGGTTAGCGCAGACTCTTCCTAGTTTAGAGTGTTTTTTATCCTATACCAATAAACCATTGCACTTAGCTAGCACCTCCTTTTCTTTTCTCTTTTGTTTCTGCATTTAGAGTTGCCAATGCTCTAAAGGATGGCTGCTGCTACTTGACACTCAGTGTTCCAGAGAACTTTTAAGGACTTGTATATGTCTATGGATGTTTTTATTATGACCCTTTCAGAAGCGTCCTGACAGCCATTTAGCTTTTTGTTTGTTTCCAGTATATATATATATATATAATCTGTCTTGTTGACATTGTTTACATTGGATATTGTATCATGTTAGAATAATCTACCTCGCCAGAACCTTCATTAAATTGTTATTCACTGGCTGTGATTGACAGCAGCAGGAACCAATCGTTCTCTCTTTTGTGTGAGCCAATGCGAAGAGATACCTGGGAGAGCTGATGCTCTATTACACATCGATGGACGGAGATGGGGCTCAGGTAAGTATAAGAGGGTACTAAGGGGGGGGGCTTAGCGGCACCCAGAATGCATTAGGTAAAAAACCTTCTGCCTTTAGAACCACTTTATTTTGTTTACAGTTATATTTTCGTTCACTAGAGAAGCCTGGGCAGAAATTTGTTGGCAAAACAGTTCCTGCAGTTAATTAGAATTCTGACAGCATGCCGGCCATCGTCGTACAATAGCTGTCTATCCACCCTGTTATACTGAATGGAGAAATCATTGAGTCCACAGGCTGAACAAAGGAAAACAATATGTGTATGGCCACCGTAAGATTGCCAGTGGACTAGCATTCTAGAGCTTGGATGGAAAAGTGATAGTGTATGTAAGGCTTCTCTGGCAGGGTAATTGGCAAACTGACAAAACATTGGATACAAAGAAGAATATAAATTTTTGCTGCTTTCCTTCAGCTTTTCTGAAGCATTTTGTGTAGGCTGCATTCACAAGCTGGGATAATCAGTCTCTTTTTCCATCAGTAGGGTAGAGCAGAATATCATGTATGGAGATTCTCAGTGTTATCTGCATTAACACACAAAAGCTCTCAAAGTCTCAATCCTTGATTTACTAGGTATCTTCATACATGCTTGATTATGAACCAGCTACAAGATCATTCTTGAACAGAACCTGTCAATCAAATTAGAAAAAAATAAATAAATTTTTTAGAGAACCAGAATAAAAGATAAACTCCAATGCATGAGTAGCACTATACATATTCTAAAATCTTCCTTCTATTTCATTGGGTTTCCATTGTATGAACTGCCTGAGACCATTTAGAGACAATCATGAGCTGGTGATGTGCATCACTGAGAGTTCTTCCAATTCTGGTCATGTTGTTCTTTTTTAGATGCTCAGTGAGCAAACTGTGTGTTCACACTATCATGATTACATCTCATGAATATTTACACCTGTTTATGACAGAAATGCTTCATTCATATGAAATAGCAGCAAGCTGATATTTGCTCACTATAAATCAGAAAATTTAGTTAATACTGAACATAAATAATTCATACACATGGAGTAGAGCTTGCAGATTTACAGGTGTGTAAAGAAAGATGCTTCTGAATATGCTGTTCATTAAATGGATTTACTCCAAAGGATTGTATCATGGATCAAGAAAACTCAGCTCCAGTTTAAAGCACAGAATCCAACCAGTCTTACCATTAAATTGCAGGGTAAAGTAAATGTTTGATTTTATATATCCCATTCTGTTTTGATGCCATGAACAGGATTACAGTAGAAGCACTCAACATCAAAACCTCATTTTAGGTATGAGGTTTATAAATATACTCAAACCTCCCCACTGCATTAATCAACATATCTTTTCTTAAGACGTGAACCACTGAATAAGTTAAATGGCTGTCTCCCATCACAGCTCAAAAACAATTATAATTCAGCAAGCGTTAGCACAGAGGCTTAGTTCTTTATTTATAATTGAATTGAGCATTCTGAACTAGTTTCTCTCCATTTAGCCTTCTCCATGGTGTCTAATTTATAATCTTATTTGGCATTTGAAGCTCCAACTGGATATTTAACAATTACTGTAATGCTCTAATGCCTGACCATGACACCTTAGAAAATAGTTTTTTTCTTTATTTTCTTGAGCAATGAGCTGAATTTGTTATTTTTTTTTAGAAATGATTGGACTACAGACTTAAAATACAAATGTTGCTCAAACTGTGTTGGCCATCAGAACTTTGAAAAATAGATAAAAATGGTTCTGAATTTCTAGAACATGAATCAATATGGAATTCAAAGTCACTTCTTGGCTTATCAAATAAGGTAAAGTACAATAACCTGCCGCAAAATGTAAGCAATAATATTTAATTGCAGTAGCTACTCCAAATTAATAAAAGGTAACATTTAATTAATTGCTATGCGTTAAGGTGCTCATTGACATAAGCTGCAAGTTAGAAGAAAAATATGATTTTCTGAACATTTGGTGCATAAAATATTTTGACTAAAGAATTGGAAACAAACACTGACAGTGCCAATTTACTGGAAAATCCATGGACATTTGGTGATGAACTCTAAAGATGAATGCATTTTGCTAATTTTCATTGCTAATTCCTCTCATTATGTCAAATGTTGATTTCACTGCCATTACCACATACACAAATTAAGAGGCTCCAGACAGAATCAATCTCAGACATACTTTCAGGCAGAGTTGACAAAAATAAGTGAACCAAGCATTGATAAATTACACCCATGCAAGCTATAGCCCAAATCAATCCCACATTACATGCAGACAAACAAAAAACTATGCACACTACTAGAGTATATTCGAACAATTGATCAGAAGAATCCACAGCAGAAGTTTGCAACACCCAAGGGCAGTAGGGAAGAAAAGGAACATCTAAAGGGATGCTGGGGGTGAGTTCTTTTAACCAATTCAATACAGGGCAATTTTACACCTTCCTACCCATGCCATTTTTCAGGTTTCAGCACTCTCACACTTTGAATGACAATTGCGTGGTCATACAACACTGTACCCAAACTAAAATTTTATAATTTTCTTCACACAACTAGAGCTTTCTTTTGGTGGTATTTAATCACCGCTGGGGTTTTTATTTTTTGCTAAATTAACAAAAAAAGACCGAAAATTTTCAAAAAAAAACACGTTTTTCTTTGTTTCTGTTATAAAAGTTTGCAAATAAATAATTGTTCTTCATAAATTTAGGCCGAGATGTATTCTGCTACATGTTTTTGGTGAAAATAACCCAAATTAGGATGTATTTTTTAGTTTGTAGGAAAGTTATAGAGTTCACAAACTATGGTATAGATCTGAAAATTGATCAATCCTGAAGTACTGACAGCCAATCTAATTTCTTGAGGTCCGAGAATGTCAGAATAGTACAAATATCCCCCAAATGACCCCTTTTTGCAGAGTAGACAGTCCGACGTACTTCATAAGAGGAATGGCGAGTTTTTTGAAGTTGTATTTTTTTTGTCATAATTTTTCAGAAAATGAAAAAATAAAAAAAATTATTTTCACTATTTTTTTTTTTTTTACATACTGTCACCAGTGCATGGCGGTGATCAGGGACACTGACTGGTGACAGTGTGAAAAAAAAAATATTTTTTTTAAATTTTTTTTAAAAAAAATTTTATTTTAAATTTTTTATTACATTTTTTTTCTTTTTTTTAAGATTTTTTTTTCATATTTCACTATGTCCAAAGTAGTACAATGTTACCAGAGTAACATTGTACTACTTTGGGGAAGTGATCAGTATTTTTTTTTTTTTTTACACAATTTGCTTATAGCAAAAAATTACTTTGTATAAGCAAGCATTTACCTGAATGACATCGATTCATTCAGGGTTTTTTGTTTTTTGTTTTTTTTTTGTGCTTAGCTGTGATTTGGCCACAGCTAATAACATGACATGTGCATGTGATTAGCTGTGACCATTCACAGCTAGACACTAGTATACAATGGATGGCATGAATGAAGCCATCCATTGTATACAACTGTCATGTGACCTGCTGTGATTGGTCAGAGCAGGTCACATGGTACCGGCAACGGGGCCGATATCCAGATCTGTCATCGGCCGTGTCCGAGGTACACGGGCGGTGACAGATCGCGCCGCTGTGCAGCTCTGCAAGCGCACGAACTGCGCATGTGCGGGAGTACGCCAAATGGCGGCCTCCCGGAAAGCTAGTGCATTTTTCCGGCTGCCATATGGCTATTGGCCGGGCGTCAAATGGTTAAAGCGGTATAAAATCCAAAACCAAAAAGTAATATATTGAAGCTTACCAATTCTTAGATGTGATGGCCGAATCATTTTTTTTTCCTTGTCTTTTTTCCCTTTTTATCACCTGGTGCTCTGTATTGGGCATCACAAGGGCATCTCTGATCAGCAGCATTGTCAGTCTGCAGGGAGGGGAGTGTTTGATAGAATAGCAGATTTAAATACACTGCCAAATTGAAACAAAACTCCAGCTAATACTTTATTATCAGTTACAGCAAACAGCTTTTCTTTTTTGGGGGGGATAAAGATTTTATATAAATAAAAGATGATCATTGTAAGGACCCCTACCAGTGGTTTGTCCCATCCCTATAACTGCAAGAGTGCTTGTTCTTTTGTAAAACAACCCACATGGAAGAAAAATATATTTGAAATATATGTTAAAAATATTCTTCCCAAATATACTGACATATATTTGAAATACTACAATTTTGACCGTATTCAATATATTTAAAAATATGTTTAAAGAAAAAAAAAATTATATATATATATATATATATATATATATATATATATATATATATACACACACAAAATATTTTTAAAAATTTATATTTTTTAACATATAAAAGTCATTTTAACATAAATTTTTACATATATTTGTAAATGTATTCCAAAAATGTAGATTAAATGCATTTTTAAAGACATACAGTATATTTGAAGATGTATTTTTAGAAATATTATTCATATATTTTATAACAAAAATGCATTTCAACATACAGTATATATTATATTTACTGAAATATATTTTGAAATATATTAAATACGGCCCAAATTGTAGTATTTCAAATATATGTCAATATATTTGGGAAGAATATTTTTTAAATATATTTAAAATATATTTTTCTTTCATGTGGGAACACACTTACTGGCTGGATCACCAGATGAAAATAAAAAAAAGGAAAGCCTAAAAAAGGATATAAATGCAGCCATCTCAGCCAAATCTCAGAATTGGAAAGCTGCAATATAATGTTTGCTTTTGGGTTTAGTGCTGCTTTAAACACTCCAGCTTCGAAAGAAGACCTGAGGCAAGTTGCTGTGATGTTTGCAGGAGCCTGCTGACCCCTTCCACCAAACCTAAACTTATCAAGGAGCAAAAACCAGCACATAGATCCAGTGATCCAGGGGAAGAAAGACAAAGGAAGGTATGTATATGTTTACATTACACGTCATCAAACACAAAATTGTACACTCACATTAAACAAGGAGGGAAGAAAGCGTATCTGTCTTTAGGAGACCCATTGGGACTGATAGCTTGTGGCTGGTGATCCTGAGCCTGGGTCAGGGGCGGACTGACAACTCATGGGGCCCCCGGGCAATAGGAGATCATGGGGCCCCTGTGTCCTTGCCAGAACTCAAAAAAGCCTATGAAAAAGGTACCAGGGGCATCTCATGGGGCCCCCTACTGACCCTGGGCCCTCGGGCAGTGCCCGAGTTTCCAAATGGTCAGTCCACCCCTGGCCTGGGTTCACACATATGCAGTGTGATTTTCAGGTTTGTTTTCAAAGCGAGTTTCCAAAGTAGTTGTTAAGCTGTTCAGGTGTGATTTAGGTGCGGTTCTGATTAAAATTGGCATGTGCAATTTTAGAAGTTTTCCCATTTATATCAATGAGTCTGTAATTTGCACCGGACCCGTACTAGACTGCTCAGAAAATTATTATTATTATTATACAGTATTTATATAGCGCCAAAAGTTTGCTCAGCGCTATACATTATAATGGGAGACAGTACAGTAACAATACAATGTGATACACGAGGGGTTCGAGGACCCTGCTCCTTGGAGCTTACAATCTAGGAGGGAGGGTATAGTGGTACAGGAGGAAGTACCTGTGGGGGATGGAGTGGTGGGAAGAGCGGAGGAGATCAGCAATTAGGTGAGGGCTGGGTAGGCTTCTCTGAAGAGATGGGTTTTCAGGGTGCATCTAAAGGTGAGGAGGGAAGGTGACAGTCTGATGGATTGGGGCAGTGAGTTCCAGAGGATGGGGGAGGCCCTGGAGAAGTCCTGGAGATGGGCATGGGAGGAGGAGACCAGGGAACTGGAGAGTAGGAGGTCTTGTGAGCAGCGGAGAGTGCGTTTTGGGTGGTAGATAGATATCAGGTCGGTGATGTAGTTTGGGGCAGTGTTATGGATAGCTTTGTACGTCAATGTCAATATTTTGAATTTTATGCATTGGACAATCGGAAGCCAGTGGAGGGATTGGCAGAGGGGGGAGGCGGATACGGAGCGTTTGGTGAGGTGGATGAGTCTGGCCACAGAATTCAGGATAGACTGAAGCAGGGACAGCCTGTGTTGGGGTAGACCAGCGAGGAGGGAGTTGCAGTAGTCAAGTCGTGATATATGATAAGGGAGTGAATGAGTTGCTTTGTAGTTTCTGGAGTTAGGAACGTGCATATTTTGGAGATGTTGCGGAGGTGGAGTCTGCATGAATTTGTCAACGATTGGATCTGGGGCTGGAAAGACAGATTTGAGTCAAGAATGACACCTAGTTCTTTGGATTGCGGGGTGGGGCTGATGGTGGCGTTGTTGGTCATGATGGAGAGGTCGGGGCAGCACGGGCTGGGGGGAAAACTAGGAGCTCGATTTTGGCAAAGTTTAGTTTGAGGAGGTGGAGTGACATCCAGTCTGATATGTCGTTCAGAAGGCTAGTGATTCAGGCGGAGACTGAAGGAGTGAGGCGAGGGGTGGATTGATAGATTTGAGTGTCATCGGCATAGAGGTGGTAGTTGAAGCCTTGGAGTGTATCAGTTGACCAAGGGAGGAGGTGTAGATGGAGAAGAGAAGGGGCCCGAGGACAGACCCTTGGGGAACCCCAACAGAGAGTACAGAAATTGTACAGGACTCTTTTTACGTTTGCACTGCAGGTGCACTGCATATATGTGAATGGCCACAGTAGAACCCTGTGTTATTTGACATGTCATGCAAATCAATGCATTCTAAAATGTATTTTGACAACATTCATATTGCTGCAACAGACCATCAGCTGCCAGCCACAAGATATCACTTCCTCTCCTAATTCCAGTTAAAGCTTTCAGGCTTCCTTCTTTTTTTAAAGGATAAGTTCACCCTTGGGAGCATGCTACATATTTCACCCATTTTTAGGGTGGAACATGTAACATGTTCCCGATCCTGTAGCTACTGCCCAATTCCTCCCGCCCCATGTGGAAGCAGTACAGGGTGAAGTTCCCAGTACTAGCTGTCACTTTTTTTTCTGCCCACACGGCCGCATCGTTCATTCACGGACTTCCATGAATGAATGAACTGCAAGTCCCAACAACCTTAACGGCTGTCGGCTTGTAGTTCTCAACGAACTACCACGGCAGTGTGAGCACTGTGGTGGTTCATTGAGCCTTCCTGTATCGACCTGCCTGTACGGATGTGCAAGGAAACAGATACACCTGCATGGCATCAGCCATCTGCTAATCGCTGGTGCAATGCTTTACAGACTCCTACTACAAAAAATAATAAATTCCCCTTTTTTTTACCTGCAAACAAATGTGCATTTATTATTTTTTACCTGCAAAAAAAAATGTACATTTATTACTTTTGTAGAAAGGTGAACTTATCCTTTGATAGGCTTCCTTCTTTACTCTATTGTGTTTGATAATTAAATGAATAAATGTATTTGTGATGTAATGTGCTTGGTTATCACACTTTGCTGGTTCATTTTTTTTCTGATTTATGCTTTTCAGTGTTTTAAGTGTCAGTAAACCCATTTTTTTTGTCTCTGTGTGCTTTTTATTTTATCATGTATAGAATTTAAAAAAAAGAACCTTGTTGATCCTGCTGTTTCAAAGCCCCTCCCTATTCTGAGCAGTAACAATATTGCAGCTGATCCTCTGGCTGCTGCATTGCCACTCTCAGTATGCATGCTATGCAGTTCCCCAGTTAAGAAGCCATTTATTTAAACTTTATTGCCTATTGAAACCTCCCAATGTGACTCTTGATAGGTTTGCTAGGCTGACTGACAGCGACTCCCTCTCCCCTCGCCACCTTAGACAAGAAGCTGCTTGTGGGGTGGCTGCAGCAGGGTGACTGACAATGCTTTCTTCTCCCCCACTATGGGTCCCATGTGACACACTATACAGCAGCATATGGAGCAGGAAAGTTGCATCAGAGGTTTCCTGATAGCTCCAAGCTCCTGATCTCACAGGGCAGTGTGGAGCTAAGCTAAAGTGTCAAATGATAGTGATATCAAAATCCCTAAAAGGTATTTTTCAATATAATCATAAAGTACTCTAAAAACTTTTAGTTGAATTGTTGTATTTACTTATAATTCATAGGGGATGTTACTGTGGGTTTGCTGCCACCCTCCTGAGCAAAACAGAAAGGTGTAGTTGTCAATCACAATTTATAATCTATTATTATTAAGATCCTCCATTAAGATTTTAGTTATATGATTTTTGTTACAATTAATCATGAATTATACTTTGGCTGCCCATGTATAAACTGGTATTTAGATATCTTCGTCTTTATTTGTTACATTTGTGTTTATTTCCTTTTTGTTTTCTCAGCTTTATCTCCCTTTTGAATGCCGACTAGTACATTACAGTTTTATTAATGTATCTGATGTAAACTGGATATTCTGTGTTTAGAAGGTATAGCTACAAACTGATTTTGTGTCTCGACATAAATCTCAAGAATCATTTTATACAGTTACTGATGTTGAATCCTGCACAGTCCATGGATTATTGTTGTAAAATGACTTTCTTTGTGTTTTACAAGTTTCATTGAGCCAAATAATTTGTTTGAACTCTGAAAAGCATTATTTTATCTAGTTGCTGAGTTGTAAAACATTTCCAGAGTGTGTACCTTGTTAGTTATCAATCAATGTGGAAAGTTTGTAGTTTAAGTGATACCCTATGTTGGCCAAATTCTACAAGATCTACGCCTTAACTGTACAAGATTTAATTTTTTAAAGTACTATATAGTATAGAAAATCACCTTTTAATTGACACAATATTATTTTCTCTATATTTCTTTTTTTGTAATCTTTTTTTTACATCTCACATCTCTCTACATAAACTATCTGAAGCATTAGCTACACAACATTTCTTATGTGGGACATATGCCAATGCAAAAAAAAAGTATTTTAATGCGGCTTGCAGGGCAACATACAGTTGCAAGAAAAAGTATGTGAACCCCTTGGGATTAGGTGGAGTTTTGCATGAATTGGGCATAAAATGTGCTCTGAACGTCATCTATGTCACAACAATAGAAGAACACAGTCTGCTGAACATAATACTACATAAACATTAGATGTTGCCATGGTTTAATTGCACATAACATGTAAACATTTACAGTGCAGGGAGGAAAAAGTATGTGAGGCCCTAGCTTAATGACTTCTCCCAGAGCTAATTGGAGTCAGGAGTGAGCCTAACTTGACTCCAATCAGTGTGATGATATTGGATGTGTTGCTGACAGCTGTCCTGCCCTTAAAAAACACACACCTGTTTTGGGTTTACTGGTTTGAAGAAGCACTGTCTGATGTGAACCATGCCTCGCAGAAAAGAGCTCTCAGAAGATCTACGATCAAGAATTGTTGACTTGCATGAAGCTGGAAAGGGTTACAAAAGTATCTCCAAAAGCCTTGATGTTCATGTGTCCACGGTAAGACAGACTGTCTACAAATGGAGAAAGTTTAGCACTGTTGCTACTCTCCCTAGGCGTGGTCGTCCTGTAAAAATGACTGCAAGAGCACAGCGCAGAATGCTGCATGAGGTAAAGAAGAATCCCAGAGTGTCAGCTAAAGACCTACAGAAATCTCTGGCACATGCTAACATTTTTGTTGACACATCTACAATAAGGAAAACATTAAACAAGAATGGAGTACATGGGAGGACACCACGGAGGAAGCCACTGCTGTCCAAAAAGAATATTGCAGCACGTTTGAAGTTTGCAAAAGAGCACCTGGACGTTCCACAGCACTACTGGCAAAATATACTGTGGACAGATGAAACCAAGATTGAGTTGTTTGGGAAGAACACACAACACTATGTGTGGAGAAAAAAAGGCACAGCACACCAGCATCAAAACCTCATCCCCACTGTAAAACATGGCGGTGGGAGCATCATGGTTTGGGGCTGCTTTGCTGCCTCAGGGCCTGGACGGATTGTTGTCATTGATGGGAAAATGAATTCCAGAGTTTATCAAGACATTTTGTGGGAAAACGTACGACCATCTGTCTGCCAACTGAAGCTCCGCAGAGGATGGGTGATGCAACAGGACAATGACCCAAAGCATACAAGTAATTCAAGAAAACAATGGCTGCAACAGCACAGAATACGCCTTCTGGCGTGGCCCAGTCAGAGTCCTGCCTCAACCCGATTGAAATGCTGTGGCATGACCTTAAGAGAGCGATTCACACCAGACATCCCAAGAATATTGCTACACTGAAACAGTTTTGTGAAGAGGAGAGGTCCAAAATTACTCCAGATCATTGTGCAGGTCTGATCTGCAACTACAGGAAATGTTTGGTTGAAGTTATTGCTGCCAAAGGAGGGTCAACCAGTTATTAAGTCCAAAGGTTCACATACTTTTTCCTCCCTGCACTGTGAATGTTTACATGTTATGTGCAATTAAACCAAGGCAACATCTAATGTTTGTGTAGTATTATGTTCAGCAGACTGTGTTCTTCTATTGTTGTGACTTAGATGACATTCAGAGCACATTTTATGCCCAATTCATGCAAAACTCCACCTAATCCCAAGGGGTTCACATACTTTTTCTTGCAACTGTATACTGTACAATATACAAATCCTTTGCTTTGGGGATGCCTTAAACCTGCTGGCAAAATCGTGGATGCAGTAGGATGTAATCTTTTAAAAGTAATATTTTGTGTTTCCAAACAATGACTGGGAATCTGTCATTTAGCAGTGGTAGTATTACCACCTCTAAATGACTGATCCCAACCACATTATGTTTGTAAACAACAGTTGGAATCTGAATGATGTCATTGGTGAAATATGATGTCACCTGGGATCCTCACCGTGGTGGTTACATTTCATCATCAGCAGGAATCTGGCATTTTGCATGCATGATTCCTTCCCTTTCCTGGCCACCTAGGCTGCATGACTTGTTAATTTTTATGGGGACCTCTGACCATATACTTGTTTTAAACTACATAGTACTCCAAAACAGAATATTACTTTAACCTCTTCCTGTCCACCCTATAGCATAAATACTGCAACTGGGCGGCACGGGTGTTCGTAATCACGTATATATGTGATTTTGCATTTCCGTGTAGGTGGCGTGTGCAAGATGCGTGCCCTACCTGTGCCGCTGCCATCGGTAATTACTCGCCAGTGCCGGTGATTTATGAAGATCTCTGATGGAGGAGGACTGTTTTGTTTACTTACAGTCCTCCTCCCTGTCAGCTCAGGTACACTGCTCTGAATAGCTGTGCACAGCACAGCCATCCAGAGCAGTGTAATTACAGTGAAGCGCATTGACACAGCCCCCTAGTAAAACACTCCCTGCACACAGTTAACCCTTTGATCGCCCCTCATGTTAACCCCTTCCTGCCCAGTGTCATTAGTACAGTGTCAGCGCTTTTTTTTTTTTAGCACTGATCACTGTATTGTTGTCACTGGGGATGTCAATGACACCAAGTCAGTTTCCCCCAGTGTCAGAATGTCCGCTGCAGTCCTGCTATAAGTCGCTGACCGCTGCCAATACTAGTAAAAATGAAAAAAAATCCAGTATCTATACTGCCATTTGTATACGCTATAACTTTTATGTAAACCAAGTAATTTACACGTATTGGGATTTTTTTTTAGCAAAGACCTGTAGCAGAATACATTTTGGGGTAAATTTATGATGAAATTAGATTTTTTTTATGTTTTTACTGAACATGTTTTTTAGCAAAAAGTAAAACATATTGTTTTTTTTTCTCAAAATTGTCCGTCATTTTTTTTTATTGCGCAGAAAATTAAAAATGCACAGGCAATCAAATACCACCAAAAGAAAGCTCAATTCATGGGGAAAAAAGGACACAAATTTCATCTGGGTGCAGTGTTACATGACCACGAAATTGTCAGTTAAAATAATGCAGTGCAAGAACACAAAAAATGGCCTGGTCAGGAAGGGGGGTAAATCCTCAGAATGGCAAGTGGTTAAGGAAGCATTCAGTATCCTTAAATCTGATCTCTAGCTTTTAGTGAAGTTGGTGAATTGGTAGGGTTACTAAGTACACATCACTCATTCACGTTGGGGGGGATTGGAGGTATATGGAAGCCCCCTTCTTTTTAAAGGGGCTTCAAGATTCTCCTAAACTCCCAGCTTGCAGATTCCCACAACCACTGAGCCAGAGTTGTGGGGAAAAGGCCAATGTCCTCATAAAAGTGAGGATAAGAAGCTTTACCTGGGCCTTAGGTAGGGCCCTTAATTTGGGGGAATCCCACACTATGTTTTTCTTTTTTTTTTGTTTGCATGAAATCTCCCTTGACATCTATGAGGCCCCCATTAAGAATAAGGATCTCATATGTATTTTAAAGCGATTCTAAAGGTTATTTTTTTTATTTCTTTTAAATAACAAACACAGAGCACAGAGCAGCCCTGATCCTCCTCTACTCGGGTCACCCGCAGGCTCTCTTGGCTCCTCATGGCTTGGTCCCGCTCACTCTCCTTATTGGCTGACTAGCTGTGTGGCCAATGGCTCCAGCTTGCTGTCTCAGCTAATAAGGAGGCAGAGACCAATGACAACCAAGGCTGTCATTCACATGGGCTGGATCGAGATGAGGCTCAGGTAAGTATTGAGGGGACTGGGGGAGCTGCCACACACAGAAGGTGTTTTACCTTCATGCATAGAATGCATGAAGGAAAAAAACTTCAGCTTTTACAACCACTTAAGAGGAAAACTGAAGTTTTTTTTTTCTTGCAGGTAATAGTACCTGCGTTTCCTGATAACTTCACCAATTGATCTCAAAGTGCAGTGCAGAGCTAGTTCTATAGTGTCACATGAGTGTGATATCAAAGCCCTACAAAAGGTATTTTTCAATATATTCTTAAACCAATCTATTTTTACTCATATTTCCTTATGAAACTTGTATTTACTTTTGATGCAAAGGAAATGTCATTATGGATCTACTGACACTTTTAAGGGCCCCACTCTTAGGCAAAGCAGCAAGGTGTAGTTGTTGATCATAATTTACAATCTATTTTTTTTAAGATCTTCTGTTTTATTTCACAGCAGCAGCTATGATCTTGATTTAACCACTTACCTACCATGACAATTTTAAATTTTGCTTGGTAGACAAGTGGTTAATATTTTTCAGGGTTTTTTTTTTCTTTTTAGGCTCCCCCATAGCAGCACATATGCAAATGTTTTTTTTTTTTTTACAAATGGAATATCAGGGTAGAAATAATAACTGGAAATTATTAATTTCTCCTTTTAGGTACCCTTGCATTAAAGGTCATCAATACCTTTATATAAAATCCAGGCATTTTCTTTAACAGAAAATTTTACAATGACAATTCAGGTCTTTATCTGCACAAAAAAGAGTTTTGAAATATGTGTTTTTAACCACTTCCCCATGGGAGGGATATCATATGATGTCCTGGGGTTTAAGTGGTTATACTGGGGTGATGCCTGTAGCTACAGCCCTCATCCCAGTATCAAACTTTACAAACAGTAATGTAGCAATATGTTATATGCTGTGTATGGCCTCTAGGGGTCTCACTACTTAGATACTGGTACAACTGTGTTATTGCCTCTCTTTGGTTGTAGTTCTAGGGCAGACACATGTATAATGGCAGCTAGAAGCACCTAATAAAATGTCTCCTGTTAACTACAGTGTGTGAGCATCTGAGCAGGATCGACTAACAGAACATGGTGGCAGCTGGGCACTGAACCTCTGAATAGCAAGTCTTCTGTCTACAAATACAGATTGTGTGACACTGGAACTGTACAGAGAATCAGCAACTGTAAGTACAGAGTCCCTATCAGACTGCACTATGGAGAGTGGCCTGAAACCCCCTCAGAGACTGGATGTCACTTCTTCCAATCTCTCACAGACATGGAGACACTGGAAGGAAGAGTTTACTCTGTATGTGGACCTGACAGTGGCACCCAGAGATGAGCAGAGGGAAGTAAAGCTGTTTTATTACTTGATTGGGGAAAAAGGCAGAGAACTAGCCGAGACCCTGCTCACAGACAGCATGGCACTGACAGACATACTGCAAGCATTTGATAAGCACTGTGACCCCAAAAAGAATGAGACGGTGGAGAGGTACAAGTTCTTCTCAAGGAATCAGGAGATTGGGGACAGTGTGGACAGATATGTGACAGAGCTGAGGAGACTGGCTGCAACCTGTGGATTTGGGGACATCAGGGACTCCCTTTTCCGAGACAGGATAGTGTGTGGCATCAGAGACTCTCACCTCAGAGAAAGATTACTGAGGGAGGAAGAGCTGGCGCTGGAGAAATGTATACAAATCTGCAGGGCTGCAGAGC
Source organism: Staurois parvus (assembly GCF_062004578.1). Lineage (NCBI taxonomy): Eukaryota > Metazoa > Chordata > Amphibia > Anura > Ranidae > Staurois > Staurois parvus. The sequence goes on from NW_028317852.1 coordinate 8,218,172, forward strand.
TGACTAAAGACAGGCAGAAGATGATGGAGGGCACCAGTGATGCCTCAGTACATGCAGTATCTGTGAAAGGCAGAGCAAGGTCCAGGCTCCCTGTGAGCTCAGTCCAGTGTAAATACTGTGGCAAAAGACATGAAAGAGACAAAGAGAAATGTCCAGCGTATGGGGAGTCCTGTAGGACTTGTGGCAAGATGAACCACTTTTCAGCTGTGTGCAGATTCAAAACCAGCAAACAGTACAGACAAGTCCACACAGTGACCCAGGACACAGACGAGGACAGCACAGAGGGCATCACATGGCTGCAGCTGCAGTCTGCAACAGAGAACGTCAATGTAGTCAAACAGCCAGTAGCCAATGATGCAAAGCAGCTCTTTGCCATATTTATGGTGGATGAACAGCCCATAAGATTTCAGCTGGATTGTGGAGCAAGTTGCAATGTCATTCCATTTACTCTGCTTAACAAACAGGTTCCCATTGAGCCCACTGATAAGGTACTGGTCATGTACAACAAAAGTGTTCTGAAACCCATGGGAACATGCAAGCTAAAATGAAGAAATCCACGTAACAGAAAGAGCTACAGAGTGGAGTTTACTGTGTTGCAGGAGGACGATCACATTCCTTTGCTGGGAGTTAAAGCAGTTCAGGCTATGGACTTAATAAAGATGCAGTCCCATAACATCATGGCTCTGGAAGTTTCTGACAATACTCAAAATCCTACACAAAAGGCAGAATACATTTTGGATTTTCACCACATAAAAACAGAGTATGCTGATTTATTTGAAGGTGATGGGTGCCTGGAAGGTAAATACAAACTAGAAATTGATCACACAATACAGCCTACCAGACTGCCTACAAGAAGAGTACCTGTAGCCTTAATGCAACCGCTTAAAGAGGAACTGCAGGATTTGCACAGGAGAGGTATGATAGCACCAGTACAGGAAAGCACAGACTGGATAAGCAGTTTGGTGATAGTGAAAAAACCATCAGGCAAGTTAAGAATATGCATTGATCCTAAGCCACTGAACAAGGCCCTTAAAAGAAATCACTATCCAATGCCAACAATAGAAGATATTCTACCAGATCTATCAAAGGCTAAAATATTTTCGGTATGTGATGTGAAAAATGGGTTCTGGCACGTGGAACTGGATAAAGAATCAAGTTTATTAACAGCATTTTCTTCCCCATTTGGACGCTATAAGTGGCTTAGAATGCCAATGGGAGTAAGCCCAGCTCCAGAAGTGTTCCAACAAAAATTGATGCAAGCTTTGGAAGGACTGTCTGGAGTAAAAATAATAGCAGACGATATACTAATAGTTGGGGAAGGTGATGATCTAGAATCCGCAACAAAGGATCACGATAAAAAGATGATACAATTCTTAGACAGATGTAGAAAAAAACAAATCAAACTGAACCTGGAAAAATTCAAACTAAAAATGACAGAAGTACCATATATTGGACATCTTCTTACCTCAAATGGTGTTAAAGTCGATCCAGAGAAGGTGAGGGCGATACAGGACATGCCGACACCTACAGATATACGTGGAGTACAACGATTCCTGGGCATGGTGAATTATCTTTCCAAATTTTGCAAGCATTTATCAGACATGTGTGAGCCACTGAGACAGCTAACTCACAAAGACGTACTCTGGGAATGGACAGAAAGCCATGAAACTGCTTTTCAGTCAGTGAAAAATGCTATTGCAGACGCAGCAACGCTAAAATATTTTGATCCAGATCAAGCAGTGGTAGTACAATGTGATGCCTCAGAAACCGGCCTTGGAGCCACACTAATGCAGGATAAACAGCCAATCACATATGCAAGCAGAGCGTTAACTCTAACAGAGCAAGGATATGCTCAAATCGAGAAGGAACTACTAGCGGTAGTATTTGGGTTAGAGAAATTTCACCAGTACACCTACGGTCGACAAGTGGTGGTGCATTCCGATCACAAGCCTTTAGAAAGTATTACAAAGAAGCCACTACTGAATGCCCCAAAAAGACTGCAGCGTATGCTGTTAAGGCTTCAGAAATATGATTTTAACATTTGTTACTGTCCAGGGAAGGATTTACTGATTGCAGATGCCCTAAGCAGAGCTTACTTACCCATCACAAATGAAGAAGAAAAAGACATTGAAAGCATCAATATGTGTGAATATCTGTCTGTCTCAAAAGACAGACTGAAACAAATACAGACCTGCACAGCGGAAGATAAAACTCTACAGATCCTAAAGACTGTCATCTTGAAGGGATGGCCAAAACACAAGCAGCATGCTCCAATGGAGGTTTCTCCATTTTTTCACATAAGAGATGAACTCTCTGTGCAGCATGGAATCATCTTTAAAGGAGAAAGAGCTGTCATACCACAATCCCTTAGAAGAGACATTATAGAAAGATTGCACTCGACTCACTTAGGTGTAGAAGGATGTCTACGTCGTGCACGAGAATATGTTTATTGGCCTGGAATGAATGACCACATAAAAAACTTTATAGCACAGTGTGAAATATGTGCATCGTGCAATGATAAGCAACCGAATGAGACATTGCAACCACATACAATTCCAAACAGACCATGGTCAAAAGTAGGAACAGATCTGTTCACGTGGAACGACAAGGAATATCTGGTAACTGTGGACTATTTTTCCAACTTCTGGGAGATAGACTACTTACAGGACACAAGGGCCAAAACAGTAATTAAAAAACTCAAGGCCCATTTTGCCAGATATGGCATTCCGGATATTGTGTTCTCTGACAACGCCGCTCAATTTACATCGGAAGAATTCAAAAAATTCAGGGAGAGGTGGGAATTTGAGCACCAGACATCATCTCCTGGATATCCGCAGAGTAATGGCAAAGCCGAGTCAGCAGTAAAAACAGCCAAAAGACTCATGCAAAAGGCAAAACAGGCAGGTACAGAGATATACCTGTCTATACTGGACCACAGAAACACACCCACACAAGGCCTAGACACCAGTCCAGCACAGCGGCTTATGAGTAGACGTACAAGGACTCTCCTACCAACTGCAGGTCAACTACTAAAGCCAAAGCTTGTGGGCAATGTTAAAGCCAAACTAACGAAGAATCAAGATAGGCAAGCTTTCTATTATAATAAATCTGCAAAAGATCTGCCTGTTCTCCAGAGCAATGACAATGTACGGATTCAGCCAATAGGGAAATATGACAAACACTGGAAAAAAGCGAAGGTTGTACAGAAATTGGGACCACGGTCCTATGAAATTATAACAGAGGAAGGAAGAAGATGGAGGAGAAATCGGAGACATCTGAGAAAAACACAAGAAGGAGATGATACAGGGCCCTGGGAACAGTATATGGACACTCAAAGCGATGAGACTATGAATACCAGCAACAAAGAAACAGGGACTGCTGAGGAGCATAGGGAGGTCTCTAGGCAGAGAGAGACAGTCCCAGAAAATAGACTGCCAGAATCAGAAGAACACCAAAATTTCTGTGAAGAAACCTCATATGTTACGCGAGCTGGCAGAACAATCAGAAAGCCGGCTCACCTCAAGGATTATATCTAATTTATAGCTATGTTCTACTTCACCATTTTGTGTTTGTTATATTTCATTGTTCTTTTATTTAAAAGAGAAAGAATGTAGCAATATGTTATATGCTGTGTATGGCCTCTAGGGGTCTCACTACTTAGATACTGGTACAACTGTGTTATTGCCTCTCTTTGGTTGTAGTTCTAGGGCAGACACATGTATAATGGCAGCTAGAAGCACCTAATAAAATGTCTCCTGTTAACTACAGTGTGTGAGCATCTGAGCAGGATCGACTAACAGAACAAGTAATACTGTTTTCTATAGAACTGATGTCAGTGGCTATGCAGTCACTCATTCATTTATACAGACAGTGGAAGAGGGTGACCCCCATCCTGCCACCTTTCCCGGGCTCTCCGTCCCATCGAGGAGCCCGGAAGTTCACCGACCAGTGGCATCTCCATCAGAAAACAGAGAGAGGAACTGATGTTGTTAATCCCTTTCTGTGACCCCTAGAAACTGGAAGCAATGAGGATTTTGTCATTTCCAATAACGGTTGTTTGTTTACCTGGTCGTTAACAGCCAGGAAAGCAGCCGATAAGACTGATCTGTGTCTGATCAGCTGCATTGAAGGCCAGAGAAGAGATTTGGGGTCCCAGATCTCACCCCTTTTGATAGTAATAAAATTGATTAAAAAAAATTAAAGGGGCATTATAAAAAAAAGCTGATAAAAAATGCATGAAATGCATTTTTTTAAAACCTATGGAACTCTTTACACTGGTCAGTTGTGTTTTTGGCTGCTTTCACGCTGCTCCATTCCAAAAACACAGTAAAAATGCACAAGCTTACGCTCTTTTAAACTGAAAAGTTGATCAAAACTCATCAGGGTGCAAAGGCCCTAACATGCACCAAACACTCTCTAAAAAATGCAGCAAGCAGTACTTTTAAAAATGCATCTGAAACAAAGCTGACTGTTGTCATGAGTTCCATAGGATCTGATCTTCATTTTTTTAAACTGAAAAACTGATCAGTGTGAAAGAGCCATAAGCTACACCCCTGCTCCACCTGACTCCATTTAAATGACAGCTGGCTCCATTGTATTACTCTGTATGAGAATGGGGTACACATGTGCTGTAGAGATAAATGCTGCAAAAGTGATTTGAATAGTGAGGAGGTTTGGGGACAGCTGGCTCCATTGTATTACTCTGTATGAGAATGGGGTACACGTGCTTTAGAGATAGATGCTGCAAAAGTGATTTGAATAGTGAGGAGGTTTGGGGACAGCTGGCTCCATTGTATTACTCTGTATGAGAATGGGGTACACATGTGCTGTAGAGATAAATGCTGCAAAAGTGATTTGAATAGTGAGGAGGTTTGGGGACAGCTGGCTCCATTGTATTACTCTGTATGAGAATGGGGTACACATGTGCTTTAGAGATAGATGCTGCAAAAGTGATTTGAATAGTGAGGAGGTTTGGGGACAGCTGGCTCCATTGTATTACTCTGTATGAGAATGGGGTACACATGTCCTGCCGAGATAGATGCTGCAAAAGTGATTTGAATAGTGAGGAGGTTTGGGGACAGCTGGCTCCCTTGTATTACTCTGTATGAGAATGGGGTACACATGTTCTTTAGAGATAGATGCTGCAAAAGTGATTTGAATAGTGAGGAGGTTTGGGGACAGCTGGCTCCATTGTATTACTCTGTATGAGAATGGGGTACACATGTGCTGTAGAGATAGATGCTGCAAAAGTGATTTGAATAGTGAGGAGGTTTGGGGACAGCTGGCTCCCTTGTATTACTCTGTATGAGAATGGGGTACACATGTTCTTTAGAGATAGATGCTGCAAAAGTGATTTGAATAGTGAGGAGGTTTGGGGATGTGGCAGTAATGCTGGGAATACATGGGAAGAGGGCTGAACAAAAAAAAATGGAGAGGTTGCAGTACTAATTAAGCAACGTTATTGTGGCGATTTCCCCCCACTGAGACATTGCTCCCCCCGACAGAATACACTGAACACTGCTGGCAGCATGCTGGTCTTCCAGCATGCCCGTTTGATAAAAGCTAGATGTTAGATGGGCTTCTGTGTGATAGGCTGCTGTTCACACTGGCCGAATGTCAGCCGGTTTCTGCTGAACCAGCGGATACCAGCTGATATTGGCCTGTGTTTACCAGCCTTAAGACTTATATGACCTTGGTTAATTCTGATGCCTTTGCTATAGTTTCCTATAACTTTAGTATATATCTGAACAGATCAAATTCTATACAAAGATATAAACTTTTATGGGTTTTTATAAATTATAAATAAATACAGAGTTTTGCAAGTGTTTTGGTACCATTAAAAACCAGAATTCTTTGTTAATGAATCTGATAATGGTAATTTGGTAATCCTCCTGACTGTATCCACTTTATTGTTGGGAATAAAGGCACTTTTGGGGGCCTGACTCTTCATCTGGACTTCTATTTTGAACGCAAAAGTTTTTTTTTATATACTTTACAAAATATCAAAGTTTTCAGTTATTTATATTGAATAAACCACACATTTTATTCTAGTTCCCTGTAGTTTTTCCAGTGACAGATAAATTTAGTACAGCTTGCCCGAGCACTACTAGCTGAACTTTTCGCTGTCAAGGATCAATAATTATGACTGATTACAGTGCGAGTGTATTAATAGTGCTGCTATGCTAATCAACACAAATTCAAGAATATGGTAAAAAATATTCCTGTAGATGGAAATTGCATGTGCATGCAGGCCTACCTGCTTGTACTTTTATGTTGCCTGCACACCTCTAGTAGAGTACACGCAATATGATAGTAGCTGTTGATCTAACAAAATATTGTAATTTTCAATATTTGCCATTTTAACCAGACTTATGGCTTTGATAAACATATACAGTCAGGTCCATAAATATTAGGACATCGACACAATTCTAACATTTATGGCTCTATACACCACCACAATGGATTTGAAATGAAACAATTAAGATGTGCTTTAACTGCAGACTGTCAGCTTAAATTTGAGGGTATTTACATCCAAATCAGGTGAACAGTGTAGGAATTACAACAGTTTGCATATGTGCCTCCCACTTGTTAAGGGACCAAAAGTAATGGGACATTTGACTTCTCAGCTGTTCCATGGCCAGGTGTGTGTTATTCCCTCATTATGCCAATTACAATGAGCAGATAAAAGGTCCAGAGTTAATTTCAAGTGTGCTATTTGCATTTGGAATCTGTTGCTGTCAACTCTCAAGATGAGATCCAAAGAGCTGTCACTGTCAGTGAAGCAAGCCATCATTAGGCTGAAAAAACAAAACAAACCCATCAGAGAGATAGCAAAAACATTAGGCGTGGCCAAAACAACTGTTTGGAACATTCTTAAAAGGAAGGAATGCATCGGTGAGCTCAGCAACACCAAAAGACCCGGAAGACCATGGAAAACAACTGTGGTGGATGACCGAAGAATTCTTTCCCTGGTGAAGAAAACACCCTTCACAACAGTTGGCCAGATCAAGAACACTCTCCAGGAGGTAGGTGTATGTGTGTCAAAGTCAACAATCAAGAGAAGACTTCACCAGAGTGAATACAGAGGGTTCACCACAAGATGTAAACCATTGGTGAGCCTCCAAAACAGGAAGGCCAGATTACAGTTTGACAAACGACATCTAAAAAAGCCTTCACAGTTCTGGAACAACATCCTATGGACAGATGAAACCAAGATCAACTTGTACCAGACTGATGGGAAGAGAAGAGTATGGAGAAGGAAAGGAACTGCTCATGATCCTAAGTAGAGATGAGCGAATCGAACATGGCGAAGTGGAATTCGTTTCGAAGATCAGGAAAAATTTGATTCGCTCCGAATCCGAAAATTAGCAAAGTTCGGATGCGCGAATCGAATTTTCCCAAAAATGGCGGCGACATGTGTGGCGACGGAGCGGGGATCTCTGGGAAGGCGCGCAGACAAGGCGCGCTGACCCATAATGCATTCATTCATGACATGTGATCGCATTAGCCAATCAGCAGCCAGCCAGCCAGCACTGTGTAATGGTGGAGCTATAAATCGCGGCCATCTTAGAATTCTCCATTAGCCTCCGGTCATTCAAGAGAGACAGACCTCTGTGTATTAGGGACAGAGTTAGGGCCACAGAGACTTTAGGGCCACAGAATCGTTACTTAGGGACACAGAATCGTTACTTAGGGACACAGAATCCTTACTCAGGGACACAGAATTGTTACTCAGGGACACAAAATTGTTACTCAGGGACACAGAATCGTTACTCAGGGACGGACACAGAATTGTTACTCAGGGACACAGAATTGTTACTGAGGGACACAGAATCGTTACTCAAGGACACAGAATTGTTACTCAGGGACACAGAATCGTTACTCAGGGACACAGAATTGTTACTCAGGGACACAGAATTGTTACTCAGGGACACAGAATTGTTACTCAGGGACAGACACAGAATTGTTACTCAGGGACACAGAATTGTTACTCAGGGACACAGAATTGTTACTGAGGGACACAGAATCGTTACTCAGGGACACAGAATTGTTACTCAGGGACACAGAATTGTTACTCAGGGACAGACACAGAATTGTTACTCAGGGACACAGAATTGTTACTCAGGGACACAGAATTGTTACTGAGGGACACAGAATCGTTACTCAGGGACACAGAATTGTTACTCAGGGACAGACACAGAATTGTTACTCAGGGACACAGAATTGTTACTCAGGGACACAGAATTGTTACTGAGGGACACAGAATCGTTACTCAGGGACACAGAATCGTTACTCAGGGACACAGAATTGTTACTAAGGGACACAGAATTGTTACTCAGGGACACAGAATTGTTACTGAGGGACACAGAATTGTTACTGAGGGACACAGAATCGTTACTGAGGGACACAGAATTGTTACTCAGGGACACAGAATTTTTACTCAGGGACACAGAATTGTTACTCAGGGACACAGAATTGTTACTCAGGGACAGACACAGAATTGTTACTCAGGGACAAAGAATTGTTACTCAGGGACACAGAATTGTTACTGAGGGACACAGAATCGTTACTCAGGGACACAGAATTGTTACTCAGAGACACAGAATTGTTACTCAGGGACAGACACAGAATTGTTACTCAGGGACACAGAATTGTTACTCAGGGACACAGAATCGTTACTCAGGGACACAGAATCGTTACTGAGGGACACAGAATCGTTACTGAGGGACACAGAATTGTTACTCAGGGACACAGAATTGTTACTCATGGACAAACACAGAATTGTTACTCAGGGACAGACACAGAATTGTTACTCAGGGACACAGAATTGTTACTCAGGGACACAGAATCGTTACTGAGGGACACAGAATTGTTACTCAGGGACACAGAATTGTTACTCAGGGACACAGAATCGTTACTCAGGGACACAGAATCGTTACTCAGGGACACAGAATTGTTACTCAGGGACACAGAATTGTTACTCAGGGACACAGAATTGTTACTGAGGGACACAGAATCGTTACTCAGGGACACAGAATCGTTACTCAGGGACACAGAATCGTTACTCAGGGACACAGAATCGTTACTCAGGGACACAGAATTGTTACTGAGGGACACAGAATCGTTACTGAGGGACACAGAATTGTTACTGAGGGACACAGAATTGTTACTCAGGGACACAGAATTGTTAATGAGGGACACAGAATCATTACTCAGGGACACAGAATCGTTACTCAGGGACACAGAATTGTTACTCAGGGACACAGAATCATTACTCAGGGACACAGAATTGTTACTCAGGGACACAGAATTGTTACTGAGAGACACAGAATCGTTACTGAGGGACACAGAATTGTTACTCAGGGACACAGAATTGTTACTGAGGGACACAGAATCGTTACTCAGGGACACACAATTGTTACTCAGGGACACAGAATTGTTACTCAGGGACACAGAATCGTTGAATTAAAAAGTATGTCAGACAACACGCAGAGGAGTGGCAGAAGAGGCAATGTTTCAGGAGCGAGCAGACGTGGCAGCAGAGGAAGGGGTCGAGGCAGCACTAGTCGCAGCCAGAGGCCAGTGCTCCCGGTGTCATCCAGCGGTCGTGTCTCCACCGACAACCCTGCCGTCATCGATTGGTTGGCTCGGTCGTCTTCCTCTTCCCAGGTCACCTCTGACACCTACAGCCAACGATCGGTGGGTACGTCAGACACAACCGTTAGTTGGCATGGCCCGGGAGCAAGCCCACTGAAATCACGTGTCCTCTACCTGCCCCTGTCCTTTGGTGTTCCCTCACCAAGCGAAGTATCGCATGCTGTGGGCTCACCCCCACAGTACAGTGAGGAAGAGCTAACAGAGGGCGGTCAGGAACGGGGGGAGACATCCGCCTCTTCAGCAGCCAGGCGAAGAAGTACTGGCGAGGAGAGTGGCTCGGTAGCGGGTCTAGAGACAGGTCTGTCTCCTGACCCACACGCAGCCGAGGGGGCTAGTAGTGAGGCGGAGACCCTAATTGATGATGATGAGGCTGATCGCACTTGGCAACCTCGTTGTCATCAGGCTATTGCTTCCGCATCATCAGGAGAAGAGGGTGGCAGCTTGGCAGCGAGCAAAACAGTCGGTGGGTTGCCCAGGACGCAGCAGGGTCACAGCAGTGTCAGTGGAGGCAAACGGCCACGGAGTAGAGCACCAGCTCCACTGCAGCCTACCACCACGGCCAGTAGTGGTGCCGGTGTGCACGGAGGAAGTAGCAGTCAGCCAGTGAGGAGTAGCGGGGGCAAAGTTTCCTACTCGGCGGTGTGGCAATTTTTTGTCAAGCCGCCCGAGGAAGTAAACGTAGCCGTATGTCGACTATGTGGCCAGAAAGTCAAGCGTGGCCAGGGGGCCCATGTTGGGACTACAGCGTTGCGTCAGCATATGCAGCGTCGCCATTCGGTGGCCTGGGAAAACCGTGATAAAGATACGGTGGTTCTGCCTGCCCCAGCCCCCGCTCCATCACCCGCTCCGTTACTTGCTCCGTCACCCGACGTTATTCGCCCTCTATCAGCCAGTCAAGGCTCCAACACCTCTGCTGAGGGGTGTTGTCACTCGTTGGCATCTTCCGCTCGTTCAGATGCTCCTTCTCCTGCTACGCCTCTTCACGGATTCCGTCAGCAGTCTTTCTTGGAATCCGTTTCCAAGAGACAACAGTTTGCGAGCACGCACCCGACGGTGCAGAAGCTGAACGTCCTCCTGTCCAAGTTGCTGGTGCTGCAGTCCCTCCCTTTCCAAGTGGTGGACTCAGCACCTTTCCGAGAAATGATGGCTTGTGCCGAGCCGCAGTGGAGAGTGCCAAGCCGGCATTTCTTCGCCAAAAAGGCAGTGCCAGCCCTGCATTCACATGTAGAAGAGATGGTGGGCCAGTCTTTGAGCATGTCGGTCTCTGCCAAAGTGCACGGCAGCGCCGACGTGTGGAGCTGTAACTACGGTCAGGGACAGTACATGTCATTTACGGCCCACTGGGTGAACGTGGTGCCGGCACAGCCGCACCAGCAACTTGGACAGGTCACGCCGCTTTTGCCTCCACGTTTGCACGTCCTTGGTCCAGTAAAGATGTCCGCCTCTACCACCTCTTCTTCCGCCGTGTCCTCAGCCGCCACCCCCGTGCCAAGTCCCATTACCCGACCGGCATATCACATGTGCAGGGCGCAACGGTGTCACGCTGTGCTGCACCTGGTATGCCTTGGCGAACGTAGTCACACAGGGGAGGAACTTCTGAGTGTAATGAACAGAGAAATCGACAGATGGCTGTCTCCGCGCAAACTGAAAATCGGAACCATGTTGACCGACAACGGAAAGAACATGGTGTCTGCTCTGCGTCAAGGAAGGTTGTGCCATGCGCCATGCACCATGCATGGCTCATGTGTTCAATGTGGTTGTCAAGCGGTTCCTAAAATCCACCATCCCACTGCAAGACATCCTTAAAATGTCACGTAAACTTTGCATGCATTTCAGCCATTCCTACACCGCAAAGCACACCCTCCTTGAGCTGCAGCGGCAGAACGGAATTCCACAGCATCGCCTGATCTGCGACGTTGCAACAAGGTGGAATTCAACCCTACATATGTTAAATAAAAACACCAAAAATGCAGCGCTTGAGCATGTAGTGAGAAGAAATTAGCGTATGCACATCCGGATTAAAAGAAATACATTAAAGGTATAACATGCACCAACTTAAACGCACAAATTAATGCAAACAATGGACGGGTAAGTATTAATGATTCATCCGACCAAAACAAAGTGCATATAGTGATAGGGATGTTAGAGTCATTAGAAGTGCATCCGTGTATCAATCAAATTCGTGACTTCCGTGATAGGAGAATAGCTGCAAAACGCACTAACCAGATAGCGCAAGAAAAAGCGCATTGGAGTATAATGACCTACTCCCGGTCACAGCCCAAAGATCATCAGCGAAGGGACCTCAGGAACAACTTTTGCATCAATCATGCCGTCTCCTACCACCAGGGGGGGGGTACGCCTCCTTACAGTTACACGAATTTGCCTTATATCATCTTTCGCCAGGGGTGGTGTGCTTTCGTATCAGGAGATCACCTTAGGGACTCAGCAATAAGACCCAAAAGAGAGAAATCTTGATAGTGTAGTAATTTTTATTCAAAAGGTTGCTAAAGAACAAGTAGCACACTTACATAATGATATCCAGAAAAGCTGATTAACAGAATCCAAAAAGATGGCCGACAGTCAGATGCATGGACCATGTGGGTAACAAGTAGTATGAGAGGTATCCTTATCTCTAACGCGTTTCGTGGCAAGAGCACATTATCAAAGGGAATGTGCCTCTCATTCTGGTCCCTTATTTATAAGGAGGACCCCTAGTTAGTGAAGAGACGCATTACCGCGTCATTTTACCGCTACTGCGCATGCGCGAGGCCGGGACGCCCGCGCATGCGCAGTGTGAAGCTGCCGCGTCATCGCGGTTAACCCGCGCATGCGCAGATCGCATTCAGCGGCCATTTTGTTAAAGTCCAGATAAGAAGTGCAGAGAAACGATCCTCAGCACAGAAGAAGAGGGATTTGGATAGGAAAAACCCATCCATGGGTTTTTTGGATGGGTTTTTCCTATCCAAATCCCTCTTCTTCTGTGCTAAGGATCGTTTCTCTGCACTTCTTATCTGGACTTTAACAAAATGGCCGCTGAATGCGATCTGCGCATGCGCGGGTTAACCGCGATGACGCGGCAGCTTCACACTGCGCATGCGCGGGCGTCCCGGCCTCGCGCATGCGCAGTAGCGGTAAAATGACGCGGTAATGCGTCTCTTCACTAACTAGGGGTCCTCCTTATAAATAAGGGACCAGAATGAGAGGCACATTCCCTTTGATAATGTGCTCTTGCCACGAAACGCGTTAGGGATAAGGATACCTCTCATACTACTTGTTACCCACATGGTCCATGCATCTGACTGTCGGCCATCTTTTTGGATTCTGTTAATCAGCTTTTCTGGATATCATTATGTAAGTGTGCTACTTGTTCTTTAGCAACCTTTTGAATAAAAATTACTACACTATCAAGATTTCTCTCTTTTGGGTCTTATTGCTGAGTCCCTAAGGTGATCTCCTGATACGAAAGCACACCACCCCTGGCGAAAGATGATATAAGGCAAATTCGTGTAACTGTAAGGAGGCGTACCCCCCCCTGGTGGTAGGAGACGGCATGATTGATGCAAAAGTTGTTCCTGAGGTCCCTTCGCTGATGATCTTTGGGCTGTGACCGGGAGTAGGTCATTATACTCCAATGCGCTTTTTCTTGCGCTATCTGGTTAGTGCGTTTTGCAGCTATTCTCCTATCACGGAAGTCACGAATTTGATTGATACACGGATGCACTTCTAATGACTCTAACATCCCTATCACTATATGCACTTTGTTTTGGTCGGATGAATCATTAATACTTACCCGTCCATTGTTTGCATTAATTTGTGCGTTTAAGTTGGTGCATGTTATACCTTTAATGTATTTCTTTTAATCCGGATGTGCATACGCTAATTTCTTCTCACTACATGCTCAAGCGCTGCATTTTTGGTGTTTTTATTTGTCTATGAGGAGGTTATACGAGGTTTACCTTCATGCTAGCAGCTTGAATCTTTGAGACCAAGCGCTCGTCTTTTATCCCATTTTACTGTATGCTTTTCCTACATATGTTAGACCGCCTTTACGAACAGCGAAAGGCCATCACCGATTTCCTGATGTTACAAGCGGATAAAGGTACTCCCCTGTGTAACTTAGATGTCAGCCATTGGCAGCTCATGCGTGACACCTGCCGCTTGCTCAGGCCCTTTGAGGGGGCCACGCTATTCGTGAGTCGGCAGGACTATGGGATGAACGACGTCATTCCTCTGTTGCACGTCCTGGAACAAATGCTGTTAACAATGGCTGGTCAGGGTGCGGTAGACGTGGCGCACAGATCTCAACGCCACATGACCCCTGTGGGGGCAGGACAGGAAGAAGAGGAGGAGGTAGAGGAGGACATTGGTGCTCAGGAATTATTGAGTGAAAAGGGTGGTTTTTCCACTCAGCGGACAGGAGTGGAGGAGCAGGAGCATCTGGTAGAGGAGGAGGAGGAGACAGAGGACCCAGATGCACCGTGGCAGTATGCTGTGGAGATGGAGGCAGGGAGTCCCCCGCATTCCTTGGCACAAATGGCCCATAGCATGCTCGGTTGCTTGCGTAGCGACAGCCGAATAATAACCATCAGACAGAGGTATGACTTTTGGCTGTCCACCTTGTTGGACCCTCGCTACCGTTCAAAAATGGTGGCCTTTTTCACACCTGCTGAGAGGGAGGCCAAAATAACGTACTATAAAAACCACCTATGTAGTCAGTTGGTCTCTGCCTTTCTGCGCCAACGTCCATCCTCAGACACTGTGGGCCCTGTGCGCTCGCGTTCCGCTGCCATGGCAGCAGGGGAGGGGTGGGGTGGTAGGAGCAGTGGCAGCTCCACCAGCAGCGGCTGCCTCAGTCTGCAGTCGATGATGAGTAGCTTTCTTCACCAGCGCAGTGAGGAAACTACTAACCAGCCGCAGCAGCAGCAGCATCAGGTGGACCTGGAGCAGGACCTCAAACAACAGGCTTGGGCCTACTTGGACAGCACCCTGCCAACCGAGGTAGACAATCCCCTTGACTACTGGGCAACGAAACTTGACCTTTGGCCCCAACTAGCTGAATTTGCCCTTGAAAGGCTGTCATGCCCGGCCAGTAGCGTGGCATCGGAGCGCGTGTTTAGTGCGGCAGGAGGTATTATAACTCCGCGGAGGACACGACTGTCCACCCAAAGTGTGGAGAGACTCACGTTTGTGAAAATGAATCAGGCGTGGATTAGTCTGGATTTCAAACCACCAGTTCCTGACACAACTGACTAAATCCGCCATGAATCATGCCCCAAACATGTTATTATTTTTAACATAGGCCTCTGTATGGCCTTCAATTTATGCTGCTTACGCTTCGCCACTCTGCCATGGGCCCCTGTACCGCCTCCTCTTGCTGCTGCCAGGTCCAGAGTGTGTCATGGGTCCCTGTACGGCCTCCCATTGCTGCTGTCTCCATCGCCACACTCTGCCATGTCCCACTTTCAGGTCTCCTCACACTGCTGGTGGGTTCCATTTTGTCATAGGGTTCTTTATGGCCTCCCATTGCTGCTGCCAGGCCCATAATCTGCCATGGGCCCCCGTACCGACTCCTCATGCTGCTGCCAGGCCCGTAATCTGTCATGGGCCCCTGTACCGCCTCCTCATGCTGCTGCCAGGTCCAGAGTGTGTCATGGGTCCCTGTACGGCCTCCCATTGCTGCTGCCAGGCCCGTAATCTGCCATGGGCCCCCGTACCGACTCCTCATGCTGCTGCCAGGCCCGTAATCTGTCATGGGCCCCTGTACCGCCTCCTCATGCTGCTGCCAGGTCCAGAGTGTCTCATGGGTCCCTGTACGGCCTCCCATTGCTGCTGTCTCTATCGCCACACTCTGCCATGTGCCACTTTCAGGTCTCCTCACACTGCTGGTGGGTTCCATTTTGTCATAGGGTGCTGTATGGCCTCCCATTGCTGCTGCCTCCACCGCCACACTGTGGCTCCACACTCTGGTTTTGGCCCCGTGACTGCCCAAATGAGTGAAGTGTGCAGTGATTCTAAGATCGACGGCACTCATCTGCATGTCATACTGCCTGACAGTATTATTTCTCTTCCCCAGCAGACTCCAAGGGCATTTAAATTAAAAGTACAGTGTTCTGCACTAATATAAAGGCTCTCTGAAGCCTAGAAACACCCTTTTTTACACGTTAAATTCGCAGCGAATATATTCGCCTCGAATCGAATTTATTCCGCGAATTCGGCGAATCAGCCGAATCGAATTTTTGAATAATTCGCTCATCTCTAATCCTAAGCATACCACCTCATCAGTGAAGCATGGTGGTGGTAGTGTCATGGCGTGGGCATGTATGGCTGCCAATGGAACTGGTTCTCTTGTATTTATGGATGATGTGACTGCTGACAAAAGCAGCAGGATGAATTCTGAAGTGTTTCGGGCAATATTATCTGCTCATATTCAGCCAAATGCTTCACAACTCATTGGACGCCGCTTCACAGTGCAGATGGATAATGACCCAAAGCATACTGCAAAAGCAACCAAAGAGTTTTTTAAGGGAAAGAAGTGGAATGTTATGCAATGGCCAAGTCAATCACCTGACCTGAATCTGATTGGGCATGCATTTCACTTGCTGAAGACAAAACTGAAGGGAAAATGCCCCAAGAACAAGCAGGAACTGAAGACAGTTGCAGTAGAGGCCTGGCAGAGCATCACCAGGGATGAAACCCAGCGTCTGGTGATGTCTATGCACTCCAGACTTCAGGCTGCAATTGACTGCAAAGGATTTGCAACCAAGTATTAAAAAGTGAAAGTTTGATTTATGATTATTATTCTGTCCCATTACTTTTGGTCCCTTAACAAGTGGGAGGCACATATGCAAACTGTTGTAATTCCTACACCGCTCACCTGATTTGGATGTAAATACCCTCAAATTAAAGCTGACAGTCTACAGTTAAAGCACATCTTGTTTGTTTCATTTCAAATCCATTGTGGTGGTGTATAGAGCAAAAAATGTTAGAATTGTGTCAATGTCCCAATATTTATGGACCTGACTGTATAATAACAAATCAAATATCTTTTTACAATATATCTGAATGCAAATAAACTATATCTGAAACTTTGAAAACTCCCTTTTATTACAGAGGGTAAGGTTTTTTTTTTAATTCTCAACATACAATAAATCAACAGTGATATAATGATGGAGGAAGGGGAGGAGCTACACAGTCAGCTTCAGTAGAGAGACTGGTGTGCTACCCATATACATGTCTGAGCAATTTATACCTTTGTGCTGAGAGACAGCACTATTTCCTGTGAGTGTGTTTAGTTGTTCCTTGCTTTTTAATATTTTAGTGATTGTATGGCTTTCTTCTGTGCTTGTGAGATAGATAGATAGATAGATAGATAGATAGATAGATAAATATGATGGGGAAGACCAGGATTACTCACAAGTGCTGTTAGACCAGATTATTGACTTAAAGAATATGTGAACCCAACATTTCATATTCCTGATATGTGCCTTCTGCACCATGTACTCGTATGAAAAAGTATCCTGCTCTCTTTGGATTGTTTCCTTTGTGTGAAATCCTTCAAAGTCCCTGCCAGTCCCTCTGCATTCCTATTCAAAACTGTCATCATCTGGCATGAGAGCACAGCGTGGTCAGTTTTCTGTCTGTGTTAAGAACTTGTACCTGTCCTGCAATGATAAGACTTGTGCTGACAACCCCACCCCCCGCACAAGAATTCATTGGGAAGTTTAATATGCTGCTGTATCTCCTCCCCCAGCTCTCCGAGCTCATTATGCAGCTGAGAACAGAGGGTATATGATCACATATATAAAAAGAAAGAAAAGGGCATTTTATAGTGTTTTTTGTATATACTGTATACACAAATGGTTTCCCTTAAAATTTCTATTTTAAAATGAATGGGTTGTTTTACAAGGTGAAGGTTCACATATACTTTAGTGAATGTGTTTTTCATTGGGATAGCGTTGGTATTGGATCTGAATAACAGAACAAGAGAAGATCTTTATGCCTTTGATGCTTTGAACTTTTAATTGCATTAACTTTTTTTATGAAAGCTTTACTGCTTGGAGTGGAGACTAAGCACATACAGTACTTACCTGCCTGTTTGCACATTACATGCATTGTGTCTGCACTCTGTTTTTAACCACTTGAGCTCCTGAGGATTTACCCCCCTTAATGACCAGGCCTCTTTTTGCTACTCGGCGCTGCACTAATTCAACTGATAATTGCGCGGTCATGCAATGCTGCACCCAAACGAAATTGATGTCCTTTTTTTCACACAAATAGAGCTTTCTTTCGGTGTAATTTGATCACCTGTGCGCTTTTTATTTTTCACGCTATAAACAAAAAAAGGCCAAAAATTTTGAAGAAAAACAATATTTTTTACTTTCAGCTATAAAAAATATATAGTAAACTCAAAGTTGGTTATAAATTTAGGCCAAAATGTATTCTGCTACATGTTTTTGGTAAAAAAAATCCCAATAAGTGTATATTGATTGCTTTGTGTGGAAGTTATCGCATCTACAAACTATGGTATAAATACTGCAATTTACGCCATTTTTCTGCTATACAGCGCTGCGCTAGTTTAACGGACAATTGCACGGTCATGCAATATGGTACATACCGTATTTTTCGCTCCATAAGACGCACCTGACCATAAGACGCACCTAGGTTTTAGAGGCAGAAAACAGGAAAAAAAAATTCTGAACTAATGGACTGCAGACATAGTACAGGAGATGACCAGAGACTGCGGACACAGTACAGGAGATGACCAGAGACTGTGGACACAGTTCAGGGGATGACCAGAGACTGCGGACACAGTACAGGGGATGACCAGAGACTGCGGACACAGTTCAGGGGATGACCAGAGACTGCGGACACAGTATAGGAGATGACCAGAGACTGCGGACACAGTTCAGGGGATGACCAGAGACTGCGGACACAGTACTGGAGATGACCAGAGACTGCGGACACAGTACAGGAGATGACCAGAGACTGCGGACACAGTGCAGGGGATGACCAGAGACTGCAGACATAGTACAGGAGATGACCAGAGACTATGGACATAGTACAGAAGATGACCAGAGACTGCGGACACAGTACAGGAGATGACCAGAGACTGCGGACACAGTGCAGGGGATGACCAGAGACTGCGGACACAGTACAGGAGATGACCAGAGACTGCGGACACAGTACAGGGATGACCAGAGACTGCGGACAGCACAGGGATGACCAGAGACTGCGGACAGCACAGGGATGACCAGAGACTGTGGATAGTACAGGGGATGACTGCTGACCTTTGGGGGGGAGCGGGTACCTTAATTTGACAGGTACCCGCTCCCACTTCCGCGGAGTTGTTCTTTCATCTTACCTGTTCCTCTATCCAGCCGCGCGCTGTCTTCCCGGCTTCTGTAATGGCGCTCGGCATGACAGCCGGGTGCCCAGTGCGCATGAGCGAGAAGCACTTGATCTTTGTGATTGGTCCGGCGGCTTCTGGGATCTGTTTTGTGTCCCAGGTGCCGCCTTACCATTCACAAAAAGCACCGCTTCTTGCGCATGCGCACTTGGCACCCGGCTGTCATGCCCACACTACAGAAGCCGGGAAGACCGCGCCGCTGGATAGAGGAACAGGTAAGATAAAAGAACAACTCCACGGAAGTGGGAGTGGGTATCTGTCAAATTCAGGTACCCGCTCCCCCCCTCCCCAAAGGTCAGCAGTCATCTCTATAAGGTCCCGCTGTAGAGCTGAGCGGCCGGCCCGGTATTCTGACACGGCGGCAGTTGAAATACCGCTCCATATTCGCTCCATAAGACGCACTGACATTTTCCCCCCTTTTTTTGGGGGAAAAAAGTGCGTCTTATGGTGCGAAAAATACGGTAAATGAAATTTACATCCTTTTTTTCCCCCACAAATTGAGCTTTCTTTCGGTGGTATTTGATCGCCTGTGCGGTTTTTATTTTTTGCGCTATAAAAAAAAGGCTGACAATTTTGAGGAAAAAAAAACAATATTTTGGACTTTTTGCTATAAAACATGTCCAGTAAAAAAAAATGCAAAAATCAAATTTAGTCATAAATTTCTGCCAAAATGCATTCTGCGACATGTCTTTGCTAAAAAAAATCCCAATACGTGTAAATTAATTGGTTTACATGAAAGTTATAGCATTTACAAATGGCGGGAAAGATACTGGAATTTTAAATTTTTATTTATACTAATAATGGCGCCGATCAGCGACTTTTGGCGGCAATCAGCGACATATGGCAGCGACCAGCAACTTATGGCAGGACTGCGGGACTGCGGCTGACATTTTGACACTGGGGCGGAACTGACTTGGGGTCACTGACATCCCCAGTGACACCAATACAGTGATCAGTGAAAAAAAACCACTGAAACTGTACCAATGTCACTGGGGAGGAAGGGGTTAACATTTTTAGAATTTGCTGTGTAAGGGGAGTGTTTTACTAGGGGGCGGGGGGTGTACTGGACGGGGGGAGGGAGGGGGGAGCTGATCGAGGGAGAGAAACTCTGCAGCTTCTCACAAGCTGTCAGAGAACTGATACAGAACAGGGCTGTGTGTAAACAATGCAGCCCTGCTCTGTTTCAGCGATCACTGTCAATCACGGGAAAACGGCCGGTAAAAACCGGCCGTGACCCGTCGGCTGACACCCGCTGCTGACACCCACGGGACAGGTAGGGCGGGCGCACGCCTCGCGCGCGCCCCCTACCTATTTTGAAGGCAGCCGTTTTAAAACGTGCTTTTGCCTATGAGTGCCGCCCTGCCACCGTTTATATGCGGTGGCTGGGCGGCAAGTGGTTAATGATATTAATGTGATTATCAATTATCATCTGTGCATTAGTTTTATTTACAGCGCTAGGTGTTGGGTGATATAAGTTTACATTTTGGTTATTTTCATAGCAGTTAGTCAATGATTGTAAACTGATAGCACTTTATTTTTAGCATGGATTTATGAAATTTACACATAAGATACATTTATAGATATAGAGATATATTTGCTATCTCGCACAGAGTATCAGGGTATCAAAAATAATATAAGATATTCACACAGCAGCTATCAAGTTTACAGTTGCAAGAAAAAGTATGTGAACCCCTTGGGATTACGTGGAGTTTTGCATGAATTGGGCATAAAATGTGCTCTGAACGTCATCTAAGCCACAACAATAGAAGAACACAGTCTGCTGAACATAATACTACACAAACATTAGATGTTGCCATGGTTTAATTGCACATAACATGTAAATATTCACAGTGCAGGGAGGAAAAAGTATGTGAGGCCCTAGCTTAAAGACTTCTCCCAGAGCTAATTGGAGCCAGGAGTGAGCCAACCTTGACTCTAATCAGTGTGATGATATTGGATGTGTTGCTGACAGCTGTCCTGCCCTTAAAAAACACACACCTGTTTTGGGTTTACTGGTTTCAAGAAGCACTGTCTGATGTGAACCAGGCCTCGCAGAAAAGAGCTCTCAGAAGACGTACGATCAAGAATTGTTGACTTGCATGAAGCTGGAAAGGGTTACAAAAGTATCTCCAAAAGCCTTGATGTTCATGTGTCCACGGTAAGACAGACTGTCTACAAATGGAGAAAGTTTAGCACTGTTGCTACTCTCCCTAGATGTGGTCGTCCTGTAAAAATTACTGCAGAATGCTGCATGAGGTAAAGAAGAATCCCAGAGTGTCAGCTAAAGACCTACAGAAATCTCTGGCACATGCTAACATTTTTGTTGACACATCTACAATAAGGAAAACATTAAACAAGAATGGAGTACATGGGAGGACACCACGGAGGAAGCCACTGCTGTCCAAAAAGAATATTGCAGCACGTTTGAAGTTTGCAAAAGAGCACCTGGATGTTCCGTGAATAAATAAAGTCCCGTGAACCAGTCAAAAATTCTTATAAAAATCATATAATCCTTAAAAAAATTAATCCGTAAATCCAAGTGTCCAAAAAATTGTGTGTCCAAAAATTATGTTCAAATCCTCAGCCTCTTGTAGCAACTTGATTTACCTCAAAAACAAAAACATAAAAACCACATAGTGCATTATCCTTAATAAATAAAAATTATATAAAACTCCTCCAGTGATATTCCACCCAAGTGAAAAAGTGTAAACATAAGGATATATATATATATATATATATATATATATATATATATATATAAACACATGTGCAAATACACAATGTGTAGTGCAAAACTGTGTAAGTGAATCACTCTTTTTGTGCTCCAAACACACGACAGAGTACACTTCTACTAGAGTAAGGAATAAATACCCTTACCAATGTTCCAAAACAACTTTTGCCTTAGAAACAAACATCAAGAAGACTGTATGATGGGATGAATTTTTCCTCCTGCCAGTATCCTCGAATTTCACTTCCACCTCCTAACACCATGTGGATCCATCCACACTAGTGTTTCAGACCACTCTCCGTCATATCCGCCATCCACATACCCAAATATAGAACAGAATATAGTGTAATACCGCCACACACTAAATTTCAAAAGCTTTAATGGTACTGCTTACAGTGTTAAAATCTTGCTTAACGCATGGTATATATGGAAAACCTTTTTGCCGTCACCAGTCAAGGAGAGTCCAACCGCCTGTAACAGTCCGTATTCCCCTCTCCAAGATGGCCGCCACTTCACTTCCGGTTTCTCGTTTGCGTCTGACGTCATTGCGTCTGAATGATTTATGATTACGTCCTATGACGAAACGCGTCAGGGGAAGTGACGTCAGACGCAAACGAGAAACCGGAAGTGAAGTGGCGGCCATCTTGGAGAGGGGAATACGGACTGTTACAGGCGGTTGGACTCTCCTTGACTGGTGACGGCAAAAAGGTTTTCCATATATACCATGCGTTAAGCAAGATTTTAACACTGTAAGCAGTACCATTAAAGCTTTTGAAATTTAGTGTGTGGCGGTATTACACTATATTCTGTTCTATATTTGGGTATGTGGATGGCGGATATGATGGAGAGTGGTCTGAAACACTAGTGTGGATGGATCCACATGGTGTTAGGAGGTGGAAGTGAAATTCGAGGATACTGGCAGGAGGAAAAATTCATCCCATCATACAGTCTTCTTGATGTTTGTTTCTAAGGCAAAAGTTGTTTTGGAACATTGGTAAGGGTATTTATTCCTTACTCTAGTAGAAGTGTACTCTGTCGTGTGTTTGGAGCACAAAAAGAGTGATTCACTTACACAGTTTTGCACTACACATTGTGTATTTGCACATGTGTTTATATATATATATATATATATATATATATATATATATATATATATATATATATCCTTATGTTTACACTTTTTCACTTGGGTGGAATATCACTGGAGGAGTTTTATATAATTTTTATTTATTAAGGATAATGCACTATGTGGTTTTTATGTTTTTGTTTTTGAGGTAAATCAAGTTGCTACAAGAGGCTGAGGATTTGAACATAATTTTTGGACACACAATTTTTTGGACACTTGGATTTATGGATTAATTTTTTTAAGGATTATATGATTTTTATAAGAATTTTTGACTGGTTCACGGGACTTTATTTATTCACAGATTAAGGGAAAGGCTTATTATTATTTATTACTGAGCATATTATTGTTTATATTTATACACCTCTAAGGGTAGAGGTGAAGTGTGCTTATATAGAAAATTGGGGATTTATTGTGATTATTTTATATTACCTGGATGTTCCACAGCACTACTGGCAAAATATACTGTGGACAGATGAAACCAAGATTGAGTTGTTTGGGAAGAACACACAACACTATGTGTGGAGAAAAAAAGGCACAGCACACCAACATAAAAACCTCATCCCCACTGTGAAACATGGCGGAGGGAGCATCATGGTTTGGGGCTGCTTTGCTGCCTCAGGGCCTGGACGGATTGTTGTCATTGATGGGAAAATAAATTCCAGAGTTTATCAAGACATTTTGCAGGAAAATGTACGACCATCTGTCCGCCAACTGAAGCTCCGCAGAGGATGGGTGATGCAACAGGACAATGACCCAAAGCATACAAGTAATTCAACAAAACAATGGCTGCAACAGCACAGAATACGCTTTCTGGAGTGGCCCAGTCAGAGTCCTGACCTCAACCCGATTGAAATGCTGTGGCATGACCTTAAGAGAGCGATTCACACCAGACATCCCAAGAATATTGCTACACTGAAACAGTTTTGTGAAGAGGAGTGGTCCAAAATTACTCCAGATCGTTGTGCAGGTCTGATCTGCAACTACAGGAAATGTTTGGTTGAGGTTATTGCTGCCAAAGGAGGGTCAACCAGTTATTAAGTCCAAAGGTTCACATACTTTTTCCTCCCTGCACTGTGAGTATTTACATGTTATGTGCAATTAAACCATGGCAACATCTAATGTTTGTGTAGTATTATGTTCAGCAGACTGTGTTCTTCTATTGTTGTGACTTAGATGAAGTTCAGAGCACATTTTATGCCCAATTTATGCAAAACTCCACGTAATCCCAAGGGGTTCACATACTTTTTCTTGCAACTGTACATACAGTATTAAGGACCCCCATAGTGTTGTCCAAGTGGGGTCATCTTGTTTGTTTAATGCGTTTTGCAAGTCAGTGCCTGCTTCATCAGGAACATTATAATTTTAAATGTTTCTGTAAAGGTGAAAAGACAATTAACAATTTGTTGCTCATAATATGTGTCTGTTTTTTAGCATATGATCATTATTTACCCTATTACTTTTACCTACACCAGAAATTAACAGAATATTAAAACGATTGAATGGACTGTCCCTGTTGTGGAGAAAACCCAGAAGTCCTGGCCCAGCATGTGCATCAAAGAGTAGAGTCATTGGACATAATTAATAGAGATGAGCGAAGAAATGAAAAATTCGATTCGGCTGATTCGGCGAATTCCAGTGTGAAATTCGATTCGATGCGAATTTCTCCGCTACGAAGATGACTTATTTAAAGGGTTTCTAGGCTTCAGAGAGCCTTTAAATTAGTGCAGAACACTGTACCTTTAATTTAAATGCCCTTGGAGATGAGGAAGGAGAAGGAGAAGGAGAAGGATGAGAAGAAGGAGAAGGAGAAGGATGAGAAGAAGGAGAAGGAGAAGGATGAGAAGAAGGAGAAGGATGAGAAGAAGGAGAAGGATGAGAAGAAGGAGAAGGAGAAGGATGAGAAGAAGGAGAAGGAGAAGGATGAGAAGAAGGAGAAGGAGAAGGATGAGAAGAAGGAGAAGGATGAGAAGAAGGAGAAGGATGAGAAGGAGAAGGATGAGAAGGAGAAGGATGAGAAGAAGAAGGCTGAGAATAAGGAGAAGGATGAGAAGAAGGAGAAGGAGAAGGATGAGAAGAAGGAGAAGGATGAGAAGAAGGAGAAGGAGAAGGATGAGAAGAAAGAGAAGGATGAGAAGGAGAAGGATGAGAAGAAGAAGGATGAGAAGAAGAAGGATGAGAAGAAGGAAAAGGATGAGAAGAAGAAGGATGAGAAGAAGGAGAAGGATGAGAAGAAGGAGAATGATGAGAAGAAGGAGAAGGATGATAAGAAGGAGAAGGAAGAGAAGAAGGAGAAGGAGAAGGATGAGAAGAAGGAGAAGGATGAGAAGAAGGAGAAGGATGAGAAGAAGGAGAAGGATGAGAAGAAGGAGAAGGATGAGAAGAAGGAGAAGGAGAAGGATGAGAAGAAGGAGAAGGATGAGAAGAAGAAGGATGAGAAGAAGGATGAGAAGAAGGAGGAGAAGGATGAGAAGAAGAAGGATGAGAAGAAGGAGAAGGATGAGAAGAAGGAGAAGGAAGAGAAGAAGGAGAAGGAGAAGGATGAGAAGGAGAAGGATGAGAAGAAGGAGAAGGATGAGAAGAAGGAGAAGGATGAGAAGAAGGAGAAGGAGAAGGATGAGAAGAAGGAGAAGGATGAGAAGAAGAAGGATGAGAAGAAGGATGAGAAGGATGAGAAGAAGGAGAAGGATGAGAAGAAGGAGAATGATGAGAAGAAGGAGAAGAAGGAGAAGGATGAGAAGAAGGAGAAGGATGAGAAGAAGGAGAAGGATGAGAAGAAGGAGAAGGATGAGAAGAAGGAGAAGGAGAAGGATGAGAAGAAAAAGGATGAGGAGAAGGAGAAGGATGAGAAGAAGGAGAAGGATGAGAAGGAGAAGGAGAAGGATGAGAAGAAGGAGAAGGAGAAGGATGAGAAGAAGGAGAAGGATGAGAAGAAGGAGAAGGATGAGAAGGAGAAGGAGAAGGATGAGAAGGAGAAGGATGAGAAGAAGGAGAAGGAGAAGGATGAGAAGGAGAAGGAGAAGGATGAGAAGAAGGAGAAGGATGAGAAGAAGGATGAGCAGAAGGAGAAGGATGAGAAGAAGGAGAAGGATGAGAAGAAGGAGAAGGATGAGAAGAAGGATGAGAAGAAGGATGAGAAGAAGGAGAAGGATGAGAAGAAGGACAGTTCTGTGACAGTTTCTGTCTATTTCTGACAGTTCTGGGACATTCACTCCATACAGCGGTTTCAACCGCTGTATGGAGGGAATGTCATAGAACTGTCAGAAATAGACTATTAATGACAGTTCTGGGACTGTCCTTCCATGCAGCGGTTGAAACATTGTATGTATTTGTTTCCATAAATGGATCCATTTATGGAAACAAATACATACAATGTTTCAACCGCTGCATGGAAGGACAGTCCCAGAACTGTCATTAATAGTCTATTTCTGACAGTTATGGAAACAAATACATACAATGTTTCAACCGCTGCATGGAAGGACAGTCCCAGAACTGTCATTAATAGTCTATTTCTGACAGTTCCATGACATTCCCTCCATACAGCGGTTAAAACAGCTGTATGCAGTGAATGTCCCAGAACTGTCATAAATAGTCTATTTCTGATAGATCTGGGACATTCACTCCATACAGCTGTTTTAACCGCTGTATGGAGGGAATGTCATGGAACTGTCAGAAATAGACTATTAATGACAGTTCTGGGACTGTCCTTCCATGCAGCGGTTGAAACATTGTATGTATTTGTTTCCATAAATGGATCCATTTATGGAAACAAATACATACAATGTTTCAACCGCTGCATTGAAGGACAGTCCCAGAACTGTCATTAATAGTCTATTTCTGACAGTTCCATGACATTCCCTCCATACAGCGGTTAAAACAGCTGTATGCAGTGAATGTCCCAGAACTGTCATAAATAGTCTATTTCTGATAGATCTGGGACATTCACTCCATACAGCTGTTTTAACCGCTGTATGGAGGGAATGTCATGGAACTGTCAGAAATAGACTATTAATGACAGTTCTGGGACTGTCCTTCCATGCAGCGGTTGAAACATTGTATGTATTTGTTTCCATAAATGGATCCATTTATGGAAACAAATACATACAATGTTTCAACCGCTGCATTGAAGGACAGTCCCAGAACTGTCATTAATAGTCTATTTCTGACAGTTCCATGACATTCCCTCCATACAGCGGTTAAAACAGCTGTATGCAGTGAATGTCCCAGAACTGTCATAAATAGTCTATTTCTGATAGATCTGGGACATTCACTCCATACAGCTGTTTTAACCGCTGTATGGAGGGAATGTCATGGAACTGTCAGAAATAGACTATTAATGACAGTTCTGGGACTGTCCTTCCATGCAGCGGTTGAAACATTGTATGTATTTGTTTCCATAAATGGATCCATTTATGGAAACAAATACATACAATGTTTCAACCGCTGCATTGAAGGACAGTCCCAGAACTGTCATTAATAGTCTATTTCTGACAGTTCCATGACATTCCCTCCATACAGCGGTTAAAACAGCTGTATGCAGTGAATGTCCCAGAACTGTCATAAATAGTCTATTTCTGATAGATCTGGGACATTCACTCCATACAGCTGTTTTAACCGCTGTATGGAGGGAATGTCATGGAACTGTCAGAAATAGACTATTAATGACAGTTCTGGGACTGTCCTTCCATGCAGCGGTTGAAACATTGTATGTATTTGTTTCCATAAATGGATCCATTTATGGAAACAAATACATACAATGTTTCAACCGCTGCATTGAAGGACAGTCCCAGAACTGTCATTAATAGTCTATTTCTGACAGTTCCATGACATTCCCTCCATACAGCGGTTAAAACAGCTGTATGCAGTGAATGTCCCAGAACTGTCATAAATAGTCTATTTCTGACAGTTCTGGGACATTCACTCCATACAGCGGTTTCCGGCAAAAAGTGTATGTGCAGAGTTCCTCTATTCTGCAGATACACTTAGAGGAGCTCTGCAGATACACTTAGAGGAGCTCTGCACATACACTTTTTTCCGGTTTGGAATTATTCTTATTTTCATCCTACTTCTTCTTCTTCTTCTTCATCCTCATCCTCATCCTCTTCTTCTTCTGAGGATGAGGATGAAGAAGAAGAAGAAGAAGAAGAAGAAGTAGGATGAAAATAAGATTAATTCCAAGCCGGCAAAAAGTGTATGTGCAGAGCTCCTCTAAGTGTATCTGCAGAGCTCCTCTAAGTGTATCTGCAGAATAGAGGAACTCTGCACATACACTTTTTGCCGGCTTGGAATTATTCTTCTTTTCATCCTACTTCTTCTTCTTCTTCTTCTTCATCCTCATCCTCAGAAGAAGAGGATGAGGATGAGGATGAGGATGAGGAAGAAGAAGAAGAATGAAAAGAAGAATAATTCCAAGCCGGCAAAAAGTGTATGTGCAGAGTTCCTCTATTTCTGACAGTTCTCTCACAGCTTCTTCACATGTACAGCGGTTGAAATATCTGTATCCTAAATGGAAACTAATAGATACAAATTGTATCTATTAGTTTCCATTTAGGATACAGATGTTTCAACCGCTGTACATGTGAAGAAGCTGTGAGAGAACTGTCAGAAATAGAGGAACTCTGCACATACACTTTTTGCCGGCTTGGAATTATTCTTCTTTTCATCCTACTTCTTCTTCTTCTTCTTCTTCTTCTTCTTCTTCATCCTCATCCTCATCCTCTTCTTCTGAGGATGAAGAAGAAGAAGAAGTAGGATGAAAAGAAGAATAATTCCAAGCCGGCAAAAAGTGTATGTGCAGAGTTCCTCTATTTCTGACAGTTCTCTCACAACTTCTTCACATGTACAGTGGTTGAAACATCTGTATCCTAAATGTAAACTAATAGATACAATGTTTCAACCGCTAAACATGTGTTCCTTCTGTCAGAGAACTGTCAGAAATAGCGGAGCTCACTGCAGGGACACTTTTGCCGGCTGATCGGGAAATGTTCGATTCGCGCACCCGAAGTAGGCAAAATTTCGGTTTCGACACGAATCGAATATTTCCTGAAATTCGACTCGAATTCCGGTTCGCCTAGTTCGATTCGCTCATCTCTAATAATTAATTCAAATAATTTACAAATAATTTAAATTAAAAGAACCTGCTCAGCAGATAGTATATAGGATGTGTAGGCTGCTGCTAGCACCTGACACAAATGAGTGTGATAATGAATCAAAATAAATGCAGCGCCGGCAATCCTGTACCTTTATAAAACCATGGTGAAAAACTTGTAAATGTGTTGTGAACACCTATTACTGAGGTGGTGTTTACCGTAAGTGAAAAAAATCCCCACCTGTTTACAAATGTGATAAATCAATCATAAAAAAATCACAATGAAAATTTAGTGGGCGTGAAATAATACACCTCCCCCACCTGTTAGTGTATGTGTTTGGTGAACCAATCAATATTAAATATATATAAAAAACATTTGAAGTGAAATTAATTAATGTCCATGACAGGTGCTACAATGCACCTCCCCCTATCAACAACGTGCACAAATATCCATGTGTCAAAAAACAATGCATCAAAACCAATGCTCAATGTTTTAAACCAGTTGAATCCTTATAGAGCAGACAGTGTCCCCGTGCTACAAGACACCTTCCACATCCTGTAAGAGTAATTAGTGACTTGGTGATGAAATCAGTGCCAATAAAATGTAACTAGTGATCCGTGCTGATCCCTCCAGAACTGCACTCACCTATGGACAGGTGGGTCAAAGATTATCCACTGTGATAAGGTCCCCGTGTCTTGTAGCATGGAGACACTGCCTACTCTATAAGGATTGAACTGGTGAATTCTATCCCTTACAGTCAACAATTGCATCTGAGATGCAATTGCTCTGATGACGGCTCCTATAAAGTGGAAGCAGACAAATTAAAACAAAGTATTCTATCTATAGGTTATTCTACTCTATTACAACAAACGTTATACTGATTAAAACCCTACCCGGATCATAACAAAATTTTCTAATCAGCATTTGAAATTTAAACAAATTGTCCAGAAATATTGGCATCTTCCCACGATTGATCCGAATGTCAATTCCTTTATACCAACAACTCCCTCCTTCACCTTCATGTGTGCCAGGTCCATTAGGGATAAGTTAGTACACAGTGAATTGAAATCAGAAGGCAGACAAAACCCTTGTAGTATAGCAAACTGTAAAACTAAAGTAGTGGTGTATTTGCTGACCTGCAACTTTAATTGTTTCTATGTGGGCAAGACCAAACTTGGTTTTGAGCTTGAAATCTAACAAGGTTCAACTTTGTTTAGGATGCCATGTGGCTAGTCTACATGGAGGAATCTTCCTAACATTAACATTCCTTATTTTGGATAGAATCCATCCAGACCCATGTGGAGGAGAGAGTAAACTGGAATAAAAGCCTCCTCCAATGTTGGCTCAAGTGGATCCACAAACTCAATGCTATCATGTTTTCAGGTCTTAATGAATCTTCTGAATCTTCTTGAGGATTTTGTCTCTGGAGGGTGTGAAAAAGAAAAAGAAACTCCCAATATTTGGGCATTCTTTGCTGTTTCTTTTTTCCTATTTATTCCTTTTCCTGATGGATTTTCATTCATTTTTTATGTTAAAATCTTTTTATCCTTCCTGGTCCTTTTTCCTTTCTTTGGATGTAATGCATTGCAATATATATCATGCCTTTGCATAAAGTTGTATAGATTCTATAGTCCTTGTGATTATGTGTACATTGTTTTTGTTATGCCATTTATTTGTGCTGTATATCTATTTTATTTTTTCGGTATTTTGATTGATACTTTTTGTGATGCTTGTGCCAACTCTTCCCATCTTTTCTAGTGGGAGGTGGGTTTCTTTCTCACTGCATTTGCCCATACTTTCTCAGCACACAAAGGCTGTGATCCTACTAAATTACCAAATGGTCGAGATTTGCATCCTTCCAGTTATGTGTGGTATGGGGTGAACGGCATCACTTTACCATCCACAATGAGGCTTGGTTCTCCAGCCCTCCCCTCTGCCCACCTCTTTCCACATACCATTCTGTGCCAGCGGTCATGAGATGTGTGACATCATCGCAACCTCAGAGAGCAGGGTCACTCCGCAAGCTATTAAGCCAGGGGGTGGGACTTTTGAGGGGCGGCTCCCAGATTGGCTGGCATTAGCATAAACCCAGCCTTCTATTCTGTGATTGGAGGGTTTTCAGTCCCCACACTGCCTTTATAAAGAGCAACTTTATTCATGCCTTTTCAGCTGCACCATTACTGGATAAGCGAAACCATCTTAAACTGGGTATGTGCTTGCTTTTTCTTGAGTTAATCCCTATAGATATTAAATTCTAATGATATTTAATTTGGTGCGCTGCATCTTTTCGCAGCATATTTTCTTTGACACTTAAAAACTTTTAAACATGGAGTTGTTTATATGTTTTATTATAGCTAAGCTCCATGTGTTTTGCCTTTGGCAATCCATCAACTTACAGCCCTTGTACTTAGAAGCACATTATGCCCATTCCTCTACTTGCCGGTTTTCCTGTATACATTATGAGATGAAGTAAGTTTTTTACAATAATTTCTGCCTTTTGTATTTAAATGGATGCTAAAAGCATACAGTATACATATACTGTATACAGTGACATATACATCTTTTCGCAGTTTTGGCAGTGGGTGCGAGATCATACCATGAGAGCCCTTCTGCAGTGTTCTTTCTATCCACCTCTGGGAGTATTCATTCATAATTGGTTTCCCCATGGTCCCAATTGGGAGGTGTATTGAGATTGCAACAGCAAATATTTTTGGGTTTTAAACATGGCAGTTATTATTCATAAGCCTCCTCATAACAGGGTCAGTACTGCATTTTACATGCAAGATATAGTGCTGACCAGGGGCGGACTAACCATTTGGAAACTCGGGCACTGCCTGAGGGCCCGGGGTCAGTAGGGGGCCCCATGAGATATCCCTGGTACCTTTTTCATAGGCTTTTTTGAGTTTGGGCAAGGACACAGGGGCCCCATGATCCCCTATTGCCCGGGGGCCCCATGAGTTGTCAGTCCGGCCCTGGTGCTGACTGGTGTATATTGTGTTACTCATTGTAGTAGTATATTTAGGAATGTATTTTTCACTACAGGTTGCCATATCCTATATTTAGGCACTTCTGAAGAAGACATTTAATTCCTGTCTCGAAACCCATTAGTTGCTTTGCTATTCCTCTTTGCAATATTGGCTTTCCTCATTGTGAACTTTATGTGAATTATGATTGATGTAAAAACATAAAACCACTTATCCTATGTTATGTGATTTTAATTTTATTTTGTACAATAAAGTTTGTTTTTTTATTTTATTATGCGTGTACAGCTTGTGCCTTAAAAGTCCCATTATAAGAACAGTGTTTCTTGTTGTCTATATTTTGGGGATGATGGCACTCTCTAACACCAAACCAATACATATCTCCTGTTCTTTTCATTTCTGATGCAGGTAAAAGTAATTGGGTAAATATTGATCACATGCTAAAAAACTTTGAACAACAAATTGTTAGTGTTCTTTTCATTTTTATAGAAGCTTTTAAAGTTATAATGTTCTTGATGAAGCAGGCAATGACCTGTGGAACGCATTGAACAAACAAGATGATCCCATTTGAACAACTCTATGGGGTCCTTAATACTTTATATCTGCTTTTGCTTATGTACAACGTTACATTTGAATGTATGAATGTTATGAGCAGCAATTGAGAATGACAGTCATGCAAACGCTGTATTCAAATTAATTTTAAATCTCTTTCTTTTGGTGTTATTAAATCACCATTGGGTTTTTTACTTTTTACTATATAAAAAAAAAAAAGGCCCAATTTTTTAAAAAAAAACAGCTTTTCTTAGTTTCCATAATATAACTTAGCAAACAAATAATCTTTCTTTATAAATTTGTCCCAAAATGTATTCTGCTACATTTCTTTGGTGAAATGAGGCCCTAAATTACTAGGACAGTATTAAAACCCCCAAAATGACCACTTTTTGGAAAGTAGAAAGTTAAATTTATTTAGTGAGAGGTATGGTAAGGTTTTTGAAATTGTACTTTTTGTCACACATTTTTGATAAATTAAAACAAGTTTTTTTTCAACAAAGTTATTTTAGCACGTTACTACTCACACACAGCATAGACATACTTAGAATTACACCCCAGAACACATTTTGCTATTCCTCTTGAGTATGGGGATACCACATATGTGAGACTTTTTCACAGCCTGGCCACATGGAGAGGCCCAACATCCAAGATGCACCTTAAAGCTTCCTAGGGGCATAATTACACATCTAATTTACTGACTACTTATCACATTTTTGGACATTGTGACTGTTATGGTGGTGAGTAGCTGCACTAGGACTCATTCACATGTGAGGTTGGGGGGCAGTAAAGTCTGTGGTTCATTGCTTTTACTGCCTTCCATCTGCTACCTCCTTCAGCTGAAGAGGCAGAGGTTGGGAGTGTTCATATGCCATGCTGCGATGCTTTGCTTCACAACTTGTTGCTTTCAAGTGAATGGGGGTGCATGTGCTAGGTCCAAAGGATTAAAGCGGGTGGTGAAAAAGCGACACAATGCCACCTCACTGCCTGTCAAATTCTATCTGAAGAGTGACGTTAGCAGATTTTTCCCTTTGGAGAGCACTGCTCACATGAACAAGGGCTTATAATGACACTGGGTGTGGTGGTGATTGGGGACTGTATGTCAGCGCAGCCAGCCATTATGTCCAATCATCACCACAGCAGTACAGTGTGACTAGTGACTAATATATACACAGTCACGAGAGGAATGAAACCTGACTAGTAACTAGAGATGAGCGAATTATTCAAAAATTCGGTTCGGCTGATTCGCCGAATTCGCGGAATAAATTCGCTTCGAGCCGAATATATTCGCTGCGAATTTAACTTATAAAAAGGGTGTTTCTAGGCTTCAGAGAGCCTTTATATTAGTGCAGAACACTGTACCTTTAATTTAAATGCCCTTGGAGTCTGCTGGGGAAGAGAAATAATACTGTCAGTCAGTATGACATGCAGATGAGTGCCGTCGATCTTAGAATCACCGCACACTTCACTCATTTGGGCAGTCACGGGGCCAAAACCAGAGTGTGGAGCCACAGTGTGGCGGTGGAGGCAGCAGCAATGGGAGGCCATACAGCACCCTATGACAAAATGGAACCCACCAGCAGTGTGAGGAGACATTGTGGGCCATTTGTGCCAAGGAATGCGAGGGACTCCCTGCCTCCATCTCCACAGCATACTGCCACGGTGCGTCTGGGTCCTCTGTCTCCTCCTCCTCCTCTACCAGATGCTCCTGCTCCTCCACTCCTGTCCGCTGAGTGGAAAAACCACCCATTTCACTCAATAATTCCTGAGCACCAATGTCCTCCTCTACCTCCTCCTCTTCTTCCTGTCCTGCCCCCACAGGGGTCATGTGGCGTTGAGATCTGTGCGCCACGTCTACCGCACCCTGACCAGCCATTGTTAACAGCATTTGTTCCAGGACGTGCAACAGAGGAATGACGTCGTTCATCCCATAGTCCTGCCGACTCACGAATAGCGTGGCCTCCTCAAAGGGTCTGAGCAAGCGGCAGGTGTCACGCATGAGCTGCCAATGGCTGACATCTAAGTTACACAGGGGAGTACCTTTATCCGCTTGTAACATCAGGAAATCGGTGATGGCCTTTCGCTGTTCGTAAAGGCGGTCTAACATATGTAGGGTTGAATTCCACCTTGTTGCAACGTCGCAGATCAGGCGATGCTGTGGAATTCCGTTCTGCCGCTGCAGCTCAAGGAGGGTGTGCTTTGCGGTGTAGGAATGGCTGAAATGCATGCAAAGTTTACGTGACATTTTAAGGATGTCTTGCAGTGGGATGGTGGATTTTAGGAACCGCTTGACAACCAGATTGAACACGTGAGCCATGCATGGCGCATGGCACAACCTTCCTTGACGCAGAGCAGACACGATGTTCTTTCCGTTGTCGGTCAACATGGTTCCGATTTTCAGTTTGCGCAGAGACAGCCATCTGTCGATTTCTCTGTTCATTACACTCAGAAGTTCCTCCCCTGTGTGACTACGTTCGCCAAGGCATACCAGGTGCAGCACAGCGTGACACCGTTGCGCCCTGCACATGTGATATGCCGGTCGGGTAATGGGACTTGGCACGGGGGTGGCGGCTGAGACCGACATGCTCAAAGACTGGCCCACCATCTCTTCTACATGTGAATGCAGGGCTGGCACTGCCTTTTTGGCGAAGAAATGCCGGCTTGGCACTCTCCACCGCGGCTCGGCACAAGCCATCATTTCTCGGAAAGGTGCTGAGTCCACCACTTGGAAAGGGAGGGACTGCAGCACCAGCAACTTGGACAGGAGGACGTTCAGCTTCTGCACCATCGGGTGCGTGCTCGCAAACTGTTGTCTCTTGGAAACGGATTCCAAGAAAGACTGCTGACGGAATCCGTGAAGAGGAGTAGCAGGAGAAGGAGCATCTGAACGAGCGGAAGATGCCAACGAGCGACAACTCCCCTCAGCAGAGGTGTTGGAGCCTTGACTGGCTGATAGAGGGCGATTGACGTCGGGTGACGGAGCAAATAACGGAGCGGGTGATGGAGCGGGGGCTGGGGCAGGCAGAACCGCCGTATCTTTATCACGGTTTTCCCAGGCCACCGAATGGCGACGCTGCATATGCTGACGCAACGCTGTAGTCCCAACATTGGCCCCCTGGCCACGCTTGACTTTCTGGCCACATAGTCGACATACGGCTACGTTTACTTCCTCGGGCGGCTTGACGAAAAATTGCCACACCGCCGAGTAGGAAACTTTGCCCCCGCTACTCCTCACTGGCTGACTGCTACTTCCTCCGTGCACACCGGCACCACTACTGGCCGTGGTGGTAGGCTGCAGTGGAGCTGGTGCTCTACTCCGTGGCCGTTTGCCTCCACTGACACTGCTGCGACCCTGCTGTCTCCTGGGCAACCCACCGACTGTTTTGCTCGCTGCCAAGCTGCCACCCTCTTCTCCTGATGATGCGGAAGCAATAGCCTGATGACGACGAGGCTGCCAAGTGCGATCAGCCTCATCATCATCAATTAGGGTCTCCGCGTCACTACTAGCCCCCTCGGCTGCGTGTGGGTCAGGAGACAGACCTGTCTCTAGACCGGCTACCGAGCCACTCTCCTCGCCAGTACTTCTTCGCCTGGCTGCTGAAGAGGCGGATGTCTCCCCCCGTTCCTGACCGCCCTCTGTTAGCTCTTCCTCACTGTACAGTGGGGCTGAGCCCACAGCATGCGATACTTCGCTTGGTGAGGGAACACCAAAGGACAGGGGGAGGTCGAGGACACGTGATTTCAGTGGGCTTGCTCCCGGGCCATGCCAACTAACGGTTGTGTCTGACGTACCCACCGACCGTTGGCTGTAGGTGTCAGAGGTGACCTGGGAAGAGGAAGACGACCGAGTCAATCAATCGATGACGGCAGGGTTGTCGGTGGAGACACGACCGCTGGATGACACCGGGAGCACTGGCCTCTGGCTGCGACTAGTGCTGCCTCGACCCCTTCCTCTGCTGCCACATCTGCTCGCTCCTGAAACATTGCCTCCTCTGCCACTCCCCTGCGTGTTGTCTGACATACTCTTTAATTCAATAAGCACCCCAAAAATAAAACCGGATTTAACTCTTTGAACGTACAATAGTGGTTGTGAAGCAGAAAGTCAGTTTATTTAGCACAATCGGTCAATTGCAGCTTGCCGTTGGCTGTAAACTGTACGTTTATGTCACTGGAATGCACTAATCACCCAAAAAATATTACCGCCACCCGGCGTGTATATGGATTTAACTCTTTGAACGTACAATAGTGGTTGTGAAGCAGAAAGTCAGTTTATTGTACACAATCGGTCAATTGCAGCTTGCCGTTGGCTGTAAACTGTACGTTTATGTCACTGGAATGCACTAATCACCCAAAAAATATTACCGCCAGCCGGCGTGTAAATGGATTTAACTCTTTGAACGTACAATAGTGGTTGTGAAGCAGAAAGTCAGTTTATTTAGCACAATCGGTCAATTGCAGCTTGCCGTTGGCTGGAAACTGTACGTTTATGTCACTGGAATGCACTAATCACCCAAAAAATATTACCGCCACCCGGCGTGTAAATGGATCTAACTCTTTGAATGTACAATAGTGGTTGTGAAGCAGAAAGTCAGTTTATTGTACACAATCGGTCAATTGCAGCTTGCCGTTGGCTGGAAACTGTACGTTTGTGTCACTGGAATGCACTAATCACCCAAAAAATATTACCGCCAGCCGGCGTGTAAATGGATTTAACTCTTTGAACGTACAATAGTGGTTGTGAAGCAGAAAGTCAGTTTATTTTGCACAATCGGCAAACTGCAGCACCAACTGTGCACGACAGCCACCAAAAAAAAAAAGGGTGTATGTCACTTTAAATTTTCGATTCTTTGATAGCTGTGGCCCTAAGTAACGATTCAGTGTCCCTGAGTAACGATTCTGTGTCCCTGAGTAACGATTCTGTGTCCCTGAGTAACGATTCTGTGTCCCTGAGTAACGATTCTGTGGCCCTAAAGTCTCTGTGGCCCTAACTCTGTCCCTTAATACACACAGGTCTGTCTCTCTTGAATGACCGGAGGCTAATGGAGAATTCTAAGATGGCCGCGATTTATAGCTCCACCATTACACAGTGCTGGCTGGCTGCTGATTGGCTAATGCGATCACATGTCATGAATGCATTATGGGTCAGCGCGCCTTGTCTGCGCGCCTTCCCAGAGCGCGCAGACAAGGCCATTTTCCTCGTCGCCACACATGTCGCCGCCATTTTTGGGAAAATTAGATTCGTGCATCCGAAGTTTGCTAATCTTCGGATTCGTCGCGAATAGAATTTTTCCAAATCTTCGGAACGAATTCCACTTCGTCATGTTCGATTCGCTCATCTCTACTAGTAACCATCAGTTCCAGGGGTGGCAGTACAGATAAGAACATCATCTCCTGAAGCACATTTTTAAACTTAAAGCGGAGTTTTGTAGCTGCTGACTAAAAGTCAGCAGCTACTGTTTTTGTAGCTGCTGACTTGTAATAAACACACACTTACCTGTCTCAGGGTCCAGCAATGTGCTCACCTGCACCGTCCTCTCTCTCCTTCTTCTCTCCATGGCGCTGACATCTCAACTGTGGTCACCAGGCTGTAACAGTTTGCGGCTTCACAGCTGGGTTCCCACTGCACATGCGCAAGTCACGCTGCGCATCCTAATCGGTCCGGCAGTCTTCTGGTACCTGTGAAGGTTCCCAGGAGATTGTGGGAGGAAGGTGGGGGCTGAACCTCTGGCTCACTGTCAAAACCAGGTACCCGCTCCCTCCACTCCATCAAAAGGTGCCAAATATGGCAGTGGAGGGGGGCGAGAAGGCAAACAAGTGGAGCTTCCACTTCTGAGTGGAACTCTGCTTTAACTTGTAAGTACATGCACTATTTAATATCAACATAAAGCTGAATACCATGTTGAAATATTGTTGAGGGGATGAAAAAAATACAGCCATAGTAATCTGAATAAATGTATACCCAACAGTGAAGCACTCCTTAATAAAAAGTACAGTATAGTAATCTAGATAGTTTATATACTGTGTCTTATGAAAAACTACTTTATATTCAGTATTGTTCTTGTGAATTTGAGATGTGCATGATGGAAACATTTGTTTCATTTCAGAATAATACTTTTGTTTTGTCATATTCATTATGTTAGGATGGTTCATTTTTGGAATTCGTTTTGTATATTCAGATTAGTTTTGTATATTTATTATTTTCAAATCAATTCAAAATTCTAATTTCGAAATTAGAGTTTCAGAAAACTGCTATATCTGTTCTATTCTATTTTATTCTTTTCTTTTCTATTCTTTTATATTCTATTCTGTATTATTCTATTCCTTTATTTTCTGTTCTATTTTGTTCTATTCTTTTCTATCCTTTTATATTCTATTCTATTTTTTTTCTATGAAGCAACCCTAAGTAGAAATCATCCTCTTATATCAATTTTATACCTTACTGTATTTATTGCAATTCCATATCAAATTCATTTTTTAATTCAAATTCATTTTAAAATTTAAATTCAGATAAATTGTTTCCTTATAATTTATTTCAAATTAATTTGAAATTCGTTACTATTGTGATTCAGGCAGCCAGATACATCTGACTTTATGAATAGCAAAAATATCCTGTGAATTTAGATTCGTAACTAAACGAATCACACATGTTTAATATAAATTATTCATTTTTGGTCAGCTCATATTCAAAGTAGAGACTTGACTGCTGAGGTAGGAAACTATGCTTGTAAGGGTATTGATATATTTTTAGTTTTTTTCTGACACTATCCGTGCATAATATGTATATAATTGTGAAATCGCTGAATTTCTCTCAGCAATGCTGTTTTTGTTTTTGGTTACCAGGGGCTGGCAGTATAGACACATGGACTGTGGGATTGGACTGCCTTTCTGTGGAATTGAAAGTATGGATATTAGTGATCTTTCTCATTACATGACAGGCAGCAAACCTAGCACAAGTAACTTACTCCACCTATTATCAGACCAGAGTTTATTATATTCTGTTTTGTGTCGGATCAAAATCATTTCTAGCCTTCAGTTGCGACACAAATTATCTTATTTGCTCAACACTGTGATTTTATTAGTCACACCTTTACCATTATTGGGTGCCCCTATTTTTGTAGCGTTTTTTCCTCAAACTGTTTCATTGTGTTCAAAGCATTATAGTGTATTACTGCTACAGTATGTTTGTAATAGCTACAGCAGTTTTATGCAATAAATGGCATTGGTGAGTTGTCTTACTTGTTCAATGCTGTAACTTTATTAGTTATACTTTTACCCTTTTTGGTGTGCAAACATTTCTTGTGGGAAATTTGTAATGCAAACTGTTTGTGTACACAACAGTATAATGTATTACATTTACATCTTGTATTAGCCAGGTCACTTTTATACAATCGATGGCATTATGAGTTATCTTGTTTACTTAATACTGAGACTGTATTTGTTACATCTTTACCATTATTGTGGTGCCCCCAATAATATTGAGGTTTTTGGATGCAAACTGTTTGTGGACAATACAATGTCTTTTGCAGTAGCCAGAGAAGTTATATGCAATGAATTGCATTATATGAGTTATCTTGCTTTTCCAGCATAGTGACTTTATTAATTACATCTTTGCTGTACTGATGAATCAAAGTTAAGCTGGACAATAACTCGACAACAGGACATGGCAACTTTACAAGAAGACCTAGGTAAAATAGAGGGTGGACAGCTATATGGCAGATTAGGTTTAATATTGAAAACAGGAAAGTAATGCACTTGGGAGCAAGTTATTTGCTAGGGGAAGAATTTTTGGGAGAATTGAGGATGGAAAAGGATCTGTGGGTCCTAGTAGGTCACAGACTCAGCAGAAGCATGCAATGCCAAGCTGCAGCAGGCAAGGCTAGCAGGATGGATCACTCATTAAAAAAAATATTTACTCAAAAGATAAAACTATAATTCTGCCTCTTTACAAAACTTCGGTTCAGCCACATCTTGAGTCCAGTTTTGGTCATCAATCTTCACGAAGTATGTTCTCGAACTGGAGAGAGTCTAGAGAAGGACACCAAACTAATAATGGGGTGAATGACCTCAGTTATGAGGAACCATTACAAAATTACATTTATTCTCCCTGAAGAAGAGGTGCTTAAAGGGACATTTGATTCCAATATACAACTCTTAAAATGGTGACTCTAACATTGGGAGAAACTCTTTCATCTAAGGTCACAAAAGAAGACATGCAACCACACAATGAAGTTGGACTAGAAGTGGTTAAATTTTAAACAGTGTAAGGGGTTCTTTTACAGTTAGAGCAGTAAAGATGTGGAATACACACACACAGACACACTCAGGTTTAACGGGATGGACTGGTGTCTTTGTTCAACATTATCAACTATGTGACTATTAATGGTGTGTGCCCGTGTCCTGTGTGAGGCTTTGACTGCAAACTCTTGGTAATATGTGAGGTGTTATCTCCCATGACATTCAAACGCTAATATTTCTAGAGGGACATCCTTCTAGTTTATTGCTTTTTTATATTATTAATTAGCTAATTAGCGTTGGCTCTTGTAAATAACTGAACTATATTTATTTAGATGCTAATCATGTTGAAGCAAGAAGTAAAATTCATAGTCTAAATAGGATATTGGCCTATGTAGATAGAAGTATTCTGTTCCCCACATTGCATGTGCTTCATATTCCAAGCATATACTGTAGATATACACTATAGTGCCAAAAGTATTGGAACAGCTCTCCAAATAATTGGATTCAGGTGTTCGAAACACCTCCATGGCCACAGGTGTATAAAATCAAGCACCTACGCATGCAGACTGCTTCTAAAAACATTTTTGAAAGAATGGGTCTATCGCAGGAACTCAGTGAATTCAAGCGTGATACCGTGATAGGTTGCCATCTGTGTAATAAGACCATCAGTGAAATTTCCTTGCTAGTAAATATTCCATGTTCAACTTTTAGTGGTATTATAA
Organism: Staurois parvus; assembly: GCF_062004578.1. Lineage (NCBI taxonomy): Eukaryota > Metazoa > Chordata > Amphibia > Anura > Ranidae > Staurois > Staurois parvus. Next base: position 8,259,662 of record NW_028317852.1, read on the forward strand.
CAGTGGAAGTGGAAGCAGCTGGGAACAACAGCCACGTAAAATGAAAAAGCAGGGTTAGAGCATGCTGAGTGTGCAGAAGTCACCAACTGCCTGCAGGGTCAATAGTTAAAGACCTCCAAACTTTGTGTGGCCTTCAGATTGGTACAACAACAGTGTGTAGAGAGCTTCATGGAATGGGTTTCCATGGCCGAGCAGCTGCATCCAAGCTTTACATCACCAAGTGCAATGCAAAGCATCGGATGCAGTGGTGTAAAGCACGCTGCCACTGGACTCTAGAGCAGTGGAGACGTGTTCTCTGGAATGATGAATCACGTTACTCTGTCTGCAAATCTGATGGATGTGTCTGGGTTTGGCGGTTGCCAGGAGAACCATACTTTCGTGACTGCATTGTGCCAAGTGTAAAGCTTGGTGGAGGGGGATTATGGTGAGGGGTTGTTTCTCAGGGGTTGGTATTGGCCCCTTAGTTCCAGTGAAGGGAACTCTTAAGGCATCAGCAAGACATTTTGGACAATTTCATGCTCCCAACTTTGTGGGAACAGTTTGGGGATAGCCCCTTCCTGCTCCAACATGACTACGCACAAGTGCACAAAGCAAGGTCCATAAAGGCATACATGAGCGAGTTTGGGGTGGAGGAACTTGACTGGTCTGCACAGAGTCCTGACCTCAACCTGATACAACACCTTTGGGATAAATTAGAGCAGAGTCTGAGAGCAAGCATTCTCATCTAACATCAGTGCCTGACCATACAAATGCACTTCTGGAAGAATGGTCAAACATTCCCATAGACACACTCCTAAACCTTGTGGACAGCATTCCCAGAAGAGTTGAAGCTGTTATAGCTGCAAAGGGTGGGCCAACTCAATATTGAACCCCACGACTAAGACTGGGTAGCCATTAAAGTTCATGTGCGTGTAAAGGCAGACGTCTCAATATTTTTGGTAATATAGTGTATATATATTTAGTTGGGGGAAGTCTGTTGTAACCTATAAATCAGTTCTGATTATTTAAATTGTTTCAAATTTTACATTCTTTTAATCCCCTAACACTTTTATCACTATTTGACCACCTTAAACACTCAGCATGAAATACAGTGTGTGCTATATTAGCCCCAGTACCACCCCATCCTCTACTCTGCCCACATTCCTAAGAGTTATTATTTTCAAAAGTTCCCAGGTATACAGTGCGTGTTACTTTAAACTGAATGTGCAGGTGTACTGTATATCTGCTTTAGGAGTGTCCTTCAAGGGTGAAAACACTGCTCCTGTTCCTGCTTCTCTTATTATACAAAGCCAAGGGGCCTGGTTACTAACTGTGATGGAAGAGCAGAGGAAGATCTGCCAAGTGGTGCTGCATGTCGAAGGAAATTGGGTTGAGCTAGCCACCTACAGTGTCCACCTGTTGGCACTCCAGTGTGCTAGCCAGGCATGTTATGAATTGCACACAGAGAATAGAATAGAATGCTGTGGCTCATAGTCATAAATAAAGAAAGCGCAGAGGAAGGAATGTGCGGAGGAAGAATGTTTAAGAATCACAATTTAAGTATTACTTTTTTGATGCAGAAGAAAGCAGGATAACTTTATTAAAGTGGTGTGGATTCTTCTTCCCTAAAATTGTCAGTCTGGGGGACACAGACAGTACCATGAGGGTTCTTGGTGGCAAACAAAATCTTCCTATGATCGTGTGTGTGTGTGTGTGTACACATTAAATTTTCCACTTAAGCAGATCTCAGAGTGAGAATCAAACATTTCTCCATAGCTCTCTGATGTAATCCATAAAGAAAGATTCAGCAAAGGAACTCTTTTATGCTCCTCACTATCTTCAAGGCTCTGACAGATAAGATGAGAGTCACCAAGGAAGTGACAAAACATACAACTTAAGGGTGCAAGTTATTCCCAAGCTTCATTTTTGCATCTTTTTTACCTACTAGAGAAGGCATACAGCATTGTACTGTTTCCAGCTCACCTAGAGTCCTAATAAAGCAAAAAGGTATCTTCATGTCTTCCATCATGGATTAAAAGGAGGCTGATTCCTTATCTCAGGAAAAAGCAGAAGCCATGCAAATGATTTCTTCATTCCCTAGTAGCCAACTGTTCTTCCAGAACTGCTGGTTTCTAGAATAGAAACAGCTTAATATTGTATAGCTATTTATTACAAACAGCATACAGCTGTTTTAGGCTAAATGGTTGTAATCAGTGCAGTGCATGGAAATGATAACTTTTATGAAGTAGGGCTTATGGACCAATAAGTTCTGTTTCACACTAATTAGGTGGGGTTCATTTGTCTTATTTTAGCCCAAAATAACTTGTATTATTGTAAAACTGACCTAGAACACACTGCATGATCAGGCATCTGATAACAAACGAGGTGTAGTGTGGAAAATTTAAAATGTGTTTGCTGGCTATAAATATGCATGCAGCATTTTATATAAGTAGAGTAAACTGGGTTAATGACAGAGAATTTGGGTAGCCTAGATGATAGAATTAATATAAAATCATTCAGTGTCCATCTGTAGTTTCTAAAGCCAAAAACCATGCTGACCTCCTGTGCAGTCAAAACAATTCAACAGAGTAAAACTCATTAAATGTACAAAAAAACAAATGCTAAAGTGCCTGTCATGAAACCAGTCTCAGTGTGAAACATTTTCTCTTGCTGTAAGACAGGGAAGAATGGCCTGGATGTAGATAGAAGGAACCAAAGAGCAAACCCAATGTTTTTATATTTTTTCTGCATTCAGGTGTGTTGAATACTACGCTATGCCAGAACACTCTTGTGTGGTTTTGTACTATTAACGTTTTACCTGTTTTTGGACTGTGTACAGTATTTAGGATAATAATAGTCATAGAAACATACAACTACAAAGGACAAACTGCTACAATTTATCCTGTTGGGGCCAGTAATGGTATAACATCAGTACTGATTGAGTTAAACATTAAACTATGGATGGCAAGAGGTCAGGACATTTGTAAAACTTAAGTACAATGCTGTCAGTTTCCTTAGTGTCCAGCTCCAAATTTAACCCTACTCACCTCCACTTCTTTCAGTCCTAGTCTATCTAGATGCAAGCGTCTTGTCAATGCACACAGCAGGTGTCACTTGAAGGAGATGGCAGTTTATTTATAACCAGTTCGTTTTCATTTCCTTCATAGCAGGAATGAGATCTTGCCCTGAGTGTTCACTCCTTAGGGAATCTGTCTCATTTCCACCATAGGAGAATTTGACACCTGCAGAAACTAAATGAATTACAGAGACATGTACATACAGAAGCCAGAGAGGATTGTAGTTCAGCTGGGATTTCATGCTGCTAGAATATAACTTTTATCTTTCATTTTTCTGCATACCTTTTCCGTGGACAGAATGGCTGTGCTACGGATACATTTGCAATCTTGTTTATCCTTCCTTCTAGGCTGGAGGGTGCCAGAGGTGTCTTTCACCATGTGTGAGCAGCATAGCAATTTCTAATATCTTTAAGGTCATATACAAATACCATGTTTTGTTTTCTGTTCAACCTATGAATTGACAAATGTCCAAATAAATGTTCTAGTGAATAGTTTTAGATGAATAAACCTTTTTCATTTTTAAGTATCTTTCATACTTTTTCCACTGGTTTAATTTAAAGTAGAACTGTAGACAAAAATGCCAAATCAATACCTTGAGCACTATAAAAAGTTAAAATATAGTAATTTGGTGCTGCTATATTATATTTCAATATTGTCCATTGTGGTATGTGGTAGGGTGTTAGCGTCTGTATTTAGAGATTGACATTCTGAGTGCGGGAGGACTATATAGATATACTATAAAAAGTTAGCTGTACATGTGTTGCTTATTTTGTTCTTCTGCAAAGCTCATTATATACCAGACTTCCCTGCCATGGAGGCGTTGTCACCTCGCATTGGCTGTGTCCACATGGATGTGAGGTTGTGGACCATAGCTATGTCAATGCAGTTGCACAGCCTATTAGCTTGCACATACTGGTCCCTGTCATATCCTTCACACTCGTCTCACGTGCCATGTGTCAGACTCTTTGCACTCCTCTCCTGTAAGGAGAGAAACTCTTTCCCAGGCTTACAAGATATGGAAAAAAAATAGTGTATCCTATATAGCCAAACACAGCCTTACAGGAAAAGACACCTTAAAGTACAACTAAAGGCAAAAAAATTTTTTAGTTTTGGATATTGTGGAGATGGGTTAGAACACCTATCAGTTGTTATTGCTGCCTGTGCCCCCGTTAGGGAGGTTTACCCTCTCTATTTGTCCTATTTACCTTTATTATTGAAAGTGAATGTAAAAGAAAATCCCAAATCCCCTTACTCTATCCCAAATGAAAAAGTAAGTTTTACCTATAGTTATACTTCTAATGTTTCAAGCAGCAAGTTCTTTTTGCATACATTATATGCAATATATACAGGATCTTGGCTATCATCCTGATGCATTCAAATTGTCAGTGCAGTGGAGTAATGAAGTTGAGACTTCTCTGCACTTGGGCTACCAGAAAGGTTTTGTATATTAACTTTTCTCTTACAGGCTCCCTTGTGTTTAAAAGTAACCCTGTGGTCGAAGAGTTACTGTAAGATGCCAAATTGTCTGAGCCTTTAGTCTCATGAGATTGAATCTGGACCTGTTTATACTGTAATGTAGACTTATAGGACAAGAAACACCTGCTTAGAAAGGTTATCTATCCATGAAACATGAAAATATGTGAGTATATATATATGTGCTTTATTCATCAAATTGTTTAAAGATATATTTAAAGGCTTTAAAGGCATATTTACTATTAACGAGGGATTTCCTCTGTTTTTACAGTAGCTTATACACTCATCGGCCATTTTATTGCATACACCTGTTTAATTGTTAACATAAATTGCTGATCAGCCAATCATATGGCAGCAATTCAATGCATTAAGGCATCTAGATGTGGTGAAGATGATTTGCTTATGTTCAAACCAAGCATCAGAATGGGGAAGAAAGGGGATTTAAGTGACTTTGAATGTGGCATGGTTGTTGGTGCCAGATGGGCTGGGCTGAGTATTTTAACAACTGCTGATCTACTGGGATTTTCACACACAACCATCTCTAGGGTTTACAGAGAATGGTCCAAAAAAAGAGAAAATATTCTTTGAGCAACAGGTGTGTGGATGTGTGTGCCTTGTTGATGTCAGAGGTCAGGGGAGAATGGGCAGACTGGTTGCTGCAACAATCAGATGGTAGGGTCAGGATTTGGTGTAAACAACATGAAAGCATGGATCCATCCTGCCTTGCATCAATGGTTCAATCTGGTGGTGGTGTAATGGATTGGGGGATATTTTCATTTGAGGTCCTCTTGTTCTAACTGCACATGCGCACCCCCGGGGGCATGTGGAGTAGCAATCGGTGGTTCCACTGTGTCTTTGAGACACAGCAGATTACCGATCAGAGTAAAGGGCCAATGACATTGGCTCTGCCATGTGATCAGCTGTGTCCACAGCTAATCAAATGTAAACAAGGAAATGTCGGTTATCAGCAGTCCTCTCCTCATGCTGACAGCTTGTGAGGAGAGGAGAGGAGAGCCGGTAATCGGCATTCCTCAGAGAGGACATCTACACTGATCCTCAAGGCACTGATCATCAGTGTAGCCCCATCAGTGCCACCTGTCAGTGCCAATCAATGCCACATACCAGTGCCCATCAGTGTACATCAATGCCACATATCAGTGCCTACCAGTACACATCAGTGCCACATCAGTGCCCATTACAGCTGCATTTCAGTGCCAACTATGATTGCCAGTCAGTGTCACCTATCAGTGCAAAAATAAAAACCCCAGTGGTGATTTAATACCACCAAAAGAAAGCTCTATCTGTCTCAAAAAAATGATAAAAATATTTTCTGTCTATAGTGTTTCATGACTGCACAATTATCATTCAAAGTGCGACATTGATGAAAGCTGAAAATTGATCTGGGCAGGAAGGGGGTGAAAGTGCCCAGTAGGCAAGTGTGGATAATGAATCAAAGAAAACAAAATCCTTGTGGTAAAAACATGTGAATTACTAAACCAAAATGAGAGGCAAGCAGAATTATCCTTTACAGTCATCATCTGTTGGTTTTTAACCTCCTCCTATTTTTGACATGGTCACCCATCTATTGATTTTTATCACCATTCCTTCCACTAGTTTTTGAATGAGATGAAGTGTGTTGTGGCATCAGGTATGCTTTACTTCTCTTTATCTTGTTGTTAGCCTTTTGTTTATACAGACGTAAGTACAACAACCACTCTCTTTTCAGATGTAGTTACTGTGATTAAACATTCTGTCAATAGATGCACTAGAATTATGTTTAATGCTTGCATAATGTAAGGTTCCTCCTAGTGGAACTACATGGTTATAATATGAAAAATCCCCTTAGCCCCCTTGCAAATTAAATTGACCCCGAGGTGTTTCTGTGGGCCAACATTTCACTCCTCTGGGCAGAATCCTTTACTCTTTGTGGGGTGAAAAGAAATGGGCACCAGTTACTTTGGAAAGTTAAGAGACTATATTAATTCGATCAAGAAAACTCTCCCTATGAATGGGATTTTGTAGGCGATATAAGGGCAAAGTTTAAAAAGACAATTTTGAATAACCTTTACTACATAATATCTAAAAAATATAAAACATGACAGTTTCCAAATGTCAAACAATTATTGTTACAAGAATAGTATACAATGGTTTGTCATACAAGCAGAGACTCTAAACGGAGTACCCAACGAGTTTCGGAGGCAGAGCTCCTTTTTCAGGGGTAACTCTGCATACGATACAATATGTTGCAAAACGCATCAGGTACTTAGTTTAGAGTTTCTACTTGTATGACAAACCATTGTATACTATTCTTGTAACAATAATTGTTCGACATTTGGAAACTATCATGTTTTATATTTTTTAGATATTATGTAATAGAGGTTATTTAAAGTTGTCTTTTTAAACGATGCCCTAAAAATCCCATTCATAGGGGGAGTTTTCTTGGTTGAATTCCACATAAGGGATGTTGGCAAATATGTAGGAAACCTCCCATAACTTTTACAAGAGACTGTATAAAGTGTAATAAACTCAGGGTTAAGACACAGGATACCCAAAAAACAACAAAAATGAATACCCATACTTCTCTTCTAGCTTCAGTCAATACAGGCTATGGACCCTTAATCCAACACCTGCAAAGTTTACCAGGAACAGTTTGTAGCGAGCACTACAGGACACTATTCAGCAGCAAAGCTTTTCTTCTAGGTGCCTCAGCAATGTAGAATATTTGAGGCCCCCAGATCCTTATCTCTCCCAGTGCCTGTCCTCCCCAGGCAGCAGGCCTGGAAGGCAAATATGTCCAACACTGCTTCCTCTCATGGTAGCAAACAAAGAGAGTGGAATATCACACAAATAGTGAAAATTCATTTTCAATTCTCACAAAAACACAGAAAACAGTGCTTGGCATAGTTTGTCAAATAGGACATCTCTTACAAGGTACAAAAACTATACATCTACATAAATCATATGAAACAGTAGAAGTATTATTTTGTAAAGCGCGGCATAAACTGTTTGCACTATATAAATCCTGTATAATAATAATAATAATAACTAGAAAAGCTACAATTTCTGGGGAAATTGTGTGAAGTATTCTTGCCTCCACCAGTAGTCTACAACTGGAGTGGGCGGAGTAACTGGGTGGAGTGGCTTGAGTAACTGTTGTGTGGTTGGAGTGGCTGGAGTAACTGTGAAAAGGCTGGACTGGGCAGAGTAACTTTATGGAGTGGGCAGAGTAACTGTGTGGAGTGTTTGGAGTGAGTAAAGATAGTAAACATTACACTAACCAATTGATTGATCAACTTTAAAAAGTGCACATGGCAAGCTTGATAGAGTGAGAAATGCATTTCAACTTTTAATTATTTATATAGCACATTTAATTGCAATGTTGTTGCCCAAAGTGCTTCACAGTTACATTAAAACATACATTTATAAAAACATAAGCAGCATTATCAATGGAGTGGTGGCAGTTTAGAAATCATGTCCTGATTTTTCAGCTCACACTCTAGCTTTTGTCACTCTGCTGCCTGCTCACACACCTGGGTTCCTATGGCAACTCACTCTACAGCAAGGGCAGAGAAGAGCGGTTAAAAACGAACTGCTCCAACTTGCTCACTTCACTGGCAGTTGCCATCTTCAAACGGTTGTAGTTTACAAAATATAAATCCTACAGCGAAGAGCTTTATATTGTGAGAATTACAAGACCCAGACCTACATTTTGATGCTTAGTATGTCTCTGAAATATTAAAAATGAAGGCACAGTCGCAGTTTAGAAATTGCCCTTCAAATTTCAGGTGTCTAGAGCGGAGTTTCAATGAATGTCAATGGGTGGCGTGAGTTGCAAACAAATGGTCATATTGTGAAAAATATTAGGACTATGGCTTAGCTGTGGACATTTTTAGTGGCAGCAGGGATAGCTGAACGTTTTGATATAAGATTTGTGTAGGTGGGCTTGAAAATGCGGGAGTGATGGCAGTTTAGAAATCATGTCCTGATTTTTCAGTTCACACTCTAGCTTTTGTCAGCTCCCACTCTAGTTTTGAACAATCCGCCATTCATTCCTATGGGACCAATTTCACCACAAAAACGCCGATATTTCGTGAACCATTCTGCGAAACGTTCCACAAAGTAATAGCACACCAATTGGGAACAATCCGCACGTTTCGGTATATTACTGTCTATGTAGTGTAAAAACTGTGGGAGGAGTTAAGGTGGTAAGTTTGGCTATAATAATAAGAATATATATGTGAGATAACAGTAAGTGGTCTTGCCATGCAAGAACACTTAATAAAGTATATACAAGGCAAAAAGGATTCAGCACAGTGGGAAGGACATGAGGTCTCACTAATGGATGATTCAGGGTATTGAGGAAGGGATTAAATACCCCAAAATGTCCATTTTTGAGACCTCACTCATTTCCCACCTGTGTCAAATCCTTTTGGGGCAACCTAGCACTATAGTACACTTGCCTTGTATAAATGTGTATTGTTTCATATGATTTATGTAGCCATAGTGTGCAGAATGGGAGTGATAGCATAATGTTTTTACCCTTAGGTGGTAATGCACTAATATTATGTTTAATGTTGCATAATGTAATGTTCTGTCTTGTGGAACTTCATGGTTATGATGTAATAGGTAAGTAATTAGCAGAGTATAGATCAGGTAAGGAGGCCATCAGCTTAATGCCTAGGTATGGGATAGCGTGGTGGGACCACGAAAAGGGAAGAACTTGTTGTAGAGGTAGGGTCTCTTGAGAGGAGAGGGAGATATTCAGAACTGTAGATTTTTGGGGATTGACTTGAAGACCCGAGATAATGCCAAAATCATGCAGGAGCCTAAGTAGGGGCGGAGGCAAGTGGCGAAGTCATGAAAAGAAGTACAGTATGTCGTTTGCGAAAAAGGCAAAGTTTGTGATGAGACCCGCCAACCTCTAGGCCTTGTATATCCAGGTCGGCTCTTATCAAAAGGGCTAGGGGTTCAATTACTAAGGCAAAAAGGATTGGAGAAAGCGTCCCTGGCGGGTACCCCAGGCTATCCGGAAGGGGGCCAATTCATGTCCCAAATAGCGAACCTGAGCTGAGGGATTACAGTATAAGGAAGAGATCCATGTCAGGAAGTGGGACCAAAGCCCCAACGGCGTAGAATAAAATTAAGAAAGGACCAAGCGACACTGTCAAAGGCTTTTCTAATTTCTAGAGACAGGAAGCAGGTGGGAATGTTACGGGTGCGGGCGAGGTGAGAAAGAAGGGCCGCACAACATATATTGTCGTCAGCTTGCCGAGAGGGGATAAAGCCTGCCTGATCGTCATGTATTAGCGAGCCTATAATTGGGTTCAAACAAGTAGAAAGGATTTTGGCGAGGAGCTTGACGTCAATATTAAGTAGGAAGATCGGTCTATAGTTGGACCAGGCTGAATCGTCTGAGGGTGGTTTTGGTATCATAGTTATAATGGCCGAGGCTGTTTCTGGTTTAAAGGATTGGCGCGATAGGATGGCGTTGAAAGCATTGGTAAGGACGGGGGAGATTAGGTGAGCGTATTTCTTATAGTAGGAGGCAGAGAAGCCATCTGGGCCGGGGATTTCTGGAGTTTAAGTCTTTCATAGCGGACAAGGTTTCGGTTAGTGTGATCGGCTTCTATAGAGCTTCTAAATACTGAGCGGATAAAGTTGGGAAAGAGAGGTAGGCCAGGAGGTTCTCTGCGCGGGATTGGTCGAAGGGCTCTGTCTGGGAATATAATAAAGCTAAGTGTTTGCGGAAGACGTAAAATATTTGCGCAGGGTTGCTGGTGTAATTGCCGTGGGAAAGTTTTATGCGAATGGGTTTGGCGATGTGATCTAATCTACAGAGCGAGAGAGCTAGGAAGGTATCGGGTTTATTCACTTTAGTGTAATATTTGTGGCGAGATCTGCGAAGGGAAAGCTCAGCTTGGTCCATCAGAAAGAGGTCAAGTTCCAAATGGGCTTGCTCTAATGCTTTGCGGTGGGGAGGGGAAGGGTTGGTCTGAAACAGTAGATGGGACTGATTGTAAGCCGCCTCAAGACGGAGGCAAGTTTGCTGCTTTTCTTTGTTGAGGAAGGATGACTTACTGATACAGATCCCTCTAAGGACAGGCTTCCCACAGCAAGAGAGGGGAGATATCTGGGGTGGAGTTCAACTCCAGGTAGTCTTTAAGAGCACTCTCAAGGTCGAGGCTGTGTGTTGGGTGGGATAGCAAGTTGTTATTAATTACCCAGGAACTATCTGGGGGGGACAGGGAGGAGAGAGATGTAAAGACTGTGCAATGGTCAGACCATGGAATAGGAAGGATGTCTGAGGAGAGAAGTCTGGAAGAAGTGCCGATGGTCATGAGAATATGGTCAATAAAAGAAAATGATTTGTGGGGGTGGGAGAAGTAGGTATATCTGCGTTTTACTGGGTGGAGTTCTCTCCAGGAGTCTACTAAGGAGTGGAGATTGAGAAGTTGTTGGAAAGAGTGTGAGGTGGTAGGGGCGATTAGGGAAATTTGTCAATGAAGGGATATATAGTAAGTTGGAGTCGAGCAAATAAGTGAGGTGGCATAACCGCCAAAACAAGTATTTATAATATTGCAATTATAAGTACTTTGCTTGGTAAGTATAAATATATTACTGGTCTGTAGCATGCTAGCAAGTGTAAATACAAAATTATATATTTTTTCCCCAGTGTGCAAAGTATAAACAGCAAAATGGGTTCTAATAAAACCCTTATTAGACTGGAGAGTGGTATTGCCTCCATGATCATTTTGTGCTAATGTACTGTACCTTATCATTTTCTTTTTCATTGCTTATGTCTGACCAAAGCACTGTAGGACAGGCAGACAAGCATTTTGACAGAAGATGCCATCTTCATACATCCAAAAAATGGAGAATATATATTTTTATTTCTACAATATATGTGTAAAGAAGGGTCAGAAGGAAAACCACTTGTATATGTGACTGGCATCCTGGGGCATTGTTTTGGTTTTTTTTCTTTTTTTTTTACTTTACCTTTTTTTTTAATGAACTTGAGTTTTTGGAAGTTCATCTTTGAATTTAAGGTGTATGAAAGATGGCTATGTTTTAATGTGAGTACAGATAAATTATTTTTCAAAGAATATACTTTATTTTCAGTATACTGTGCCTAAAAGAATTTAAGAAAATTATTTTTTTTCAGCATGTTAAAGTGTAAAAACATGTTTCAATGTATGATTTATTAATATGATTTAATATGTATAAATAAAGAACCAGCGCCACGGAAATTATATAAAACAGTAAGCTGCAAAACCTTATAGGACGTGAGGACGTCGATGACGAAAAGCTTAGGGCGGTGCCTTTGAATGTGAGTTTCAGAATACTCCTGGTTTGTCTACAACTAGCATGTGCATGTTTGGCTGGGTCTGAGTCCCCTGTATTCATTACACATGCTGTCTATATTGGTGTCAGTCTGGACACCTTGCTTGTAAGTGCATTTTTTCATTAAAGTTTGATGCTTTTTAAAACATACTGCACCATGATTGTTCGCTTTTTTCTTTTGGGTGACGGTCTGATCATCTCTCAGTTTGGATACTAAATCACCTTTGGAGTGGATTTTCAACTTTGCAGCACATCATCTGTTGGAGTTTCATCCCTCATTTCTTCAGTGTTGTTGTAACCATATTATTCATTTTTCCCAGAATAACAAGTACTATATGCTGGTTTTTCAACAATCAGCATATTACTCTGGTGAGTTCTATTTAACCATTTTTGGTGGTGGATTTACTTGGTGATGAATTATTTTGGACATTATTGATTATTTGAACTTTCGGACTTTTTCGTTTTTGCTGAATTGTATTTTGATTTAAAATATTGTTTCTTATTGTTTTGTTATTTATTTTTTGTTACACTTTTGTATGTATTTAAGCGCAACCTATTTTTTTGAAGTGATGATTTAATATGTAAATATAGTACTGATATTATACCACCAAATAAATCAACAAGTACATAAAAATATGATGACGTGAAAAGTGTGCAACAAAATGTCCTTAAAAGTCCATCATTAATAGTGTTAAATGTCCAAACAAACACACTTGTAATAAAAATGTCTCCTTATTGCACTTCCTCCACATCAGCTGTATTAGCCGGTGATCTTAGACCCATACAGCAGTAGTGGCCATTGCACCACAGGAAAGAAAACAAAAAGGAACTAATAGTGTATTACCATTAAAACACCATTTATTAAATTTCCAGTAAAGTACTCAAACACAAGATAAAAGTACGCCCAATATAAATGCCTCACTGGCATATCTCCCGGCATCCCACACGACCAGCCTCTCTACCACGAGCAGGAAGCTCACTTCCGGCGGAGGTATGAGGTGGATCCTTGTTATTCCAAATGTTGTGCAGTCCGACCCTTAGTACAGCTAATATGGAGGAAGTGCTATAAGAAGGAGAAGTTTTTTTTACAAGTGTGTATACTTATCAGTATTAAGATAAGCCACATATTTTGGTGAGTGTCAGTGAAGAGGGGGAGGTCTGTTTGGAGCACGTGGTGTTGTGGAACAGAACCTGTTTTCTGTCATACACTCATTAAAGGTTTACATCACTCTGTGTTTGATGGGGAAGATGGACGTTTACCACTGTTAATGGTGGACTTTTAAGGACATTTTGTTGCACAATGGTATGCGCATGTTGATTTATTTGATGGTATAATTTCAGCACTGTATTTGAAGAAATATTTGCGCTGCTAATGGTTTAAATACTCATATTTAGGGGGATGTGACGCATGCATTCATTTTTAAGCAGCAGCTTTTTTAAGGTTTATGGGTGTTTTGTTTACAGCCTATTTTTTAAGGCTAATTTTCAAGTATATATATATATATATATATATATATACTGTATATATATATATTTTTTTTTCTTTTCCCATTTTATAGGTGTTTGTTTTTATGCACATGTATGATATAGTTATATCATTTATATATAGGTTTATATATATTTATATATAGGTGTATGATATAGTTTTAATTTTTATTTATTATTGCACATCTCCTGTGTGGTGATTTGGGGATTATAATTTATGATTTAATGTTTTATGTATATGGAGATAGCCTTCTTATGTAGCAGAAGTGATTGCAGAAGCCCAAATTGCTGGCACAGTCTTTTCACTGTTCTTTCTTGCAGTCAGAATATAAACTTTACAAATGTTAGTTTTGCAAGCAAATACAAAGTAATCTAATTAAATTTACTGGCAGTGTAGCCCCGAGTTACACTGAAGCGAGCAACTTAACATGTTTATTATATAAGGCAAAATTAATGCCACTGGCTATTCTTCTGAAAGTGAGTATAATCTATAATATTACAATCATTAGTTTCCCTGTCAGGTGCAAAAAAAAGACCATGTCAGAGTGATCTGTTTATAATTAAATGAACTGGCAAAACAGCAACCCTGAACGCGTGTAGTATTTTTTTCTTAGAATTAAAATTATCGTCAGTTTTAATATTGATAAATATCCAGAGAAGTTCACAAAAAATGTAATTTACTGTCAGTGTAATGTAAAATTACACAGAATGCCACTGACATTTTTTTCTGGGAGAAAACAGTAATTGTACAAATGTTGAGGCTGCCACAAGTACAGAAAAAGGGCAGCCTGGCCCATTAATCTGTATGCAATTTTGCAAAGGCAGAAGTTATGAAATGACAGAGATACATATTATAGGTAATCCTTAGTGCTCAGATGTCTAAAACAATCAAATTAACTGAAAAAGTCTCCCATCTGCAAGAAAAATAAGCCCCCAATTGAACAATAACTTGCAAATAGAACCAGCACTTCTATAATGCACTAGCAAGCTCTGTTGTTCACCAACATACAAGAATCTTCTAGTAAATTTCAACTCTCATCAGACTATATAACCCATATGTTCCTATATTTGCTCATTTGTTCCAAAGCAAATGTGCCTGGTGTCTTCTATTTTCTCATGTGTTCCCCTTTAAGGTTCCAATACAGTGTTCCCCCCAAAAAATAGCTATACAGTATAATATGCACACATACACTATACAATCAATAGTAGTATTGTGCTCACATATATGTGCCACTATCCATTGTGCATCATCCAGTGTAAATCACTGTCCAGATCACAAAATACCAAACTAGTACATTCTTGGTATTCATTCATCCATCAATAAATCTCTTTCTTCCCCTCTTGTTCCAGATGTGCTCCTAATTATCAAAAACAAAATACACAAAACAGTATAATGCTGTTTTACAAATGGTCAAGTATATAAAATAAATGTGCTCAAATATGTAAAAATGTGTTAAATTAAATCACCACGTGTACTCCCAAACTCATGCATCAATCTATATGCTGATATACATCACCAGAGTCTAAGCCCACATGTCAACGGGCTTGCTTTCAGTAATATTAACCTTCTTCTTTACTTCAGCTCAATATCCTCAAATAAAATGTTCTCCTCGGTAGAATGCCAAATAAATCTTTTATTCCATGCTAAAATACCCACATGTATAAAAATCAATGAGAAACCAAGATAGTGGATGGGGTGCTTCCAGTTAAGTCTTGACCTCACTTCCTGACTGGTTTCATCACCAGACTTTCTCAAAGGATGTACATTGTTACATAAGTCTGGTTGAAAAAGACATAGGTTCGTCCAGTTCAACCCACGGAGGAAAAAAAACAACACACACACAGACACACAAATAAAAAACTTGTAAAAACATTTACACAATTCTATATCCACAGTTGGTCCAGAGGAAGGCAACAAAACCCTATAAAGCATGACCCAATTTGCTCCAGTGGGTGAAAAAAAATCATTCCTGATTCTCCAAGAAGAAATCAGATATTCCTTGGATCAACTTTACCTGTAAATATTGGTTTCCAGTTATATTTTGTGCATTTAGTCAAATATGTGACTATTAGAATTTGCCTCTGCCTGAAATAGTAAAAATGTGTCAGCTTCACTGGCAAGTAAGATAAAAAAAAAGTCCTAGCCTGGCAGTTTTCCCATTTGGCAATTTGTGAACTGAACTGGCAGAGATTAGTGGTATAATTCTGAGATGCAGAGTTGCCTGCTGGTTTCAAAATTGAAATTACACTGAGAGAAGTATATGTTTCCAGATCAATGCTATCAAATTCTAGCCATATCTGTTCCAAGAAAAATGTTGTATGATGTATTAGAATAAACTACAAAGCCGAAAATAAATTGTAGTCCTACATGTCACCAAAAGAAAAAATTCTATGGGACCCAAGAGTGTTGTTTGGGAAGAGAGATTCCCAGAAGGCTTATTAACTCAAGTGGTTGGTAAACAAAAGCTAGTTTTTGGGAGACTGACCTAGGTAGAGATATTTGCTGCTGTTAAGGCTTGACATTTTCCCAAATAAAAGCAATTTTGAGGAACATCATATTTAATGCAAAATGATTCTTAGCTTTTAGGTTACAGAGCCAACCGGTGCACTTTCTATATAATTTCTATGAGGGGTGTTCAAGTCAAACCAGGACTTTTGAGTTTATATAATAAAAGAACAAATTTCAAAGAGTGGAAAATGCATTTTTCATTTTATTTTTTCGACATACTCTCCTGCTACATTTATACACTAATCCCAGCATTTACCTAATGTCTGGAAAGCTTCAGCATAGAAAGATTTGTCAGTCAGTATGCCTGAACCATCCTAGGACAGTCAGCTTCACTTCGTCATTATGGTGTTCACTGTTCCCACAGAAAGATTCGTCTCTTGTGCAATTTCATGACAGGTTATGCATCAATTTTCCAGGATCAGGCATTCCACGTGCTAAATGTTCACAAAAATGACTGCTGTGGGCTGGGAACCACTACGGCCAGGATCATCACTGACGGACGTACAGCCATCTTTTAAATATAAATATCATATAAAAGAGCAAGAGAATTGTATTT
Source organism: Staurois parvus (assembly GCF_062004578.1). Lineage (NCBI taxonomy): Eukaryota > Metazoa > Chordata > Amphibia > Anura > Ranidae > Staurois > Staurois parvus. Next base: position 8,276,082 of record NW_028317852.1, read on the forward strand.
ACTGTTAACTACTATGGAGATCAGATGCAGATGCAAGATCAGAAGCCAAGAAGTTGATCATTTCAGCATTTGGCCTTAATTTTGGATATGGGCTGGCAGGAACCCACAGGCGGTGCAGATTGCCAACCACTGTTCCTGTGTCATTTTAAAACTGCACTCAGGACTCAAATGGTTACCTCAAAAATGTAAAGCCCAACCCCAGTTAGATCATTTATGTTGCAGCATGTGCTGAGGAAATCAGTCTTTAGTTTTAGTTGTGCCTCAAAAGTCCTGTCCTTGAAATGGTTAAAACAAGCTCACGGCTGCATTAGCAGCCATTAGCTTGTTTGTCAGTGCATGAATGGCTGGAGTAGAGGGCAGGGGAGACTTTGGGTGTCTAACAGAAACTTGAAATCTTCATAAAGATCACCTTTCACCTGTCCAATGCTATCACATTGGGTAAGCACCCAATGTGATAGCATTGGACATGGTGATCATGGTATTCTTGTAAAGGCAATAGAGTTAAGTGAATAAAATGCTAAAAAATTAAAATATAATATAACAAAAAAATAAATACTCTTGCTGCCATGCTCACACAAACACACACATACACATACACACACACACGCACACACACATGAATGCAAATGGGAGTGCAGTGTATATGCAAACAGCGATTGGAGTAAAAGAAATCTCTTAATTGATGTACTATAAAGTAATTTAAAGTAAAGTCAGTACAGTGGCTAAAAAGTTAGCGCTTCCACCTGGCAGCACTGGGGTCACTGGTTTGAATCCCAAACCACAGCACCACCTGTCTGGAGTATGCATGTTTTCCCTTTGCCTGTGTGGGCTCCCCCCCCGGGTATTCTGGCTTTCTCCCACACTCGAAAGACATGCTGGTAGGTTAATTGGATCCTGTCTGATGAGAATGTACTGTGTGTGTGTATATATGTGTGTTTGCAGCATATTTACTGAAATCAAAAGCTATTTCAATCAAACTTTTAACAACATTTTAACTTTTTAAACATTTTAACTGGTCAAGTTACATTGTAACATAGGACCCCTTATTTGATAGCAGCTTCACAAGTCTTGCATCCATTGAACTTGTGAGTTTTTGGACAGTTTCTGCTTGAATTAGTTTGCAAGATGTCAGAATGGCCTCCCAGAGCTGCTGTTTGGATGTAAACTTCCTCCCACCCTCATAGATCTTTTGCTTGAGGATGCTCCAAAGGTTCTCAATAGGATTGAGGTCAGGGGAGGATGGAGGCCACACCATGACTTTCTCTCCTTTTATCCCCATAGCAGCCATTGATGCAGAGGTTTTCTTTGCAGCATGAGATGGTGCATTGTCATGCATGAAGATGATTTTATTATGGAAAGAATAGTTCTTCCTTCTGTACCAGGGAAGAAAGTGGTCAGTCATAAACTCCACATACTTTGCAGAGGTCCTCTTTACACCTTCGGGGACCCTAAAGGGGCCGACCAGCTCTGTTCCCAAGATTCCGGCCCAAAACATGACTCCACCACCGCCTTGCTGACGTTGCAGCCTTGTTGGAACAGGGCGGCCGTCCACTAACCATCCAATACTCCATCCATCTGGACCATCCAGGGTTGCACGGCACTCATAAGTGAACAGGACTGTTTGAAAATTAGTCTTCATGTATTTTTCTGCCCAATGCAGCCGTTTCTGCTTGTGAGCATTGGTTATTGGTGGCCGAATAGGTTTATGCACAGTTGCAAGACTCTGGAGGACTCTACACCTTGATGTCCGTGGGACTCCAGAGGCACCAGCAGCTTCAAATAGCTGTTTGCTGCTATGTAATAATATTTTAGCAGCTGCTCTCTTGATCCGATGCATGGATCTAGCAGAAATCTTCCTCAATGTGCCTTTATCTGCACGAACCCGTCTGTGCTCTGAATCAGCCACAAATCTCTTAATAGTGCGATGATCACGCTTAAGTTTTTGTGAAATATCTAATGTTTTCATACCTCGTCCAAGGCATTGAACTATTTCACTCTTTTCGGCAGCAGAGAGATATTTTTTCTTCCCCATATTGCTTGAAAATGGCGCTCTGCTTAATAATGTGGAACACCGTCCTTTAGTAGTTTTTCCTTAAATTGGGCTCACCGGCCAATCTAATTATTACAGGTGTCCGAGATTGTTTTCAGTGATCAAAAGAGCCCTGACACACAATGCCACCCATGAGTTAAACTGAAAAACAAAATATTTCATCTTTGTGACACTTAAATAGAATTTGCATAATAATTTGGAACGCGGTGTATATACTGTATATACACACACAGGTGAAACTCTAAAAATTAGAATATCGTGCAAAAGTTCATTTATTTCAGTAATGCAACTTAAAAGGTGAAACTAATATATGAGATAGACTCATTACATGCAAAGCAAGATAGTTCAAGCCGTGATTTGTCATAATTGTGATGATTATGGCTTACAGCTCATGAAAACCCCAAATCCACAATCTCCGAAAATTAGAATATTACATGCAATCAATAAAACAAGGATTGTACATAGAACAATAACGGACCTCTGAAAAGTATAAGCATGCATATGTACTCAGTACTTGGTCTGGGCCCCTTTTGCAGCAATTACTGCCTCAATGCGGCGTGGCATGGAAGCTATCAGCCTGTGGCACTGCTGAGGTGTTATGGAAGACCAGGATGCTTCAATAGCGGCCTTCAGCTCTTCTGCATTGTTCGGTCTCATGTCTCTCATCTTTCTCTTGGCAATGCCCCATAGATTCTCTATGGGGTTCAAGTCAGGCGAGTTTGCTGGCCAATCAAGTTCAGTAATAATTGAAATAAATGAACTGTTGCACGATATTGTAAATTTTCGAGTTTCACCTGTGTGTGTGTGTGTGTATATATATATATATATATATATATATATATATATATATATATAAAAAATATGTGTGTGTGTGTATTTTAGATCCAGTAACAAATAAGGCTTGAATTATTTACGTTATGTGTCAGTCATTGAAGGCTATTTATTTTCAAACATTCTAATATCTTGAATCTCAAAAATGTATTTATCAAAACTGAGGAACTAACAAAAAAAATCAGTTCACCATGAAGCAGAATGCAATCTGTATACTGACAACATAAATTCTTTAGAAATAAATATAATAAATATTGATAAATCCCATATAAAATAGTAATAATGATTTGCAGAAAAAAAGATCTTGCCTAATTATTTTGGTTTTCCATCTCAAGGTATTCTGGAAAATAAAGAAAGCATTTGCTAGTCACAAGCTTATTAAAGCTTATAATACTACAGGATCAAATTATTTACTTGGATGTTGCTTAAAAAATAGTTTGAAAACAAAGCAAAGTTCAGTGTTATAAAAAATTGAAAATAAAAAATGTTGGAAAGGGTTTAGTCTTCAAAGGAGCTGGATGAAAATGAACACGACTTAGATCTTTAATGCATGAAATACAGGAGCAGAGAATGAAAACAAGATACAAACAGAAGCCAGACTTGACAGACCTGCTGTCAATTTTAAAGCAATAATAAATGCTAAATATTACATGGGTATTTTTTTTTTTGTAGTGCCAAAAATTGATTTTATTATTTTGGGGAGTCTTTCCATTAATCCACTCTTCAGTGTTCTCATTTGTAAACTCAATCATTACTGCAACAGTAGTTAATTTATAGGTAAACATTCTCTCTATGTTAAGTTTGGTAATTTCTGACATACCTTACAAGAATTATAGAGCTCAAAGTTCTTTGAACTTCTTTCAACTCTGAGAGCAAATCTGCATTTACTTGTAAGTAAGTGAGCTGGCATCAGAACGGTAATACAAGCACAGATTGGTAACTTACATGTTCATTTAACTCCTGGACCACCCAGGTCACTGGATTAATGTCACCACTGCTACATCATTGGAAATTGGATTGGCAGCCTCACAGATTTAAAAAAAAAAAAAAGGAGCCAACCTCCCAGCTAAAGTAACTATTGGCAGTGATATTGCATACACATATCAAGGCTCAAGGAGTGTTCTTGAAGACAACAGATAATATGTGCAGTCCACTCTTTAAGAACATATCAATTTTCCGCAATATTGCCAAGATACGTGCCTTCCTCACCCCAGACACCACCAAACTTCTTGTACACTCCCTCATCTTCTCACGCCTTGACTACTGCAACTCTCTTCTCATTGGCCTACCCAAGTGCAGGCTCTCCCCGCTCCAGACCATCCTGAACTCAGCGGCCAGACTCATCCACCTCACCACCCGCTCCACCTCTGCCACCCCCCTCTGCCTCTCCCTCCACTGGCTCCCGATTGCCCAACGCATCAAATTTAAACTTCTAATCCTGACCTACAAAGCCGTTCACAACACTGCCCCTGACTACCTCACCAACCTGATCCCCAAGTACCACCCTACCCGTACCCTTCGCTCCTCACAGGACCTCCTTCTATCCTGCTCCCTGGTCTCCTCCTCCCATGCACGACTGCAGGACTTCTCCAGGTCCTCCCCTATCCTCTGGAACTCACTGCCCCAATCCATCCGACTGTCGCCTTCCCTCCCCACATTCAGGCGCTCCCTCAAAAAAAATCTCTTCAGGGAAGCCTACCCCACCCTCACCTAACGGCCATCCTCCCTCATTCCTCCCACCACTTCATCCCCCTCAGCCACTTCATTCCCCTCAGCCACTTCCTATTGTTCCACTACCCCCTCCTAGATTGTAAGCTTGAAAGAGTAGGGTCCTCTTACCCCTCGTACACTGTCTGTTTTTGTTGTACTGTGCCATGTATTGTCCCCCCTATTGTACAGCGCTGAGCAAACCCTTTGGCGCTATATAAACTCGATGTAATAATAATAATAATAATTTTAAATATACAAAGGGAATCTCTCTTCAATATGAAAGCTCTAGGACATTCAGAAACTCACCAGAGACAGTAATATGTTATGCTGCTTCCAAGTTGCTCTTTGAAAATGTATTTGAAGATATTGGCATCCAGACTCTCCCCTCTTCTCCCCAATCTTTATCATCCTGATCAAGTCGGTTTTGTCCTTGGCAGCGAGGCCCGGGATAATATGGCTAAAACGTTGAATCTCATATACTACATTAAAAAAACATAATCTCCAAACCTGTATTTTATCTTTTGATGCCGAGGAGGCCTTTGATAGGGTTAGTTGGCCTTTTCTATGTCTTTCTTTGGAACAGATTGGTTTGGGTCCCACTTTCATTACTAAAATCATGGTTCTATATTCTTCTCCGTCTGCGTCAGGTTTGGTTAACCACTTCCTGTCTGGACACTTTTACCCCCTTCCTGTCCAGGGCAATTTTTAGCTTTCAGCGCTATCACACTTTGAATGACAATTGCGCGGTCATGCAACACTGTAACCATATGAATTTTTTACCATTTTTTTGAGACAGATAAAGCTTTATTTTGGTGGTATTTATTCACCGCTGGGATTTTTATTTTTTTTGTTATGTAAATGAAAAAGTCCCAAAATTTTGAGAAAAAGTGTTTTTCTTTTAAAATTTTGCAAATAAATAATCTTTCATCATAAATCTTGGCCGAAATGTATTCTGTTATCTTTTTAGTAAAAAAAAATAAGCCAAATTAGTTTATAACCAAAAAGTATAATTTTTTTTAATTTTTTTTTACATTTTTATTTTATTTTTTTTATATTATTATTTGTTTTTTTTACATACTGTCACCCTAGCAGTACAGTGTCACCATGGTGACACTGTACTACTTGTGGGGGGTGATGAATTTTTTATTTTTTTTTGTGATTGCTTTTACATCCTATATGGGTGTAAAAGCAATCATTTCTCTTTCTCTCTGTCTGCATTCTTGCAGCCATTGAGAAATACTGAGTGAGCTGTGATTCGTCACAGCTTGTCACATGGTACAAGGCTGTTGTGAATAGCCTTGTACCATGTGACCTCTGTGATCATTCACAGATTTCACACGTAGTAAGCAATGATGCCACAAGTGACATCTTGCTTACTACTTTGCATGTAATCACTGACTGGCATATCAGTGATCACATGATCGGGACCTCGTACAGAGGTCCCGTCTGATGATCGGTGTTTCACTGTGTCCAAGGGAGCGCGCACAGCTAGAAATGGCAGGTGCCATTTATGAATAGCAACCCGCCCCTGGAGTGCCACCGTCCTGCCATTTATAAACAGCAGGCGGACAGCAAGTGGTTAATGGGATGTGCTCTAAGCCTTTTTCGATAGCCAATGGGTCAGAGGTGTCATCTTTCTCCCCTCTTATTTGTCCTTATTGTTGAACATCTAGCTCAGGCTATCATACAAAATCCTTGTATAACTAGAATAGCCATATCTAACAATCACTATAAAATTTCTCTTTACGCTTTTGACATACTCTTAAATCCAACACCCACATACTAGCCTACATCTCTTTTTCGTGAATTTCAGTGTTTTGGTGCCTTATCTAACTTTAAACTCAATATCTCTAAGACGGAAGCTTTAAATATTTCCCTCTCACCTCTACTATCCGCCTCCTTCACATCAATCTTTCGTTCCACTGGTCTGACCACTCAATTAAATATTTGGGAAATGCGATTCCTGCCTGCTTGGCAGATGTGTTTTTGCTTAATTTTAGTCCAATGCTGTCTCAATTTCGAAAGGACCTGGATACTTGGCACACTAGACCAATCCCATGGTTTGGAAGAGTAAACTCTCTCAAGATGGGTACACTACCCAAGCTTCTTCATCTCTTTCAAACCCTTCCTGTTGCCTTCCCTTCTTCGTTTTTCCGAACGCTCCGCACGCTTTCTTCCCATTATGTCTGGCGTAAACAAGTCTCTAGAATTAAACTTTGTACCCTCCAGCTTCCCAAATCTAGGGGTGGTGTGGGTTTCCCGGATTTCGATCGTTACTATGCCGCTGCGATGTTAGCACGTGTTCCGGACTCGTTCTCGCCTTTGTCCACTTAAGTCTCCCCAGTCATCAAGCAAGAATTATCCCCTTTCGATCTTAGGGCTCTACTTTGGGTCTATAAAAACTCTTATTGTTCCTTCTCATCCCTCTCACCGCTTACTGCAAACGCCCTTTGCATTTGGTACAAATTTAGATCTGTTCATAATTTATCGATGGATCCTAGCCCACTTTCCCCACTGTTTGATAATCCCACTTTTCAAAGGGGCTGTCATATACAGGCTATGAGGGGTTTCCACAGATCTACGTGGCCTCAAGTTAGTCATATTTTGTCCTCTCCCCTATTGGCTATATTACGCTTATGGTTGGATTGATTAACATCACATCAGTTCGGAACGTTTCTCAAATGGCTTCATTCCTCTTCTCAGGTACGACTCCCCCTCACGGAGTTTGAACAGCTGTGTTCTCTTGTGGAGCCCCCCAAATACATGTTTTCTGCAATCTATAAGATTCTTCAACCTTCGGAGTCCTCTCCCCCCTTCCTTTGTAGTGGCATGGAATCGGGATATGGGCTGGGAGTTGGATTCTACTGAGTGGGCTAAGGCATTTCATTTCACTCATAAATCTAGTGTCTCCTGTTAGGCTCAAAAGAAAAATTATAAAATTCTTTCTAGATGGTATAAAGATCTGGTTGTTCTCCACCGTATTTTTCCTCAGATCTCGGAAATGTGTTGGCCGTGTAACCACGCTAGGGGTACATACCTTCATATATCGTGGGACTATTGCAAAATCCAACCGTTTGGGGTGAAAATTTTTAATGCTTACAACAACATACTGTATATGGTGAGTCATTTTCCCCTGCTCCTGAGATTGCTTTGTTATCCCTTTTACCGGGGTCCATACGTAAACAAAAAAAGAACTTCATTTTTTTATATCTGCCGGGTGACAATTGATACCCTCTTTGTGGAGATCCTCTGACACACCATCCCTTATACACTGGGTACATGTTGTGAATTACATTATGAGAATGGAAGAACTTTTATCTCAAGACTCTCAGACCTCAGAACAGTTTTTTCTCTATGGAAGATATGGATAGTCTATTCTTCTTCTGCTTCGTTTACCAGATATATTCGTGAAACAAATTGAGAGACAGCTTTTCTTTTCTTTGCTCTATATTATACATCAATAGCCACATTTGCTGACATCATTCCCTGAGATCCTTCAGATACCCCTTTAGTCTCTTCCTCTTTTCTTTATCTGCCTATTTCTCTTGTTTCTCCCTTTTTTTCCTTCTTCTTTTTCCTTTCCCACTTATTTCCTATTTATATCTCTTTTTCTTTGCTTTTATGTGATACTATCAATGGATCGGGACTTCAACGAGCATCCAATGTTGCTCGGCTCTTTAATGGCCATCATACGGGCGTGGTAGCTAGATTTAGATCTATCTCTTATTTGAGACAAGTTTAACCACTTCCTGACCGCCCTGTAGCAGAAATACTGCTACAGGGCGGCACGGGTGTGCAGAATCACATATATATATGCGATTTACGCTCCCGTGGTTTTCACGCCCCTCCCAGATAGCGTCAGATTGCCCGTCAGTACACCAGTAATCACATTTAACCCCTTGATTGCCAGGAACATGCTCATACACAATAAACCTTCATTGCTTGTATTGTGTCTGAAAGGATTAATATCTTTGATCAGATCAGCACTATACCAGCATTCACATAAGTATAGTGTCTCCAAAAACACAGCATTAGAGGGATCCGCCCTGCCAGTACCTGCGTTTATCCCCTATGTGTACCTCCCCTTCTCCCCCCCGCAAGTGCAGTGTCAGTAGGTCACTGTCACTTGATACATTGCACACAAAACCGCAGTGTTTGCAAAATCAGGCCTGATATCTGTTAGCACTTGCCAGTATTTTGATGACTCTCATATGAAGCAGAGTGCCAGTACTAGTGCCACGCTACCTTTTGGTGAACTGGCAAGCACCAGCAGCCTAGTACATTCTGGTCTTTCACATACCAGTACTGCAGTATCACTTGGTGACATGGCGAGTCCCATAAGTGCAGTATAAGCTAGTGCGGTATACAAGTATTGTCCAGCAGCCACCAAGAATTCACACACAGGTCCATAGAACCCCTAGTATCCTTCCGGAAGTGCTTGCAAATCCCGATTGGCAGACTACAAATTCTGCAGCACCCGTATTTCCCCCATTCACTGTCCAACCCGGAATTCAGGTGGAAACAGCAAATTTAACTACTCCCCATGATTTTTTGGAGCTGTTTTTCACTAAATATCTGTATGCATTGATTGTGGATCAAACAATTTATATGCCAACCCAAATTCAAACCTTGCCAGACCATTCGCATGGAAACCCATTACGGTTTCCGAATTTAAATTTTTTTGGGGCCTAACCCTCAACATGGGCATTACTGAAAAAAATGAATTGCGGTTGTATTGGTCCACAGACCCGATTCATCATATGCCCATGTTCTCTGCTGCCATGGCCAGGCATAGATATGAGAGTATAATGTGTTTTATGCATTTCAACGACAATACACTCTGTCGTCCTTGAGGTGACCCTGAATTTGACCAGCTCCACAAAATTCAGCCCCTTGTAAATCACCTTAACCAAAAATTTGCAGATGTCTATACTCCCCAGAAAAAAATCTGTGTTGATGAGTCCCTCATTAATTTTTCTGGCCGCCTTGCATTCAGACAATTTCTCCCCAGCAAGCGTGCCAGATATGGGGTCAAGATGTAGAAGACCTGTGAGAGGGCAACAGGCTATACATATAAGTTTCAGATTTACAAGGGAAAAGATAGTCACGTGGAGCCCCCCAGATGCCCAGACTACATGGGGAGTAGTGACAAGATAGTTTGGGACTTGGTTTCATCCTTTTTCCATATGAGGTACAACTTATATGCAGACAAATGTTATTCAAGTGTGCCACTATTTAGACATTTGTACAATCTTGGAATTGTCGCATCTGGCACCGTGTGACCTAATGTGTGACCACCCTTAGAAGTGGGTGGATGCAGGGTGTTATATTATAATGGTGGGAATACCACACACTTTTGCTGGCAGAGATTTCTTCTCTTTTTTTCATTCAGCCCACAGGCTGCATACAAAAAAGAAAAGAACATAGCATATATACCCAACAAGGACCAGCAACGTACTGGTACATCACTGAGCTTTGAATGGTTATACCAGGATGATGTCTACTGCTGCAGGCATCATCCTAGTATCTTTTTTTCAGCTGGCGATCGGCTTTCATGTAAAAGCAATCCTGATGGCTAATTAGCTGCAGGATTGCTTTTACAAGCAGCTGGAGATGATGCTCCCCCTCTGCCTTCCACTGCCTTTTCGGGCAGTCCCGTGCCATCGGGGGAACCTGAGAATGCAGTCGGTGTTTTTGCCAGCTGACCATAGAGCTGATTGGAGACCAGAATGGTGCCAATCATCTCTATAGTCTAAGAAATCGGAAACTACGAGCATTTCATCACTTCAGTTTCGCAGGATATAAACAGTGCCATTTGTAAATTGTGAAAGCATCTGATCACATCGATCTTGGTTTGATTATGTAAGGTTTTGATTTTGATTTAATATAATGGCAAAGGAGATATCTAGAGTCTGATAGACCCCAGATTTCTCAAAAAAGATTGTATGACAATGCCCATTGAAGTTATAAGGGATATTTGTATTTCCTGTGATAGCATTAAAAGTGATCAAAAAAAAATTAAAGGGACAATGTAGAAATAATAAAAAAAATCAAAATAACTTAAAAAACAAAAAAAATACCCTTGCTCCCTCCGCGCACGCACACCTGTGTAGGCGAGCGTTGACCCGGTATGTAAGCAGCGGTTGCACCATGCATGTGAGGTATCACCATGAACATCAGATCAAGGGCAGTAATTGTAACACTAGACCTCCTCTTTTAAAACGTTGACTATGGATATTAAAAACGTATGCAGTTTGTCACCATTGTACGAGGCATGCACAGTTTTAAAGCATGTCATGTTTGGTATCTATTTACTCGGAATGTTGAATCAATAGAAGAATTTATTTTTTTTATGTACCATTGTCAGTTATGGCATAAATTGCAGTATCTATACCATAGTTTGTAGATGCTATAACTTTCACACAAAGCAATCAATATACACTTATTTGGATTTTTTTTACCAAAAACATGTAGCAGAATACATTATATACAAATGTATAACTAACTTTGAGTTTACTATATATTTGTTATAGCTGAAAGTATTGTTTTTCTTCAAAATGTTAGGTATTTTTTGTTTATAGCGCGAAAAATAAAAAGCGCACAGGTGATCAAATACCACAGAAAGAAAGCTCTATTTATGTGAAAAAAGAACATAAATTTCGTTTGGGTACAGCATTGCATGACCGCGCAATTACCAGTTGAATTCGTGCAGCGCCGAGTAGCAAAAAGAGACCTGGTCATTAAGGGGGGTAAATCGTCTGGAGGACAAGTGGTTAAGACATCTGTAACTAACCTATCTACCAGTATGTACAGAAACTGGTTTTGTGT